>NC_141047.1:52505936-53133436 GCF_041138505.1 Cibotium barometz | reverse complement strand
GCTTGCCTTTTTGTCTTTGCATCCTCATATCTTGTAACCCATCTGCTCATCACATCACTATTAAGGATACAAGTGAAATTGAGATCATCAATCAACGTTTTGTCAATTACTTTACTCTGTCCTTTTCCTTGAGGCACAATAGAGGTCATCCTCAAGTCCTCTTCATTGCTCCATAGTCGTGGCAAAGAGCTGTCCACCTGACCAAGAAATTCTGAAATATATACAAGCGACTCTTGTATCAACCAACCCTCGGCCATGCTTCCTTCAGGCCTTGCACTTTGCCTCACAAAGTCTTTTAAGGTCTTCATGAAGCGCTCTAGGAAGAACATCCAACGTGCATGCACAGTACCACATAAAGCAATTTCGTCCACTAAATGCACAATGAGATGTAGTTGACTTGTGAGAATGGTTCGCGGAAAAGTCTCCTCTACCAAACAAACCACCTCCACTGCCATAACACGCGCATCATCCAACGTGGCTGGATCAATTGCTTTGGAACTAACATATCTGAAAAATAAATAAATAGTACGTTATACCTCATGCACGTTCATTTTGCAAGGTATAATGAAGGGTGATCTGAGCATGGGTTTTACATACCTCACAAGCTCGCCCATCTTATAAATACATTTTTTCAAACTCTTATTCGCACAATGGTCGATGCTAGTAGGTAGTATGAACTGCGCACATAAGAGCACATTTATGGTTTATGGCATTACAAAATTTAATTTCAACGTACGTACAAAACTTGGAAAACGCTTACTTGAAGCATCTTGTGCCAATCGTGGGACTTCAACCCATATAGTTGCTCAACGCCTCTTTTCTTAGTGGTTGTAAAGGCTCCCTTCAATGATCTCATGCATCCAGTGGGAGTACGCAAAGTGGTGATGGCCTGCTTTACCTGCTTCTCCTCTTTCTTTGATATAATCCATGGTGCAGGCGGAAGACGAACGTGCCCACCCACCTCTCGTGGCCAAGCTTGACGCATACGTCCTGCGACCCGCAAGTCCTCACGTACGCTAACATTGTCTCGTTTACCAGTAATATGTTCCCAAATACCAGATCCCACATTCTTGAAGATGTGCATGGGATCAAGAAGATGGTTGATCTTAAGATGGGTCCAATATGGCAGCCGGAAAAAAATGGAGTACCTGCACAAGGGATTGCTCTATGTGACCTTTAATCCAATTAGAGACTACACAAAACAAGATTGAAAAAACATCACTATACCTGTTCATGCCATCTGGAGGAAGAATAGTTGTAGACTCCCAAATACGCTTCCAATCTTTTGCACGAAGTGTTTGTGGAGGAATGTTACTCTTACTAGCAACATATTTAGGATGATCTGAGGGGAGAAATCGATGATGATTATCGAATATAGTCTTACACAAACCATCAGCATACTCATGTACTAACGAAGGGCCACAAACAGGACATGCATGTTTACCCGATGTTTTCAAACCTGTTAAAATATAAACAAAAGTTAGAATAATAAAGTCAAACCGTCTAATTAATATATATAGCCAATAGTAATAGAGTAGGGAGGTAATTAGACGTCTTACCAGAACAATCGCTGTATCCTGGAAAGTCATGCATTGTCCACATCAACACTGCTTTTAAGTCGAAGTGTCGAGAGGAGGGAGGCCTACTAATGTCCACCACCGCAACACCTCTCCATAGTTCCTCCAACTCATCAATCAGTGGTTCAAGATAAACATCCATATGCTTGACTTTATGTTTCCCTGGAATTAGAAGGGATAACATAAGATGTCCCTTCTTGATCGCCATTGATGGTGGAAGGTTATAATTCACCAGCACAACTGGCCACACGCTGTACGCGGTGCTTTTGAAACCAAATGGATTCACTCCATCCATACCCAGGCCAAGTCTCAAGTTTCTGGGCTCTGTTTTAAAGCTGGGCCACTCATCTTCAATATGCTTCCAAGCAGGAGTGTCTGCGGGAATTCTCCACATGCCATCATCCGATCGATGTGAGGAATGCCATGACATGAGCTCTGCTATAGATTTGCACTTGAACATGTGTTTGATGCGAGGAATTATAGGAAAGTGTCGCAAGACTTTACGAGGTACATCAAAACTCTTCATATCTGTTCTGTACCTTGCTTCACCACAAGTGGGACATGTCAGAGCCTCCTTATGCGTCCCACGAAAGAGAATGCAATCATTGACGCATGCATGTATTTTATCATAATCCAGTCCTCCAAGAGATGTCACATAGCGCCTCGCTATGTCTCTTGAGGTGGGCAGTCTATTTTCCTTTGGAAGCATATTTGACAATAGCCTGCATCCAATATCATCAATTATAATTAGTCTTAAATCCTAAACCTTAAACCACTAATTCAAATTTATAAGTTAGAATGCTTACTTCAACAATGCGTCAAGACTTGCATTGCTCCATCCATAAACTGTTTGTATATTAAGTAGTTCAAGGGAAGCACGTAAAACTGAGAATGTGCACCCTTCAAACACCGGTGTCGATGAAGCTTTATAAAGATGCTCTTGTTCCATATCATCGTCGTCCATACCTTTGGGATCATCCTTAAAAAGATTTCGCACCATATCATCAAGCACCTCCTCTTCCACAACTTCGTGAGGTGCAGGGCTATTGTCGTCCCTTTCCCACTCATCTCTGACATTAGATCCCGAAGCTCCAGCATCATCTCGTCGACGCTTTACGTGCTCTCGTCGCGCGTAGGGTACCATGTTAGGGTGTGGTACTGCATCCTGCTTCAATTTATCAAATTATATGTTACAACTCTATTAATTTAATTTGGATACCATGAGTCATTTGAATACCATCAATTTACATCTACTCACCTCCAAACCTGTTTGATTCCATTCTCCATACATGGAGATATGATTCAAGGTAATTCGACGTGCTCGTACAATGCATCCTTGACATCGATTACACATACATTTGATCCGTTGTCCCAACCACACATCGCGATTACGATGACGCATTGTCTCATCTTCCTCAGAACTGCTTGAAGAGGTTGATGACATCCTGTGTACAAATCAGAAAACACAAACTCATTATATATTTTTAATGAAAGCACAAAAACGCGTGTATTCACGCGGCTATCTCCTACAATTTGCGTGTATAAACGCGGCTACTTCCTAAAAAACGCGTGTATTCACGCGGCTAATATCTGCAGAACGCGTGTATAAACGCAGCTACAATCATGTACACGCGAATATACCTGCGTTTATATACGCGAATATAAACGCACACATAAACGCGGCGGCATATTTAAACTAAACATAGCCCGCCTTCCCCAAATATAGATTTTGAACTTAGAAATCAACAGTGCGCCTGTTTTCGCCTCTTCCAACAGCAAAGAGGGAGCAGAGAAAGGAGCACACACACGGGAGAAGGAGGGAGCAGAGAAGGAGCAGAGAGGACTCACTTTTTCAGAGGTGAGTCACTTTGTCCTGTGCCTTGTCTCTTTTGTCAGATTTGTTTACTTTGCTCTTTGCTCTTTGGGTTTGTCTTTTTGCACACGATTGGGTTGCTGCATCCTGACAGGGGCGACAATGGCTGGTCCTTTTGTAAGGACATTCTGTTTTTGTCGGGGGGTCGGTCTTTTCGAGAAATTTTTTTCGCAGGTCGCGTGTAAGAACGCGTGTAGGAGCGCGTGTAACCTGTCTGCAGAGTTTTTCCACGCGCATATACACGCGTTTTTTGCCGGGTATATACACGCGTTTTTTGCCGGGTGTATACACGCGTTTCTGCAGACAGAAAACTGCCGCGTTTCAGATTTCAGGGTTTGCAGGCATTTGACTTGTGTAATGACAATGTGTGAGTCAAGAGACAGCCCATGATGTACATGATGATGTTTGTTGCAGGTTCTTTATGGATATTCCAGGTTCTTCATCCGATCCATTTGCGTACAGCAATTGGTTGATGGAGATGATGAATCACTTTGGGCGCCAACCTGGTCCGGTTGAGCTTACAGAGTATATGTATGTCCATCCCCCTCCTTCCCTGCCTGGTGTCTATACCCCTGTCGCGAGTATCCAGGGCACTCCAGTGCCGTCTATTCCTCCGAGTCCGACGAGACGGCATGCAGCTTCTCCTCTTCCACGTCCACCGAGGAGACATACCTCGTCCCAGACACACTCACGTACACCCTCACAGCCACCATCACGTGCTCCCTCAGAGCCACCGTCACGTCAGGGCTCACAGCCACCGTCACGTAGACAATCCCCCAGTCGTGACTCCACCCGCAGCAGTAGGAAGAGTGGGAGTGGGGGAGGATGCGGCGGGTGCTTTGGTGGGGGAGGTGGGGGAGGTGGGGGAGGTAGTAGGGCACGGGGTGAGAGAGGAGATAGAGGGAGAAGAGTTAGAGGAGACAGTTCGGAAGAGGAGGAGATGAGAGAGATGGAGAGAGTGGTTTGCTATGATGTGACGGATAGGGGCGGGATAGTGATGGATGCGAGGGGGAGGGAGGTAATGGAATACATGCGTGGGGTAGTATCAAACTCATATAGAAATTGTTTTATTAAATTTAAAGATCAAAATAGCCGATTAGTTGGGGAGGTGATAGAGGCTGTACACAGTCGGTACCCCAATCCCCCACATGCTACATTCTCGGATGTATGGGGAAGGACGCGAATAAGGGAGATCTTAAGTAATAAAAGATCTCACCTTAAAAAACTCGCGTACGATGACCGGCTAAATGTAGCTGCGGGTGGCTATCCTGCCGAGAAACCTGCCACTGCGCACAAACGCGAGTGGAAGGAGGCAAAGAAACGAGCAGAGGGTGGCGTGAAGAGCAGGCAGCATGTGGAGGCACGACGGATCCAGATGGAGACCGTTGGATCTTCGCATTTCGGATCTGGCGGCGTCGAGTCATGGGAGGCAGAGTTCGTAAGTATCCTGTCACTTTATTTGATTGTTTACTTAATTCATTGATTCTATGAATTGTTTTAATCTTACAAATTGTGTTGATTATGATACAGCGACGGGTTACGGGGAGGAAGCCCACAACCCACGATACTGCGTATGCTCGCCGGCATAGCAGACGTGACACGTGGGCCATCTTCAGAGCCGAGGGACGTATTACGGACGCGCAGTTTGAGTTGGCCATGAGACCATACGGTCGACAGGTACTTGAAAATTCGTAACGAATGGTTTTGGTTTATTGAATTGCATATATATATATATATATATACTTATATACTATATATTACTTGAACAGGCACAAGCTGCTGATGATCCACCGGCCGCCGCTGCAGAGGGTGGACGTGAGCACTACTCCTCGGACATTCCGACCGATGCGAGCTCATCTGAGCATGAGGGGAGCACCGAGTCATCATCTGGGTCTGAGTAGTACTCAGATTTGTAGTATCACATTCCATATTTAGGATGTGATTGTATATATTTTTTTGTAAACTCAAGCCATGGGCTACTTCGAGATATGGACTCCCTTGTATACATGTATGAAATTTTGATAGTAATATTGAATTGATTGATCGATAGTATTACATTCATGGCTCTCTTGAATCGTGTAATGACAATGTATGCATTCATGTCGTTCTTGTCTTAATCTCCCTCGTGCATATGTTCTTCGTGGATGGTCTAATGCACCAAAAACCCTAAACCAGAGAGTGCTATTGGGTGCTGGAATGCTGGAACAGTATTCAGGCACCAAATAGCACTCTCTGGATTTTTTTTTTTGCTCTCTGTTCGCGTGTATAAACGCGTCAAAACTGCTAAAAATTGCGTGTATCTGCGCGGATACACTGGAAATAACGCGTGTATACACGCGTATAAACTGGCAGTAACGCGTGTATAAGCGCATCTAAATAAAATAAACGCGTGTACAGACGCAAGTAAAAACGCGGCTGGGACATTGGAACTGAACAGGATGCGGCTATACACCCGTGTATAACCGCGTCTAATAGAAGAAGACGCGTGTATACTGGCGTGTATTAATGCGTCTGAAAAAAAAAACGCGGCTACACACCCGTGTATACGCGCGTCTGAGAGGTACTTTACACGCGTTTTTACACGCATGTCTGTGGCCGCGAGAATACACGCGCTGATACACGGGCCCGCTACTTTTTTTCACAAGTCATTTTTAGCGGCTAAGAGCGCGGGTATGAGCCCAATCCCTTGTAGTGTTCCTTGGTCTTGAGCATTGCCAGCAACAAGGGCATGTGTGGTTCAAAGGCAGGTATGCTCTCATAGAATTGCACATCTTGCTTTATTTCAACGAGTGCTTTGGCCACTACATCTTCCAAGGAATTGCTACCAATATCGTATGCAAGCGCATTTGTGAGGTTGTCATCTTCAAAAGAGATTTTTACTTTCCCTTTGTCTTGACCCCCAGCATTCATGGCAATAATAGACAGTGCCTCATCCTCGCGAAACCCGAGTGTCTTTGCAATGTCATCCAGAAACAAAAATTCTTTCCCATCAATAATTATTGGATGCAAAGACATGACAACAAGGTCTCGGACCTCCTCAAGTACTTCATCGCCCTCTAGAAGTAGGTCTAGAACCTCCTCGGGGACATTCTCTTGTAGAGCCACCAATGCCATTGAGGCCTCCCACTGTTCTGTAACATTCTCTTCCTCAGCATGGGCCTCTTGGACCTGCTTCATTAGCTTTGCTTTGCCCTTTTCTTTTTTTTTGCCACTTTCTTTCGCCACACCCTCTTGTAACAGAAGGACCAAAACCATGTCCCAGCTCATGAAGGAAGTGCCGATGTTGCCCATTTGTAGATCCAAGAGCAAGTCTTCCTCCTCATTCCTGTAGTCCTTTTCTGTGAGGGATTTTAAAAACCTTGATAGGCAGAATCTAAAATTCTTGTCTTCCCTGAATATGTACTTGATGAGGTCAACTGGAACCCATAGGCCCTCATCACCCTCAAACATGATGGAGTACGTGCTGATGTGTTGATCCATATACTCAATGACATCTGTAAAAGCATCCACGTGTAGATGCATTGTTGCCCGCACATCAATTGCTCCCTCAAACATAGGGACGATCTCATCAACCCTATGAAGTAGCTCAAGCTTTCCTAGCTTGGCAATAAGTGCGTCAAGTAGAGCTGCCATGACTATGAGTGATTGCAAGAAAGAGAGAGTGTGTGATACAAAAAGATATGCGAAATTGAGAGCAAGTGTTAGGAGAGAACGGTAATTGTCAATTGATGAAAATGAGTAAAGTATCGTTTATAAATGGGCGACCTTGTTATAAAATTTTTAAAAACTTTTAAAATTTGAAAGTACAAAAAAATTTTAAAAAATGGTATCCGAAAGCAAGAACGTATCCTTTCATCACAAGGTCATTTCTAATTTACTAGTGGCTCAAGCCACAGATGCTTGTGTGACCAACCTTACACTATCACAAAAAAATAAAACTTGCACAAGACAATTGAAAAACAATAAGACAGTGAGGCAAAAAACTTGAAATTGTATTTACTTCAATCCAAGATTACATATCCAGTGGTTGTTTGATGGCTACACAGCCAGGGAAAGTAATTTCTCTACAAAGAAAAGATCATTCCTGCCTTTTGCGCACCACTCTTCCATTGATTATCAAAGCAAAATCACCACTCACTGAGAATCAAAGAACTAAGTAGTCACACCTTGCATGGATATATGTAGCACAACCTGTTCTGTAGAGGTTGTGTCGGAGTCTAACGCCTCCCATTCTCCATTGTAAGCTTCCATCGCCTGTAAGGAAACGCAATGGACAACTGTTGCTTGGCAATATGGTAGCGCATCACAACCTTCTCAACTATTACTCCGCATCTGATGGTGTCTCCATTGTGTTGAACAGCTTTTTTATCCCATGCAGGTGATAAGAAACAAGTGAGAGCTCTCTCCCCCTTTGCAATCCATAAAGTTGGGTGCAATGTGTGTCACTTGTACGGAACAGGTACACAAAGAGGTGTAGAGGTATGAAGCAGGTTATGGTTGCTTTGTGAGACCATATGTGCACTTCATAGCATTTTGCACCTTGCTTTCGATCTGCAAACAAGCCATGGCCACTGAAGCATTGTCTGGAATTGGCCATTCAATAGATGTGAGAGTTAGTGTAGGTTCTGGAACTACTTTTCCAGTACCATTTGCTATCGTGGGAACCACATATGTATCCTCATAGAAGAAGATGTTTCGTGCAAGAAGTTGTGCAGCTGGACACCCTCCAAAGATTAAACTACCAAGCTCCACATGGTATGCTTCAAAGGTTCCTGAAATTACCTCCATAGGCTCCCACTCACCAAAGTTTGAGGGAAAAATATCTACGCAGAGGAACCCAAGAACAATCAAAGCAGTGCTCAGTATACCATTATTAGCACACAATTGATTTAAAAACAAGAATATAAAGTGGTGAAATGACTTACAATTTGAAAGAAATCATTGACGTTGGTCATGGTCTGCTAGTGTCAGCTCTGTTGCCTTGTAAACATGTTGGACCTTGGCTAGCTTTTTTTCATCATGATCTTGTTTGAGCTCCAATATCCACCCTTTCCAATGGTGACTTTGTATATCAACGTATCGCTTTGGCACTTTTAGGCAAAAATCTAAAAGGTGTTTTGGGCTTGTGTACATATGGGATGCATGGCAGGTGAAAAAGCTTTGCCCTGAATGCCCTGGCAAATGTACAGAGTGGGTGGTTTTATGTTTTTTTTACGAGCTCTTGGTGATGCCTTCATGTGAAAGTATTACGGGAACCTCGAATGTGATGATGGTTGGTCAATCAAGGGCTGATTCTGGATGCAAAGATGGCGCTCCATTTTTAGCAAGCATGTGATGATGATCGGCAGTGCATGGCACCGACTCCAATGGTCGTGTTTTGGTAAATTATGATGCAGCTGATTGAGAACGTGTGGGCAGTTCTTGCATTTGTTTTGGAAAGTCGTGGGCGCCGCATGTTAAGGCGAAGAAAGAGAGAGGGGCCCTCTAAGCATTGTGGCCACCTTTTAGGCTTAATAAAAATAATAAAAAAACAAATATTAATGTGGCCATCTTTTTGAATAGCCACTTGGCTGCATGCGTTGTAGCCAGCGCTTTCGCCAGCACACACCAGTGCAAGAGGATTGATGAAGGGAGAATTTTCCAGAGTGGCGACAGAGAAAGTGGTTTTTTGGTGAAGGGAGAGCTGAGACCAGAGAGAGAGAGAGAGAGACGGGCTGTCTGTACAAAGGAGGGGGTCGTCATTTTCTTTCAGGGGTTGGTGGCTGCTTCTTGGCCGTGGGAGAAATTTAAAAGAAGGTGAACCACCTGCTGGAAGGACCGTGATTTTGCTGTAGAGGAAAGGAGAGCAGTGGTTTTCTGGAGTTAGCATAGCTGCTGAAGACGAGCGGGGGACGCCAACGTGTGTGGGAAAAAACAAGTTCTTTTAGTTGGAGGGCTACAGACGAAGGAAGTTGGCCGCCTCTAAGTGACTACCTTAGAGCCTTGGAGCAGTGAGGGTGTTTCTTGGTCAGCTGTACAAAGCTACGTAAAGTGAAGCTACCGATAGACAGAGTCGAAGGAGTTGTGCATTAAGAGAGGGAAGCAGGGTCGTGGTGGCCACCTTTGGGATGCCTACAAGGAAGTGTGGCTGGCCGGTGTGACAGATGGTGCCAACAACGTGGAGATGGCTATCTCTGAGATTGAGAGAGTTGAGGGCAAGGGTTCATTTGTTTTGTAGGGCCGCCACTTCGTAGGGGAATGCTTTGTGGCAGGAGTAGTTCTCTTAGCAGGTGATGCAGAGAGAGTTTTGGCGTGTAGAATACCTGGTTGTGGCTGAAGAGGCTTGGTTGTCAGATGCAAGGTTGTAATTCCAGAGGCAGAGAGGCCGTGGTTGATTTCCCTTAGCAGTAAATCCAAGCCATAGTGTTTATGGTTGGTGTAGTTGTTGGGTTTGTTTGAAGTGTGATGAAGATGGGACTGGATTTCCCAAAGTTTTATGGTGTTGATGGTGCTGTGTATGTTTACACGTGGGAATAAGATTGTAAGTGTTTACTCGTCTATGGTGCCCTTGTTTTGTGTTGTCTTTCTGGTGTGGGTGGTGTGGTGAACCATAAGAGAAGTGTTCCAGCCTATGGCTGGTGGTGCCCCCATTGGTGTTAGTATTTCCAAGGCTGTTGGATGGACAGCTATAGAGGCAGGTGATTCTGTGTCCGGATATTTTGGCAATACCTTGTGGGTTCCTCTTATACTAGGCTGCATCGTAATCCAATTTCACTTCTCATACTGTTTGATATTCCAGTGCCCATCCTCATCTTGACCACTGCTACAAGAGAGAGATTCTGGTGCCCCCACTGAGGAGAGCTCAGGTATATTTCTCTTGCCTACGAGGGTGTATGCCCCAGAGTAAGAGATTGAAGGAAGGTGTTTCTAGTTTTTTTCTTTGGTTTGAAGGTGAAGCTTGGGGATAAAAATGATGTCATATCCAGAGTTTTTTGGTGGTCCTAAATGAAGATGTAGCAGATTTTCTTGAAAGAATGGAGGTTGCATGCATAAGCAACCACATCAACGAGCCAGCACAGGTATTGCGGTTGCTGAATATATGTTTGAAGGGAGATGCGAGGGCATGGTTCAAAACTTTTGAAGAGTCGTTAAGAGATGCTGAGCCACGCATTCCAATGACCGAGGATGGATTGAAGGCTGCACTTTTGAACAGGTTCAAGAAGATAGATAGAGTTTGGCATGAAGTGCAGGGTTTGAATTGGAGCCAATTGATGATTATGTGAAGAAATTTTCTTTGCTGTGGGAGACCTTGTGCAGGGCTTTGGGGGAGGATCAAGTACCTCCCGAGATGATGAAGAAGGATCATTTTATTGCACGATTGAAGGGAGGCATTTGCTGGAAGGTTGAGTTAAAGAAGCCCAGATCTTATGAGGATGCGGTGGAGATTGCCAAATCAAAGGATTGGAAATTGCAATGGATGAACCAGCTGGGGATGGTTCCAGTGGCAGTAAGGCCTGAAATTAGAAGGGTAGAAGCGGTACCGATGAGAACCATGCTGGAAAGAGTGCAACCGACAAAAGCTCAAGTGAATAATGTCACACCACAGGGGGAAAAGGTAGCACCCATAGCTGTTACAACTTCTAATGAAGGGCTTCAATAGGACATGAGGCAAATAGTGGATTGTATGAAGAATCTGAGTTTGAAAATGATGGGGAACACAGGTGGTAGACGTGGCCGAGGTAGAGGTTATAATCAGGAAGGGGTTGAAGGTTAGACAGCAGGCTATGGATGTGGCCGTGGTTTTGGCAGGGGTAGACGGTTTATTCCTACATGTTGGAATTGTGGTGAATTGGGGTATATAAGTACTGACTGTGATAAGCCTCAGCGACGACTGGGGGGTGATATGTATCCCTTACCCTCTCAGATTCCCAATAGGGCAAATGATTATGGAATTGAAATTAAAGGTGAAGCAGGGACCAATGGGTTGACAAATGAGGAGAAGGGTAAAACTAAGGTGATAGATGTGGTCACCCTTGAGAAGATGAAGGAGACAGAAGCTGATGTAATGCCTTTGGGAAAACGGACGCCACAGGAAAGGGAAGGCAGGGATGTTGCAGGGCCTAGCAAGAAGAAAGGTAAAGTGAAGGAAGGAGGGGATGTAAAGGTCAAGCGGAAGCAAAAGTCTCGTAGGAAGTTTCAAGTGACTGATTTTCCACTATGGGTTGGGCAGGATAGCTACAATTTGCAGGAGGACATGGCTGGAAGGAAAGCTAATATTACTTTTGGGCAATTGATAGAGTTAGCTCCTCCCAAATTGAAACGTCAATGGAAAAGACTTGTGAACCCGAGAGAGAAGGAGCCTGCCAGAGGGATAGTGACTATTTTATCGGTTGAGAAGTTGCCTGATATATGTCCTGTGGGGTGAATGTATGGTACAAAGGGAAGAATCTGGGAGAGGCATATATAGATGGTGGTGTACAAATTTGTGTAATCACACTAGCAACTGTGGAGAGGCTTGGTCTTAATATTACTGAAGCGTTTGGTTTTCGTATTTGATTGGCCAATCACCAGAAGGTCAAACGCTTGGGTATGATCAAGGAGTTAGAACTGCAGGCTTTTGATGTAAAGGTGCTTGTGGACTGTCATGTTATACCGGCAGGAATGGGTGCATTCCCCATCATTTTGGGAAGACCATGGCTGAGAGCAGTGAAGGCTGTTCAAGATTGGAGGAAAGGAGTCATTACTCTGTATGACAGGAGAGGGGATAAAAAGCAGTTTAATATGGATAACCAAAAGCCTCTTCAAGATAAAAGGGAAAGTGAAGCTGATTCGAGTGTTGATGACATGACTAGTAGCACCACTACTAGTGAAGGAACAGAGGACACTTCATCCAGTGAGGAGGATGCAGACATGGATGCCCTGGTTATTGATGAGGAAGTGCTTGGTGATGAGGTTGCCCAACAAGAAGAGGCCATACAGGAAGAATGCGAGGAGGTACAAGTGAATCATGAGCAAAGGTATGCATGTGATGTGAAAGAGTATGCTTTTGAGTCTTTGCATGATGTACCATTGTGGGATGAATGGGATATAGAAAGTTTGTAGGATGATGAACCTGAGTTAGAGTTGGATGACCAGATGTGCATTAATGTTAAGAAAGCCACGAGCAGAATTGATGCTATGAAGGAGTAGCAACACCAGAAGACTGTGAATGATGTTGATTCTATGGATGAGCTATTGGATTGTGATAAATGAATTTCTTATTGGCCTTCATAAAGGTGAGCATACAGGAACTGAGGTGGATGCTTTGGTAATGGTGCCTTTTGAAGGGGAGTTTGGTTTGCCTATTGTGGTTGGCTTTGATGGTGATGTTTCTTATGTTGATGGACAAGAAAATGCTATGGCACAATAGGTTTTTCTTGATGAAGCTTTCATCAGTTACTACCCTCAGCAGGAATTGCTTCACTAGTTCTCATATATTGGTGTTGACTACATCAGTGATTTTGGAATTGAGATGAGGCAGGATGCCATGTATGTCAAGAGCTTTATTTCCAAAAGTTCTTATGTTATGATGTGGGATGTGGGATGGCAAACTATGTCTGGGGAAGATGACAGTATTTCTTTGAACACATGGAATAGAGATGTTTTGGTTACCTTGTATGATGCTCAAAGGATTGACAGAGGGAAACGTGGTCGTATGCTTTTTGCTATTGATCATAAATGATTCAGCAGGCTAGGGGTTGGGCAAAAATCTGAAAGGTGTTTTGGGCTTGTGTTCATATGGGATGCATGGCAGGTGAAAAAGCTTTGCCCTGAATGCCCTGGCAAATGTACAGAGTGGGTGGTTTTATGTTTTTTTTACGAGCTCTTGGTGATGCCTTCATGTGAAAGTATTACGGGAACCCCGAATGTGATGATGGTTGGTCAATCTGGGGATGATTTTGGATGCAGAGATGGCGCTCCATTTTTAGCAAGCATGTGATGATGATCGGCAGTGCATGGCATCGACTGCAATGGTCGTGTTTTGGTAAATTATGATGCAGCTGATTGAGAACGTGTGGGCAGTTCTTGCATTTGTTTTGGAAAGTCGTGGGCGCCGCATGTTAAGGCGAAGACAGAGAGAGGGACCCTCTAAGTATTGTGGCCACCTTTAGGGCTTAATAAAAATAATAAAAAAACAAATATTAATGTGGCCATCTTTTTGAATAGCCACTTGGCGCTGCGTGCGCTGCAGCCAACGCTTTCGCCAGCACACACCGGTGCGAGAGGATTGGCGGTGGAGAAAGTGTTTTTTTGGTGAAGGGAGAGCTGAGACCAGAGAGAGAGAGAGAGACAGGTTGTCTGTACAAAGGAGGGGGTCGCCGTTTTCTTTCAGGGGTTGGTGGCTGCTTCTTGGCCGTGGGACAAATTTAAAAGAAGGTGAACCACCTGCTGGAAGGACCGTGATTTTGCTGCAAAGGAAAGGAGAGCAGTGGTTTTTTGGAGCGCAAGGAGGGGGAGCGCCTGGTTAGCATAGCTATTGAAGACAGGTGGGGGGGACACCGACGTGTGGAAAAAAACAAGTTCTTTTAGTCGGAGGGCTGCTGGCAAAGGAAGTTGGCCGCCTCTAAGTGATCGCCTTAGAGCCTTGGAGCAGTGAGGGTGTTTCTTGGTCAGCTGTACAAAGCTACGTAAAGTGAAGCTGCCACCGACAGACAGAGTTGAAGGAGTTGGGCATTAAGTGAGGGAAGCAGGGTCGTGGTGGCCGCCTTGGAGAAGTCTACAAGGAAGTGTGGCTGGCAGTGATAGATGGTGCCAACGTGGAGGTGGCCATCTCTGAGATTGAGAGAGTTGAGGGCAGGGGTTCATTTGTTTTGTAGGGCCGCCAGTTCTTAGGGGAAGGCCTTGTGGCGGGAGTAGTTCTCCGAGCAGGTGATGCAGAGAGAGTTTTGGCATGTGGAATACCTGGTTGTGGAGTGGCTGAAGAGGCTTGGTTGTCAGACGCAAGGTTGTAATTCCAGAGGTAGAGAGGCCGTGGTTGAATTCCCTTGGTAGTAAATCCAAGCCAGAGTGTTTATGGTTGGTGTAGTTGTTGAGTTTGTTTGAAGTGGGATGAAGATGGTACTGGATTTCCCAAATTTTTATGGTGTTGATGGTGTTGTGTATGTTTACACGTGGGAATAAGACTATAAGTGTTGATGGTGCTGTGTATGTTTACACGTGGGAATAAGACTATAAGTGTTTACTCATCTATGGTGCCCCTGTTTTGTGCTATCTTTCTGGTGTGGGTGGTGTGGTGAACCGTGAGAGAAGTGTTCCAGCCTGTGGTGGCTGGTGGTGCCCCCGTTGGTGTTAGTATTTCCAAGGCTGTTGGTGGATGGACAGCTATAGAGGCAGGTGATTCCGTGTCCAGACTTTCTGACAATACCTTGTGGGTTCCTCTTGTACTAGGCTGCATCGTAATCCAATTCCACTTCTCATACTGTTTGATGTTCCAGTGCCCATCCTCATCTTGACCACTGCTACAAGAGAGATATTGAATACTGATCGGAGGCCTTCGAGCTTTAGAAGAAGACATCAGATGTATAAATTAGGGAGATTATAAACCTTGATGGCAAAGGGAAAATAGAATGGTGAGGAAAAAACTTAGACTAGGGAGATGTACATAAGAGAAGGAGTTGTAGAGCAAGTTCCAAGGGCTTGGCCGTGCTATTACTGCACTTTGAAAGAGGATATTAGAGGGGGTGAGAGGAGACAATGAGTAAGATTATGAGAGCCAAAGCATTTGCAACTGAAGCTTCCATAGCTTGGCTCTGCTGTTACACTCTGTAAAAGGAGGTTGGACAAGGTAGAAGGATGAAGTAAGGAAATGTAAGTGAGGATCAAACTTCCATAGCTTCTGAGAGGAGGTTGCAGATCAAGCTTCCATAGCTATAGATCTAGGTTTGTGAGTGAAGAAAGAGGTAGATCAAGAGGTAGATAGCTGAAAGAAGTAGTCTAGAGAGTGAAAAACGCCCTGCTATGAGAAAGGGGGAAGAGAGAGTGTTTTGGAGGGAAGATGGGAGAGAGGGATAGTGGAAAGTGAAGGGGAATGTGCATTGAATGCAAGATAATGATGGGAGCTCGTTTTTGGGCCTCTATCACTTTAGAGACCTTACTTAATGATGGCTGTAGCTATCCTTTTCTATAAAAAATAGTGAAAACAATCATATATATATATATATATTTTTTTTGATTTTTAGGTGATTTTAAAAATTAAAAAAGAGCCTATTAAGCCTATTATTCTAAGTTTGACTACTACCTTCTAGGCTCTTACAAACCATTGGTTTTAGTCCACATGTAATCTCCCTATTTGTCTATTTCTTAATCACCTCCATTAGGCAATGGCAAATAAAAGGGCCCTTAAAGACTCCATTGAGTTCCTAATTGAATAGTAAATATTAGGTCCCAAGAGTTCTATGTCCCACTAGAGCTTACCTCTAATCATCAGGGGGATAATTTTTATATACTTAAAGGATCTCTTTTAAGCAATTACCTCGCAATAGTTGATGCTTCGTTAATCTCATGCCCACAACCAATAGCCATCTTAGATAGCTTGCCTAGAAGACTTCCAACTCAATCAAACATGATAGATTTTTACAACCTCCTACAAGATTAGAACAAAAATCAGCCTCATCCACATCTGCAACAAGAGGAGAGGGTAAGAGCATCTTGGATACCTTTGGAGCACGAAAAACGAAAACACATTAACAAAGATTTTATTAACGAAAACACATTAACAAAGATTTTATTAAATGTTAAAGAGGTTATCAAGGTCCAGGAGATTCCTAGGCAATATAATGGTGATATTGCATTTAAGTTCCACCAACCATGGGATCATGTGCAGGAATGGACTCCATGGAGAATAAGTATGATCCCCAGTAGTGGTCAAAGTAGCTAATTTTTAATTATTGCCTTCCCCTTGGAGTGTGTCAAAAATCCATTGCCTAAATAATTTAAAGTGTGTGAATGAGCTTTGCCCATGACTAAAGAACCATCTAAGATCTCAAACACATCACATTTTAGTGGTGAGTAAGTGGTTGAGGTAAATGCTCAAACCAATAAGATTCATCATCCTTGGCTCAAGAAGGAGAGGGCATGTCTCATAATGTTGCCAATGCCTCTTACAAAAGTAATGCCAAAAGATGCTTAAAATCATGACAAACAACAAGGTAGAGCATTTAGGAGTTCTATGTTCAACCTTACAACTCATCTTACATGATGAAAATGCAGAATATGCAGTGGAATGGCATGCCTTGGGCTTGGAAAGTGAGAACATATGGCTTATGGCATGCCTATGCCTCTTACAAACAAGGGCCTCAAGGGTAATACACAACAACATTGTAAATGAATACTTAGTGTACATGTGTTCGAGTTTAAACAACTCAAGTATTGAGTTTGTTGATGAAAAAAACAGAGATCTTCAACCTCTTTGACTCATGAGATGAAGACAATTGGTTCATGGTTGCACCATTTCTCCTTGGAAGAAACGGGTTGATGATGATGACTTGAATGTGGCACTTATGGCGTGTGCCCGCCGGCCTCCAATGTTGATGAAGAAGAGCCTCCTTAATGTAAATGACCTCCTCCTTTGATGGTTAATACCACCTTAGTGTTGAGCAACACTTTGGTTGATGATTAATATCACCATTAGTGTGTATAAAACACAATTAGTGCTAAAAAGCACATTTTTAGTATAAAATAACACTTATTTTGGTGATTAGTGTTTAAGAACACTTTGTAATAACCTCCCTTTGTTGGATTAATAACTTAATTAGTGTTAAACAACACAATTAGTGCTTAAAAGCACACTTTGAAAGCTTTGAAGGCTTGAAAGTTGATGTTGATGTTGAAGCTTGACGGGAATGAGATTTATGAATATCTCATGTGGTTGGAATCTCTTTAAAATCAAGAGAAATCTTAGCAACAAACATTTACTTCATCACTTGATTGATTAGAGCAAAGGAGGTGATGATGTGAGCAAGATTTGAAGGAAGCTTGAAGGAGAAAAGAGAGAGGCGACTAGTTTTTCTCTGATTGCTGGTGCGTTGCTACGTTGTTGGAGCTCAAATTAGAGATATAGCACCTCCACTCAATTGGAGCTCAAATTAGAGCTATAGCACCTCCACTCAAAGCCCTAAGGTTGCTTGCTTTATTGTGGTCTACAGTCGAGCAATTGCTGTACGACCAGCGCAGAAGAAGGCGGGTTGCTGCCAGAGAGAATGCCATCGCAGCGCCAAGGGAAATCAGACAATTACCCATATGAAATGACTTCCCTAGTTGAAATCTCAGAGAGATATACCCTCTACAAGCTTGTGGAAGTCCTCCACCATGAGGGGGTTGAGCTCCACACAAGAAAGATAAGCAAAAAATGGATATTTTTGACCTATTCTACACCACAAGTGGTTCTAATCAACCAAGATCTAGATACCATGTTGAGAAAATGTGGTGCTCATGCTAGATCAAGTGTGTGGAGAGGAGAGCCTCAAAAAGTACAAGAATAATATCTTGCTTATTAAGTTGTTTATGCATACAACTAGGCCTTGCTCACATACAAAATGCCTCATAGCTCCACCTTTAAATAGGTGAGTGGACCTTAAGTCCATTCACACTCACACCCTTCTCTTCCCCTTCTACATAACCTTAGTCTCTTAATAAACGTTCTGTTCCATTTCTCTCCAAAACCACCCCAAAAATATTCTATGGTCAAAAAGGCTTTTTTCAAGCTCTTCTTCTCTTTTTGAAGCTCCTAAACCTCTAACTAACTACCCTCCTGCTAATCTCCCCTTTCATAACCCCTAAATTCTCCCTTCCCAAGCTCTCTAACTCTATTCTTCCCTTTATCTCTCTACCTCTCTAAAGGCACTAATCTTTTTTCTCCCTAACTCTCTTACTCGCTCTACCACTCTATAGCCACTAATCTTCCACTTCCATAGAAACTAATCTTCTTCCTCCATAGCCACTAATCTTCTTCCTCCCCAAGCCCTCTTCCTCACTTCCTCCCCAATCTCTCTCTCTCCCCTCTCTCTTTCTTTCTCTACACATTATTTCATCTGTAAATCTTTCCTAGCTAATCTCTCTTCTATCTTGTCTTCCTTCATAAACTCTTTTTGTCTCGCTCTCTCTTCATCATCATCAAATTATGGCTTTATTATCAAGCACTTCAAGAAGACCAAAGGAGGAGATTAAAGAGCTCCTATTACACAACACAAAGGATGAAATGGGGAATGGGTAGGAACAAGCTTTTGTAAGGGTGCCTAGGATTTCATGCAATTAAGCACATATGGTCCACATTATGTTTGATCGAGGGGTTTTAAATCATCATTAAAATAATAAGTTACTTGGGTTCAAGAAAATGAAGGAAGAAGGTTTGGTGGTTGTTCACATTATGTTCGATCGAGGGGTTTTCAATCATCATTTTAGAAGGGTAAGCTACTTAGGTTCAAGAAAAATAAGGAGGAAGGTTTGGTAGCTATCGTCCAACATGTGTATGGGCTTGCACTAGCATGGAGGAACCAAGTTTCCTTGCAATTGTAAGCACCCCATGAAAGATCCCTGCCCCCTTCGCACAACAAATTCGGGGCTGCTAGCAGTGGAAGTAGCACTTCTTGTATAGGGCAGAGCCTCTCACTTGGGGCCTCGCCCACCACGGATATCTGGACAAGAGACTAATCCCTCGGTTCTTCCAAAACTGAACCCGAAAAAACTTCCCTCGCCCAGAAAACACGGGCGATTCCTCCAAGATATTTTTATTCTAATGTCCTCAAGGTCATCACTAACCAAACTGATCCGACCGAACCCGTAAGTCATTTGGTCAGATCAAGGAAAAGACTTGCACTTGGATCATAGAGACCAACACTTTTTTCCTCATCGTGAGAGGCACAGCCATTGATTCTTTTCCATAGAACAAGGACTGTTTGGGATTTACTTCATCTATCGTACCATAACAGAATTGAGTCTCATTTTAGGGATCCATCAGTCCAGCCTAACCCCATCCAGTCCCATGGGTTACCCAACCGCCCACCACTGTAGTGATGGGATCCAACTAGGAATTTGGTTAGGTTTTTTCCCGGGTACTAGGGAAAAGAGTTCCTAGGCCCCCTAGCCGGCGCTTCATGCAAACTTCAAGATAGTCACACCACTTACACACAATATGAAATTGCCTATTTCATAGATTCAGCTGACTTTAAAATAATCTTTTAATGAAATCATAGTATCACTGATCATAATCCTCCAAAATATTTGGTTGAATATTAATTTCTAATCATTCCTTCATTAATGTACCTATGGCATCATTGGCAACTAGAACACTCACCACTTGTCCACTCAGGGGCCTTTTTGATAGTTCGTAAATCATAGAACCCGGTAATATATTGACTTATAAAAATCCAGATGGATTCTCCATTGAAGATCAGCAAGATCAACCAACAGATCCATATAAAAGAGCCATGGACTAATCTGTTGAGAAGGACCGGCAAGGTCAATCAACCAGATCCATGCCCGAATTCAGAAAACAACTCTTACTCCTTGTTCCAATATCTTCCTAGATGCACGCGTGGGTATCTTCAGTGACCCAGAGCCCGAGCACCGTATGGTCACCACCCTCTAAGATCCTTCGCAGGTCACCTAGCGGCACTGCACTCATAGGTCGCTTCCTTGGTCCCTCATCCACCAAACCGGAAGCCCACCATTTAAATCAAACCAAGGCTATCAAGATCTCGGCCGACCTTGCTACGCGAGACGTCCTCTGTTGACTCTCCATCATCTATTGCAACTTTATCACTTAGGTCTCCACGACCTCAGTCACAAGACGGTCAAAATGCTTTCCCAGCATTCTTGACATAAAACAGTCATTTAAAAATAGGTCATAAATATAGTTTCTATAATGAACGTTCTCGTCTTTCCACATTGTTCCACATCAATCCACATTACGTGATCCAAGTCCAATCATATGTATTCCGATCGTCCTTCATCATTCTCATCCAATCACATCATTCTCATCCAATCATATCATTCTCCATCCAATCACATCTTTCTACATTTATGCTCATCACATCTCATCCACTCGCATCTACCCATATCCACATCTCATCACACAGGGTGTTTGCAAGATGAGGTTATCTAGTTTCATGTAGTGGGCGCCCTTGGCTTTAGTCGAAAAACAAGCATTTTTTCAAGAAGAATAGCCAATCTCTCCTAGTTAGCCAAGGAGTTTCACTTCAAGGTCTTCTAATGAAACATCATATGCAAAGTTGGACACCTAAAACTATAATCTGATCAAATATCCAATAATTGCAAATCCCCTTTTCTTTGGGAACCAAAATTGTATACATGCCTTGTCGAAGGTTTAGATAGGTATAGTGAATGTGAGTAAATTGCCTATAACTCTTACATTATTACTCATATGATGTTCCCACTTTGCATATCACAAATACAAATAATATAGAGCTTAACTTGATTTATCGAGTAATTTTTGATTTTTTCTACTATTTTCTATATTATTTAAAATGTATTAGAATTGTTAAAAAACATACTATTTTATCCTCCCATCATATATATCATTTAAAATGCTCAAATTGTATGGATCTAGTGATGATTAGATTGGAAAACATTAGAATAATGTGGGTATAAGGTAAAATTACAAATCTAACGGTTGGATTTTTGTAGATTTACTTTGGAAAATTTGTTATGACTGTTAGAGGCTCATTAAATCAATTGTAATTTAATTCTAGAAAATTAAATATTGAATCTTTCAATCTAAAAACTCTAGGGATCAATACGCTTGCTGCCATGAATTTATTAAAAAAAATCTGGCTTAATTTGAGTATGGGAAGGTCCATTTTCAATCTTCCCAAGTGAAAATTTCCATATTGTGTCCACTCTCCCCTTTTCAAGTCTAAAACCAATCCTAGCTAGGTTTGGAAATCTAGGCTTGGTAAACTTCAAAGCTTAGATATCATTCCATGTGTGAGGCTTGGGTAGGGACAAATCTTAAATATGCATGCCACTTTATGTCCACATGAGCTTCGAGAGGATCCACATAAGCAGCTTGCCACCTCACCTTGCCACCTCCACCCTCCATGTCAACATGGTCAACCTAGTTGACTCCCCACCTCATCATCCTAGTCACATTAATGCTACATCTTCTTGCCACCTTTGCATGCCACCTCGCACTTGGTGACATGCAATGATTTTATATTCACGTGATCACAACTTTTTTTTTGTTAATAACATGTGTTAACATGTTATTAACATGTTCACATGTTACCGTTCACAAAATAAACAGGTCACTCGCCATTTTGGAACCTCTGAAAAGCTTGGCTACACATGGAAACTAGCTAGTCACATGTTCTTATGTTACCATCTTCACATAACAGTAGGTCAACAGCCACCTAAAAATATCTTAAAGTCCTGGAGAAGATAGTTTTTTTAGGTCCTTGTGGAAGCTTTGTGAATATAGCATGTGATCACAAGATTTTTTTTGTGAACACGAGGTTTTGTTAACGTGATCACGAAATTGTGAAGACGTTAATGAAATCCCTGGTGACATGGCATGCCACATCATGGAATTATGACATCAACCATAATAGTGCCACATGTCAAGAGAATGCCACGTGTCATGCACACATGTGACACGTGGCACCTCCTTCCCACCTCCCTTTTTTTTCAAAAACATATTTTTGAAAAAGTTAATATAGTAATTTGGAGAAATAGAATATAGAATTTTAAATAATAAAATATATATAACTTATTAAATAAAAGAATTTAAAATCACTAATGTTAAAGGATTATATTTTGAAATTAGATCAATAATATTATTATTAAAGTTTATTTTATTTAATTTAAAAAAATAAATTTTTAAGTTTACTATTTCTTGAAAATATTTTGTGTAGAATAAACCTTTGAATAAAATTTAGAAAAATACATTATAAAAAAAGCAGTTATATAATTATAAAATAAAAGATAAATTTAAAGATATATTCATATATCTAGTAATGATAAATATTTAGACTTGTTAATAAATATTATTAATAATATTAATTTTTAAGTGGATAATAGTTTATCTTTGATTATCTTTATTATCCAATCAATCTTAGATAGGAAATCCAATGAGATTTGAAGTGGATAACCTATTTTTCCTATATAATCACACATCTCTAGTACTATCCCACACTTATCTCTAGTACTATCCCATCATTGAGCCTTTATAATTTTTTCTCTCTTAGCTTCCTTGAGAATGGGTTCTCAAAGTCGTAGGAGTCGAAAACGTGATAGGACTAGACTTCCCCCCGTCCACCAAGTTCAAAAGGAGGAGAGGAAAAGGGTAGCTTGTGAGAGAAAGAGAGAGTGGAGAGCACGTCAACGAGCAACACCTTCCGTTGGCGATGATCCAAACCTTGCTCCTCCTCTTCCACTTCCTCTCCCTCTGCCCTCTTCCCCCCCCCACTACCCCTTACTTTAGATAATCCACATGAACCCACCCTCCCTGAGTCCCCTTCTCTTCTACAAGAACCCACCCCCTCCTTTGGGCGCCCATCGTGTGGATAGGAAAGAACTATCAAAGTCAGGGGCACATCGTCGTGCCCATGCAATCTTCCATTCCTATTTCAAAGACCTTACGCCTTCATCACAGGCATGTACTGTGCTTGATGCTTTGATCGATCTACCCAACATGACCAATTGCAGGGTCCTTTCCAACATTGGAGGTCGAAGAGAGAGGAGAGCTAGCATGGCAATGCTATAAAGTATTCGTCGTTCTTATATAGTTAACAAGAAGAGGAACTCTGCGGCGCTTTGGCTGCTCGACGGGCTATTGTGGCATCCATAAGTAGCTCCCAAATGAAGGGTAAGGTTAGTGCCACATCTCTCATCCTTTCCATAGCACCACCGCACTTAGAGTTGGGTCTATTAGACGACAAAGTTTAGATGCCAATGAGGTTGGTGCTTTGTGGGCGAGTAGTGGTCGTGTAGCTAGGCATGATCGCCTAGTAGATGAAACCACTAGAACTTTGATAGAAAGTCTTTGGGAGGAGAATCATCGTGCCTCCCCAGTTTTTAAGAAAGCTTTGCATAAGAGAGTGACAAGAGGATCGTCGTGCCTCCCCAGTTTTCAAGAAAGCTTTGCATAAGAGAGTGACAAGAGGAGTCTTCATTGAGCGCTGTGCTTGCTTTCTTGAAATGACCCAAACTGAGTTGTATTCTCATTTTGTGGCTTTGTATCCAGAGCTTAAAATTGGGCAAAGGTCATTTGAGGGGTATAAGCCTTGGTTTGTGAGAGGTACTCACATCAGCGTGACACATGTTGTCGCTACCATGCTGAGTTCAAACTTTTTTATGATGTTTTCCGTTCTCTTAGTGGGCATAGAGAGTTGCCTCGTAGTCCTCGTGATTTCATCCACTCTCTTTTGTGTGCACGCACAGAGGATGCCCAGTTCCATAGGATGCCTTGTGTGGAGAGCAATTGCACATCATGTGGTTCACTTGCACATCTACAGATGGTAGATCTTGATGCAAGTGACTAAGAGATAGTGCCATGGCAACGTTATGTGAGTACGTGACACACCAGCTCCAGAGTGGTGGACAGTGCAGGAAGTTGTAGCTCGTGGACAAACATACACCACGTTGTCACTTCACAGCCACATTTAGGGACCAGATCTACCCCTGTATACGGCACACATTCATTGTGCCAAGTGGCAGGATCGTCAGTTTCGAGCATGCCTAGCAGAGTTTCCTATTGGTGTGGTCATCTCTGTGATTGATTTTGTGGAGAACTACACCTTCACACCTTTTCAAGAGATACCATCTGAGTATTACTTCTCAGAGCAGGTAATGGTTATATTTCATAATATTTGTTTCGTGTTTG
This sequence comes from Cibotium barometz, assembly GCF_041138505.1. NCBI lineage: Eukaryota > Viridiplantae > Streptophyta > Polypodiopsida > Cyatheales > Cibotiaceae > Cibotium > Cibotium barometz. The sequence continues at coordinate 53,109,129 of NC_141047.1, read as the reverse complement.
AGCTATATTACTTATTTGATTTTTTGTGTCCTAAACATCTGTATTGCTTACCTCACCAGGTTGCTATTATGGTCCACATTAGCTATCGACATGCAAAGGCTCATGTAGATGGGATAGTGAGTACCCCCGAGACCGGTGTCATTATTCGAGATTATCATTTCTATATCAATGATGATCATTCACATGATGCACATTTTGTGCAACACTGTTTTCGTCTCCATGACGATTTTTTAAGAGATTGTGGGATCATACGTGGCCAGCGAGATGGGTTTGGTCGGATGGTTGTGGCGCACAGTTCAAGTCGTCACGAAAATTCTATTGTCTCTATAGGTAGTACTTATGGTTCTCTTATATTCGCATTAAACTCAATTCACTACATGTAGTACTTATGGTTCTCTTATATTCGCATTAAACTAAATTCACTAGAACATCTTAAAGAAAACAATAATTAAGACTATCTTTTATGGATTTATAGGTGGCATGTGCAGTCTAGTATCCCAGTGATTTGGTCATTCTTTGAGACTGGTCACGGGAAGGGAGAGCATGATGGTGCATGCACGTGTGTGAAACGTGCCCTGAGGCATCATCAGCTACGGCAGGATGCTCAACGGTTCAGAGATGCGGGCCACATAGTCGAGTGGTGCTCCCAACATTTGTGTGGGAGTGCAGCATCATCGTATCCCAAATGTGATGCTCGGATTGTGAGGAGATTTTTTTGGCATGTGGATGGTGGCATGATTGACCTCTATCTTGACTAGATCTCTATCTTTATAGTGACTAAACTCAGACTAGCTGGGTTAGCTCACTTACATTATTGTACTTAGATTTTTTGGGAATGACTAATCTCAGAATAGCTGGGGTAGCTCATTTTCAAAATACCTTGATCTTTTGAGTTAGTGGCTAAACCCAGAGTAGCTCTGCTAGCTCACATTCTAATGTACTTAGTTGATGTTTATATCATTATGAGTTTTCTCCTTATTGATGAGGACCATTGCATTTTAGTTGATGTTCATGGTTTTCTGATTTTTTTAACACTTTGGCTATCATATCATTTGTTGAAAATCACCATCATCATATTGTTTGTTGAAAATCACCAAACTTTGCAAGCATTGTGGAGATGGGTCCCTCCCATATGCTTGTTGCAAAGTATGCTTCCCATCGGAGCATGCTTGGGTATGATGGTATGGGGAAGGCCCGGATTTTCCATGGCCTCTTAAGCACCAAGAGACTTGAAAAATCTGCACTGGGCGCTAATTACCAATCCAAACACGCTTCGATTGTGACCAAACTTTGCAAGCATGTGGGGGTGGGTCCCCCCCACATGCTTGCAAAGTTTATCGGGGCATGTTTGGGTACGATGGAATGGAGAAAGCCCGGATTTTCCATGGCCTCTTAGCACCAAGAGACTTGAAAAATCCACACTGACCACTAATTACCAATCCAAACATGCTCTGATTGTGACCAAACTTTGCAAGCATTTGGGAGTGGGCCCCTCCCACATGCTTGCAAAGTTGGGTCTCCATCGGAGCATGTTTGGGTACAATGGTATGGGGAAAACCCGGATTATCCATGGCCTCTTAAGCACCAAGAGACTTGAAAAATCCACACTGGGCGCTAATTACCAATCCAAACATGCTGTGATTGTGACCAAACTTTGCAAACATGTGGGGGTGGGCCCCTCCCACATGCTTGCAAAGTTTGCTTCCCATCGGAGCATGTTTGGGTACGATGGTATGGGGAAGGTTCGGATTTTCCATGGCCTCTTAAGCACCAAGAAACTTTAAAAATCCACACTGGGCACTAATTACCAATCCAAACATGCTCCGCTCTTGTGACCAAACTTTGTAATCATGTGGGGGTGGTCCCCTCCCACATGCTTGCAAAGTTGGTTCCCCATCGGAGCATGTTTGGGTAGGATGGTATGGGGAAGGCCCGGATTTTCCATGGCCTCTTAAGCACCAAGAGACTTGAAAAATCCAAATTGGGTGCTAATTATCAATACAAACATGCTCCGATTATGAACAAACTTTGTAAACATGTGGGGGCAGGCCCCTCCCACATGCTTGCAAAGTTTGGTTCCCATCGGAGCATGTTTGGGTATGATGGTATGGGGAAGGCCCGGCTTTTCCATGGCCTCTTAAGCACCAAGAGACTTGAAAAATCCGCACTGGGTACTAATTACCAATCCAAACATACTCTGATTGTGACCAAACTTTTCAAGCATGTGGGGGTGGCTTCCCCCCACATGGACTTGAAAAATCTGCACATTGGGTGCTAATTACCAATCCAAACATGCTCCACTTGTGACCAAATTTTGCAAACATGTGGGGGTGGATCCCTCCCACATGCTTGCAAAGTTTGGTCCCCCCATCGGAGTATGTTTGGGTACCAGAGTATGTGTAAGATTCCTCCCCAGCCTCTCAAAATGTCAAGCATCTTCCCCTGTAATCAATCCCCTCTTCAGAAATATAAAAGATCTTGTCTCTGCCTATTTTGACATAGAGAGAGAAAATATTCTACAGAAAGAATATTCAGATTTTGAATATTTTAGATAGAAAAATTTCTCTTATTATTAAAATAAATTCCCTTGAAACATAAATTCAAAAAGAACTTTCCAATGTGCAATTGGAATTAATTGGAAATGGGTATAAAGGACCTTAGCCTAAGGGTCTAGATTTTCAGAAATTTTTAGATTATGGTCCAATTAAGGTTTCTATGGACCAATAAGATCAATCCATGTGTGGGGAGGAGATAAATCTAATTTTTTAAAGAAATTATTTAAAAATGAGTAAATGCTCACATAAGATGAAGAGTTGAATATGTACAAGCCATTTTGACACATATGTAAGGAAGGGGAGTCCCTTAAAGGAGGTGCATACTTCACATGCTTGAATGAGTTTTAAACTAAAAAATAATGTGATATTTTTATCTCTCCTCTCTCTTGAACCAAACCAAATCAAAAAGGAACCAAACCAAATAAAAAAGAAACCAAACTAAGTCCAAATCTAGTCCAAATTCAACCAAACTGAAATCTAGAAAATTCTAGAAATCAGTTAGCTTTGGTTAGAGCTTCCCTCTCCTATAAATAGAATATGAATCCTTTGAAAAAAATAGGAGAATTTTACTATATTAGAATTATGCTGAAATAATGCTAATTTTTACTATTCTCTAAAATTCTCTCCAAATTGGAGAAATTGGAGCTTCCCTCTTTCTTCAATCCCCATTGGTGGCTCCATCAACATACTAAACCAATTGATTGGTTGGGGGCCTCTACCATGAACAAAGAATCAAGCAATTTGTAAGGTAAATGGTGAATTTTGATCTTTTCTATAATTTCTCAATGTTTCTCTCTTCTCAACCCCTCTCAAGCTTGAGAAGCTTAATTGGAATGGTTTTTGAATGCTATTGAAGTTAATTGATGAATGGTAGTAAAGAGTTACATAATTTGATGAATGCTATTGAAGTTAATTGACTAATGATAGAAAAGAATGACATAAATTTTTATTTATGCTGAATTCTAATGGTTTTTATGTAATTCCTCTCTCTCACTCAAGAAATGGTCATACTCATGACCCATTCTCAATCCAAATGAAGCTTTTCATAAAGCTTTTCCTTAATCCAAGATTAATCTATGCTTGAGGCCAAATTAATGGCTTTTTTCTATGCTTTTAGTTTATGGATTAATGATCCAATTAGGGATCATTCTAATTATTTTTTTAATGATAAGCTTTATCCCTTAGAATAATTGAGATTTATCAGTCGTAGCAGCGGAGCTATGGTAAAATTTTTATAAAAATTATACATAAAATAATTTCATTCAAAGCATGAAAAGAGGACTTCCTACCATATTCTAGGAATTATCATCTTAGATTAATTGAAAGATATTCGTTGTAATCATAGAGAAATTGATTTTTATATTATGCATAATTGATTTTCATGCATGGAGGTATGCATAAAAGATTATTATTTTAATATAAAAGTGTTACTTTTATCATAATTGATTTTCAGACATAGAGGTATGCATAAAAGATTATGTTTTTATTATAAAAGTGTTACTTTTATCATATTTGGATTTCATGCAAAGAGGTATGCATAAAAAATTATTATTTTAATGTAAAAGTGTTACTTTTATCATAATTGGATTTCATGCATAGAGGTACGCATAAAAGATTATTATTTTAATGTAAAAGTGTTACTTTTATCATAATTGATTTCATGCATAGAGGTGTGCATAAAAGATTATTATTTTAATGTAAAAGTGCTACTTTTATCATAATTGGATTTCATGCATAGAGGTATGCATAAAAGATTATTATTTTAATGTAAAAGTGCTACTTTTATCATATTTGGATTTCATGCATAGAGGTATGCATAAAAGATTATTATTTTAATGTAAAAGTGTTACTTTTATCATATTTGAATTTCATGCATAGAGGTATGAATAAAAGATATTTTTTTATACTAAAAGTGTGATTTTCATCATAAATGGTTTTTATGCATAAATAGGATGCATAAGAGAAATTCTTTAATTCTAAAAGTGTAATTCCTACTAAATTGGATTTATGCATGGATAGATGCATAAAGAATTTAAATTAATCCAAAAAGTGTTATTAATTCTTAATTTATGCATAAAAGATTGAATTTTAATTCAAAAGTGTCATTCTCATTTAAAATGAATTTATGCATAGAGAGATGCATAAAAGATTGATTTTTAATTCAAAAGTATCATTCTAATTTTAAATGAGTTTATGCATAAGAAGATGCATAAAAGATTAATTTTAAATGAGTTTATGCATAAGAAGATGCATAAAAGATTAATTTTTAATTCAAAAGTGTCATTCTCATTTAAAATGAATTTATGCACAGGAAGATGCATAAAAGATTGATTTTATTTCGAAAGTGTTATTCTCCTTAAAATAGAATTTATGCATAAATAGATATATAAAGAAATCTTATATCAAATATAAGAATTCTCTTGTATTTTATAAATAGATATTAGGATGTGATAAGATGCATATGAGAAGCGATAGGATGTGATAAGATGAGTTAAGATGCATATGAGATGTGATAGGATGTGATAAGATGTGTATGAGATGTGATAGGCATACATCCGAGAATGTCACATGTAGGGGATTGGGGTACCGACTATGTATAGCATCTATCACCTCCCCAACTAATCGGCTATTTTGATCTTGAAATCTAATAAAACAATTTCTGTACAAGTTTGAAACTACCCCACGCATGTACTCCATTACCTCTTTCCTCCTCGCATCCATCACTACCCCTCCCCTATCCGTCACATCATAGTAGATCACTCCCTCCACCTCTCTCACCTTCTCATCATCACTGTCTCTTCTAACTCTTCTCCCTCTATCTCCTCTCTCACTGCGTGCCCTACTACCTCCCCCACCAAAGCACCTGCCGCATCCTCCACTCCCACTCTTCCTATTGCGGTGTTTGCTCTCCTCTATACTCCGGGTGGAGTCACGATTGGGGGATTGTGTACGTGACTGGCTGTGAGGGAGTACGTGATGGTGGCTGTGAGCCCTGACGTGACGGTGCCTGGGAGGGTGTGCGTGAGTGTGTTTGGGAAGGGGTATGTCTCCTCGGTGGGCGTGGAAGAGGAGAAGCTACATGTCGTCTCGCTGGACTCACAGGCATAGACGGCAGTGGAGTGACATGGATACTCGGGGGTGGGGTATAGATACCAGGTAATCTAGGAGGGGAATGGGCATACATGTACTCTGTAAGCTCAACTGGACCAGGATGGCACCCAAAATGATTTAGCATCTCCATCATCCAAGTGCCGTACGCAAATGGATCGGATGAAGAACCTGGATCCATGAAGAATCTGCAAAAAAAAAGTATATACATGAAGGTAAACACTCTATGTATCAAAGCACAGTAGCCATGAAGGGAATCACTCTATGTATCAAAGCACAAAGATGAAGATTGAAAGCACAAACTTTATCAAGGTTGTTGCTATACATGCTTGATGATTCCCCATGATGACAACATGCAAGGTAGCACATATGATTTTGTGAAGGCAAGCCATATGCAGATGGGATCATCTCTTTCTTAACTTGGATCGACAAGCAAGACATGCAAGCATGGGTGAACTTTAAGGACCAACACAGTCGCGTGTAAAAACCCGTCCAAAAAGGCGCGTATCTATGCGTGAACAATCTGTGCAAACAGGGTACACACAGACATACACGCGCTCGTACACGCGGCCTGCACAAAAACTTTTTCGAAAACGACCGACCATCGACAAATCTTTCTTATAAAGAAAGCCCAGACTGTCACTATCGTTCACAAAAATACTGAAGCAGGCACAACTAGAGAAGGACGGAGACAATCACATAAGGAAAAGAGACAATCACATAAACAAATGGAGGAAAGAGACAGGACAAAGGACAAACTGACTCACCTCTGGAAAAGTGAGTCTTCTTTTTGGCTGGTTTCTTTCACCCGTGTCTGCTCCTTGCATCCATGTCTGCTCCTTGCACTTGGCTTTAGTTCTCTGTTGGAAGAGGGAAGATTTGGCCGCGACGAAGGAGAGGAAACATGAAGTTTGAAACTGGTTTTTTGGAGAAGGCGGCGGGTTATTTTAGGTATAGGACAGGTGGTCACGTGTAGGAGTGCGTGTATATTCGCATGTATTATAAAATAGCTGCGTTCATACACGCGATTTTAGACATCTAGACGCACTGTTACACGTGATTTAAAATAGTGAGACGCGCTATTACACGCGATCAACATAGGATATAGAGATTTTTATACTTTCATTAAAAACTGATTTATGATTATGTGTTTCCTCTTTTGTACATAGGATGTCATCAACCTCCTCAAGTAGTTTTGGTGAGGATGAGATAGTGTGTCATCGTAATCGCGATGTGTGGTTGGAACAAAGGATCAAGTGTATGTGTAATCACTGTCAAGGATGCATTGTACGACCGCGTCGAATTACCTTGAATCACATGTCCATGTATGGAGAATGGAATCAAACAGGTTTAGAGATGAGTAGATGTAAATTGATAGTATTCAAATGACTCATGGTGTCCAAATTAATGGAGTTGTAATATATATACTCTAATTGAATCAGGATGCAGTACCACACCCTAACATGGTGCCCTACGTGCAGCGAGAGCACGCAAAGCGTCGACGAGATGATGCTGGAGCTTCGGGATCTATTATCAGAGATGAGTGGGAAAGGGATGACAATAGCCCTGCACCCCATGAAGTTGTGGAAGAGGAAGTGTTTGATAATATGGTGCGGTATCATTTTATGGATGATCCCAAAATTATGGACGACGATGATATGGAACAAGAGCAGCTTTACAAGGCTTCATCGACACCGGTTTTTGAAGGGTGCACATTCTCTATTTTACGTGCTTCACTTTAACTACTCAATATACAAACAGTTTATGGATGGAGCAATGCAAGTCTTGATGCATTATTGAAGTAAGCATTCTAACTTGCAAATTTGAATTAGTGGTTTAGGGTTTAGGATTTAGGGTTTAGGGTTTAGGGCTAATTGATGATATTGGATGCAGGCTATTATCAAACATGCTTCCAAAGGGGAATAGACTACCCACCTCAAGAGACATAGCGAGGCGCTATGTGACATCTCTAGGAGGATTGGATTATGATCGCATACATGCATACGTCAATGATTGCATTCTCTTTCGTGGGACGCATAAGGAGGCTCGACATTGTCCCACTTGTGGTGAAGCAAGGTATAGAACAGATGTGAAGAGTTTTGATGTACCTCATAAAGTCTTGCGACACTTTCCTATAATTCCTCGCATCAAACACATGTTCAAGTGCAAATCCATAGCAGAGCTCATGTCATGGCATTCCTCACATTGATCGGATGATGGCATGTGGAGAATTCCCGCAGACACTCTTGCTTGGAAGCATATTGAAGATGAGTGGCCCAGCTTTAAAACAGAGCCCAGAAACTTGAGACTTGGCCTAGGTATGGATGGAGTGAATCCATTTGTTTTCAAAAGCACCGCATATAGCGTGTGGCCAGTTGTGTTGGTGAATTACAACCTTCCACCATCAATGGCGATCAAGAAGGGACATCTTATGTTATCCCTTCTAATTCCAAGGAAACATAAAGTCAAGCATATGGATGTTTATCTCGAACTGTTGATTGATGAGTTGGAGGAACTATGGAGAGGTGTTGCGATGGTGGACATTAGTAGGCCTCCCTCCTCTCGTCGATACTTCAACTTAAAAGCAGTGTTGATGTAGACAATGCATGACTTTCCAGGATACAGCGATTGTTCTGGTAGGAATTTTAATTACCTCCCTACTCTAATACTATTGGCTATATTAATTATAACTATTGACTTTATTATTCTTACTTTTATTTTAACAGGTTTGAAACATCGGGTAAACATGCATGTCCTATTTGTGGCCCTTTGTTAGTACATGAGTATACTGACGGTTTGTGTAAGACCATATTCGATAATCATCATCGATTTCTCCCATTAGATCATCCTAAATATGTTGCTAGTAAGAGTAACATTCCTCCACAAACACTTCGTGCAAAAGATTGGAAGCATATTTGAGAGTCTACAAATGTTCTTCCTCTAGATGGCATGAACAAGTATAGTAATGTTTTTCAATCTTGTTTTGTGTAGTCTCTAATTGGATTAAAGATCACATAGAGCAATCCCTTATGTAGGTACTCCATTTTTTTCTGGCTACCATATTGGACCCATCTTAGGATCAACCATCTTCTTGATCCCATGCACATCTTCAAGAATGTGGGATCTGGTATTTCGGAACATGTTATTGGTAAACGAGACAATGTTAGCGTACGAGAGGACTTGCAGGTCGCAGGACGTATGCATCAAGCTTGGCCACGAGAGGAGGGTGGGCACGTTCGTCTTTCGCCTGCACCATGGATTATATCAAAGAAAGAGGAGAAGCAAGTAAAGCAAGCCATCACCACTTTATGTACTCCCCCATTGGATGCATAAGATCATTGAAGAGAGCCTTTACAACCACTAAGAAAAGAGGCGTTGAGCAACTATATGGGTTGAAGTCCCACGATTGGCACAAGATGATCCAAGTAAGTGTTTTCCAAGTCTTGTACGTTGAAATTAAATTTTGTAATGCCATAAATCATACATACATGTGCTCTTATATGCATATTTCATACTACCTACTAGCATCGACCATTGTCCAAACAAGAGTTTGAAAAAATGTATTTATAAGATGGGCGAGCTTGTGAGGTATGTAAAACCCATATCAGATCACCCTTCATTATACCTTTGCAAAATGAACGTGCATGAGGTATAACGTACTATTCATTTATTTTTTAGATATGTTAGTTCCAAAGCAATTGATCCAGCCACGTTGGATGATGCACGTGTTATGGCAGTGGAGGTGGTTTGTTTGGTAGAGGAGACTATTCTCACAAGTCAACTACATCTCATTGTGCATTTAGTGGACAAAATTGCTTTATGTGGCACTGTGCATGCACGTTGGATGTTCTTCCTAGAGCGCTTTGATGCAGACCTTAAAAGACTTTGTGAGGCAAAGTGCAAGGCCCGAAGGAAGCATGGCCGAGGGTTGGTTGATACAAGAGTCTCTTGTATATATTTCAGAATTTCTTGGTTAGGTGGACAGCTCTTTGCCACGACTATGGAGCAATGAAGAGAACTTGATGATGACCTCTATTGTGCCTTAAGGAAAAGGACAGAGTAAAGTAATTGACAGAACATTGATTGATGATCTCAATTTCACTTGCATCCTTAATAGTGATGTGATGAGCAGATAGGTTACAAGATATGAGGATGCAAAGACAAAAAGGCAAGCAGAAAGAGCTCTCTTTCGAAGGAAACATGGCTCTTGTAAGGCATACCCTAAGCATCTAGCAACACTTCCGAATGCTATCCATGTTGATTGGTTACATGAGGAAATGGAGAGAGCAGAGAGCGGCGAGGGGTTGCATATCACGATGGAAGAATGGGAGTATGCACGAGGATGCATGTTAAAGGTACATAGAACTAATGTTTTGCATTAGTTGTAAGTGATTTGCTTTTAATATTTATTCACATTGCTTACACAAATATTGCTTCTATTTTGGTCCAGTACACTATGTTCAATGCTATATGGTGTGAAGGCAAGCATTTTCGAACACAAAGAATTGATGAAAAGAGGAATACACAAGATTGCGGTGTCATTAGTAGCTTTGAGGGAGCCAATGGAAAAATGGATGATTATTGTGGCACAATTCAAGACATATTTAGGCTTTACTTTCGTCGCTTCTTTGTGTATGTTTTGGATGTCAAATGGCAAATGAACGTGGTGGAAAAAGGGCCTAATGCAACGATAAAATGCCATGCAAGTGGCTATGTAACTATTAACTCTACAAAGTTTTGGCAAACAAAGAAAGATAGGCTCGTATTGCCACAACAATGTGAGCAGGTATGCATTTTTTTGCTAATGTGTTTCATGTACATATATATCTAAGCTCGCGTACCCCTTAACTTTTGATATGCTAATTAATTACTACAGTATGTGTATTTGAGTAGGTTTTCTATCTGCCAATGGTGCATGACATTAAATGGTGGTACGTCATCCCTATTGCACCACGTTCCAAAGTGATATACAATACATTCACTGATATGGAGCATATGGAGGATGTAGCAAGCCGCAATGAAGATGATGTCGAACATGCCAATGAAGAAGTTGTGATCGATGATCAAGAAATAAGAGATGATCATGATAATGAGGATGAGCGTGCCATTTCTCATGATCATGAGGATGACCCTACCATTGAGGATGATGGTGATGTTGATGAGGATGATTAGGGTATCGATACCATTATCAATGGACAGAATATCGATAGTGGAATAAATTTAATCGTAGCCTTACAAATTGATCAAATGGATATTGATGTTGATCTTTTGGCAAGGATGGATCTTATTGAAGATGAGATCGAACCCTAACCAATCCATCACTGTATAGTTCTAAATTGATGACATTTCTATTGTATATGTTGTCTTTTAATTATCATCTCATGATTTATTTTTGAATATATTACATTGTTGTAAATGCATGTAGTGGGATTGTGTAATGATATATAATGTAATATACTATGAGATGGTTTGAAGAAAATGGTTTTTAATTTTGTAAAGGAATGGAGTTTTTCTTAATAAATTTCTGTGTTATCGCGTGTAATAAGGCGTGCATAATTGCGTGTATATACACGCACCAGTACACGTGTTTCTGAAACCAGTATACACGTGAATTTAGATGCCAATATACATGCCCCGGTACATGCGTTGTCGTGCCATGGCACGTCTATGGTGTGAAACCATGCATGTGAGGCCATTAAATACAAATTCAGATGCATGGGATTAAGTGCCATGACTTGAGTCATTATATGATGCCTATGTACATATGTTCATATTGTAAATGAGGTTTAATAAGACGAGCTGAAGTTGAGCCAGGTCTCGAAGCCTTAGTACATGAGTGTGGTGTGAATCGTGGAGTTTTTATGCTTATGGTGAACCTTGGGGGCTAACAGAAGTCCCTGTGCCTTTGTACATAGGTTTGGATTTTGCTTGAGTATTTAACAGCTTTTCTTGGCCCCACGAGATAGTAAAATGCTCAGAAATCATGCTTGAGATGATAGTGGCATTTGATTGAGGTTCAAAATGGCATGGATATGGCCATGGTCATGACTACATGGTGACGGAGACATGTGAAAGAGGATGTCAAGAATCTTTGGTCAATGCGTGGGAATCACCCCTTGTGAGTCTTGGTGTAAATAAGCCCAAAACAAAATGTTGATGCTTATCAACCTTAAGAAATGGAGAAAATGAAGGGGGCACAGCCTGATCGAATTAGGGAGCGCAGCCTGATCGAATTAGGAAGGCAAAATTATAGCTGCAAAAGCGTCGAATCCCCGATTTGCCCGTGGGATTCTGAAATAACCAGAGTCCGCGCATTGAAATTTGTGGAAGGGGAGTGCAGAAGGGAACGAGAATATAAAATTTGCAGAGAATATAGTTTTGGGAATAGATGTTCTATTCCAGGCTTGTAGGGATTGGTTTTACTCAGAATTGAAAGCTTAATATTATAAGCAAATCTTGAAAAATTTGCATGCTGGAAGTTCTGCAGAGATGAAACCACCAAGAACTGCATGTAGAGGAAGACCAGCACCTTCGAGGAGCATGCTGCAGAGGTGAAGAAGGCTTGGTGTAATTATGGTGGCTATCTCATGAAATGGAGCGGCTGTTCGTGCTGAGTAAGGGAGTACAGCTCTTCAAAATGGCTCTTCAGAATACCAAGGGGTGTGATGGTATGCACTGCCAACAAAGAGGTGACTATCTTGGAGAGAGGCTGGTGCATGCAAATTGAGTAAGCGCAGATTTGCAGTACCCAATTATATGGGGACATAAGCGGAGGTTTATAGAGGCTCATAGAGGCTGATTTTGTGGGTTATCATTATACAAGAATGTCTATAATGATACTTGGCTGGCCCAAGGTGGAAATTGTTACTACAAGGATCATAGGAAGACAATACCATGTGGAGTTGGGTTTTGCAACCATATGATGGTTGGCCATGAGTCTTGGATGTATATGCTATGAGTTGATTTTTTGGAGTGCAAATACCTATGAGATGTTTTTCTGGGGTTTGATGTTTTGAGTTTTATGATAGGTTATAATGTTATCAACCTTGGATTTTCGTTTGAGCCATGATACTTATGATGGTTTTTGGTACAACTCATATGTCTTGCTGAGATTTGGTATGTAAATATTATGGTTCCAGCTTGTGCTGGTGGTGCCCCTTGAAGAGATATATATTTTGTTTCCTTGCTGGGATTTGAAGCTACTCTCACAGCCAGAAGTCTCGCACTTGCCCAGCGATACCGCACACGTCACGACAGCATTGGTGAACCCGACGTGAAACTGCTGGGGTGAGAGTTAGTGGTAAAATACACAGTGCAAGCTATGGCTAAGAATCCTGAGGGACAGGGGGTTCGTTTTGACCCTGGGGTTATGCAAATGTTTCAGATGTTTACTATGTATATGCAACAGCAGCAGCAAGCGGCTGAGACACTACAAGGGATCGGGCTCATACCCGCGCTCCTAGCCGCTAAAAATGACTTGTGAAAAAAAGTAGCGGGCCCGTGTATTAGCGCGTGTATCATTGCGGCCAGAGACATGCGTGTAAAAGCGCGTGTATAGGACTTCTCAGACGCGCTCATACACGGGCATATACACGTGTTCTGATGCATTTAGACCCGTTGAAACAAGCATCTATACACGCGTTTTGTTACTTTAGTTTCGCTTATACATGCGTATTTGTCAGATTTGACACATTTATACACGCGTGTTTTACAGATTCTTTGCGTATATACACGCGACTTTTAGCAGTTCTGACGCGTTTATACACGCGAACAGAGAGCAAAAAAAAAATCCAGAGAGTGCTATTTGGTTCCTGAATGCTGTTCCAGCATTCCAGCACCCAATAACACTCTCTGGATTTTTTTTTTTGGGTGCATTAGACCAAGGTATAGAATAGATATGAAGAGTTTTGATGTACCTCGTAAAGTCTTGCGACACTTTCCTATAATTCCTCGCATCAAACACATGTTCAAGTGCAAATCCATAGCAGAGCTCATGTCATGGCATTCCTCACATCGATCGGATGATGGCATGTGGAGAATTCCCGCAGATACTCCTGCTTGGAAGCATATTGAAGATGAGTGGCGGCCCAGCTTTAAAACAGAGCCCAGAAACTTGAGACTTGGCCTAGGTATGGATGGAGTGAATCCATTTGGTTTCAAAAGCACCGCATACAGCGTGTGGCCAGTTGTGTTGGTGAATTACAACCCTCCACCATGAATGGCGATCAAGAAGGGACATCTTATGTTATCCCTTCTAATTCCAGGGAAACATAAAGTCAAGCATATGGATGTTTATCTTGAACCGTTGATTGATGAGTTGGAGGAACTATGGAGAGGTGTTGCGGTGGTGGACATTAGTAGGCCTCCTTCCTCTCGACACTTCAACTTAAAAGCAGTGTTGATGTGGACAATGCATGACTTTCCAGGATACAGCGATTGTTCTGGTAAGAATTCTAATTACCTCCCTACTCTAATACTATTGGCTATATATATTAATTATAAATATTGACTTTATTATGCTAACTTTTATTTATATTTTAACAGGTTTGAAAACATCGGGTAAACATGCATGTCCTATTTGTGGCCCTTCGTTAATACATGAGTATGCTGACAGTTTGTGTAAGACCATATTCGATAATCATCATCGATTTCTCCCCTCAGATCATCCTAAATATGTTGCTAGTAAGAGTAACATTCCTCCACAAACACTTCGTGCAAAAGATTGGAAGCGTATTTGGGAGTCTACAAATATTCTTCCTCCAGATGGCATGAACAGGTATAGTAATGTTTTTTCAATCTTGTTTTGTGTAGTCTCTAATTGGATTAACGGTCACATAGAGCAATCCCTTGTGTAGGTCTTCCATTTTTTTTCGGCTACCATATTGGACCCATCTTAAGATCAACCATCTTCTTGATCCCATGCACATCTTCAAGAATGTGGGATCTGGTATTTGGGAACATATTATTGGTAAATGAGACAATGTTAGCGTACGTGAGGACTTGCGGGTCGCAGGACGTATGCGTCAAGCTTGGCCACGAGAGGTGGGTGGGCACGTTCGTCTTCCGCCTGCACCATGGATTATATCAAAGAAAGAGGAGAAGCAGGTAAAGCAGGCCATCATCACTTTGCGTACTCCCACTGGATGCATGAGATCATTGAAGGGAGCCTTTACAACCACTAAGAAAAGAGGCGTTGAGCAACTATATGGGTTGAAGTCCCACGATTGGCACAAGATGCTCCAAGTAAGTGTTTTCCAAGTCTTGTACGTTGAAATTAAATTTTGTAATGCCATAAACCATACATACATGTGCTCTTATGTGTGCAGTTCATACTACCTACTAGCATCGACCATTGTCCAAATAAGAGTTTGAAAAAATGTATTTATAAGATGGGCGAGCTTGTGAGGTATGTAAAACCCATGTCAGATCACCCTTCATTATACCTTGCAAAATGAACGTGCATGAGGTATAACGTACTATTTATTTATTTTTCAGATATGTTAGTTCCAAAGCAATTGATCCACCCACGTTGGATGATGCACGTGTTATGGCAGTGGAGGTGGTTTGTTTGGTAGAGGAGACTTTTCTATGAACCATTCTCACAAGTCAACTACATCTCATTGTGCATTTAGTGGACGAAATCACTTTATGTGGTACTGTGCATGCACGTTGGATGTTCTTCCAAGAGCGCTTCATGAAGACCTTAAAAGACTTTGTGAGGCAAAGTGCAAGGCCTAAAGGAAGCATGGCCGAGGGTTGGTTGATACAAGAGTCTCTTGTATATATTTCAGAATTTATTGGTCAGGTGGACAGCTCTTTGCCACGACTATGGAGCAATGAAGAGGACTTGAGGATGACCTCTATTGTGCCTCAAGGAAAAGGACAGAGTAAAGTAATTGACAGAACATTGATTGATGATCTCAATTTCACTTGCATTCTTAATAGTGATGTGATGAGCA
This sequence comes from Cibotium barometz, assembly GCF_041138505.1. Lineage (NCBI taxonomy): Eukaryota > Viridiplantae > Streptophyta > Polypodiopsida > Cyatheales > Cibotiaceae > Cibotium > Cibotium barometz. The sequence continues at coordinate 53,093,507 of NC_141047.1, read as the reverse complement.
GATGGGTTACAACATATGAGGATGCAAAGACAAAAAGACAAGCAGAAAGAGCTCTCTTTTGGAGGCAACATGGCTCTCATAAGGCGTACCCTAAGCATCTAGCAACACTTCCGAATGATATCCATGTTGATTGGTTGCATGAGGAAATGGAGAGAGCAGAGAGCGACGAGGGGCTACATATCACGGGCGGAAGAATGGGAGTATGCACGAGGATGCATGTTAAAGGTACATAGAACTAATGTTTTGCATTAGTTGTAAGTGATTTGCTTTTAATATTTATTCACATTGCTTACACAAATATTGCTTCTATTTTGGTCCAGTGCACTATGTTCAATGCTATATGGTGTGAAGGCAAGCATTTTCGAACACAAAGAATTGATGAAAAGAGGAATACACAAGATTGCGGTGTCATTAGTAGCTTTGAGGGAGCTAATGGAAAAATGGATGATTATTGTGGCACAATCCAAGACATATTTAGGCTTGACTTTCGTCGCTTCTTTGTGTATGTTTTGGATGTCAAATGGCAAATGAACGTGGTGGAAAAAGGGCCTAATGCAACAATAAAACGCCATGTAAGTGGCTATGTAACTATTGACTCTACAAAGTTTTGGCAAACAAAGAAAGATAGGCTCGTATTGCCACAACAATGTGAGCAGGTATGCATTTTTTTACTAATGTGTTTCATGTACATATATATCTAAGCTCGCGTACCCGTTGACTTTTGATATGCTAGTTAATTACTGTAGTATGTGTATTTGAGTAGGTTATCTATCTACTACCAATGGTGCATGACATTAAATGGTGGTACGTCATCCCTATTGCATCACGTTCAAAAGTGATGTATAATACATTCACTGATATGGAGCATATGGAGGATGTCACAAGCCGCAATGAAGATGATGTCGAACATGCCAATGAAGATGTTGTGATCGATGATCAAGAAATAAGAGATGAATCATCATGATAATGAGGATGAGCTTGCCATTTCTCATGATCATGAGAATGACCCTACCATTGAGGATGATGGTGATGTTGATGAGGATGATCAGGACATCGATACCATTATCAATGGAGTACAGAATATCGATAGTGGAATAAATTTAATCGTAGCCTTACAAATTGATCAAATGGATATTGATGTTGATCATTTGGCAAGGATGGATCTTATTGAAGATGAGATCGAACCCTAACCAATCTGTCATTGTATCGTTCTAAATTGATGACATTTCTATTGTATGTGTTGTCTTTTAATTATCATCTCATATGCATGATTTATTTTTGAATATATTTCTTTGTTGTAAATGCATGTAGTGGGATTGTGTAATGATATATACTGTAATGTACTATGAGATGGTTTAAAGAAAACAGTTCTTAATTTTGTAAAGGAATTCAGTTTTTCTTTACCAAGCGTATATTAATGCGTGTATAGCAGCGTGTATTGATGCGTGTATTATTGCATGTATATAAACGCGCTTATATACGCGCTGATAAATGCAAATATACACGCAAATTTAAATGCCAAAATACACGCGCCCGATTTTATTCAAATACATGCGCGACCATACATGCGCTCATAATTTATCGCGTGTATGAAATGCGTGTATGGCAGCATTGTCTTGTAGTGAGAGGGGGAAAATTTCCACGACTAAAGCACTGCAGTCAATCATGAAAAAGGTGGATCAATTTGATGGTAAAGACATCACAAAGTACCTGCGCAATTACACAAAGGAAATGGAGCTAAACAGGGTGACTGAGGAGGATATGGTTCGAAGCTTTGAGCTGGTATGTGTTCCCAAAATAAGAGAGCGCATAAGAGGATTACAGGCAGCACATGGTGGCAGAAATTGGGAGGAGTTCAAGCTTGCTTTGAAGGATGATTATTTCATGGAGGATTCCGAGCGGGTGACCAAGCGAACTTTCTTGGAGTGGGTGTTACAAAACACAAAATTGGAATTTCTACCACAGAGTTGCTAAGAGAGTTTGAGAAGCGCTATGCCCAGCTGTCAAGGATAGAGCGCACAACCTTAGACAGGGAAAAAACAGAGCTCTTCTTACAAGCAGCTGGGAAAGATCTCCAAGAAAAAATGGAAATTCTCCTAGAGGATAAGGATACGGAGCAGGGGTTAAAGAATGATTGGAATGGTGTCGAGGATGCGGTCACCATGCTAGCAAAGCGGCAACGAAGGAGGGATAAAATGGTGATGAGCTCGGCAACTCCTATAAATGTTACCCTGAGAATCTACCAAAACCTGCTGCTGCAATCCCAAAGGTAGAAGGGCCGATGGATGAGCTTATTAAGGGCATACGAGACCTAAAGTTGAAGATGTCCAGGATTGAGGAAAAAGGGCTACCATTAGGGCAGGCTTCTATGCAAAAGCCTCAAAGCAAGGAAGGGTTTACATTCAGATGTATATGGTGTGATGACCCAGAACATGCGAAAAAAGACTGTGCCAGCTATAAGGAAGCCCTCAGAAACCAACTTGTATTTTTCAAAGATGGAAAAATCCACCTTACAGAGACTGGTCTTCTGTTAAATATAAACTTTGGAAAAGGAGGGATGAAAAAATTGCTTGAAGATATGGCTGCCAGCCATGCCATCTCTATGGTTGAGGCAGCAACCTATGGGTTAAAGGCCAGTCAATCAAAGCAAGAATCTGAGAAGGATGAAGACTATGAGAATGAAGATTTTTGGCCATCAACAATGGAGCTAATTGCATCAAAGAAGGTGTCTAAGCAGGCTTTGCATGAGGCAGAGACTGTATACATCTTGAGACTGGCTGGGAAGAACCTGTGGATTCTCTATCTATTCATGCTTATATTGCAAAATGCCAGAATAATGAGGCACAGGTTGAGGAAAAGCGTAAGAGGTAAAATGAGGAAGGAGGGCCATCAAAAAGGGTCACCCATGGTGGTAGTGGAAAGAAGGACCCTGGGCCATCACATGTGCCTCCGCCGCAAAACCAGCCTCCATAGGAAGTATCAATGGAAGAAGCGCCAACAAAGATGAAGCATGAGAAGGAGAAGGGTAAAGGGAAAAGTCCGCTCTACAAGCTCCAATCCGATATTGAAGCCGCAAAACGGACCTCAAAAAGGTGCTAGAAGAGAGGATTCTAAACAGTAGGGTGGAATTTATACTAGGGAAAGTCTTGGGGATTGCAAAGAATTCCATGATGAGATAATTTGATATTATACGAAGGAAAAGGCAGTCCATAATTGAATCTATTCCATCACAGGGGGAGACAAGCACTTCCAAGACTCATGGAGTATAGGTACAGCAAAAGGAAGAGAGAGAGAATGTGGTGGAATGCAGTCACTCTACTAGAGGGGCACGACAAGTGCGCTTTGGGTGATGAAAAAGAAGTTCTTGCAAAAAGTCATTACTCCAGAAACCATTGGGCAAGGGCCACCACTGAAACCCTTGTCAAGATAGGAGACTTGGAAGAGCCGTATGTCGCTCTAATCGACCATGGGTCTCAAATAAATCTTATGGCTAAAAACCTCTACAACAAATGTAAGTGGCCAATGGATGTAGATCACGGGTGGATGATTAAGGCGGCTAATAACTCATCTGGAGAGCTCTATGCAGCCTGTCCACATGTAAGGGTAACTATAGGGGATGTGAAAGATGACCAGAACTTCTTCGTCCAGGAGATGTCATCATATCCCCTTATCCTTGGGCAACCCTATATTACAGCTATGAGGATGGAGACAAAAGTCTTGGACGATGGCTCGGCGTATGCAAGAATAAGGAGCAAAGATGGCAAGAAAGCTGTTCAGTTCTTGACAGTTTGCATCAACCATGAAAGGAACCGCGAGTCTCTTCGAGAACAGTCACCCCCAAAGATAAACAGAGAATTCATGAACTACAGGGAGATGAGGGATTTTGGCTAGGTGCCATTGTAAAGCGGGATTGCAATGGTACAAGGGGCAATGAGTTCTCGCAGGACTCAATCAATGTAAATAACTTTTCAGCAAACTTTCAGAGATTCTCTAGCTATGGGTCAATAGTCTTTGTAAAAAGTAAGGATTTGAAGCGTGGTATACGTCGATATGTACAAAATGTACAAAAAAGTCTTGAGCAGTGTGGTCTTTTGGAGAAAAATGAGTTTATTTCAGGTGTGCTTGACGAGGTGTCATTTGTGGATACTATGGGTGAGCTTTTTGCCATGGAAAGCGCATGCTTTACAGGGTGGGAATGAGATGGTAAAAGTGTCATCTGTGGGGATGTATGATATAATCCAGGAATTTGAGGGAATGGAATGTAAAAACATGTATTGTGAGATGGATGCTCATGTTGATACAAAGTATAAAACGGTTGCAAAGAAGGTGAAACCAGTTGCCTTGCCCCTGCCACCAGAAAGCAAGGAGAAGATAGATGAAGCCTCTATGCAACCGAATCTCAGAGATCCAAAGAAAATTGGGCATAAGTCTACACAGGAAACCCTAAAAGAGCTGAAGATCGGTGACAAGGATTTTCTATTACCAGTTGAAAAGGAATGCTTTGAGGAGATGCTTGTAAAACATGGGAAGGCCTTTGCTTTTCAGCCCCATGAGATAGGTTGTGTTGATCCAAGCGTAATAGTGCCAATGGTGATCTTCACTGTTCCACATGTGCCCTGGAACCTGCGGGGCGGCCGATTCCAGTACCAAAAGCTCTCTTGCCAAAGCTGATGGAATTACTAAAAGAAAAGATCAGGATGGGAATTTTGGAGCCATCATGCGCTCCATACTCCAACAGATGGTTTATCGTGCCAAAGAAAAATGGAGCATTGCGCTTCATTCAAGACATGCAACCTGTAAACAAGGTCACAATCAGGAATGTGGGAACAGGCCCAATTGTGGACGAGTTTGCAGAAGCATTTGCAGGGAAAGCTATATACTCTATGGGTGATCTGTATTCGGGATATGATCAGTTCCAGCTGGATATACAAAGCAGGAACATGACCACAATGAAAACTCCTTTGGGTTTGGTAAGGATGTGCACCTTACTACAGGGAGCCACCAACTCAGTGGTGCATATGATGAATGGAATGAATAAAGTTTTACGAGATTTCATACCACAAATAACTATGCCTTTTCTGGATGATGTGCCAATAAAAGGTTATGATGAAAAAGATAAAGACGGGGATTTGGATTCGAAAGGGTGCCGCAAGTTTGTGGCAAATCATATAAAAGATTGTGATAAAATTCTATCCAGGCTTGAAGAGGTGAATCTTACTTTGTCTGGATTGAAATCAGTGTTTGGGGTTGGTGAAGTACTAATCGTGGGGCATCTTTGTAGTACTAATGGGCGCAGACCTTGTCCAGCCAAGATAGATGCGATACAAAGAATGAAAGAAATATGCATTAATGTTAGAGAGGTGAGGAGATTTCTTGGTGCATGTGTCTTTTATGTTATATGGATCCCACATTATCCACATGTAGCAGATCCTCTCTACCAACTATTAAAGCTATGCAGAAGCTGAAATGTCTGCTCCAATCATCACCTACTCTAAGGAAGGTAGATTATGAGTGTGGCAGGCCTGTGATTGTAACAGTTGATACTAGTCCTACTGGGATAGGATGGGCAGTAGGGCAAGATGATGAGGATGATCACAGGTATGTAATCAGGTTTGGAGCAAAGGTACTAAGCAAGCAAAATTATCCACAGATCAAGAGGGAGTTATTGGGAGTAGTCACTGCTCTAAAATGTGAAAAAGAATATCTTATTGGAGCATCCGTGCTTGTGGAAACTGACTGCTTGCCACTCCTTGGGATGATTGCAGGCTGCACCACTCCACTGCAGGGTGGAAAAGGGATTGTCAGACGATGAAGCATATATCGTTTGGAGGTACTCTGATGAGGTTCGCTTTTAGACTATATGCTCTTGTGTCTTTCATTACTTGTTTCTTGTGTAATTTGGCAATGGGCGTGTTTGTATGGACACTTGTCGGTGTGGAGTCTATTGTTGTGTCAACATGGAGATGTACTTGTGTATGGTGTCCATACATGTGTCTATGTGCATGGGTTTGTGCTTGTCTATGTGCATGGGTTTGTCCATTCATGTGTGTGGGTGTCCATACATGTGTTTATGTGTCCATTTGTGTGTGTCCAGCCGTGTGTTCCATGCATGGGTCCATGTGTGTGTCCACACATGTGTGTGTGCATGGCTATCCATACATATGAGTGAATGTGTTTGCTTGTGTGTCCATGGCTATCCATACATGTGTTTGTGTCCATACATGTGAGTGAATGTGTTTGCATGTGTGTGCATGTGAAGGTATGTGTGTGCATGTGTTCATACATGTGTGTCCATACGTGTGTGTGAATGTGTTGGCATGTGTGTGCATGTGTATGCATGTGAATGTATGTGTGTGCATGCGTTCATACATGTGTCCATACCTGTGTGTGAATGTGTTTGCATGTGTATGCATGTATTCATACACGTGTGTCCATACATGTGTGTGAATGTGTTAGCATGTGTCTGCATGTGAACGTATGTGTGTGCATGTGTTCATACATGCATGTCCATACATGTGTGTGAATATGTTTGCATGTGTGTGCATGTGTATGCATGTGAACGTATGTGTGTGCATGTGTTCATACATCTGTGTCCATACATGTGTGTGAATGTGTTTGCATGTGTGTGCATATGTATGCATGTGAACGTATGTGTGTGCATGTGTTCATACATGTGTGTCCATACATGTGTGTGAATGTGTTTGCATGTGTGTGCATGTGAACGTATGATCTTGATGCATGTGTTTGTGTATGTGTGTGTGTCCATACATGTGTTTGTGCATGTGTGTGCCCATGCATGTGTTTGTGCATGCATATGAGTGTATGTGTCTATGTGTTAGTAGCATTTGTATGTCTGTGTCTATGCATATGTACTTATGTGTTTTTGCAGTACGAGGAGCGCATCTACACTAGGTATAAGATAGTTCGGTTCTTTTACAAGCTACGGGATTGTCACCATGTACCGAGTGTCCAACATTGTTTTTTTTCGAAGAGTCGTATGAACAAACATCTGTACGGACATGGTTTGGAGACAATCCCCGAACTTCGCAATAAGTAGCCTTGAGCATCATCATGTAGACCCTTGCCTAACTTTGGTGGCATTGTATTTGAGGATGGTACTCGAGCACAAGCCATAAAGGCTCTTGTAGCCCATGCACCCAATGTAGATGTGCAATCTACGGAGGGTGTGTTCTTTATCAATGGCTATGCTGCGGGTGCAATGGATGCATGAAGGCAATTTAAGTTGATCTATTTAAGATGCAATCCTTTTGCTTCTCCTATTTGCTTGCTTGGTACTTATGCTATGCGTTTGTACATGGTGGTTGTGCTATCTACAGGTGATGCTAGGAAGACAGCCAGGAAAGTAGTACACATTGTTGATCTGTGTACCCCACCTCAATCTACATACGTGCAACAACCCTCAGTGTCTATAGGTGGTGATGATGACAACATTGGTGAGGATGAGGATGATAATGCAATCAATGGTGATGAGGATGACAATGTAGTACACACTTCATTTGATGATGATGACAACATTGCTGATGAGGATGACAATGTTATAGAAGCTCCATTTGATGATGAGGATGACAATGTTATACAAGCTTCATTTGATGAGACATTGGATGAGCTTGGTATGTCAGGTAAGGCAGATGTGCAGCAGCAACCGCTCTCAACCCGTCTTGACCATGTGGTTGATGAGCTCATTAAAGATGCACTCCATATGCAAGAGAAGCACATGGAGGAGATTGAGCGCCATGTAGATGAATTTTTGGATCAAGTCCATTGTTTGCAGAAATGAAAGTCTATGGAGCTTGAAAAAGAGGTGGGACCAGCTTCTAGAGCAAGCCCACGAGTTGAGGGACAACCATGAGCATATGCAAATTGACAACAATGCTGAAGAGCCAGCATATGCAGGTGAGGGACAGCCATCTGTTGGAAAAGGTAGAAAGGGTGGAAAGGCATTGCCTGGTCATGAAAGAGTATCACAGGTGTGGAAGAGCCATGGACTCATCTGTTGAGGACCAGTAAGGCCAATCAACTAGATCCATGCCTGAGTTCAAGAAACAACTCCAACTCATTTTTCCATTTTCTTCCTCGACGCACGTGTGGGTATCTTTGGCAACCTAGAGCCCGAGCACTGTATGGTCAGCACCCTATAGGCTCCTTTCGTCGCAGGTCACCTAGCGCTTCACTCATAGGCCGCTTCCTTGGTCCCTCATCCACCGTACCGGAAGCTCACCATTTAAATTGAACCGAGGCTGGTCAAGACCTCGGAGCACGACCTTGCTATGCAAGACATCCTCCATTGACTCTCCGTCAGCTGTTGAAACTTTATCACTTAGGTCTCCAAGACCTCATTCACAAGATGGTCAAAATGCTTCCCCAGCATTCTTGACATGAAACAGTCATTTAAAAACAGGTTATAAATACAGTTTCTAACGAACTCTCATCTTTCCACATTGTTCCACATCATTTCTCGTTAATCCACATTCTTCTACATCAATTCACATGGCTTATAATTCCCATCCAATCACATCATATTACATCTCATCACATCTATCCACATCTATCCTCATCACATCACATCACAACATATCCACATCACATCTCATCCATTCATATCACATCACATCCATCTACATTTATTCAAATCCACATCACATCCACATATCATCAACATCTATTTACATCACTTCACATCCATTCACATCTACCCAAAGTTCACATCACATCATATCACATCTCATCTATCCATATCATATCTCGACCATTCATATATAACCAGATCCACATCACATCACATCCATTCACATCTCATTACATCACATTCACATTTCACCACATCCACTCACATCTCATCACATGCATCACACCCATTCACATCCCACATTCATCTACATCTCGTCACATCCATCCTTATCTTATCACATCTCGTTCGCATCACATCACATTCATTCCATCCACATCTATCCATCCTTATCTTATCACGTCTCATTCACATCACATTCATTCCATCCACATCTATCCATATCACACCACATCCATTCACAGCTCATCACATTCATCCGCATCCATTCATTCATTCACATGCACATCTATCACATCACATCTCATTCTCATCCATTTACATCGCATCACATTCTTTCACATACCATCACATCTCATTCACATCCATTTACATCGCATCACATCCTTTCACATACCATCACATCTCATTCACATCCTTTCACATACCATCACATCTCATTCACATCCATTTATATCGCATCATATCCTTTCACATATCATCACATCTCATCACATTCACATCCACATCCATTTACATCACATCACATCTCATCCATATCTCATCACATTCACATCCACGTCCATTTACATCACATCACATCTCATCCACAGAGATTCATCACATTTACATCTTATCACATCACATTCACATCTTATCACATCCAATTTTAGTATCGTTTTCTACTTTCAATATTGATAGGACTTTTCTAAGTTTTTGCCAATTGCTTGGCCTAGTTAAAGGTACTTTTCCTCGATCCCATTGAATCTACGTATCAGAGTGTTGTTGAAGGTTTAAAAAGGGAAAATAAAGCTTATCAGAATTGAATAGTAAAAACTCAGAAAGAGCATTTAAGTATTGTATTTTCATTCCTTAAGCTTCATTAATGAGAATTAATTCTAAACTTCCATTTACTCATTGGATCCTCGCAAATATCATGGGAATTCCTCTTTTTTTATAAAAATAATTTTACAAAAATTTACTCTTTTCTCATAATCAATTAAATATGCATAATTATAAAAAAATTCTCATGAATATGATGAAAATCATTCTTTTTGCATAGGATGTCAAATCCTAGAATATGGTAGGAAGTCCTCTTTTAGCATTATGCATAAAAATAAGATATGTATTATTTTTTGAAAATTTTACCATAGCTTTGCTGCTATTACTGATAATTCTCAAATTTTCTTAAAAGAGTAAAAGCTTGTAATGAAAATATGATAGTAGTTCCTCTTTTATGCTTAAAATCAAACTATGAATTTAAATCATAATTTTAACCATAACCATAAACTTAATTATGATTATTCCACTAGATTAAGCTAATTTCATTATTTCTCTTTTTCCAAATTGATAGGATAATCTATTTCTCATTTAAAATCACTCAAAGTAGTTTTTAACTACTTAGCCTAGAGTTTAGCTTTAAATTAAGAGACTATCATTGAGAAGCATCCTTTTTCAAGGGATTTAGCCATAAAGATGGCTATTCTTTTAGAGAGAGAGATTTACTTAAAGAAAGCATTACAAATAAGCATAAAGATTAACTTTCTCCTAATTAAGCATTAATACTTTAAGGGAAAGCTTGATTTTAATTAAAACAATTATATAGAAAGCTTATCAAGCTTAGGAGGAGTTGAGAAGAAGAAGAAGAAAGTCATTAAGAGAAATTGAAAAAAACCATAAAAATTGATTTTATCTCCAAGTTTGGCTTGATTCTCTAATTGCAGTGAAGCCCCTAACCAATCAATTGGTCCACCAAGAGGAGAAGAGCAACTCCAAGAGTTGTTGTAGAGAGAGAGAGCTCCAAACTCCCAAGACAGAGGAAAATTTAAGGGATAATGAAAAATATAATTATTTTAATATAATACTGGCATAGTATAGCTCTAATATTATATTATAAATGACTGAGGGTCTATTTATAGGTGAGGGAGGCCACTAACCAAGTCCAACTAGGTTCTAGAATTTTCTAGGTTCAGTTTGACTCAATTTGGACAAGATTTATACCAGTTTGGCTCCCTTGTTGATTTGTTCAGAGATGCGGGCCACGTAGTCCAGTGGTGCTCCCAACATTTGTGTGGGAGTGTAGCATCATCGTATCCCAAATGTGATGCTCGGATTGTCAGGAGATTTTTTTGGCATGTGGATAGTGGCATGATTGACCTCTATCTTGACTAGATCTCTATCTTGATAGTGAACTGAACTCAGACTAGTTGGGTTAGTTCACTAACATTGTACTTAGATTTTTTGGGAGTGACTAATCTCAGAATAGCTGGGGTAGCTCATTTTCAAAATACCTTGATATTTTGAGTTAGTGGCTAAACCCAGAGTAGCTGTGCTAGCTCACATTCTGATGTACTTAGTTGATGTTTATATCATTATGAGTTTTCTCATTATTGAGGATCATTGCATTTTAGTTTATGTTCATGGTTTTCTGATTTTTTTAACACTTTGGCTATCATATCGTTTGTTGAAACATCGGAGCATGTTTGGGTATGATGGTATGGGGAAGGCCCGGATATTCTATGGCCTCTTAAGCACCAAGAGACTTGAAAAATCCGCAATGGGCGCTAATTACCAATCCAAACATGCTCCGATTGTGACCAAACTTTGCAACCTTCTGCAAAGGTCACCTTTCTTCGTCCTTTATCCGCATAAGTTTTAGCGCAATCCTGAGCGCTACAAATGCTCTCACGTGCGGCTCTGAGCATATCATTCATATCTTCAAGGAAATCCTTGACAGATTGAATCTTCTCCTTTTCTAGGCCTACAGCCATCGGAGATCTCGGCTGGAATCCATACATTAACATGAATGGTGTAAATCCAGTCTCGCTGAGTGTTTGGAGCTGTTAAGCACTAAGAGACTTGAAAAATCCACACTGGCCGCTAATTACCAATCCAAACATGCTCCGATTGTGACTAAAGTTTTCAAGCATGTGGGGGTGGGTCCCCCCCACATGCTTGCAAAGTTGGGTCCCCATCGGAGCATGTTTGGGTATGATGGTATGGGGAAGGCCAGGATTTTCCATGGCCTCTTAAGCACCAAGAGACTTGAAAAATCCGCATTGGGCGCTAATTACTAATTCAAACATGCTTCGATTGTGACCAATTTTTGTAAGCATATGGCGGTGGATCCCCCCCACATGTTTGCAAAGTTTGGTCCCCATCAAAGCATGTTTCATTACGATTGTATGGGAAAGGCCCGGACTTTCCATGGCCTCTTAAGCACCAAGAGACTTGAAAAATTCACACTCGCCACTAATTACCAATCCAAACATGCTTCGATTGTGACCAAACACTGCAAACATGTGGGGGTGGGCCCCTCCCTCAGGCTTGCAAAGTTTGCTTCCCATCGAAGCATGTTTGGGTATGATGGTATGGGAAAAGTCTGGATTTTCCATGGCCACTTAAGCACCAAGAGGCTTGAAAAATTTGCACTCGGCGTTAATTACCAATCCAAACATGCTCCGATTGTGACCAAACTCTGCAAGCATGTGGGGGTGGGTCCCCCACACATTCTTGCAAAGTTTGGTCCCCATCGGAGCATTTTTTGGTACAATGGTATGGGGAAGGCTCGGATTTTCCATGGCCTCTTAAGCACCAAGAGACTTGAAAAATCCACACTAGCCACTAATTACCAATGCTAACATGCTCCGAATGTGACCAAGCTTTGCAAGCATGTGGGGGTGGGTCCCCCCTACATGCTTGCAAACTCTGGTCCCCATCAGGGCATGTTTGAGTACGATGGAATGGGGAAAGCCTGGATTTTCCATGGCCTCTTAAGCACCAAGAGACTTGAAAAATCCACACTGGCCGCTAATTACCAATCCAAACGTGCTCGGATTGTGACCAAACTTTGCAAGCATGTAGGCCCCTCCCACATGCTTGCAAAGTTGGGTCCCCATAGGAGCATGTTTGGGTACGATGGTATGGGGAAGGCCCGGATTCTCCATGGCCTCTTAAGCACCAAGAGACTTGAAAAATCTACACTGGGCGCTATTTACCAATCCAAACATGCCCCGATTGTGACCAAACTTTGCAAACATGTGGGGGTGGTCCCCTCCCACATGCTTGCAAAGTTTGGTCCCCATCGGAGCATGTTTGGTGGGTACGATGATATGGGGAAGACCCGGATTTTCCATGGCTTGCAATAATGTGGGGGTGGGCCCCTCCCCCATGCTTGCAAAGTTGGGTCCCCATCGAAGCATGTTTGGGTCCGATGGTATAGGGAAGGCCCGTATTTTCCATGGCCTCTTGAGCAACAAGAGACTTGAAAAATCCACACTCGACCCTAATTACCAATCCAAACATGCTCCGATTGTGACCAAACTTTGCAAACATGTGGGGGTGGGCCCTTCCCACATGCTTGCAAAGTTTGGTTCCCATCAGAGCATGTTTGGGTATGATGGTATGGGGAAGGCCCGGATTTTCGATGGCCTCTTAAGCACCAAAAGACTTGAAAAATCCGCACTGGGTGCTAATTACCAATCCAAACATGCTCCGATTGTGACCAAACATTGCAAGCATGTGGGGGTGGGTCCCCCCCACATGCTTGCAAAGTTTGGTCCCCAATCGGAGCATGTTTGGGTACGATGGTATGGGGAAGGCTCGGATTTTCCATGGCCTCTTAAGCACCAAGAGACTTGAAAAATCCGCACTCGATGCTAATTACCAATCCAAACATGGTCCGATTATGACCAAACCTTGCAAGCACGTGGGGGTGGTCCCCCCCACATGCTTGCAAAGTTGGGTCCCCATCAGAGCACGTTTGGGTACGATGGTATGGGGAAGGCCCGGATTTTCCATGGCCTCTTAAGCAACAAGAGACTTGAAAAATCCACACTGGCCGCTAATTACCAATCCAAACATGCTCTGATTGAGACCAAACTCTACAAAAATGTGGGGGTGGGCCCTCTCACATGCTTGCAAAGTTTGGCTCCCATCGGAGCATGTTTGGGTACGATGGTATGGGGAAAGGCCTGGATTTTCCATGACCTCTCAAGCACCAAGAGACTTGAAAAATCCATACTAGGCGCTAATTACCAATCCAAACATGCTCCGATTGTGACCAAATTCTGCAAGCACATGTTTGCAAAGTTTGGTCTCCATCGGAGCATGTTTGGGTTCGATGGTATGGGAAAGGCCCGGATTTTCCATGGCCTCTTAAGCACCAAGAGACTTGAAAAGTCTGCACTGGCCGCTAATTACCAATCCAAACATGCTCTGATTATGACCAAACTTTTCAAGCATGTGGAGGTGGGTCCCCCCCCACATGCTTGCAAAGTTTGGTCCCCAACGGAGCATGTTTGTGTATGATGGTATGGGGAAGGCCCGGATTTTCCATGGCCTCTTAAGCACCAAGAGACTTGAAAAATCCACACTGGCCGCTAATTTCCAATCCAAACATGCTATGATTGTGTCCAAACTCTGCAAGCATGTGGGGGTGGGCCCCTCCCACATGCTTGCAAAGTTTGGTTCCCATCGGAGCTTGTTTGGGTACGATGGTATGGGGAAGGCCCGGATTTTCCATGGCCTCTGAAGCACCAAGAGACTTGGAAAAATCCACACTGGGCACTAATTACCAATCCAAACATGCTCCGATTATGACCAAACTTTGCATGCATGTGGGGGTGGGCTCTCCTCACATGCTTGCAAAGTTTGGTTCCCATTGGGGCATGTTTGGGTACGATGGTATGGGGAAGGCCCGGATTTTCCATGGCCTCTTAAGCACCAAGAGACTTGAGAAATCCCCAGTGGGCACTACTTACTAACCCAAACATGCTCCGATCATGACCAAACTTTGCAAGCATATGGGGGTGGGCTCCCCCCCACATGCTTACAAAGTGTGGTTCCTCCCATCGGAGCATGTTTGGGTATGATAGCATGGAGATTTTCAACAAACAATATGATAGCCAAAGTGTTAAATTTTTTTTAAAAATCAAGAACATCAACTAAAATGTAATGATACTCAATAATGAAAAAACTCATAATGATATAAACATCAAATAAGTACATCAGAATGAAAATGAGCTACCCCAGCTAGTCTGAGGTTAGTCATTGCCCATAAATCTAAGTACAATGTAAGTGAGCTAACCTAGCTAGTCTGAGGTTAGTCACTGCCCATAAATCTAAGTACAATGTAAGTGAGCTAACCTAGCTAGTCAGAGTTTAGTCACTATCAACAGTAACCCAATCAAAATTGTCATCTCTAGTCGATGTGCGCATCGAGGCTGTTGTGCACATCGAGGAGGCTGTGCTACGGGGGTCGTCGAATATCTACGGGGAGGTCTGCCTCAAAGGCAAGATCATGAGCTGGTGTCGGTGTACTCGGGAGCTTACGAGTCCCATAAGCTACTATAGCCCTCTCCCTCTCTCTACATCATGCTACTGCAAGACGTCTCTGTTTGTAAACCTAAAATCTGTAATCAGCAATGGTACATGTCTGCCACTCTGCTCGTGTAAGCTCCTCTACTGTAAGGACACGCTGCTCATGAGAAGCAGCACTCCTGCTAGCACCATCACCCAAGGTGCCACTAGGACTAGCACCACCCACATGCTCATATGCTGTGATCTGGCTCTCATGAAGGCCTCTCTAGTATGCATCAAACTCATGTGCACTCCACTCAATCTCTGGAGGCACCTCAGGCTCCTGATCTCTGTCATCGATGGCGTCGAGTCCCAAGTCAGTAGTAGCTGAGGTAAAATCAAAAGGCCTGCTAGTCCTAGCATCTACTCGAATGAGGCCTGGGTGAAATCATCAATGCCCAAAACTCTGTATGTCGCTAGGTCGACGCGTGCATGGCAAGAGGGACATGTTGAGAAGCGTACTAGCTCCTGGGTGATGAAAGAAAATGGAAAAAATGTCCACATCCCAGGGTATATCCACTAGTATTGTCAATGTCCTCGATACAAAGAGCGCAGCAGGCATCATGTAGGAATGGTGGTGCATCCTGAGGGAGAGGTCCTCGAAAAACCTGTGTAACAGGCCGTGGATATAAAGGAAAGTAGGGCACTGTCACGTCTAAGGACCTGCGGAACTCTCGAACATGCAGCAACAACTGCTCTACCCTATGCTGTGCAATCTGCTCCATAATCATGTGATGCTGCACCTCAGCTCTAGAACTCTCTACCTCAGTCCGAGCAGTCTATACAAAAAAGTAAAGCATAAAAATAATTGATTAGTCTCTCTCATTAGGTATTACTTAAAGAAATTTATAACTTAGGTGTAAGATTCCTCTCCCAACCCCTTTTTGATGTCTAGTATCTTTCCCTGTAATCAATCCCTCTTCAGAAATATAAAGACCTTGTTTCTATCTGTTTTAGCCTAGAGAGAGAAAAATATTCTAGAGAGAGAATATTCAGATTTTGAATATTTTTGGATAGAAAAATATCTCTTATAATTCAGATGAGTTTCCCTGAAACAGAAATTCAAAAAGAATTTTCCAATGTGCAATTGGAATTAATTGGAAATAGGTATAAAGAACCTTAGTCTAAGGGTCTAGATTTTCAGAAATCTTTAGACTATGGTCCAATTAAGGTTCCTATGGGCCAATAGCATCAATCCATGTGTAGGGAGTAGATAAATCCAATTTGTAAAAAGAAGATACCCAAAAATGAGTAAATGCTCACATAAGGTGAAGAGTTGAAAATGTACAAGGTTTATTAATGGAGAAATTAAATTTTAATATTATGCATAAAGGATAAGTTTTTATATCAAAAGTGTTATTTTTACCATTTTTATTTCATGCATAGAAGTATGCAAAATGGATAAATTTTTATATCAAAAGTGTTATTTTTACCATTTTTATTTCATGCATAGAAGTATGCATAAAGGAAAAATTTTTATATCAAAAGTGTTACTTTTATTATTTTTAATTTTCATGCATAAAAGTATGCATAAAAGAAAATTTTTATATTAAAAGTGTTACTTTTATCATTTTTAATTTTCATGCATAGAAGTATGCATAAAGGAAAAATTTTTATATCAAAAGTGTTACTTTTATCATATTGGATTTCATGCATATAGGTATGCATAAAAGTTATTCTTTTTATACTAAAAGTATGATTTTTCTCATAAATGGATTTTATGCTTAACTTAGATGCATAAGAGAAATTCTTTTATTCTAAAAGTATAATTCTCTACCAAATTGAAATCATGCATAAGAAGATGCATAAAAGATTGATTTTAATTTCGAAAGTGTTAGTCTCCTTAAATGGAATTTATGTATAAATAAATGTGTAGAGAAATCTTATATCAAATAAAAGAATTCTCTTTTTAAAAAAAAAAAAGATATGAAATGTGATAAGATGTGATAAGAGGTGTATGAGATGTGATAAGAATTGATAAGATGCGTATGGAAGTTGATAGGATGTGATAAGAGGTGTGTTAAGAGGTGATAAGATGCTTATGAAATAAGTTAGGATGTGATAAGATGAATTAAGATGTGTATGGGGGGATGAGGTAAGAAGTGTATGTGATAAGATAAGATGTATATGGGTTGTGATAGGGCGAGAATGGATGTGATGTAAAAGATTAGATGTGAAGGTATATGGGGTTATATAAATGGGAATGTGAAAATGGATGTATGTATGTGGATGTGTGGATATGGAGATGGGAGTGTGGATGTATGAACATGAAAATGGATATATGCATGAAGATGTATATGCATAGATGTAAATGTGGATGTAGATGTGGATGTATAGATGTGAATGGATGTGGATGTATAGATGTGAATGGAAATGTGGATGTGGATGTATGTGAATGTGGATGTAGATGTGGATGTATAGATGTGAATGGAAATGTGGATGTGGATGTATGTGAATGTGGATGTAGATGTGGATGTATAGATGTGAATGTGGAATGTGGATGTGGATGTATGTATGTATGTGGATGTGGATGTGGATGTATGTGAATGTGAATGTAGATGTGGATGTATGTGAATGTGAATGTAGATGTGAATGTGGAATGTGGATGTATAGATGTGGATGTATGTATGTATGTGGATGTAGATGTGGATGTATAGATGTGAATGGGAATGGGGATGTGGATGTATGTGAATGTGAATGTAGATGTGGATGTATGTGAATGTGAATGTAGATGTGAATGTGGAATGTGGATGTATAGATGTGGATGTATGGGAATGTGGATGTGGATGTATGTGAATGTGAATGTAGATGTGGATGTATAGATGTGAATGTGGAATGTGGATGTGGATGTATGTATGTATGTGGATGTGGATGTGGATGTATGGATGTGTATGTATGAATGTGGATATGGGATGTGGATGTATAAATGAGGATGTGAAAATGGAGGTAAGCATGTAGATGTGGATGCATGGATGTGAATGTGGATGTGGATGTGGATGTGGATATGGATGTGTATGTATGAATGTGGATATGGGATGTGGATGTATAAATGAGGATGTGAAAATGGAGATAAGCATGTAGATGTGGATGTATGGATGTGAATGTGGATGTGGATGTGGATGTATGGATGTGGATATGGATGTGAATATATGATATGTGATGTGAAGGAATCTGAAGTGAAGAGATGGAAAAAGGAGGTGATTGGATGAGTACACATATACATGGAATGTGGAATAAGTAATGTGGATTAATGAGGAACAATGTGGAAAAATGAGAGTTAATATAGAAATTGTATTTGTAAACTGTTTGTAAATGCTGTTTGTAAATGGTTGTTTTATGTCAAGAATGCTGGGGAAGCATTTTGACCGTCTTGTGATTAAGGTCGTGGAGACCTAACTGATAAAGTTGCAACTGCTGACGGAGATTCAATGGAGGACGTCTCGCGTAGCAAGGTCGACCGAGGTCTTGACCAGCCTCGGTTCGATTAAAATGGTGAGCTTCCGGTACGGTGGATGAGGGACCAAGGAAGCGGCCTATGAGTGAAGCGCTAGGTCACCTGCGAAGGATCCTAGAGGGTGCTGACCATACGGTGCTCGGGCTCTGGGTCGCCTAGGATACCCACGCGTGCATCGAGGAAGATATTGGAACAAGGAGTAAGAGTTGTTTTCTGGAACCGGGCATGGATCTGGTTGACTGACCTTGCTGGTCCTCAACGGATGAGTCCATGGCTCTTTTATATGGATCAGTTGGTTGATCTTGCTGATCTTCAACGAGAGTCCATCTTGATAAGTGATTATATTGCCGAGTATTATGGGCTAGGAACTATGGAAACGGCCTCTGTGTGGACAGGTGGTGAGCGTTCTAGTTGCCAATGATGCCATAGATACTCTGATGAAGGAATGATGGGAAATTATGAATCAACTGGATAAATTGGGAGATTGTGATCAGTGGTACTATGGTTTCATTAAAGGATTGTTTTAAAGTTAGCTGATGCTAAGAAAAAGGCAATTTTCATATTGGGTGTGTAAGTGGTGTGGCTAGTTTTATGTTTGCATGAAATTCCGGCTAGGGGGCCTTGGAACTCTTTTCCTTGGTACCCGGGACAAAACCTAACCAAATTCCAAATTGGATCCCATCACTATAGTGGTTGGGCGGTTGGCTAACCCATGGGATCGGATGGGGTTAGGCTAGACTGATGGATCCATAAATCGAGACTCAACTTTGTTTTTACGATAGATAAAGTAAATCCCGGATAGAAATTGTTCTATGGATAGGAATCAACGGCTGTGCCTCTTGATGGGGAAAAAAGCGTTGATCCCAATGATCCAAGTGCAAGTTTCTACCTTGATTTGACCAAGTACCGTTAAAGGTGCAGTCAGATCAGTTGATCCGTAATGATCTTGACTACGTTAGAGTAAAGAGTTATCCTGGTGGAATCGCCCATGCTTTCCGAGTAAAGGAAGTTTTTCCAGTTTCGGTTTTTGACAAACCGACGGATTAGTCTCTTGTCCGGATATCCGTGGGCGAGGCCCCGAGTGTGAGACCCCTACCCACGCATGATGTGCTACTTCCGCTGCTAGTACCCCGAATCCATTGCTCGGTGGGAACAGGGGGATCTCACAGTTGGTATCAGAGCATTTGGCTAATAAAGATCAACTGAGAAACCAAATATGTCAAAAATTTATCAAGAAGCACAAAAAAAGGTTGTAATTGTGTGATATAATTCATACAATTTGATATTCAAACTGAAATTCATAATTTGGTAATTGGGTCTTCAGATGGAAGTACCGCAATTATATAAAATCCTTGACTTGCTTGAGGCCTAGACATGATGGTATTTACCTTTTAATTCCAAGGGCCGTGACTATCCGTATATACCGAGAGTATAACTGCAGCTCTTTACTGACAGTATATACGAGTAAATCTAAGACTTGAAATTATAAGCGTTAATGCTATCCAGATGATGAATTTGAATGTGGTTGATATGATTTTTAATTCTGTTTGGGAACTGATGAATTGATTGGGATTCTGATTGAAAAATGATGATTTTTGAAATTTAGTTGAAATATAATAACCTGAGCAAAACCGCAATGAGGATGAATGGGACGAGTCCCTGTAATGATAAATGATGATAATGATTTCAGCAAATCACTATGAGATTAGTGGATTGTGCTGTCAAAGTGCTACTGTTAACACTTGACTCGGTATATCAAGTTAAGGGATGACAAATTGAAAACTTGCTTGACTGAAATTCCCGTGGAGGAATGTTCAGAAAGAAAAATTTTTGATCTGATGGACCATTATCGTGTTAAAGATATGAATGATATGATCTGAAATGAAATTATTTAATGATGAGTTCTATATAAGGGATATTTATCCCCGTATTCTGTTGGGTTGACCAGAATATAAGGAACCCTAGAATAAATTGGATCTTAAGAAAAAGAGTTGTCCTCTACTTAGCGAGATGAGGACATCTCGCGCTTTTTTTAAGTGGGGTAGAATGTAAGAATTCTCCCCAGTTTTTGAGGTATTCAAAAATAAGAATCTCCTCTCTAATCTTATAACTATTCTCTCTCTAATATATAAATTTTTGACAGAATCATGAGACGAGGAAATCGTAGCCGTCAGCAGCCAGACCCTGTCATCACTGAAGATAACGAACTTGATCCTGATGTTCGCAAGGCTCTTCATAGGACTCAACCAGGACCCTTCAAAGGAGAAGGGGAGAACCTAGGTGAGACTGTGGAGAAATGGGTGGAAGCCATGGAAGAGTATTTTGACGTCTCAGGTTATAATGAGCTGAGCAAAATAGCTCTTGGCCGGTTGAAAATAGTGGAAACAGCCAGGGTAGCATGGAGGAACCACTGTGACACCAACCGTCTAAATAGAAATACCCAATCTTGGAATGACCTAGAAAACTATTTGAGAAAGAGATTCTGTCCCCCTGGATTTTTGGAAACCAAAATGAACGAATTTTTAGAACTAAAGCAGGAGAACAAAACCATTGAAGAATATCACCAGGCCTTTGCTCTTCTACTCAAATACTCACCACCTCTAGATGAAGAACAGCTCATGGCCAGGTTCATTCGGGCAATGAACGAACCTTTGGACACACTGGTCAAAAATGCCAAACCAGTGTCCATGGCTGAAGCAGTAAAAATGGCAAAGGATTTTGCCAAAGCCTTTGTAGTAAAGGTCCCGCCAAAACCTGCACCCTCTAACTTTAAAAGATTCCAAGCCCAGGAAGGTACTTCAAACTTTCCACCTCCAAAGAGGCAGCAAGGACCGATTCAGAATCAAGATGCAGGAAGATTCCAAAGTGAAGGAAGATCCTTCCCCCAAAATACTTTCTCAGGAGGACCATCTATTTTAAGGATGCAGAACAATGAGCCCAGAAGTGAGAACCGGTGTTTTGGATGCCAAGGTTTTGGTCATCAGTTAAAAGACTGCCCAACTCCTGCCATGTCAAGGGGACAGGGAAGTCTAGGACCCCGAATTCAGAGACCAATTCCTTCATACCAGTCTAATCAGGGTCCGTCTCACCCAAGCCAGGGTAACCCCAGAAGAACTCCAAATCAACCATCTGCCTCTACCCAGAATAACCTTAGAACTCCTTTCCAGAACAGGGGCAACCAAAGAGAAAGAATTCCACCTCAGACTGCAGCAGCCAGAGCAGTCACAATTTCAGAAGAAGTAGAAGAGGAAAGAAGGGCAGATCTTTACTGCAATTGAAAAACCAAGGACTTAACCGACAGTTCTCAAGTCATCCATACTCCAGCAGAATACCAGGGAAAAATCGACCGTCCACTTCCAAGGCGTAAAGTTGAATGTGATTGAAGAAGAAGAAGATGTGATGAAAGAAATCATACTCCACCTGCGAGATGAGGACATCTCGCATTTCTTAAGTGGGGTAGAATGTAAGATTCCTCTCCCAACCCCTTTTTGATGTCTAGTATCTTTCCCTGTAATCAATCCCTCTTCAGAAATATAAAGACCTTGTTTCTATCTGTTTTAGCCTAGAGAGAGAAAAATATTCTAGAGAGAGAATATTCAGATTTTGAATATTTTTGGATAGAAAAATATCTCTTATAATTCAGATGAGTTCCCCTGAAACAGAAATTCAAAAAGAATTTTCCAATGTGCAATTGGAATTAATTGGAAATAGGTATAAAGAACCTTAGTCTAAGGGTCTAGATTTTCAGAAATCTTTAGACTATGGTCCAATTAAGGTTCCTATGGGCCAATAGCATCAATCCATGTGTAGGGAGTAGATAAATCCAATTTGTAAAAAGCAGATACCCAAAAATGAGTAAATGCTCACATAAGGTGAAGAGTTGAAAATGTACAAGGTTTATTAGTAAAAAACTATGAGCAATATTAAAATGATTCCATTATGACACATATGTAAGGAAGGGGAATTCTTTAAAGGAGGTGCATATTTCACATAAGATGAAGAGTTGAAAATGTACAAGGTTTATTAGTAAAAAATTATGAGCAATATTAAAAGTATGACATATGTAAGGAAGGGGAGTTCTTTAAAGAAGGTGCATATTTCACATAAGATGAAGAGTTGAAAATGTACAAGGTTTATTAGTTAAAAAACTATGAGCAATATTAAAATGATTCCATTATGACACATATGTAAGGAAGGGGAGTTCTTTAAAGGAGGTGCATATTTCACATGCTTGAATGAGTTTTAAACTCATAAAAATTGAGATATTTCATCTCTCCTCTCTCCTCATTCAAATCTAGTTCCAAAAAGTTAGCTTAACTGACCTAAAAATGGTCAAAAATTGACCAAACTGATTTAGAAAATTCTAGAATCAGTTTGTTTGGTTAGGAGCTCAATTTTCCCTATAAATAGAAGCCTCCCCCTTGTTGAAAAATATATAGTGTTTATGCATCGTTACTCTACTCCACCTAAGCCAGAAACTGTGAATTCATTTAATAATTCACTAGTTTTTGGAGCTTCCCTCTTTCTTCAATCCCCATTAGTGGCTCCATCAACATACTTAACCAATTGATTGGTTGGGGGCCTCTACCGTGAACAAAGAATCAAGCAAGTTGTAAGGTAATTAGTGAATATTGATCTTTCTATAATTTCTCAATGTTTCTCTCTTCTCAACCCCTCTCAAGCTTGAGAAGTTTAATTGGTATGGTTTTTTTTTTAATACTATTGAAGTTTGAATAGTAGTGAAGAGTTACATAATGCTATTGAAGTTAATTTTCATTTATGTTTAAATTCTAATGATTTTTATGTAAATTCTCTCTCTCACTCAAGAAATGGTCATACTCATGAACCGTTCTCAATCCAAATCAAGCTTTTCATAAAGCTTTTCCTTAACCCAAGATTAAGCTATGCTTGAGGCCAAATTAATGGCTTTTTTCTATGCTTTTAGTTTATGTATATTAATGATTCAATCCATTATGGATTGATAATCCAATTAGAGATTATTTTAATTATTTTCTTAATGATAAGCATTATCCCTTAGAAAAATTGAGATTTATCAGTCATAGCAGCGGAGCTATGGCAAAATTTTTATAAAAATTATGCATAAAATAATCTCATTCAAAGCATAAAAAGAGGACTTCCTACCATATTCTAGGAATTATCATCCTAGATTAATTGAAAGAATTTCATTACAATCATGGAGAAATTAAATTTTAATATTATGCATAAAGGATAAGTTTTTATATCAAAAGTGTTATTTTTACCATTTTTATTTCATGCATAGAAGTATGCAAAATGGATAAATTTTTATATCAAAAGTGTTATTTTTACCATTTTTATTTCATGCATAGAAGTATGCATAAAGGAAAAATTTTTATATCAAAAGTGTTACTTTTATTATTTTTAATTTTCATGCATAAAAGTATGCATAAAAGAAAATTTTTATATTAAAAGTGTTACTTTTATCATTTTTAATTTTCATGCATAGAAGTATGCATAAAGGAAAAATTTTTATATCAAAAGTGTTACTTTTATCATATTGGATTTCATGCATATAGGTATGCATAAAAGTTATTCTTTTTATACTAAAAGTATGATTTTCCTCATAAATGGATTTTATGCTTAACTTAGATGCATAAGAGAAATTCTTTTATTCTAAAAGTATAATTCTCTACCAAATTGAAATCATGCATAAGAAGATGCATAAAAGATTGATTTTAATTTCGAAAGTGTTAGTCTCCTTAAATGGAATTTATGTATAAATAAATGTGTAGAGAAATCTTATATCAAATAAAAGAATTCTCTTTTTAAAAAAAAAAAAGATATGAAATGTGATAAGATGTGATAAGAGGTGTATGAGATGTGATAAGAATTGATAAGATGCGTATGGAAGTTGATAGGATGTGATAAGAGGTGTGTTAAGAGGTGATAAGATGCTTATGAAATAAGTTAGGATGTGATAAGATGAATTAAGATGTGTATGGGGGGATGAGGTAAGAAGTGTATGTGATAAGATAAGATGTATATGGGTTGTGATAGGGCGAGAATGGATGTGATGTAAAAGATTAGATGTGAAGGTATATGGGGTTATATAAATGGGAATGTGAAAATGGATGTATGTATGTGGATGTGTGGATATGGAGATGGGAGTGTGGATGTATGAACATGAAAATGGATATATGCATGAAGATGTATATGCATAGATGTAAATGTGGATGTAGATGTGGATGTATAGATGTGAATGGATGTGGATGTATAGATGTGAATGGAAATGTGGATGTGGATGTATGTGAATGTGGATGTAGATGTGGATGTATAGATGTGAATGGAAATGTGGATGTGGATGTATGTGAATGTGGATGTATAGATGTGAATGTGGAATGTGGATGTGGATGTATGTATGTATGTGGATGTGGATGTGGATGTATGTGAATGTGAATGTAGATGTGGATGTATGTGAATGTGAATGTAGATGTGAATGTGGAATGTGGATGTATAGATGTGGATGTATGTATGTATGTGGATGTAGATGTGGATGTATAGATGTGAATGGGAATGGGGATGTGGATGTATGTGAATGTGAATGTAGATGTGGATGTATGTGAATGTGAATGTAGATGTGAATGTGGAATGTGGATGTATAGATGTGGATGTATGGGAATGTGGATGTGGATGTATGTGAATGTGAATGTAGATGTGGATGTATAGATGTGAATGTGGAATGTGGATGTGGATGTATGTATGTATGTGGATGTGGATGTGGATGTATGGATGTGTATGTATGAATGTGGATATGGGATGTGGATGTATAAATGAGGATGTGAAAATGGAGGTAAGCATGTAGATGTGGATGCATGGATGTGAATGTGGATGTGGATGTGGATGTGGATATGGATGTGTATGTATGAATGTGGATATGGGATGTGGATGTATAAATGAGGATGTGAAAATGGAGATAAGCATGTAGATGTGGATGTATGGATGTGAATGTGGATGTGGATGTGGATGTATGGATGTGGATATGGATGTGAATATATGATATGTGATGTGAAGGAATCTGAAGTGAAGAGATGGAAAAAGGAGGTGATTGGATGAGTACACATATACATGGAATGTGGAATAAGTAATGTGGATTAATGAGGAACAATGTGGAAAAATGAGAGTTAATATAGAAATTGTATTTGTAAACTGTTTGTAAATGCTGTTTGTAAATGGTTGTTTTATGTCAAGAATGCTGGGGAAGCATTTTGACCGTCTTGTGATTAAGGTCGTGGAGACCTAACTGATAAAGTTGCAACTGCTGACGGAGAGTCAATGGAGGACGTCTCGCGTAGCAAGGTCGACCGAGGTCTTGACCAGCCTCGGTTCGATTAAAATGGTGAGCTTCCGGTACGGTGGATGAGGGACCAAGGAAGCGGCCTATGAGTGAAGCGCTAGGTCACCTGCGAAGGATCCTAGAGGGTGCTGACCATACGGTGCTCGGGCTCTGGGTCGCCTAGGATACCCACGCGTGCATCGAGGAAGATATTGGAACAAGGAGTAAGAGTTGTTTTCTGGAACCGGGCATGGATCTGGTTGACTGACCTTGCTGGTCCTCAACGGATGAGTCCATGGCTCTTTTATATGGATCAGTTGGTTGATCTTGCTGATCTTCAACGAGAGTCCATCTTGATAAGTGATTATATTGCCGAGTATTATGGGCTAGGAACTATGGAAACGGCCTCTGTGTGCACAGGTGGTGAGCGTTCTAGTTGCCAATGATGCCATAGATACTCTGATGAAGGAATGATGGGAAATTATGAATCAACTGGATAAATTGGGAGATTGTGATCAGTGGTACTATGGTTTCATTAAAGGATTGTTTTAAAGTTAGCTGATGCTAAGAAAAAGGCAATTTTCATATTGGGTGTGTGTAAGTGGTGTGGCTAGTTTTATGTTTGCATGAAATTCCGGCTAGGGGGCCTTGGAACTCTTTTCCTTGGTACCCGGGACAAAACCTAACCAAATTCCAAATTGGATCCCATCACTACAGTGGTTGGGCGGTTGGCTAACCCATGGGATCGGATGGGGTTAGGCTAGACTGATGGATCCATAAATCGAGACTCAACTTTGTTTTTACGATAGATAAAGTAAATCCCGGATAGAAATTGTTCTATGGATAGGAATCAACGGCTGTGCCTCTTGATGGGGAAAAAAGCGTTGATCCCAATGATCCAAGTGCAAGTTTCTACCTTGATTTGACCAAGTACCGTTAAAGGTGCAGTCAGATCAGTTGATCCGTAATGATCTTGACTACGTTAGAGTAAAGAGTTATCCTGGTGGAATCGCCCATGCTTTCCGAGTAAAGGAAGTTTTTCCAGTTTCGGTTTTTGACAAACCGACGGATTAGTCTCTTGTCCGGATATCCGTGGGCGAGGCCCCGAGTGTGAGACCCCTACCCACGCATGATGTGCTACTTCCGCTGCTAGTACCCCGAATCCGTTGCTCGGTGGGAACAGGGGGATCTCACAGTTGGTATCAGAGCATTTGGCTAATAAAGATCAACTGAGAAACCAAATATGTCAAAAATTTATCAAGAAGCACAAAAAAAGGTTGTAATTGTGTGATATAATTCATACAATTTGATATTCAAACTGAAATTCATAATTTGGTAATTGGGTCTTCAGATGGAAGTACCGCAATTATATAAAATCCTTGACTTGCTTGAGGCCTAGACATGATGGTATTTACCTTTTAATTCCAAGGGCCGTGACTATCCGTATATACCGAGAGTATAACTGCAGCTCTTTACTGACAGTATATACGAGTAAATCTAAGACTTGAAATTATAAGCGTTAATGCTATCCAGATGATGAATTTGAATGTGGTTGATATGATTTTTAATTCTGTTTGGGAACTGATGAATTGATTGGGATTCTGATTGAAAAATGATGATTTTTGAAATTTAGTTGAAATATAATAACCTGAGCAAAACCGCAATGAGGATGAATGGGACGAGTCCCTGTAATGATAAATGATGATAATGATTTCAGCAAATCACTATGAGATTAGTGGATTGTGCTGTCAAAGTGCTACTGTTAACACTTGACTCGGTATATCAAGTTAAGGGATGACAAATTGAAAACTTGCTTGACTGAAATTCCCGTGGAGGAATGTTCAGAAAGAAAAATTTTTGATCTGATGGACCATTATCGTGTTAAAGATATGAATGATATGATCTGAAATGAAATTATTTAATGATGAGTTCTATATAAGGGATATTTATCCCCGTATTCTGTTGGGTTGACCAGAATATAAGGAACCCTAGAATAAATTGGATCTTAAGAAAAAGAGTTGTCCTCTACTTGGCGAGATGAGGACATCTCGCGCTTTTTTTAAGTGGGGTAGAATGTAAGAATTCTCCCCAGTTTTTGAGGTATTCAAAAATAAGAATCTCCTCTCTAATCTTATAACTATTCTCTCTCTAATATATAAATTTTTGACAGAATCATGAGACGAGGAAATCGTAGCCGTCAGCAGCCAGACCCTGTCATCACTGAAGATAACGAACTTGATCCTGATGTTCGCAAGGCTCTTCATAGGACTCAACCAGGACCCTTCAAAGGAGAAGGGGAGAACCTAGGTGAGACTGTGGAGAAATGGGTGGAAGCCATGGAAGAGTATTTTGACGTCTCAGGTTATAATGAGCTGAGCAAAATAGCTCTTGGCCGGTTGAAAATAGTGGAAACAGCCAGGGTAGCATGGAGGAACCACTGTGACACCAACCGTCTAAATAGAAATACCCAATCTTGGAATGACCTAGAAAACTATTTGAGAAAGAGATTCTGTCCCCCTGGATTTTTGGAAACCAAAATGAACGAATTTTTAGAACTAAAGCAGGAGAACAAAACCATTGAAGAATATCACCAGGCCTTTGCTCTTCTACTCAAATACTCACCACCTCTAGATGAAGAACAGCTCATGGCCAGGTTCATTCGGGCAATGAACGAACCTTTGGACACACTGGTCAAAAATGCCAAACCAGTGTCCATGGCTGAAGCAGTAAAAATGGCAAAGGATTTTGCCAAAGCCTTTGTAGTAAAGGTCCCGCCAAAACCTGCACCCTCTAACTTTAAAAGATTCCAAGCCCAGGAAGGTACTTCAAACTTTCCACCTCCAAAGAGGCAGCAAGGACCGATTCAGAATCAAGATGCAGGAAGATTCCAAAGTGAAGGAAGATCCTTCCCCCAAAATACTTTCTCAGGAGGACCATCTATTTTAAGGATGCAGAACAATGAGCCCAGAAGTGAGAACCGGTGTTTTGGATGCCAAGGTTTTGGTCATCAGTTAAAAGACTGCCCAACTCCTGCCATGTCAAGGGGACAGGGAAGTCTAGGACCCCGAATTCAGAGACCAATTCCTTCTTACCAGTCGAATCAGGGTCCGTCTCACCCAAGCCAGGGTAACCCCAGAAGAACTCCAAATCAACCATCTGCCTCTACCCAGAATAACCTTAGAACTCCTTTCCAGAACAGGGGCAACCAAAGAGAAAGAATTCCACCTCAGACTGCAGCAGCCAGAGCAGTCACAATTTCAGAAGAAGTAGAAGAGGAAAGAAGGGCAGATCTTTACTGCAATTGAAAAACCAAGGACTTAACCGACAGTTCTCAAGTCATCCATACTCCAGCAGAATACCAGGGAAAAATCGACCGTCCACTTCCAAGGCGTAAAGTTGAATGTGATTGAAGAAGAAGAAGATGTGATGAAAGAAATCATACTCCACCTACGAGATGAGGACATCTCGCATTTCTTAAGTGGGGTAGAATGTAAGATTCCTCTCCCAACCCCTTTTTGATGTCTAGTATCTTTCCCTGTAATCAATCCCTCTTCAGAAATATAAAGACCTTGTTTCTATCTGTTTTAGCCTAGAGAGAGAAAAATATTCTAGAGAGAGAATATTCAGATTTTGAATATTTTTGGATAGAAAAATATCTCTTATAATTCAGATGAGTTCCCCTGAAACAGAAATTCAAAAAGAATTTTCCAATGTGCAATTGGAATTAATTGGAAATAGGTATAAAGAACCTTAGTCTAAGGGTCTAGATTTTCAGAAATCTTTAGACTATGGTCCAATTAAGGTTCCTATGGGCCAATAGCATCAATCCATGTGTAGGGAGTAGATAAATCCAATTTGTAAAAAGCAGATACCCAAAAATGAGTAAATGCTCACATAAGGTGAAGAGTTGAAAATGTACAAGGTTTATTAGTAAAAAACTATGAGCAATATTAAAATGATTCCATTATGACACATATGTAAGGAAGGGGAATTCTTTAAAGGAGGTGCATATTTCACATAAGATGAAGAGTTGAAAATGTACAAGGTTTATTAGTAAAAAATTATGAGCAATATTAAAAGTATGACATATGTAAGGAAGGGGAGTTCTTTAAAGAAGGTGCATATTTCACATAAGATGAAGAGTTGAAAATGTACAAGGTTTATTAGTTAAAAAACTATGAGCAATATTAAAATGATTCCATTATGACACATATGTAAGGAAGGGGAGTTCTTTAAAGGAGGTGCATATTTCACATGCTTGAATGAGTTTTAAACTCATAAAAATTGAGATATTTCATCTCTCCTCTCTCCTCATTCAAATCTAGTTCCAAAAAGTTAGCTTAACTGACCTAAAAATGGTCAAAAATTGACCAAACTGATTTAGAAAATTCTAGAATCAGTTTGTTTGGTTAGGAGCTCAATTTTCCCTATAAATAGAAGCCTCCCCCTTGTTGAAAAATATATAGTGTTTATGCATCGTTACTCTACTCCACCTAAGCCAGAAACTGTGAATTCATTTAATAATTCACTAGTTTTTGGAGCTTCCCTCTTTCTTCAATCCCCATTAGTGGCTCCATCAACATACTTAACCAATTGATTGGTTGGGGGCCTCTACCGTGAACAAAGAATCAAGCAAGTTGTAAGGTAATTAGTGAATATTGATCTTTCTATAATTTCTCAATGTTTCTCTCTTCTCAACCCCTCTCAAGCTTGAGAAGTTTAATTGGTATGGTTTTTTTTTTAATACTATTGAAGTTTGAATAGTAGTGAAGAGTTACATAATGCTATTGAAGTTAATTTTCATTTATGTTTAAATTCTAATGATTTTTATGTAAATTCTCTCTCTCACTCAAGAAATGGTCATACTCATGAACCGTTCTCAATCCAAATCAAGCTTTTCATAAAGCTTTTCCTTAACCCAAGATTAAGCTATGCTTGAGGCCAAATTAATGGCTTTTTTCTATGCTTTTAGTTTATGTATATTAATGATTCAATCCATTATGGATTGATAATCCAATTAGAGATTATTTTAATTATTTTCTTAATGATAAGCATTATCCCTTAGAAAAATTGAGATTTATCAGTCATAGCAGCGGAGCTATGGCAAAATTTTTATAAAAATTATGCATAAAATAATCTCATTCAAAGCATAAAAAGAGGACTTCCTACCATATTCTAGGAATTATCATCCTAGATTAATTGAAAGAATTTCATTACAATCATGGAGAAATTAAATTTTAATATTATGCATAAAGGATAAGTTTTTATATCAAAAGTGTTATTTTTACCATTTTTATTTCATGCATAGAAGTATGCAAAATGGATAAATTTTTATATCAAAAGTGTTATTTTTACCATTTTTATTTCATGCATAGAAGTATGCATAAAGGAAAAATTTTTATATCAAAAGTGTTACTTTTATTATTTTTAATTTTCATGCATAAAAGTATGCATAAAAGAAAATTTTTATATTAAAAGTGTTACTTTTATCATTTTTAATTTTCATGCATAGAAGTATGCATAAAGGAAAAATTTTTATATCAAAAGTGTTACTTTTATCATATTGGATTTCATGCATATAGGTATGCATAAAAGTTATTCTTTTTATACTAAAAGTATGATTTTCCTCATAAATGGATTTTATGCTTAACTTAGATGCATAAGAGAAATTCTTTTATTCTAAAAGTATAATTCTCTACCAAATTGAAATCATGCATAAGAAGATGCATAAAAGATTGATTTTAATTTCGAAAGTGTTAGTCTCCTTAAATGGAATTTATGTATAAATAAATGTGTAGAGAAATCTTATATCAAATAAAAGAATTCTCTTTTTAAAAAAAAAAAGATATGAAATGTGATAAGATGTGATAAGAGGTGTATGAGATGTGATAAGAATTGATAAGATGCGTATGGAAGTTGATAGGATGTGATAAGAGGTGTGTTAAGAGGTGATAAGATGCTTATGAAATAAGTTAGGATGTGATAAGATGAATTAAGATGTGTATGGGGGGATGAGGTAAGAAGTGTATGTGATAAGATAAGATGTATATGGGTTGTGATAGGGCGAGAATGGATGTGATGTAAAAGATTAGATGTGAAGGTATATGGGGTTATATAAATGGGAATGTGAAAATGGATGTATGTATGTGGATGTGTGGATATGGAGATGGGAGTGTGGATGTATGAACATGAAAATGGATATATGCATGAAGATGTATATGCATAGATGTAAATGTGGATGTAGATGTGGATGTATAGATGTGAATGGATGTGGATGTATAGATGTGAATGGAAATGTGGATGTGGATGTATGTGAATGTGGATGTAGATGTGGATGTATAGATGTGAATGGAAATGTGGATGTGGATGTATGTGAATGTGGATGTAGATGTGGATGTATAGATGTGAATGTGGAATGTGGATGTGGATGTATGTATGTATGTGGATGTGGATGTGGATGTATGTGAATGTGAATGTAGATGTGGATGTATGTGAATGTGAATGTAGATGTGAATGTGGAATGTGGATGTATAGATGTGGATGTATGTATGTATGTGGATGTAGATGTGGATGTATAGATGTGAATGGGAATGGGGATGTGGATGTATGTGAATGTGAATGTAGATGTGGATGTATGTGAATGTGAATGTAGATGTGAATGTGGAATGTGGATGTATAGATGTGGATGTATGGGAATGTGGATGTGGATGTATGTGAATGTGAATGTAGATGTGGATGTATAGATGTGAATGTGGAATGTGGATGTGGATGTATGTATGTATGTGGATGTGGATGTGGATGTATGGATGTGTATGTATGAATGTGGATATGGGATGTGGATGTATAAATGAGGATGTGAAAATGGAGGTAAGCATGTAGATGTGGATGCATGGATGTGAATGTGGATGTGGATGTGGATGTGGATATGGATGTGTATGTATGAATGTGGATATGGGATGTGGATGTATAAATGAGGATGTGAAAATGGAGATAAGCATGTAGATGTGGATGTATGGATGTGAATGTGGATGTGGATGTGGATGTATGGATGTGGATATGGATGTGAATATATGATATGTGATGTGAAGGAATCTGAAGTGAAGAGATGGAAAAAGGAGGTGATTGGATGAGTACACATATACATGGAATGTGGAATAAGTAATGTGGATTAATGAGGAACAATGTGGAAAAATGAGAGTTAATATAGAAATTGTATTTGTAAACTGTTTGTAAATGCTGTTTGTAAATGGTTGTTTTATGTCAAGAATGCTGGGGAAGCATTTTGACCGTCTTGTGATTAAGGTCGTGGAGACCTAACTGATAAAGTTGCAACTGCTGACGGAGATTCAATGGAGGACGTCTCGCGTAGCAAGGTCGACCGAGGTCTTGACCAGCCTCGGTTCGATTAAAATGGTGAGCTTCCGGTACGGTGGATGAGGGACCAAGGAAGCGGCCTATGAGTGAAGCGCTAGGTCACCTGCGAAGGATCCTAGAGGGTGCTGACCATACGGTGCTCGGGCTCTGGGTCGCCTAGGATACCCACGCGTGCATCGAGGAAGATATTGGAACAAGGAGTAAGAGTTGTTTTCTGGAACCGGGCATGGATCTGGTTGACTGACCTTGCTGGTCCTCAACGGATGAGTCCATGGCTCTTTTATATGGATCAGTTGGTTGATCTTGCTGATCTTCAACGAGAGTCCATCTTGATAAGTGATTATATTGCCGAGTATTATGGGCTAGGAACTATGGAAACGGCCTCTGTGTGGACAGGTGGTGAGCGTTCTAGTTGCCAATGATGCCATAGATACTCTGATGAAGGAATGATGGGAAATTATGAATCAACTGGATAAATTGGGAGATTGTGATCAGTGGTACTATGGTTTCATTAAAGGATTGTTTTAAAGTTAGCTGATGCTAAGAAAAAGGCAATTTTCATATTGGGTGTGTAAGTGGTGTGGCTAGTTTTATGTTTGCATGAAATTCCGGCTAGGGGGCCTTGGAACTCTTTTCCTTGGTACCCGGGACAAAACCTAACCAAATTCCAAATTGGATCCCATCACTACAGTGGTTGGGCGGTTGGCTAACCCATGGGATCGGATGGGGTTAGGCTGGACTGATGGATCCATAAATCGAGACTCAACTTTGTTTTTACGATAGATAAAGTAAATCCCGGATAGAAATTGTTCTATGGATAGGAATCAACGGCTGTGCCTCTTGATGGGGAAAAAAGCGTTGATCCCAATGATCCAAGTGCAAGTTTCTACCTTGATTTGACCAAGTACCGTTAAAGGTGCAGTCAGATCAGTTGATCCGTAATGATCTTGACTACATTAGAGTAAAGAGTTATCCTGGTGGAATCGCCCATGCTTTCCGAGTAAAGGAAGTTTTTTCAGTTTCGGTTTTGGACAAACCGACGGATTAGTCTCTTGTCCGGATATCCGTGGGCGAGGCCCCGAGTGTGAGACCCCTACCCACGCATGATGTGCTACTTCCGCTGCTAGTACCCCGAATCCGTTGCTCGGTGGGAACAGGGGGATCTCACATTAGGACCTTAATTATAACTCTTTTACGTGCAAGAGAAACCTACCTGCTGGATGTCAAACTCTCTCACATGCCGTGCCTCTGTAGTAGAGCTACCTCTGCCAAGAGAGAGGAAAATTTAAGGGATAATAGAAAATATAATTATTTTAATATAATACTGGCATAGTATAGCTCTAAATTTTATTATAAATGACTGAGGGTCTATTTATAGGTGAGGGAGGCCACTAACCAAGTCCAACTGGGTTCTAGAATTTTCTAGGTTCAGTTTGACTCAATTTGGACAAGATTTGGACCAGTTTGGCTCCCTTTTTGATTTGTTCAAAGATGCGGGCCACGTAGTCCAGTGGTGCTCCCAACATTTGTGTGGGAGTGTAGCATCATCGTATCCCAAATGTGATGCTCGGATTGTCAGGAGATTTTTTTGGCATGTGGATAGTGGCATGATTGACCTTTATCTTGACTAGATCTCTATCTTGATAGTGAACTGAACTCAGACTAGTTGGGTTAGTTCACTAACATTGTACTTAGATTTTTTGGGAGTGACTAATCTCAGAATAGCTGGGGTAGCTCATTTTCAAGATACCTTGATGTTTTGAGTTAGTGGCTAAACCCAGAGTAGCTGTGCTAGCTCACATTCTGATGTACTTAGTTGATGTTTATATCATTATGAGTTTTCTCATTATTGAGGATCATTGCATTTTAGTTTATGTTCAAGGTTTTCTGATTTTTTTAACACTTTGGCTATCATATCGTTTGTTAAAACATCGGAGCATGTTTGGGTATGATGGTATGGGGAAGGCCCGGATATTCCATGGCCTCTTAAGCACCAAGAGACTTAAAAAATCTGCACTGGGCGCTAATTACCACTCCAAACATGCTCCGATTGTGACCAAACTTTGCAAGCATGTGGGAGTGGGTACCCCCAACATGCTTCCAAAGTTTGGTTCCCATCGGACTATGTTTGGGTATGATGATATGGGGAAGGCCCGGATTTTCCATGGCCTCTTAAGCACCAAGAGACTTGAAAAATCCACACTGGCCGCTAATTACCAATCCAAACATGCTCCTAGCATGTTAGATATCCGTAACGCCACTACGGGCGTTACCAAGAGAGGGGACGGCCTATGGCTCACCACCCAGCCATAGAGGAAGAATGAGGATTGCCCCTCATCCCCCAGGCTATATAGTGTGTGGCCTGCCGTCCACACTAGCCTGGCTGCCCATGACTCCGCATGGGCGTCCTCTCCCACTAAACCCCGAACATGGCCATCTGGTCTGCCATCGGTCATCACAGGCATTACAGCCTACGTGACATTACCCCCCCTTAAGAAGAGTTTTCGTCCTCGAAAACAAACTGGGGAAACCTTTTGGAAATTGTAGTACGGCGTTTTCAAGTAGCTACCTCCTCATCCCTATCTGTCCATTTAACAAGTACCTCCTGGTACACTTTATGTCGGGTTTGTCTGTCTCGAGACCCAAGAATCCTTTCCGGTTCATGTGGTATCTTTGGTGGAGTGATCAATTCCACCAAAATATCTAGAGAAACTACGTTCTCTAACCCGTGAACTGATTTCTTCAGTTTACTAACATGGAAGACAAGATGGACTTGAGAACTATCCGGTAACTCAAGTTTATATGCTACATCCCCAATCTTCTTAAGGATTTCAAAAGAACCACAATATCTCGGAGAAAGTTTATCACACTTTCTCGTTTTCATGGTTTCTGACTGCGCAGGAACCTTGAGGAATACAAAGTCACCTTCTGCAAAGGTCACCTTTCTTCGTCCTTTATCCGCATAAGTTTTAGCGTGATCCTGAGCGCTACGAATGCTCTCACGTGCGACTCTGAGCATATCATTCATATCTTCAAGGAAATCCTTGACAGATTGAATCTTCTCCTTTTCTAGGCCTACAGCCATCGGAGATCTCGACTGGAATCCATACATTAACATGAATGGTGTAAATCCAGTCGCTGAGTGTTTGGAGCTGTTAAGCACCAAGAGACTTGAAAAATCCGCACTGGGTGCTAATTACCAATCCAAACATGCTCCGATTGTGACCAAAGTTTTCAAGCATGTGGGGGTGGGTCCCCCCCACATGCTTGCAAAGTTGGGTCCCCATCAGAGCATGTTTGGGTATGATGGTATGGGGAAGGCCAGGATTTTCCATGGCCTCTTAAGCACCAAGAGACTTGAAAAATCCGCATTGGGCGCTAATTACTAATTCAAACATGCTCCGATTGTGACCAATTTTTGTAAGCATGTGGGGGTGAATCCCCCCCACATGTTTGCAGAGTTTGGTCCCCATCAGAGCATGTTTGGGTACGATTGGGAAAGGCCCGGACTTTCCATGGCCTCTTAAGCACCAAGAGACTTGAAAAATTCACACTGGCCACTAATTACCAATCCAAACATGCTTCGATTGTGACCAAACGCTGCAAACATGTGGGGGTGGGCCCCTCCCTCATGCTTGCAAAGTTTGCTTCCCATCGAAGCATGTTTGGGTACGATGGTATGGAAAAAGCCTGGATTTTCCATGGCCACTTAAGCACCGAGACTTGAAAAATCTGCACTGGGCATTAATTACCAATCCAAACATGCTCCGATTGTGACCAAACTCTGCAAGCATGTGCGGGTGGGTCCCCCACACATTCTTGCAAAGTTTGGTCCCCATCGGAGCATTTTTGGGTACGATGGTATGGGGAAGGCCCAGATTTTCCATGGCCTCTTAAGCACCAAGAGACTAAAAAAATCCACACTAGCCACTACCAATGCTAACATGCTTCGATTGTGACCAAGCTTTGCAAGCATGTGGGGGTGGGTCCCCCCCACATGCTTGCAAACTCTAGTCCCCATCAGGGCATGTTTGGGTACGATGGAATGGGGAAAGCCTGGATTTTCCATGGCCTCTTAAGCACCAAGAGACTTGAAAAATCCACACTGGCCGCTAATTACCAATCCAAACGTGCTCGGATTGTGACCAAAATTTGCAAGCATATGGGCCCCTCCCACATGCTTACAAAGTTGGGTCCCCATAGGAGCATGTTTGGGTACGATGGTATGGGGAAGGCCCGGATTCTCCATGGCCTCTTAAGCACTAAGAGACTTGAAAAATCTACACTAGGCGCTAATTACCAATCCAAACATGCCCCAATTGTGACCAAACTTTGCAAACATGTGGGGGTGGTCCCCTCCCACATGCTTGCAAAGTTAGGTCCCCATTGGAGCATGTTTGGGTACGATGATATGGGGAAGGCCCGGATTTTCCATGGCCTCTTAAGCATCAAGAGACTTGAAAAATCCACACTGGCCGCTAATTACCAATTCAAACATGCTCTGATTATGACCAAACTTTGCAATCATGTGAGGGTGGGCCCCTCCCACATGCTTTCAAAGTTGGGTCCCCATCGGAGTATGTCTGGGTCCGATGGTATGGGGAAGGCCCGTATTTTCCATGGCCTCTTGAGCAGCAAGAGACTTGAAAAATCCACACTCGACCCTAATTACCAATCCAAACATGCTCCGATTGTGACCAAACTTTGCAAACATGTGGGGGTGGGCCCCTCCCACATGCTTGCAAAGTTTAGTTCCCATCAGAGCATGTTTGGGTATGATGGTATGGGGAAGGCCCGGATTTTCGATGGCCTCTTAAGCACCAAGAGACTTGAAAAATCCGCACTGGGTGCTAATTACCAATCCAAACATGCTCCAATTGTGACCAAACATTGCAAGCATGTGGGGGTGGGTCCCCCCCACATGCTTGCAAAGTTTGGTCCCCAATCGGGGCATGTTTGGGTACGATGGTATGGGGAAGGCCCGGATTTTCCATGGCCTCTTAAGCACCAAGAGACTTGAAAAATCCGCACTCGGCGCTAATTCCCAATCCAAACATGCTCCGATTATGACCAAACTTTGCGAGCATGTGGGGGTGGTCCCCCCCACATGCTTGCAAAGTTGGGTCCCCATCGGAGCACGTTTGGGTACGATGGTATGGCCCGGATTTTCCATGGCCTCTTAAGCAACAAGAGACTTGAAAAATTCACACTGGCCGCTAATTACCAATCCAAAAATACTCTGATTGAGACCAAACTCTGCAAACATGTGGAGGTGGGCCCCTCTCATATGCTTGCAAAGTTTGGCTCCCATCGGAGCATGTTTGGGTGGTATGGGGAAAGGCCTGGATTTTCCATGGCCTCTCAAGCACCAAGAGACTTGAAAAATCCATACTAGGTGCTAATTACCAATCCAAACATGCTCCGATTGTGACCAAATTCTGCAAGCATGTGGGGGTGGGTCCTCCCCACATGCTTGCAAAGTTTGGTCCCCATCGGAGCATGTTTGGGTTCGATGGTATGGGAAAGGCCCGGATTTTCCATGGCCTCTTAAGCACCAAGAGACTTGAAAAGTCTGCACTGGCCACTAATTACCAATCCAAACATGCTCTGATTATGACCAAACTTTTCAAGCATGTGGAGGTGGGTCCCCCCCACATGCTTGCAAAGTTTGGTCCCCAACGAAGCATGTTTGTGTATGATGGTATGGGGAAGGCCTGGATTTTCCATGGCCTCTTAAGCACCAAGAGACTTGAAAAATCCACACTGGCCGCTAATTACCAATCCAAACATGCTCTGATTGTGACCAAACTCTGCAAGCATGTGGGGGTGGGTCCCTCCCACATGCTTGCAAAGTTTGGTTCCCATCGGAGCTTGTTTGGGTACAATGGTATGGGGAAGGCCCGGATTTTGAAGCACCAATAGACTTGGAAAAATCCACACTGGGCACTAATTACCAATCCAAACATGCTCCGATTATGACCAAACTTTGCATGCATGTGGGGTCGGGCTCTTCTCACACGCTTGCAAAGTTTGGTTCCCATTGGGGCATGTTTGGGTACGATGGTATGGGGAAGGCCCGGATTTTCCATGGCCTCTTAAGCACCAAGAGACTTGAAAAATCCCTAGTGGGCACTGCTTACTAACCCAAACATGCTCCGATCATGACCAAACTTTGCAAGCATATGGGGGTGGGCTCCCCCCCACATGCTTGCAAAGCGTGGTTCCCCCCATCGGAGCATGTTTGGGTACGATAGCATGGAGATTTTCAACAAACACTATGATAGCCAAAGTGTTAAAAATTTAAAAAAAATCAA
Organism: Cibotium barometz; assembly: GCF_041138505.1. Taxonomy (NCBI): domain Eukaryota; kingdom Viridiplantae; phylum Streptophyta; class Polypodiopsida; order Cyatheales; family Cibotiaceae; genus Cibotium; species Cibotium barometz. The sequence goes on along the minus strand of NC_141047.1, from coordinate 53,053,908 downwards.
GAACATCAACTGAAATGTAATGATACTCAATAATGAAAAAACTCATAATGATATAAACATCAAATAAGTACATCAGAATGAAAATGAGCTACCCCAACTAGTCTGAGGTTAGTCATTGCCCATAAATCTAAGTACAATGTAAGTGAGCTAACCTGGCTAGTCTGAGGTTAGTCACTACTCATAAATCTAAGTACAATGTAAGTGAGCTAACCTAGCTAGTCAGAGTTTAGTCACTATCAACGGCAACCCAATCAAAATCGTCATCTCTAGTCGACGTGCGCATCGAGGCTGTTGTGCACATCGAGGAGGCTGTGCTGCGGGGGTTGTCGAATATCTACGGGGAGGTCTGCCTCAAAGGCAAGATCATGAGCTGGTGTCGGTGTACTCGGGATCTCACGAGTCCCATACGCTACTATAGCCCTCTCCCTCTCTCTACGTCATGCTACTGCAAGACGTCTGTGTCTGTAAACCTAAAATCTATAATTAGCAATGGTACGTGTCTGCCACTCTGCTCGTGTAAACTCCTCTACTGTAAGGACACGCTGCTCATGAGAAGCAGCACTCCTGCTAGCACCATCACCCGAGGTGCCACTAGGACTAGCACCACCCACATGCTCGTATGCTGTGATCTGGCTCTCGTGAAGGCCTCTCTAGTATGCATCAAACTCATGTGCACTCCACTCAATCTCTGGAGGCACCTCAGGCTCCTGATCTCTGTCATCGGCGGCGTCGAGTCCCAAGTCAGTAGTAGCTGAGGTAAAATCAAGAGGCCTGCCAGTCCTAGCATCTACTCGAATGAGGCCTTTGTGAAATCATCAATGCCCAAAACTTTGTATGTCGCTAGGTCGACGCGTGCACGGCAAGAGGGACATGTTGAGAAGCGTACTAGCTCTTGGGTGATGAAAGACAAATGGAAAAAATGTCCACATCCTAGGGTATATCCACTAGTATTGTCAATGTCCTCGATACAAAGAGCGCAGCAGGCATCATGTAGGAATGGTGGTGCAGCTCTAAGGCAGTCAATCTCCACTCTCGCCTCTACCAACTCCTGAGTGAGTCTCTTAGTGATAGGTGTGGGACCCTACATTACACAATCAACCATGCCGCTCGTAAAAATATAGAAAAGTACGTATAAACATGTAAATAAATGACTAAAAAAACTTAAGAAGTAATAAATATGTAAATACCTCGACATCTGTTGTTGTCGGTATCGATCGTGAGAGCAAGCGCACCGCGTGCTGGATGCTCTCCGTGGTACTCCGTACGTCGATGCCAACCTGGGTGCCAAGAGCCTCGATTGTCGACATAGGCACAATAAAACCTAAGCCTAACACAAAGGTCCAATGTGAAAGTTCCAATGTGAAGGGTCCAATGCTTAGTGCTAAGTAGCACTAATGAAGCTATAAAACAATGCTAATGGGCCTATTAATGCTAATCCAAATCAAGAGAGTAAGGAGAGTGAAAATGACTTCTGACAATGAGGCAAAAAAAAAGTTTTCCGGTTTTATAACTTGAAACGAGGTTCGGTGGCATCATGCACTTTAGGGTTTACAAGATGTACGCTCTGGATTTTAGGGTTAGTGAAACAAACGACCAAGATACACACTTAATTTTAGGGTTGGTGAAGGATTGACGGCTGAGATTTAATATTAGTATCTCGTTCGCGGTACATGGATGGCTTAGATTTTAAGTCATTACCATGATCAAGGTATGTCAACGGTCGAGATTCATTAAATACCTCGATCGAGATATTTAAACGGCTGGGATCGCATCTTCCAATGTGCATGAATGGACGGTGGAGATTGCATCTTTGTACCTCGAACGAGATATGTGGATGGTGGAGATTGCATCTCTTTACCTCGAACGAGGTATTTCAATGGTTGAGATTCGATCTCAATATTTTTGAGATGTGGACGATGGAGATTGTATCACTATACCTCGAACAATGAATGGTCGAGATTTTATTTCAATATCTCGTTCGAGATGCATGGACAGTGGAGATGGGCTAGTCAAATATGCCTAGGGGGATACAGCGTGGCATTGATGTGCATCTGAGTACCATGAATATCTCGATCGAGATAGTGTGGTGGCGGTGACCTGTATTGGTTACATGGATGATGATTGGAAACCTGGACCTGCTAGCATGGCATTAGTTGGTATCTCGTTCGAGATATGTCGCTTTAGGCTTGGGAGGCACGTGTCGTGTTTTAATTGATGGTGGCGATATCACGATCGAGGTACTGTGCTTGAGATGCGTGGATGTCCCAATTTTAGAGAGAGTGAATGAAAGTGAGTACCCTCATCTTGCAACTGCCCCACATCACATTCATTCACATCTCATCACATCACATTCATTCAGATCACATCTCATCCATTCATATCTATCCCGATTCACATCACATCACATCACATCCATTTCACATCACATATCATCCATTCACATCTATCCCGATTCACATCACATCTCATCCATTCACATCTATCCCGATTCACATCACATCACATCACATCTCATTCATTCACTCTCTCTAGCACTCCTACGGATAGCTGCTAGCTCGCAGTCTATCTCTATGATGAGGTCCACACAATAGACGAGCGGCCCTCCTCGTGGCCCTCCTCGTGTGACTCCATGCTAAAACCTAAGCCTAACACAAAGGTCCAATGTGAAAGGTCCAATGCGAAGGGCCCAATGCTTAGTGCTAAGTAGCACTATTGAAGCTATAAAACAATGCTAATGGGTCCACTAATGCTAGTCCAAATCAAGAGTGTAAGGAAAGTGAAAACGACTTCTGACAATGAGGCAAAAAAAAAGTTTTCCGATTTTATAACCTCAAACGAGGTTCGGTGACATCATGCACTTTAGGGTTTGCAAGATGTACGCTCTGGATTTTAGGGTTAGTGAAACAAACGACCAAGATACACACTTAATTTTAGGGTTGGTGAAGGATCTATGGTTGAGATTTGATATTAGTATCTCGTTCGAGGTACATGGACGGCTTAGATTTTAAGTCATTACCACGACCGAGGTATGTCGATGGTCGAGATTCATTAAATACCTCGATCGAGATATTTAAACGGCTGGGATCGCATCTTCCAATGTGCATGAATGGACGGTGGAGATTGCATCTCTATACCTCGAACGAGATATGTGGACGATGGCGAACAATGAATGGTCGAGATTTTATTTCAATATCTCGTTTGAGATACGTGGACGGTGGAGATGGGCTAGTCAAATATGCCTAGGGGGATACAACGTGGCATTGATGTGGATCCGAGTGCCATGAATATCTCGATTGAGATAGTGTGGTGGCGGTGAACTGTATTGGTGACATGGATGATGACTGGAAACCCGGACCTGCTAGCATGGCATTAGTTGGTATCTCATTCAAGATATGTCGCTTTAACCTTGGGAGGCACGTGTCGTGTTTTAATTGATGGCGATATCACGATAGAGGTACTCCGCCCGAGATGCGTGGATGTCCCAATTTTAGAGAGAGTGAACGAAAGTGTGTACCCTCATCTTTTGCAACCGCCCCACATCACATTCATTCACATCTCATCACATCACATTCATTCACATCACATCTCATCCATTCACATCTATCCCGATTCACATCACATCACATCACATCCATTTCACATCACATATCATCCATTCACATCTATCCTGATTCACATCACATCCATTTCACATCATATCTCATCCATTCATATCTATCCCGATTCACATCACATCCATTTCACATCACATCTCATTCATTCACATCTATCCCAATTCACATCACATCCATTCACATCACATATCATCCATTCACATCTATCGCAATTTACATCATATCACATCACATCCATTTTACATCACATCTCACCCATTCACACTTATCCGGACTCACATCACATCACATCCATTAACATTCATCACATTCATTGTATCCCCATTCCACCACATACATTCTATCCACATTACATCACATCCACATCATATCTCATTCATACACATCCCATCTCATTCATCCACATCCATCCAAGCATTCACATGCACGACTATCCACATCTATCCATACATTCACATCTATCACTTAACATCCACATATATTCACATCACATCACATTTTATCCATATCTCTTTACATCACATCACATCTCATCCACATCCACATCCACATCACATTCACATCCACATCTCTTTACATTACATCACATCTCATCCACATCTCTTTACATTACATCACATCTCATCCACATCCACATCACATTCACATCCACATCCCTTTACATCACATCACATCTCTTTTCATCACATCACATCTCATTCCCATCCACATCTCACATCTCTTTTCATCACATCATAGCTCATCCACATCCACATCTCTTTTCATCACATCACATCTCATCCACATCCACATCACATTCACATCCACATCTCATCCACATCCACATCCACATCCACATCCATTTACATCACATCACATCCTTTCACATCCACATCCACATCCGTTTACATCACATTCTTTCACATACACATCCACAAACATTCTTTCACATACACATCCACATCCATTCTTTCACATACACATCCACATCCATTTACATCACATTCTTTCACATACACATCCATTTACTTCCCATCTCATTCTTTCACATATCCTCTCATCTCATCATTCACATCCACATCCATTTACTTCACATCTCATCCACATTCTTTTTCATTACACCACATCCTATCACATCCCATTCACATCTTATCACATCCCATTCACATCTTATCACATCCCATTTACATCTTATCACATCCATTCACATCCTATCGCATCCCATTTACATCTTATCACATCTTATCACATCCCATTCACATCTTATCGCATCCCATTCACATCTTATCACATCCATTTAGTAAAGGGAGACAAAGGCTATGATGACCCCTATTTTTTACCTTGCCACACCAACCCCCCTAGTTTCACTTTTTAAAGGGAATATTCTCATACTCTCTCTTACTTTTTGACTTTTCTCATACTTTTTGAATTTTTTATCTTCAGCTTTCTTGTCAGTTTGAAATCTCCTTCCTCATTAACTCCCACCATATCTCCCTTCCACATCAGCAAAACATTCTCATATTTAGGTGGGTCCCAAAAAGTGAAAATTTTTCATTTTTCATTTTTTTACATTTTGAGGTGAAAAAACACCACCCAACCAATATGTATGATGAAAATACTTTTTTCCCTCCAAAAATCTTGTAATTCAAGGGTCACATCAGAAGCCTATCTCACAGAAGCCAGTACATCCATAACTAACTGTCAGGTCCCCATAACCCCATAAGCATAACTAACTGTCAGGAACCACTACGTCCATGAGATCCCGAAATTATGGGCACCCCAAAAATTATTATTTTTTAATTTTTCTCATAAATATAATTTATTGAACTCCATGTTAGTATATTTATATATCAAAAATATCATTTTCTGCTTAGAAAAATGGATTTGTGTTAAACCTACAACAGCAAAGTTTTAACACTCTCTCTCTCACTCTCTCTCTCTCTCTTTCTCTCTCTCTCTCACTCTCTCTCTCTCTCTCTCTCTCTCTCTCTCTCTCTCCCTCTCTCTCTCTCTCTCTCCCCCCCCTATGAATATCTCTTTGTTTTAGCTTCTTCCTCTACTTAGCTATGGAGCCTTTGCAAAAGCTATGTGTGTAGCTCCTTGTGAAGCTAGAAAACAGAAGGTTGATTTACACATTCGTATTCCTGAAGAGTATGGCAGCTCTAAAAAAACCCATCCTATTGATGCACAATATGTCCAAGCTGATAGGATAGCTAAGGAGAAAAATATAAATCTTTGGGTTGATGGGCATCTCTATCTAATTGACCCTCTATTAAGAGCAAACCCTCTAATCGACCCTCCATTAAGAGCAAACCCTCCTTTCCACGATTTATCATCTTTTATGCAATTTATTTTGGTGAAGGAAAGCTTGGCTTGTTAGGATACTGCAGAAGATTGACTACAAGTGGAGCTTGGCAAACCCGTATTCTCCAATCTCAATTGCAAGCATCACAATTCACCCTTTTACAATGTCAAGGACTTAAAACATCATCAGATAAAATGAAAGAGATCCTTGTAGAGAATGTGGAGAAGGATGCAAAGATTCAAAGGCTAGAGGAACTTATCAAACGACTCAAAGCAATGCCAAATGGTGCTCGTGAACACAAAAAGATATTGGCTGGTATAGAATCTCTTGTGTCTAAAGGGAAAGCACGGAAGAAAAGGATTCGTACAACAAAGTAAGTAACATAAACTTTCATTATGTACTCAGTAAACAAAATAGTCATGATTTGTATTTTTCCATGAATTTTCTGCAAGACGTGTGTGGTTCTAGTGAAGAGGGATGGAAGGATTTGGTCAAAGCCATTATGAATACCAAGGATATTCTCTCAATTATTACTGACCCTCATCGTCCTAAAACATGCCAAGCTATTGTTAGCAATCTGGTGAGCAAGATTACCACCTCCATCAATTCTTCATTAATTCAACATGTTTGTGATGCGGCTGGAATCAGCATGAAAGGGTACTAAGCAATCCATCAAATTGTAAAAGATGCATTTCTAGGACAAGGGATCACTGGCACTTTATTTCCTACACTCAAGGTGGTTCATAATGTCAAGTGTACTAATAATGACGATGTGCAGTGAGCTATAGGATAGTTTTATCACATTGAGGGCACACTAACATTAGACACAGGGTCGATAAGAAAGAAAAACAAGACAACAAGTACATAATTTCACTATGATGTTTACAATAACATCTTTGTTCTTATTGAGAGACTACAACAAGCTTACATAATTTCACTATGATGTTTACAATAACATCTTTGTTCATATTGAGAGACTACAACAAGCTATGGTGAAGTTCTATGGTCTTTCACCAGAAGGTTAGAACTTGCAATTGCTACTATTCATGTTTTTTAGTATAAAATGAAGACGGTTATTTTATTTTGAATATTGTAAATTATCATTTATTTGCAGTTTTAGGGAGCACACCTTCATTTGTGCTCAAGCTAGATGCATGCCAAATTGTGAAAGGTCGAAAGCTGGAACGTATGAGCATTACGCTCATGAACGAGGCCATGATATGTGCATGGGAAAAGACTACCAAACCAAGTTTTAGTGTGCAATCTGAGAAAGAGGATTGGTGGCTTGGTGCATTGGAGATACCGAAGGAGACACATGAGGTATTGACATGAATGTTTGAAAGGACTCCCTGGATAATATATGTAATCAAAAAGTAAATTGATGGTCAAATTTTAGATGTAGAAAACATAGGAAAGTTCAAGGTGGATTGGCATCTTGGGGGAGATTTGAAGACAATTAAATGCATGATGGGTTGTGCTCAAGGCATGACATCAAGATGACCTTGTCCATACTGCAATGCTCAGATTGATATTCCTAGGCAGAAAAAGACAAATGGAAAAGATATGCAAAAGGTTGGTCCCATTGGGAAGGATGCCTCCAAAGGTCCCAAGAAAGGGAAGAAGCAATAGGAAGATGCAGTAGATCCAACCGAGTCAACTGACAATGAGGAACAATCAAATGCAAGATGGGTGGAAGGTGTCATGTCTCCTAATATGCTAGGAGAACCAAACATGAATTCAAATTGGAGCCCCATCATTAATTTTCCACTAAAGAATATTCACTTTTGCACAATTCATGCACTCATGAGAATCTTCGATCTCGATTGCTTAAGTGCCATATCAATTATGCATTCACAATGCCCTTGGTAAATTAGAGCATCTTTTGAATTCTCTAGGCTATCATAGCGAAAACATAAAAATTGAAGTGAATAAGCAAGCCTCTGGTATGTCATACCAGAGCTTGCTCAAAAGGTCTTCATGACTGGAGATAAGGCAAGGAGATTTTTGGAGAAGCCAGCAAACATAGAGAACTCAAAGAAGACTTGGGGACTCTGAATGTTGCTTCAATGAATCAAATGAGAAACTGAGAATCACCATCTCATTCTGATGATAAAATCTATGTTCCTCTGGATCCTTCTCTCTTTTTGTTAAAACCCTAAGATCTCTCTAGATAATTTTTATGCATAAACATGCATAAATTAGGTATAAACTCATCCACCCGCGAGCCCAAGGGATGCACACATGAATTATAATGAAGTACATCATACCTTTACCTTGATGTCCCATAGTACCATCAAGAGGAATAACTCCAATCCATCAGCATGTAGCTATAGTGTGAAATGGTAGGTGAGTAGTTATGATCCTCTACTACACAAGAGAACATAACATAACCTAGCCTCAAGATAACATCAAGAGACCATAGCCTAAGCCCCCCTTGAGTGTGCCCCATGTCCCTATTATATAGGAGGGCCCTCAAGTGACTCTTGACTCTCCATCTCCCATGTGTGATCCTTGGATGCCTGACCCTAACCTTAACCCTTAAGGTTAGTCCTAACCCATGCTCCACTAGAGCTTGTTCCCATGCTCCCATGCTCACAATCCTAATGTGGGTTAGCCTCCTAGTATATGCACACATAATGTGCATATAACATACTTCCCATCTCTCAAAACATTGCACTCTAATAGAGAAAACAGACATGACACAAACATCATACCTAAGTAATTAGATTATTGTAGAACCATTTAAGACATCAAAGAGGTCGGTTTTATATATTTTACTATCTACATCTTTGATGTGAAGTGGTTCAAAGTGATATGTAGTGGTGCTCATGCAATTATGAAGAAGCATCCAAATGGTTTCTTTGCAATTGACTCCACAAAGATTTGGAGAGATGAGAAAGATACTTTTGTGCTCCTTGAACATTGTGAGGAAGTATGTACCAATATTTAAATAAAGCAACTTACTTATGGTATATTAAAATGGGCTACTTACTCATTTTTTATGATTTTCTAGGTTATTTTTTAACCCAATCGTATTGATCCAATATGGTGGTATGTGATTCAAATCACCCCGCAATCCACCCACATATTTCAACATGAAGAATTCAAGGAGGAAGTGGATGACAATGTAATGGATGATGATGATGATCATGAAAACCATAACAATATGGAGGGTGTAGATTAAAGCGAGCAAGTTGAAGACCAAGACAACATGGAGGAAGGTATACATCAAACAAACAAACAAAGATTAAATAGGGCTCGACAATAGTGATGATGTAGATATAGACCGTGCGATTGATGATGGCTTGGATCAACTTTCCATTGATCTCTTACTTGAGCTAGACATTGAACCTGATACTCAAGTAGATTTGCTACAAGACTGGATTGATGAAACATATTAGATACATTTGGGATTATTCAAAAATTATATTGGCCTCCTTATTTTTGGATTTTGCAAGCTATTTATACAAAATGAAGTTGGTTGTGTGTTTTTGTGTGTTGGTGTGTGTTGGTTAGAGAGAGGGGGGGAGAGAGAGAGAGAGGTGTCGAAGGAAGAGGATGTGTGTGCCAATCTTGTATTTTTGCAATCTTGGGAATTCCTTGATGTATTGACCATGCATAGACTATATAAAAGATAAAATGAAGGTGTGAACCCAAATTGTTGGTACCAGCATCTTTACTAGCAAAATAATATCGCTAAATACGAATTATTTTTTAGTAATATCTAGCAATTTTACCAAGAAAAATATCACTGGTATCAATGATTATTTCATCACTGGTATTTAGCACTAGCGAGATCATCATTTAGCAAAAAACACCGGTGAAATGCTAGTATTTTTCACTGGTAGCCCTCTATTCCCTTGTAGTGCTTTATGCTGACCTATGTGTTGGACACTTCTTCACTTCCACAGAGCCCTGTCTCTCTTAGCCTTCACCCCACCACTCTCCAAACCCCTCTCACATCCACTATGTGATGACTCTTCTTCCCTCTACTCCTCCAACACCCTGACACACCCCTACCCTCTCTAATCCTTGTATTAATCAAACCCTTATCACATCAACAGTATCAACATTTTATTTAACTTAATGTGTCAATCACTCTCAATATATGTTTATATTTTTGAGTAAAAATCTTTAGTAAAATATTATATATGTGTTCTTTTAATGTAAATGTGTATTCTTCATGTTTTACGTAAGATTTCTCCCTCCAACTTTTGAGGTGTAAAGGTGTAAGAACCTCCCCTTATGTTCTTGTTATTATTCCCCTCTCTGAAATAGAAGAAAGATCTTGTTTTACCCTGTTTCGACCTAGAGAGAGAAAATATCTAGAGAGCGATAGTACAAAATTGAGATATATTTGGATATAAAAATCCTCCTAGTTTTTAAATTGGATTCCCTTGAAACAAAAGTTCAAAATGAACTTTCCAATGTGCATTAAGAATTAATTAAAAATGGTATAAGGGACCTTAGTATAAGCGTCTACATTTTCAGAAATTTTTGGATTATGGTCCCATTAAAGTACCAATGGGCCAATTGGATTAATCCAAGTGTTGGGATGAGATAAATCCAAAGAATAAAAGAAAATACCAAAAAATGAGTAAATGCTCACATAAGATGAAGAGTTGACTGAGTACAAGGTTTATTATTAGAAATTATGAGATATTACTAAAAAAATGAGATATTTTGGAATAATGATGCATTTTTGACACCTTGGTAAGGAAAGGGGGAATCTTGAGGTAGGCTCCTCTTTCACATGTGTGGAAGGGTTTTTAATTCAAAAAATTTGTGATATTTTTATCTCTCCTCTCTCCTGGATCAAACCAAATAAAAAGGGAGCCAAACTGGTCCAAATCTTATCCAAATTGAGTCAAACTGAACCTAGAAAATTCTAGAACCCTAGTTGGACTTGGTTAGTGGCCTCCCTCACCTATAAATAGATCCTCAGTCATTTATAATAAAATATTAGAGCTATACTATGCCAGTATTATATTAAAATAATTATATTTTCTATTATCCTTTAAATTTTTCTCTCTCTTGGGAGCTTGGAGCTCTCTCTCTCTACAACAACTCTTGGAGTTGCTCTTCTCCTCTTGGTGGACCAATTGATTGGTTAGGGCTTCACTGCAATTAGAGAATCAAGCCAAACTTGGAGATAAATTTAATTTTTATGGTTTTTTCTAATTTCTCTTAATGACTTTCTTCTTCTCAACCCCTCTCAAGCTTGATAAGCTTTCTATATAATTATTTTAATTAAAATCAAGCTTTTCCTTAAAGTCTTAATACTTAATTAAGAGAAAGTTAATCTTTATGCTTATTTGTAATGCTTTCTTTAAGTAAATCTCTCTCTCTAAAAGAATAGCCATCTTTATGGCTAAATCCCTTGAAAAAGGATGCTTCTTAATGATAGTCTCTTAATTCAAAGCTAAACTCTAGACTTGATAAGCGAAAGATTAAGAAAATGGTATTTTTATGATTTTATGTAATAAAATAATGGTTATTTCTTGTAGATTATTTATAAGTAGTTAAAAACTACTTTGAGTGATTCTAAATGAGAAATAGATTATCCTATCAATTTGAGAAAAGAGAAATAATGAAATTAGCTTAATCTAGTGGGATAATCATAATTAAATTCATAGTTTGATTTTAAGCATAAAAGAGGAACTACTATCATATTTTCATTACAAGCTTTTACTCTTTTAAGAAAATTTGAGAATTATCAGTAATAGCAGCAAAGCTATGGTAAAATTTTTAGAAAATAATACATATCCTATTTTTATGCATAATGCTAAAAGAGGACTTCCTACCATATTCTAGGATTTGACATCCTATGCAAAAAGAATGATTTTCATCATATTCATGAGAATTTTTTTTGGTAATTATGCATAATTAATTGATTATGAGAAAAGAGTAAATTTTGGTAAAAATATTTTTATACAAAAAGAGGAATTCCCATGATATTTGAGATCCAAGTAATTAAATGGTAAAAGATGAATTTTTTGTAAATTTATTTTTATGCAAAAAGAGGAATTTCCATGATATTTGAGATCCAGGTAATTAAATGGTAAAAGAGGAATTTTTGGCATAATTCAAATTATGAGTATTTGTCAAAAGTGGAATTTTGAGTATTAATATTTTTATTGGAAAATATGGGTAGAATTGATTTTTGTAAATCCCATGAATCTTTTATTCAAAAAGAAGAATATTGGATATATTTTACTTGAGAAATTTGAGAAATAATATGAAAATATCCATCGAGAAAACTTGGATATTTCTTATTTAGAAAAGAGAAACTGGAATCCCTGCTGGCAGGATTGAGAATCCAATGAGTAAATGGAAGTTTAGAATTAATTCTCATTATTGAAGCTTAAGGAATGAAAATACAATACTTAAATGCTCTTTCTGAGTTTTTACTATTCAATTCTAATAAGGTTTATTTTCCCTTTTTAAACCTTCAACAACACTCTGATATGTAGATTCAATGGGATCGAGAAAAAGTACATTTAACTAGGCCAAGCAATTGGCAAAAACTCAGAAAGGTCCTATAAGTATCGTAAGTAGAAAATACAATACTTAAATGCTCTTTCTGAGTTTTTACTATTCAATTCTGATAAGGTTTATTTTCCCTTTTTAAACCTTCAACAACACTCTGATACGTAGATTCAATGGGATCGAGAAAAAGTACATTTAACTAGGCCAAGCAATTGGCAAAAACTTAGAAAGGTCCTATTAGTATCGTAAGTAGAAAACGGTACTAAAAGTGGATGTGATAAGATGTGAATGTGATGTGATAAGATGTAAATATGATGAGATGTGGATGAGATGTGATGTGATGTAAATGAACGTGGATGTGAATGTGATGAGATATGGATGAGATGTGATGTGATGTAAATGGATGTGGATGTGAATGTGATGAGATGTGATGGTATGTAAAAGGATGTGATGCGATGTAAATGGATATGAATGAGATGTGATGGTATGTGAAAGGATGTGATGCGATGTAAATGGATCTGAATGAGATGTGATGGTATGTGAAAGGATGTGATGCGATGTAAATGGATGAGAATGAGATGTGATGTGATAGATGTGCATGTGAATGAATGGATGGATGCGGATGAATGTGATGAGCTGTGAATGGATGTGGTGTGATATGGATAGATGTGGATGGAATGAATGTGATGTGATGTGAACGAGATGTGATAAGATAAGGATGGATGTCACGAGATGTAGATGAATGTGGGATGTGAATGGGTGTGATGCATGTGAATGGATGTGATGAGATGTGAGTGGATGTGGTGAGGTGTGGTGAAATGTGAATGTGATGTAATGAGATGTGAATGGATGTGATGTGGATCTGGTTATATATGAATGGTTGAGATATGATATGGACAGATGAGATGTGATATGATGTGATGTGAACTTTGGGTAGATGTGAATGGATGTGAAGTGATGTAAATAGATGTGAACGTGATGTGATGATATGTGGATGTGATGTGGATTTGAATAAATGTAGATGGATGTGATGTGATATGAATGGATGAGATGTGATGTGGATATGTTGTGATGTGATGTGAGGAGGATAGATGTGGATAGATGTGATGAGATGTAATATGATGTGATTGGATAGGAATTATAAGCCATGTGAATTGATGTAGAATGTGGTTTAACGAGAAATGATGTGGAACAATGTGGAAAGATGAGAGTTCATTAGAAACTGTATTTATGACCTGTTTTTAAATTACTGTTTTATGTCAAGAATGCTGGGGAAGCACTTTGACCATCTTGTGAATGAGGTCTTGGAGACCTAAGTGATAAAGTTGCAATAGCAGTAGAGCTGACGGAGAGTCAATAGAGGATGTCTTGCATAGCAAGGTCATCCTCTGAGGTCTTGACCAGCCTCGGTTCAATTTAAATGGTGAGCTTCCGGTACGGTGGATGAGGGACCAAGGAAGCAGTCTATGAGTGAAGCGCGAGGTGACCTATGAAAGGAGCCTATAGGGTGCTGACCATATAGTGCTCGGACTCTGGGTTGCTAAAGATACCCACACGTGCGTCGAGGAAGAAAATGGAAAAATGAGTTGGAGTTGTTTTCTGAACTCAGGCCTGGATCTGGTTGATTGGCCTTGCTGGTCCTCAGCAGATGAGTCCATGGCTCTTTTATATGGATCTGTTGGTTGATCTTGCTGATCTTCAACAGAGAGTCCATCTGGATTTTTCTTATGTGATTATATTTGTAAGTACTGTGCACTAGGAACTATTGAAAAGGCCCCTGACCGAACAGGTGTGGTGAGCGTTCTGGTTGCCAATGATGCCATAGGTACACCAATGAAGGAATGATTGGAAATTAGAATTCAAGCTAAATATTTTGGAGGATTATGATTAGTGATACTATGGTCTCATTAAAAGATTATTTTAAAGACAACTGAATCTGTGAAACAGGCAATTTCATACTGGGTGTATAAGTGGTATGACTATCTTGAAGTTTGCTTGAAGCGATGACTAGGGGACCTGGGAACTCTTTTCCCTGGTACCCGGGGCAAAACATAACCAAACTCCTAAATGGATCCTATTACTATAGTGGTTGGGCAGTTGGCTAACCCATGGGATTCAATGGGGTTAGGCTGGACTTAAAATGAGACCAAATTCTGTTAAGTTACGATAGTTGAAGTTAATCCCGGATAACCCTTGTTCTATGGAAAAGAATCAATGGTTGTGCCTCTTTATGAGGAAAAAAGTGTCGGGCTCTATGATCCAAGTGCAAGTCTCTTCCTTGATCTAACCATGAAACTTACGGGTTTGGTCGGATCAGTTTGGTTAGTTAAGGCTTTTGACTACGTTAGAATAAAATTATCCCAGAGGAATCGCCCATGCTTTCTAGGCGAGGGAAGTTTTTCTGGGTTCACGTTTGGAAGAACCGAGGGATTAGTCTCTTGTCCGGATATCCATGGGCGAGGCCCTGAGTGAGAGGCTCTGCCCTGCACAAGAAGTGCTACTTTCATTGCTAGCATCCTAGAATTCGTTGTGCGGAGGAGGCATGGATCTTTCATTTTAGTTTTAGTTTTTTTTTAATGGGGAGGGCGAGGAGGTGCCAGGGGGAGGCTCGTGGGATGCACCTAAATATATGAAATTAGTTTAGTATGTGAGTTCATTAGAAGGGATTTTTAATTCAAAATTTTAAAGGAAATTTATACAAATACGTTTACAGAAGAGGTTTTTTTAATCGATTATGAAAAAACCCGTAAGTTTATAAAGGAAAAGGGGTCATTTTATTCATGAAAAATTCACAGTAGATAAGGGGTTTTTTAAATACCCTTGAATGCACGTGGTAATAGGGTTTCTTAGTAGTGCACCCTCTAATGGGGAAGGACAGAAGAAGAGAGAGAGAGAAGTAGATCTGATCTATTTTTCTCTCTTATGTTCTCCCGCAAAGCATTGAGCAGTAATGGCAAAGGAGCTTTCCAAATGCACTATTGCACTTCTCTCCATCACTGGTCGATGCTTTTAGCATGCTACCACTAAAATGTGATGTGTTTGAGATCTTATATGGTTCTTTAGTCATGGGCAAAGCTCATTTACACACTTCAAATTACTTAGGCAATGGATTTTTTGACACAATCCAAGGGGAAGGCAATAATTAAAAAATAGTGGCTTTGGTGGGGATCATACTTATTCTCCATGGAGTCCATCCCTGCACGTGATCCCATGGTTGGTGGGAACTCAAATGCAATATCACCATTATATTGCCTACAAATCTCTTGGACATTGATAACCTCTTTAACATTTAACAAAATCTTTGTTAATGTGTTTCCGTTCTTCGTGCTCCAAAGGTATCCAAGATGCTCTTAACCGGGTTATAAAAATCTATCATGTTTGATTGAGTTGGAAGTCTTCTAGAATGGCTATGGGCTTGAGATTAACGAAGCATAAACTATTGCGAGGTAATTGCTTGAAAGAGAGCCTTCAAGTATATAAAAATTATCCCCCTGATCATTAGAGGTAAGCTCTAGTGGGACATGGAACTTTTGGGTCCCAATATTTACTATTGCTTGCAATCCAGAGAATGACATAGGGGCTACTTATTCTTGTAAGAACTTTGCGCTCACGAGAACTCAACCATTGGTGAAACATAAATTCTTCTTAGAAGATGGGAAGGAGATTCTGAAGCTCATTGTGAAAAGAATGTCACAACAGGAAGAACAAAGTACACACCAAATGAATAGTGATTAACACCTTGAAATTTTATTGTGTAAGTTATTCCATCATTTGTATTAACAAACTCTTACAACGAAACATGTATATTTACATGTACTTCAACAAATAAATAAATAAATACATGAAATTAAGAAGAATGATAAGCCACTCCCATGGAGAGGAATCATGGATGAGATCTAAGTATAGAACATTTGACTACACAATGAATATATACGTATGCATCAGATCTTGCACATGATCGATGATAGTGTGATGAGAGGGTGAGAAATGATTGTGTGAGTGAGAAAGAGCCCAATTTTTTGTGTACACTACGGAACAAAAGAGAAAGAGGCAGAGATCTGATCTGTTTCTTTCTCTCCCATGTGTCCCCTCCACAAATTTGTGCTGGCTACAGCATGGCTATAAACGCGATTACATCTACGGTTATGCATGTAGTTATGCTCTCCTAGCTATATGCACAGATGCAACCGCATGCATAGCCATGCAAGAAAATTTTAGAACTCTAAAATTCCTTTGTTATGTGGCTATGGACGCAAGTCTACTTGTAATCAATGCGACTTTGCAAGTTAGAACAATCATGATAAGTTTTGGTCTCAAAGACTCCAAGAAACTCCTGGAGATTAAAAGAAATTAAGTGGATATGGGCCAATCCACTTTTTGGGTTATGTTTATAAAGGAGACGCCATACCCTTATTTTGAACTTTGCACAATAATATATATATATATATATATATAAGTAAATGAATTTTGGAATATCTTTTATAGGCAATATACTATAGTTGATGAATTTTAGAATATCTTATATTTTGAAAAGAGAATGAATTTTGGAATATCTTTTATAGGCTACTGTTTATAATTGCATATCCATTTCTAGGTAAGCTTTACTTCTTGAAGTGTTTAGGTGATAATTTCCAACATATGCCTCCTTTTCTTTTGTAGGTATGCCTCTTGTCTTTTCCAACATATACTCACGCTCTCTCTCTCTCTCTCTCTCTCTCTCTCTCTCTCTCTCATTTCATTATAATTTCCAACATATATCTTATTGGCTAACTAATGGCTCTCCTATCTCTCTGAAAATTCAGAGCTCCCAAATGACTGCACTAATGAGGGATTTACCTCCATCGATATTTTTTGTTTTCAATACGAAAAAATCCTATGGATTCAGACTCCTAAAATTTGAGAAGAGATACGATATATCATCTCTGAGGAGGCACAAAAGGATGAGAACATTGTTGCACATGCCCAACCAAGAGGACGCACGTCCCTCCCCAAAAGCTTGTGGGAAGAGAACATCAACTCTGAGATGTGGGGGGATGCGCATGAGCCTTAGCCTTCCTCGTGTGGGTAGCTACGTGTCATTGTCTTCTAAACAGGGTAGAAGATAGACATGGGCGACATCGAGGTCAAGGCGAGCAGTGAGGGGACTTGAATAGAAATTGTACAGATAACTCTTGAATGGAAATTGTACATAAAACTGGTACCTTTGAAGACTGCATCACGAGAAGTAGCAAGAGGTTGACGACAATAGAGGACATTAAGAGATTGATTATTGGAGAGAGAGAGATTATTGGGGATGCAACAAGAGAGGAATTGATGTGGTTATGAGATGAGATGACGGTTATAAAAACCTTCATTAAATAAGGTTGAAGAAATCTAATAATACCTTAGTACCTTTAAGGTTTTCCTATTACGCCTCTTACACAAATTAATGAAAAAACATTTCTCCCTCGTTATCCGCCCCTACTTGATGTTTCATCCTTGTATGCCTCCTTGTCTTTTTTGTAGGTTCAAATTTATGACACACACTCTCGTTTTATAAAATGTATTAGTACTTTTATATTTGATGTTTCATCGTTCATTGCTACAAAACAATCGAAGGCAGGCCTATTATTGCAGAGAACATTTTCGCCTATTGAGAACATCCCCTCAAAAGAAACCAATCATCTTTCCTACGTCGAGCCTCAGTACGTCGAGTTTCAAAGAATGGATGTTTGTCTCTCGAATTTTCAAAGAATGGAAAAGATGTGCAAAAGGTTGGTCCTATTGGGAAGGATGCCTCCAAAGGTCCCAAGAAAGGGAAGAAGCAATAGGAAGATGCAGTAGATCCAACCGAGTCAATTGACGATGAAGATGAGGAACAATCAAATGCAAGATGGGTGGAAGGTGTCATGTCTCCTAATATGCTAGGAGAACCAAACATGAATTCAAATTGGAGCCCCATCATTAATTTTCCACTAAAGAATATTCACTTTTGCACAATTCATGCATTCATGAGAATCTTCGATCTCGATTGCTTAAGTGCCATATCGATTATGCATTCACAATGCCCTTGGTAAATTAGAGCATCTTTTGAATTCTCTAGGCTACCATAGCGAAAACGTAAAAATTGAAGTGAATAAGCAAGCCTCTGGTATGTCATATCAGAGCTTGCTCAAAAGGTCTTCATGACTGGAGAAAAGGCAAGGAGATTTTTGGAGAAGCCAGCAAACATAGAGAACTCAAAGAAGACTTGGGGACTCTGAATGTTGCTTCAATGAATCAAATGAGAAACTGAGAATCACCATCTCATTCTGATGATAAAGTCTATGTTCCTCCGGATCCTTCTCTCTTTTTGTTAAAACCCTAAGATCTCTCTATATAATTGTTATGCATAAACATGCATAAATTAGGTATAAACGCATCCACCCGACCACCCCCGAGCCCAAGGGATGCACACATGAATTATAATGAAGTACATCATACCTTTACCTTGATGTCCCATACCATCAAGAGGAATAACTCCAATCCATCAGCATGTAGCTATAGTGTGAAATGGTAAGTGAGTAGTTATGATCCTCTACATAAGAGAACATAACATAACCTAGCCTCAAGATAACATCAAGAGACCATAGCCTAAGCCCCCCTTGAGTGTGCCCCATGTCCCCTATTATATAGGAGGGCCCTCAAGTGACTCTTGACTCTCCATCTCCCATGTGTGGCCCTTGGATGCCTGACCCTAACCTTAACCCTTAAGGTTAGTCCTAACCCATGCTCCACTAGAGCTTGTTCCCATGCGCCCATGCTCACAAGCCTAATGTGGGTTAGCCTCCTAGTATATGCACACATAATGTGTATATAACATACTTCCCCTCTCTCAAAACATTGCACTCTAATAGAGAAAACAGACATGACACAAACATCATACCTAAGTAATTAGATTATTGTGGAACCATTTAAGACATCAAAGAGGTCGGGTTTATATATTTTACTATCTACATCTTTGATGTGAAGTGGTTCAAAGTGATATGTAGTGGTGCTCATGCAATTATGAAGAAGAATCCAAATGGTTTCTTTGAAATTGACTCCACAAAGATTTGGAGAGATGATAAAGATACTTTTGTGCTCCTTGAACATTGTGAGGAAGTATGTACCAATATTTAAATAAAGCAACTTACTTATGGTATATTAAAATGGGCTACTTACTCATTTTTTATGATTTTCTAGGTTATTTTTTAACCCAATCGTATTGATCTAATATGTTGGTATGTGATTCAAATTACTCTACAATCCACCCACATATTTCAACATGAAGAATTCAAGGAGGAAGTGGATGACAATGTAGTGGATGATGATGATCATGAAAACCATAACAATATGGAGGGTGTAGATCAAAGCGAGCAAGTTGAAGACCAAGACAACATGGACGAAGGTATACATCAAACAAACAAACAAAGATTAAATAGGGCTCGACAATGGTGATGATGTAGATATAGACCGTGAGATTGATGATGGCTTGGATCGACTTTCCATTGATCTCTTACTTGAGCTAGACATTGAACCTGATACTCAAGTAGATTTGCTACAAGACTGGATTGATGAAACATATTAGATCCAATTGGGATTATTCAAAAATTATATTGGCCTCCTTATTTTTGGATTTTGCAAGCTATTTATACAAAATGAAGGTTGTGTGTTTTTGTGTGTTGGTGTGTGTTGGTTAGAGAGAGGGGGGGGGAGAGAGAGAGAGGTCAAAGGAAGAGGATGTGTGTGCCAATCTTGTAATTTTGCAATCTTGGGCATTCCTTGATGTATTGACCATGCCTAGACTATATAAAAGACAAAATGAAGGTATGAACCCAAATTGTTGGTACCAGCATCTTTACTAGCGAAACAATATCGCTAAATACGAATGATTTTTTAGTAATATCTAGGAATTTTACCAAGAAAAATATCACTGAATACCAATGATTATTTCATCGGTGGTATTTAGCACTAGCGAGATCATCATTTAGCAAAAAACACCGGTGAAATGCTAGTATTTTTCGCTGGTAGGCCTCTATTCCCTTGTAGTGCTTTATGCTGACCTATGTGTTGGACACTTATTCACTTCCACAGAGCCCTTTCTCTCTTAGCCTTCACCCCACCACTCTCCAAACCCCTCTCACATCCACTATGTGCTTATCACTCTTCTCCCCTCTGCTCCTCCAACACCTTGACACACCCCTACTCTCTCTAATCCTTGTATTAATCAAACCCTTATCACATCAACAATATCAACATTTGATTTAACTTAATGTATCAATCACTCTCAATATATGTTTATATTTTTGAATAAAAATCTTTAATAAAATATTATATATGTGTTCTTTTAATGTAAATGTGTATTCTTCATGTTTTACGTAAGATTTCTCCCTCCAACTTTTGAGGTGTAAAGGTGTAAGAACCTCCCCTTATGTTCTTGTAATTATTCCCCTCTCTAAAATAGAAGAAAGATCTTGTTTTACCTGTTTTGACCTAGAGAGAGAAAATATCTAGAGAGAGATAATACAAAATTGAGATATCTTTGGATATAAAAATCCTCCTAGTTTCTAAATTGGATTCCCTTGAAACAAAAGTTCAAAATGAACTTTCCAATGTGCATTAAGAATTAATTAAAAATGGTATAAGGGACCTTAGTATAAGCGTCTACGTCCTTCGATATTTTTTGTTTTCAATACGAAAAAATCCTATGGATTCAGACTCCTAAAATTTGAGAAGAGAGACGATATATCATCTCTGAGGAGGCACAAAGGATGAGAACATTGTTGCACATGCCCAACCAAGAGGACGCACGTCCCTCCCCAAAAGCTTGTGGGAAGAGAACATCAACTCTGAGACGTGGGGGGATGCGCACGAGCCTGAGCCTTTCTCGTGTGGGTAGCTATGTGTCATTGTCTTCTAACAGGGTAGAAGATAGACATGGGCGACATCGAGGTCAAGGCGGGCAGTGAGGGGACTTGAATGGAAATTGTACATATAACTCTTGAATGGAAATTGTACAGATAACTCTTGAATGGAAATTGTACATATAACTGGTACCTTTGAAGATCGCATCACGAGAAGTAGCAAGAGGTTGACGACAATAGAGGACATCAAGAGAGAGATTATTGGGGAGAGAGAGATTATTGGGGATGCAACAAGAGAGGAATTGATGTGGTTATGAGATGAGATGACGGTTATAAAAACTTTCATTAAATAAGGTTGAAGAAATCTAATAATACCTTAGCACTTTTAAGGTTTTCCTATTAAGCCTCTTACACAAATTAATGAAAAAACATTTCTCCTTCGTTATCCGCCCCTATTTGATGTTTCATCCTTGTATGCCTCCTTGTCTTTTTTGTAGGTTCAAATTTACGACACACACACTCTCGTTTTATAAAATGTACTAGTACTTTTTTATATTTGATGTTTCATCGTTCATTTGTTGCTAGAAAACAATCGAAGGCAGGCCTATTATTGGAGAGAACATTTTCGCCTATTGAGAACATCCCCTCAAAAGAAACCAATCATCTTTCCTACGTCGAGCCTCAGTACATCGAGTTTCAAAGAATGGATGTTTGTCTCTCGAAGACAGACAGGCCTATCGAGAGCATCCCCTCAAAAGAAACCAATCATCTTTCTTACGTTGAGTTTCAAAGAATGGATGTTTGTCTTATCTGACAAGATTATCTTATGTAATCATGCCTACCTAGGAGAAAGCCTTAACGACGAGAGAAGGGTGCCTTGGGGATGAGAAGATCTGTGCTTTTCTGATATTTCCTAATCTCTCATAGCGCGACTATCCCTGGCCTCCATTTTCTCTTCTTCTTTGTAACCGGTGGAGGTGGTGGTGGTCTTTGATTCTCCCACGGTGGTTGTTCAGACCTGAACTTCTTTTTCTTTTGTGCACGCTCTTCCTCTTCTAGCTGGTCTCGAAACTTGCCCTCCTTTCTTTTGCCACACGTCTTGACTAGACGTCTGGATGTTGTGGCTACTTGCGGTTGTGCTTGGCTTGCCCTTCTTGCATCCTCTTTGGGCTGCTTTCTCTTTTGCATTTCTTTCTCCCAAGCGGCCCTCAGAAGAGCAAACTCTTTGTCAATGATATCTTTTGTGATGCCATAGGACAAGAGCTCAACCTCCCTGTTCTGTAGGATAACCTCTAGCTGCTCTAGGGTGTTGGACTCAATAACAATCTCGGGTGGTTGCCCTTGACCTTCCTTGGCTTCTTTTCGACGCCGCTCTTCTTCCGCTTCTCTACTACGCTCTGCTTCTTCAGCTTCCTTCCTGCGCTGCGCTTCTTTGACCTCCTTCCTGTGTTTCTCTTCTTCTCTCATCTTCTTTGCCTCTTGCTCTGTTACTATAGGTAGATTTGTCCTTTTTTCTATAGAGGTAGTGGGCCGAGTTGATCGAAAAACCGCTCGTCTTGCTCCTATTCTTCTGGCATGGCCTAGGTATGTACGTGTGCGAGAGATAGTGGGAGAGCAAGAGAGAGTAGAGCACAAAGAAGAAAATGAAATGTGGTGGTTATAAATGAAAAATGACTTAAATATGTCTATAAATATATTTTTTAAAACTTTCAGAAAATTTAAAAACACAAAAAGATTATAATCAGAGAGTTTAAGCCCACGAGGAATCGCACCGATGCTTGCTTGCAACCCACTGCCATAGTCTCTCCCTAGCATTTGATTGGTTGTATCCTTCAGTTCTTCTTGCGTTAACAGTTTTCATTATTTGACGCCTAAGAGACAAATTACCGCGAGATTTCTGCCTTTTTTTGCCAACCAGAACGAGTTGAACATTTCATGGATCGCATTACTCTTGACTTTGACACCACCATGGTGGCGAGTGCCCTTAAAATACACGACCTTTGCTTGGTAATGTGATTTCTCCATGCCTTGATTGCTCCAAAGTGCTAAAGATCCATATCTATCAAGAAAGTATGGCCCATGTGCATACAATATATGCTACATAGAAAATTACAAAAAGTCAACAAACAGTATGAAGAACATACTACAAGGACACAAGAAATATAACATTACCATGTAGTGAGTAATGTGTGTTTCTCCCCATGCCTCGACCATTTCTTCTGTAAATCTACAAGTGGCGTGTTTAAGTGCCTCAATACCATGGTCATCCAGGTGAGGTCGCTCTAGAAGATCGACCATTTTATCACACGCCTCCCATACACGTGCACGTTTTAGGCCAAGCCTGGCATCATTTCCTCGATATGTTGTAACATCACATATCTTCTTCCAAATTTCAAAGTTAGTGTGGCTATGAGAACCCAAGTGGTTTGATAGCAAGTGTCTTGCCTTTGATCCACCCATGCAAATTTTATTAGGGTTGTCTTGTGTAGGGTTTGATTTTCTGTCCTTTGTCAAGACCACTGCTCCAGCATATAGTCCAAGAGAGGAAAGTACACCCTCTAGTGCACGTATTGACTCTTCTCGTCGATCTTCGGGCTCCATGCTCCAGACATGGTTTATGTGGAGCATCAATAGCTTATCCAAAATCCTGAGTCTTGCATGTAATGTGCACACATGCACTTGACATAGTGGAATGTCCAAGATTGGGTTCCAAGCACTGTCCTCCTGGTCACGACTAGGTGGCTTGCTCTGGTCACAACTTAATATGCCATTATGCCATACCTTTGATCCTTTCCTCTGTTCAGCATAAAAAACGATTGCTTTTTTTGCACCCATCTGTTTTTGACTTTTGCCTTTGCTAGGTTGTTTCCCTTTTACTTTTGAGTCTACTGCTATCTTGGAATGACAACAGTAAACACATGAGAATATAGTATTCGCACCTGTTTTACAACCCAACATACACTTTAAGGTTTTTAGATCGCCATCCAAGTGCCATTCAACGTTAAAGCAGCCTATCCCGGGAACATCAAGCTTTTGACCATTGACCTGACAAGAGATGACATGTTGAATGCCAGACCGTTCAAAATACCACCTCAAGGTATCATGGTTCTCTTTTGGGAGGACCCATGCTGCTTGTTGCCACCAAATGTTCTTCTCTGATTGAATGCCGTAGTATTCTTGCTTATGCCCTTGACCCCTATTATTGCTGTCTTGACTTGCATCCAACTCTTGGGTCTCTAAAGGCTTTCCTCTAAGTGCTCGGCTCATCAAGGTTAAACTAACATGCTCTAGTCTTTGACCTTTAACCACTTGACATTCATCTAGCTTCAAGACAAACACGGCATTTCCACCTATCTCTTCAAGTGTGAGGCCATAGTACTGAATCATTGCTTTTTGTAACACTTCCATGTCAATGTAGACATTGTTATATGCATTGTATTCAAAGGGTTTATTTGTTGGCATTGGCATAATATCCTCCACCCACTTGTACCCATTAAACATGGATGCAATATCACCATTAGCACACTTCTTTGCCATCTGTAAGCTATAAAGTGTTGGAAGCAAGGATTTTGTACCTCCCTTTGCTCGCAACCCTAAAGTGATTGACCTGTAAATTGCTCTGTAACCTTTCTGGCTAATACTTGCTGAGTCACATATATCAAGCATCTCTTTGGGTGTGACAATTTCTTTGAATTCCTTCAAGAAATGTCGACGAAGGGTCTCCCGCAGCTTATCATTACTAGAACCTGTTATCATTTCCATGATATCCTTCTCCTAAAGGACATGTTGAAGAAGGGAGACATTAACATTGTCCTCAGCGTTGTTACGTCCTAGTACAGCTGCTGCACATGCCCTACAATCGCAAGAGTCACCCATGAGAGATGCTTTATTCATTAATTTCTTCTCAAAGTTGCTATAATTCCTACAAATTTTTTTACCAGGTTGTTTGAATACGCCTCTTGCATGTGCCTCCTCTCTTAGAAAGTAACCCAACAGCTTTACGTTTTCTTTGCCTTGCGTGATATCCAATGGGAAGGTGAGTGAAATGGTGAACACGACGCCGAAGATTACGAGTGGAGTGTTGAAGACGAACATAATTATCGGTAAATTGATCCATTGTGCGCACACGATCTGCTAAATTATTCTTCTGTACCTCAAGCTCCTCTAAGAGCTCTTTAATCCTCTGCATCAAACTATTGATCTGCTTAGTCGATGCCGCTTGAAGCTGGTCGAAGGCAAATTGTGTTTGCCTCTTTCCAGCTGCCTCATCTAGCCACACAACATATGTAATCTCCTACAATAGCCAAGACAGCCATTGAAACTATCACCAACAAACTTCAAAAATATTGTAATGCTTTTGGATGGTGGAGGGGCACCAGATATTGGATCTGGTGGATAAAGATTTCTATCAATCCAAAGATCAATGGCCTTTGCTCCTTGCATTCGAAGCTCATTGTATGAAATATTAGGTGCAACATGCCTACTGCGTAGGGTTGCGTATTCTATCTCCAAATCAACCTAAAGGCGGAACTTAGAAGGCTTATTGGTGATGCCTTGTAGTGCCATCTACAAGAAAGTAGGCTTGTAAGCTTGGGTTGAATAGGAGTGGAAGGAGTAGGATATGGAATCAAAAAATAATGGAAAGAATGGAGATGAGGGTTGCTTCTCTAGAGCTGCATTGTGGATAGAGAAAGAAGCCGCAAAGGGAGCCAAAGAAACATAGAGAGGATTGGCAATGGTGAGAAGGAAATGCAAAGGAGACAATGCATCATGGGAAGCTTCTTTAGTGCAAGCTATGGCTGCTAAGCACTATAGAGAGAGAATACATCATGGAAAGGTTCTTCTGTGCAAGTCATGGCTACTATGGAGAGAGGACCAAGTATTGTAGAAAGAATGCTCATGGTAAGCTTCTTCCTTGCAAGCCATGGCTACTACTGTGGGTTTAGAGAGAGAAGGCTCATTTAGGAGTACAGATCTGCTAGCTATGGCCTTTGGAGTAGAGAAAGAACCTTTTTTTCATGGAGAAGGAGTGCAGGGCATTTTAGAGAGAGGATGTAGAGAGAGAAAGAGATCTGGTGCACACACAAAAAAGGGGAGAAGAAAGAGCCTTAGCCTTCCTCGTGTGGGTAGCTACGTGTCATTGTCTTCTAACAGGGTAGAAGATAGACATGGGCGACATCGAGGGCAGTGAGGGGACTTGAATGGAAATTGTACATATAACTCTTGAATGGAAATTGTACATATAACTGGTACCTTTGAAGACCGCATCACGAGAAGTAGCAAGAGGTTGACGACAATAGAGGACAGCAAGAGAGAGATTATTGGGGAGAGAGAGATTATTGGGGACGCAACAAGAGAGGAATTGATGTGGTTATGAGATGAGATGACGGTTATAAAAACTTTCATTAAATAAGGTTGAAGAAATCTAATAATACCTTAGCACTTTTAAGGTTTTCCTATTGCGCCTCTTACACAAATTAATGAAAAAACATTTCTCCTTCGTTAGTTATCCGCCCCTATTTGATGTTTCATCCTTGAAAGAGAGCCTTCAAGTATGTAAGCTCTAGTGGGACATGGAACTTTTGGGACCCAATATTTACTATTGCTTGCAATCCAGAGAATGACATGGGGGCTACTTATTCTTGTAAGAACTTTGCACACACGAGAACTCAACCATTGGTGAAACATAAATTCTTCTTAGAAGATGGGAAGGAGATTCTGAAGCTCATTGTGAAGAGAAGTAAAAAGAATGTCACAAAACAGGAAGAACAAAGTACACACCAAATGAATAGTGATTAACACCTTGAAATTTTATTGTGTAAGTTATTCTATCATTTGTATTAACAAACTCTTACAACGAAACATGTATATTTACATGTACTTCAACAAAAAAATAATAATTAAATACATGAAATTAAGAAGAATGATAAGCCACTCCCATGGAGAGGAATCATGGATGAGATCTAAGTATAGAACGTTTGACTACACAATGAATATATACGTATGCATCAGATCTTGCACATGATCGATGATAGTGTGATGAGAGGGTGAGAAATGATTGTGTGAGTGAGAAAGAGCCCAATTTTTTGCGTACACTACTACGAAACAAAAGAGAAAGAGGCAGAGATCTGATCTGTTTCTCTCTCTCCCATGTGTCCCCTCCACAAATTTGTGTTGGCTACAGTATGGCTATAAACGCGGTTACATCTATGGCTATGCATGCAGTTATGCTCTCACAGCTATATGCACAGATGCAACCGCATGCATAGCCATGCAAGAAAATTTTAGAACTCTAAAATTCCTTTGTTATGTGGTTATGGACGCAAGTCTACTTGTAATCAATGCGACTTTGCAAGTTAGAACAATCATGATAAGTTTTGGTCTCAAAGATTCCAAGAAACTCCTGGAGATTAAAAGAAATTAAGTGGATATGGGCCAATCCACTTTTTGGGTTATGTTTATAAAGGAGACGCCATACCCTTATTTTGAACTTTGCACAATAATATATATATATATATTTAAGTAGATGAATTTTGGAATATCTTTTATAGGCAATAGGCTATAGTTGATGAATTTTAGAATATCTTATATTTTGAAAAGAGAATGAATTTTGGAATATCTTTTATAGGCTACTGTTTATAATTGCATATCCATTTCTAGGTAAGCTTTACTTCTTGAAGTGTTTAGGTGATAATTTCCAACATATGGCTCCTTTTCTTTTGTTACTTGTAGGTATGCCTCTTGTCTTTTCCAACATATACTCACGCTCTCTCTCTCTCTCTCTCTCTCTCTCTCTCTCTCTCTCTCTCTCTCTCATTTCATTATAATTTCCAACATATATCTTATTGGCTAACTAATGGCTCTTCTATCTCTCTGAAAATTCAGAGCTCCCAAATGACTGCACTAATTAGGGATTTACCTCCATCGATATTTTTTTGTTTTCAATACGGAAAAATCCGATGGATTCAGATTCCTAAAATTTGAGAAGAGAGACCATATATCATCTTTGAGGAGGCACAAAAGGATGAGAACATTGTTGCACATGCCCAACCAAGAGGATGCACTTCCCTCCCCAAAAGCTTGTGGCAAGAGAACATCAACTCTGAGACGTGGGGGGATGCGCACGAGCCTTAGCCTTCCTCGTGTGGGTAGCTACGTGTCATTGTCTTCTAACAGGGTAGAAGATAGACATGGGCGACATTGAGGCCAAGGCGGGCAGTGAGGGGACTTGAATGGAAATTGTACATATAACTCTTGAATGGAAATTGTACATATAACTGGTACCTTTGAAGACCGCATCACGAGAAGTAGCAAGAGGTTGACGACAATAGAGGACAGCAAGAGAGAGATTATTGGAGAGAGAGAGATTATTGGGGACGCAACAAGAGAGGAATTGATGTGGTTATGAGATGAGATGACGGTTATAAAAACTTTCATTAAATAAGGTTGAAGAAATCTAATAATACCTTAGCACTTTTAAGGTTTTCCTATTACGCCTCTTACATAAATTAATGAAAAAACATTTCTCCTTCGTTAGTTATCCGCCCCTACTTGATGTTTCATCCTTGTATGCCTCCTTGTCTTTTTTGTAGGTTCAAATTTACGACACACACTCTCGTTTTATAAAATGTACTAGTACTTTTATATTTGATGTTTCATCGTTCATTGCTAGAAAACAATCGAAGGCAGGCCTATTATTGCAGAGAACATTTTCGCCTATTGAGAACATCCCCTCAAAAGAAACCGATCATCTTTCCTACGTCGAGCCTCAGTACTTCGAGTATGGATGTTTGTCTCTCGAAGACAGGCCTATCGAGAGCATCCCCTCAAAAGAAACCAATCATCTTTCCTACTACGTCGAGTTTCAAAGAATGGATGTTTGTCTTATCTGACAAGATTATCTTGTGTAATCATGCCTACCTAGGAGAAAGCCTTAACGACGGCCTGGATGTTGCTGTGTGATGATCCTCCGGGCTGCAAGCTGCGGTGTGCGGCCTCTCTGAGCTTGCTAGCATTCTTCCGCAGCGTCTTACCCTCCTCGCCTTCCATTGCAGCCCTCACCATCTTCTCCACCTCGCTTCGTCGCACAAGGCCATCTTCGGCTTGGAACCTGAGCCCCACCTTCCATTCCTCCACCACAAACTTGGCGTCGAGCCACTGGTCCGCGAAGTAGGGCCAGCAGAGCATGGGGACCCCTGCGGAGATGGCCTCGGTGGTGGAGTTCCATCCACAGTGGGTAAGGAAGCCGCCCACGGAGGGATGGGAGAGCACGCGGAGTTGGGGCGCCCATGACACTATGTAGCCGCGGTCCTTGGTATTTTCTCGGAACTCTTGTGGGATGCTGGAGGCGTCCGCCACGAGGTCTGGGCGAAAGGCCCAAATGAAGCGCTGCCCACTGGCTTCCAGGCCGGCAAGCAGCTCCTCAAATTGCTGCTTGGAGAGGAGCGTGATGCTGCCGAAGGAGATGTAGAGCACGGACTGTGGCGGCTGTTCATCGAGCCACTGCAAGCACTGGTCCTCTTCCTTCCACAGGCTGGTGCTGCTTTCCCCCTCCAATTCCTCGATGAGCGGGCCCACTCCGTAGATGGCGCAGGGCCGTCGCAGGTGGTGGGGCAGGGCTTGGAAGGCCGGGGCCTCGAGCTCCTCAAAGGAGTTGACGACGATGGTGTGGGCGCTCTCGTAGGCTATCCGGCACGCTCGAAGAATGGCAGGGTAGGATTGCTCCGTGTCGTCCACTACATGCTTCATTGATGGCATGTCAGCGTTGCGGAGCGCGGGAAGGCCTGGAAGGTCCTTGCGGAAGAGATCTGCTGGCCTCTCTCGATGGATGCTGGCGTGCATTGCTGCCAAATATATAGAGCCGGCAAATGTCGTGATCAGAGACAATGACGATGTAACTAATTGTGACTGGAGCAACGAAAGGAAATTTTAGCTTACCGTCTTCCAAGGGGATGAGGCCGTTGTGGATGTGGAGCAGGAGGAGGTTCAGGCTTTGGCTGGACGGGAACATAACGATCCTCGGGAGGTTGAACTTGTCAACCACCCTCTGTGCCGGACCGGACATGAAGATGTCGGAGATAACACACGTGACAGGGGGGCCTTCCTTGTTGATGTGCTCCACCAGCTGCGCGATGGGACCACTCAACCCCTGCATCGCCTCGAGGAAGTCCGCCATACTCATCCGGAAATCATTGGCCAGGTCCACCCCCTCGACAGGTATGCTAGCTCGGCGTATATTGCTGGGCGGCGGCGCTTGCTTTTCATCTACGTGCTTGGCAGGCGGGTGCGGCTCCTCCTCCAGCTGGACGATGCGCTGGTGGATGGGGTCGATGTTCACGAAGGTGATGAGGAAACCATGGGAGGCCAGCGTCTTGCAAAAGCGCATGAGCGGGTTGATATGGCCTTGGGCGGGCAAGGGGATGGCTACTGCGTGCGGCTTAGTTGAGTGAGCGGCGGCGGCGGCGGCGGCCATTCTGGAATACAATGATAGGGAACTGGCTGGCTAAGGTAAAGTAGACAGTGATGAGTTATTGCTGCAGATCGAGGAGAGGAACTGTGATTTTATAAGCGAGGGCAGTCTCCGGTCTCTACTACTCCATCACGAGAGAAGGGAATCTATAATTTCTTAATCGTTTCGAACGTCTTTCTTCATCGTTTGCACTCTACTTCTGTCGTCAGGCCCTTCATCACACTAACGCATCTCCCACGCAAAGCGACCCTTGCTTGCTAGCGCGACTCGGTCAAATGGAAAAGGCTTGTGGCTTTTGCGACATGAGATATTTAGTGGGAAAGTGGATTACTCCATCGGCTTACAAAGATATCATATATTTAGTGGGAGAGTAGATTACTCCATCAGCTCATAACCCACCCGGCTCCCGTGATGGGACCTAACCGTTCTACCACTAGACTACTCGCCCCTGGCCCTTCAAGCCTTCACTTCCAACAAAAGGCTTCACTTCTTTAAGCAAGCCTTCACTTCCAAAAGGGTTGATGTGTTACTTTTAAGAAAACATATCTCTCTCTCAACCTTTGAGCGCTGGTTCCTTGAGCTCGCTCACACTTATTTTTGGGTGCACACAATGCACATTCTTACGCTTGTGCACACACTCTCTCCCTAAGTCTCATCTCTATGAAAACCTTATAGAAGGTTTGTACCTTGAGCTCGTATTGTTTTGATTGCCCAAGTTCATATTTTTTCTTGGGTGTGCACAGTGCACATTCTTACGCTCGTGCACACGAATTCTTGCACCTATGCACATCTTCTCTCACTGGGACTCCTTGAACTCTTTCTAAGTTAATGTGGGGGGAAATAAATGTCTAATGCTCGAGGTGGGATTCACACCCATGATCTTAAACTCCACATTAAGTTGCATCCAATACCCCAAAACATATTCATTTAATTAGGGCTTCCTCATGATAATGGATTGGGTATGAGATGCTTTCGTGAACCCATCTCATGATGGCAAGTGAGCTGCATATGAAGGGAAATATAACCCATTATGGCAATGAGATATTCACTTTTAAGATCTACAATATGTCAACAAAGATCTTCATTATGCCAAAGCAATAATTATGGATAAGATGTAAGAAGTTGGGCCCATTGAGCATTCACAATGGCTATCTCCGATACTGGTCATCTCCCTAAGAAGAAGAAGATCGATAAGATCTGCAATTGTATAGCCTACTTCTGACCACTCAATAATTATATTATCAAGGATGGCTTCCCTTCATCTACATCTGTGTAGACTTCACACCACTCAATCAATGCATGATCAAGTATGGCTTCCCGAGAGACAGAGCCTTGGAGGGTGTAGCGGGAGTCGCGTGCTCTTCTTATCCATGGATGGCTTCAATGGCTCCAAGGTATAGCGATTGACCATCTAGATAGGCTCAAAACACCTTTTATCATGTAGTAGAGTACCTATACATATGTTATGATCCCATTCCACCTCTACAACACCTTGGCCTCTTTCTCACCATGAAGATTGTCAGGCGTTTTTTTGAGAGATATTTTGAGCTTGTCTACATATGGATGCATGGCCTATGTGAGATATCAGCGTTCGGCAGCTTGGTTGTGTATGTGTCCCTTTAAATGAACGGGCCCTCGAAGCTTGTATTCAAGTGTGTGGAAAGCGTGGGGAGCAATTAATGATTAAAGGGCCAAGGTAGCCTTGTAAATAGTGTGGAAAGGAAGGTTTGGGAGGACGTAGCTTTGAGCATTGGTGTGAAAGCATAGATGGTGGCCATCTTTTAGGCAAAATAGAAAAAAATAATATTATTGAAGTGGCCAACAGAGGAGACCACGTGGAACTTTGCCTTGATGCCAGTGCTGCGGCCACCACATGGTAGAAGGTTGGCGAAGGCGTGGAAAGGGGGGTGATACGTAGCTGCAGGCGAAGAAAGGTGGAAACGTGAAGGGCCGCCGTGTGGCCGGCTATAGAGGGGGGAGAAGTCGACTGTATCACAGAAGGGAGCAGCTCTGCAGGTGTGAGCATAGAGAGGTGCTGAAGGGCGACGACTAGAGTGTGCAGAGCTACTGGGGGAGCCGCCTACGTGAAGTTGGGGCCTCTGGGTGCGCAGCTGACTAGCGGAAGAAGACCGCCTTGCATAGGGCTGCAGAGATAGGTGAGGAGGTGTGAAGAATCGACAGGCTGCCTCGTTGAGAGAGAAGATAGTCCTGGTGATTCAGCGAAGAATAGGTTGCCGCCCTGGGGGTCGTCAGTGAGAGAGGGTCGCCTGCAGTCGTTGACGCAAGCAAAGAGGGAGCGGCCTCTGTGTGTGCGCAGGTGGTGGCGCCGACTGCAGTGGGAAGACAGAGAGCTGGCAGAACGCTGGCAGTGAAGTCGCGAAGGAACACGTCGACAGCAGGCCGGGAATACAAAGGAAGCGCAGGTGGTGGCGACTGAGGACACAAACACATGCATGGATAGCCATGGACACACATGCAAACACATTCACTCATATGTATGGACAGCCATGCACACACACATGTGTGGACACACACATGGACCCATGCATGGAACACACACATGCACACATGGCTGGACACACACACACGTACACATACATAAACACATGTATGGACACCCACACACATGAATGGACAAACCCATGCACATAGACAAGCACAAACCCATGCACATAGACACATGCATGGACACCATACACAAGTACATCTCCATGTTGACACAACAATAGACTCCACACCGACAAGTGTCCATACAAACACGCCCATCGCCAAATTACACAAGAAACAAGTAATGAAAGACACAAGAGCATATAGTCTAAAAGCCAACCTCATCAAAGTACCTCCAAACGATATATGCTTCATCGTCCGACAATCCCTTTTGACCCCGCAGCCACCAATGTCATCAGGAATCATGCTTTCATCTAGAATTGTTGACTTGCCGGCCGGTGGAGTTTGGAATGGCCTTATGCGTTCACCTCTCTTTGGATTTTTGGATGGCCTTGCACCCTTCCCCTTGGGGGTTTGCCGCATGTGTTTTCCTTTGCCACGTGTAGCAGAAACGGGTGCTTTTCCATGCTTGGTAGAGATGGGCATATTCACAGCTGACATGGGCTTAGATGCGGTCATTACTTTTTCTCCGGCGTCTCTGAGGTGGAACACACATAGTTTCCCGTCTTCTTGGAGCAAAGGGGACGGGCAGAAAAGGGGAAGCTTGGAGCAAAGGGGAGGGGCAAAAACGGGAGCGAAGGGTATGGGTGCCAAATGAACCAGAGGAGGGGAGGGATGATTTCGAATCAGGCAGCACGATTCGAAATTTGTGAGCATGCAAAAGTATGTGAAAGGACCCTCACGATCTGACCCGACACATGTAGTCGTCAACCCTGAAACTACCTAATGTTTACTTTGCATGTAAGTAAAAATAGCACCGACAGCAAATTTTGGTGACGGGCTATGGTTGACCGACTGTGGTGGGCCTACGTTCCACGGGGGTGCCACGTACACAAGAACCCCAAAATCTACCTAGAGCCCTTTTGCGATATGAGATATTTCATGGGAAAGTGGATTACTCCATTGGCTTACAAAGACGAGATATTTAGTGGGAGAGTGGATTACTTCATCAGCTCACAACAACCACATAGCTCACTGGCGGCCCCATAATGGGACCTAACCATTCTACCACTAGACTACGCGCTTGTGGCCCTTCAAGCCTTCACTTCCCACAAAAGGCTTCACTTCTTTAAGCAAGCCTTCACGTTGATGTGTTACTTTTAAGAAAATATATCTCTCTCAACCTTTGAGGGGTCGTACCTTCAGCTCACATTTATCATTTATTTTTGGGTGCACACAATGCACATTCTTACGCTTCTGCACACATTCTTGCACTCTCTTCCTGAGTGTCATCTCTATGAAAACCTTATAGAAGGTTTGTACCTTGAGCTCGTATTGTTTTGATTGTCCAAGTTCATATTCTTTCTTGGGTGTGCACAGTGCACATTCTTACACTCGTGCACACAAATTCTTGCACCTCTGCACATGTTCTCTCATTGGGACTCCTTGAACTCTTTCTAAGTTTAATGTGGGGGGAAATAAATGTCTAATGCTCGAGGTGGGATTCACACCCATGACCTTAAACTCCACATTAAGTTGCATCCAGTACCCCAAAACATATTCATTTAATTAGGGCTTCCTCATGATAATGGATTGGGTATGAGATGCTTTCATGAACCCATCTAATGGCAAGTGAGCTGCATGAAGGGAAATATAACCCATTATGGCAATGAGATATTCACTTTTAAGATCTACACTATGTCAACAAAGATGTTCATTATGTCAAAGAAATAATTATGGATAAGATGTACGAAGTTGGGTCATTGCGCCCATTGAGCATTCACAATGGCTATCTCCGATACTGGTCATCCCTAAGAAGAAGACCAATAAGATCTGCAATTATGTAGTCTACTAACCACTCGATAAGTGCATGGTCAAGGATGGCTTCCCTTCATCTACATCTGTGTAGACTTCACAGCACTCAATCAATGCATGATCAAGTATGGCTTCCCGAGAGAGAGAGAGCCTTGGAGGGTGTAGCGTAAGTCGCGTGCTCTTCTTATCCATGGATGGCTTCAATGGCTCCAAGGTATAGGGATTGACCATCTAGATAGGCTCAAAACACCTTTTATCATGTAGTAGAGTACCTATACATATGTTATGATCCCATTCCACCTCTACAACACCTTGTCCTCTTTCTGACCATGAATGTCTTCCAAAACTATCTCAATTCATGGATGGCTTCAACAACTACAATCACGTAGTGAATTGACCACCTAAACATGAGAAAAACAACTTTTGACACATACTAGGGCACATTACGAGGTATTTGAACTCTAAAAGGGTCCTTTTAATTAACATGTCATTAGGAATGTACGAATAGGAAAAGAGGAGTGTGCACATTCTATCCACTTGAAAAGTGGGGGGGGTTAGGCTTTCAATTTTCATGTGTGCAAAAAGCCTTAAAAAATAAAAAATGTAACTACTCCCAAAATGGTCCCATCAGGAGAAATTTGAACTCTAAAAGGGTGCTTTTAATTAACATCTCATTAGGAATGTACCAACAAAAAAAGAGGAGTGTGCACATTCTATCCACTTGAAAAGTGGGGGGTTAGGCTTTCAATTTTCATGCGTCCAAAAAGCCCAAAAAACCAAGAAAAAAAATAAACTGCCCCCAAAATGTTCCCATTTTCCTCCAAAACCACCCCAAAAAAATATCCTATGGTCTAAAAGTGATTTTTCAACCTCTACTTCTCTTTTCCAAGCTCTAAGCCCCAAAATGTTCCGTTCCATTTCTCTCCAAAACCACCCCAAAAATATTCTATGGTCAAATTCAAGCTCTTCTTCTCTTTTTGAAGCTCCTAAAACCTCTAACTAACTACCCTCTTGCTAATCTCCCCTTTCATAACCCCTAAATTCTCCCTTCCCAAGCTCTCTAACTCTCTTCCTCCCTTTCTCTCTCTACCTCTCCAAAGGCACTAATCATTTTTCTCCCTAACCTCTCTTACTCTCTCTACCACTCTATAGCCACTAATCTTCCACTTCCATAGAAACTAATCTTCTTCCTCCATAGCCACTAATCTTCTTCCTCCCCAAGCCGTCTTCCTCACTTCCTCCCCAATCTCTCTCTCTCCCCCTCTCTCTTTCTTTCTCTACACATTATTTCATCTGTAAATCTTTCCTAGCTAATCTCTCTTCTATCTTGTCTTCCTTCCTAAACTCTTTTTGTCTCGCTCTCTCTTCATCATTAAATTATGGCTTTATTCAAGAAGACCAAAGGAGGAGATTGAAGAGCTCCTATTACACAACACAAAGGTGAAATGGGGAATGAGTAGGAACAAGCTTTTGTAAGGGTGCCTAGGATTTCATGCAATCAAGCGCATATGGTCCACATTGTGTTTGATCGAGGGGTTTTAAATCATCATTAAAAGGATAAGTTACTTGGGTTCAAGAAAATGAAGGAAGAAGGTTTGGTGGTTGTCCACATTATGTTCGATCGAGGGGTTTTCAATCATCATTTTAGAAGGGTGAGTTACTTAGGTTCAAGAAAAATAAGGAGGAAGGTTTGGTGGCTATCGTCCAACATGTGTATGGGCTTGCACTAGCATGGAGGAACCAAGTTTCCTTGCAATTGTAAGCACCCCATGAAAGATCCCTGCCCCCTTCACGCAATGAATTCGGGGTTGTTAGCAGTGGTGGAAGTAGCACTTCTTGCGTAGGGCAGAGCCTCTCACTCGGGGCCTTGCCCACGGAAATCTGGACAAGAGACTAATCCCTCGGTTCTTCCAAAACCGAAACAAAAAAAACTTTCCTCGCCCAGAAAACACGAGCGATTCCTCTAGAATATTTTTATTCTAATGTAGTCAAGGTCATCACTAACCAAACTGATCCGACCCGTAAGTCATTTGGTCAGATCAAGGAAAAGACTTGCACTTGGATCATAGAGACCAACACTTTTTTCCTCATCGAGAGGCACAGCCGTTGATTCTTTTCCATAGAATAAGGACTGTCCGGGATTTACTTCATGTATCGTACCATAACAGAATTGAGTCTCATTTTAGGGATCCATCAGAGTCCAGAGCCTAACCCCATCTAGTCCCATGGGTTAGCCAACTACCCACCACTGTAGTGATGGGATCCAATTAGGAATTTGGTTAGGTTTTGTCCCGGGTACCAGGAAAAAGAGTTCCCAAGCCCCCTAGCCGGCGCTTCATGCAAACTTCAAGATAGTCACACCACTTACACACCCAATATGAAATTGCCTATTTCACAGATTCAGCGGACTTTAAAACAATCTTTTAATGAAACCATAGTATCACTGATCATAATCCTCCAAAATATTTGGTTGAATTCTAATTTCCAATCATTCCTTCATCGGTGTACCTATGGCATCATTGGTAACCAGAACACTCACCACCTGTCCACTCAGGGGCCTTTTCGATAGTTCCTAGCTCATAGTACCTGGTAATATATTCACTTATAAAAATCCAGATGGATTCTCCGTTGAAGATCAGCAAGATCAACCAATAGATCCATATAAAAGAGCCATGGACTAATCTGTTGAGGTGGACCAGCAAGGTCAATCAACCATATCCATGCCCGAATTCAAAAAACAACTCTTACTCCTTGTTCCAATATCTTCCTAGATGCACGCGTGGGTATCTTCAGTGACCCAGAGCCCGAGCACCGTATGGTCAGCACCCTCTAAGATCCTTCGCAGGTCACCTAGCGGCGCTGCACTCATAGGCTGCTTCCTTGGTCCCTCATCCACCATACCGGAAGCCCACCATTTAAAACAAACTGAGGCTATCAAGACCTCGGCCGACCTTGCTACACGAGACGTCCTCCGTTGACTCTCCATCAACTGTTGCAACTTTATCACTTAGGTCTCCACGACCTCATTCACAAGACGGTCAAAATGCTTTCCCAGCATTCTTGACATAAAACAGTCATTTAAAAATAGGTCATAAATGCAGTATCTATAACGAACTCTCGTCTTTCCACATTGTTCCACATCAATCCACATTACGTAATCCAAGTCCAATCATATGTATTCCGATCGTCCTTCATCATTCTCATCCAATCACATCATTCTCCATCTCATCACATCTTTCTACATTTATTCTCATCACATCTCATCCACTTGCATCTACCCATATCCACATCTCATCATAGGGTGGTTGCAAGATGAGGTTATCTAGTTTTATGTAGTGGGCGCCCTTGGCTTTAGCCAAAAAACAGGCAATTTTTCAAGAAGAATAACCAATCTCTCCTAGCTAGCCAAGGAGTTTCACTTCAAGGTCTTCCAATGAAACATCATATGCAAAGTTGGGCACCTAAAACTATAATCTGATCGAATATCCAATAATTGCAAATCCCCTTTTCTTTGGGAATCAAAATTGTATACAGGCCCTGTCGAAGGTTTAGACAAGTATAGTGAATTTGAGTAAATTGCCTATAGCTTTTACATTATTACTCATATGATGTTCCCACTTTGCATATCACAAATACAAATAACATAGAGATTAACTTGATTTATGGAGTAATTTTTGATGTGTTCTATTATTTTCTATATTATTTAAAATGTATTAGAATTATTAAAAAACATACTATTTTATCCTCCCACCACATCTACCATTTAAAATTCTCAAATTGTATGGATCTAGTGATGGTTAGATTGGGAAACATTAGTATAATGTGGGTATAAGGTAAAATTACAAATCTAACGGTTGGATTTTTCTAGATTTACTTTGGAAAATTTGTTATGACTGTTAGAGGCCCATTAAATCAATTGTAATTTAATTCTAGAAAATTAAATATTGAATCTTTCAATCTAAAAACTCTAGGGATCAATACGCTTGTTGCCATGAATTTATTAAAAAAAATTTGGCTTAATTTGAGTATGGGAAGGTCCATTTTCAATCCTCCCAAAAGTGAAAATTTCCATATTGTGTCCACTCTCCCCTTTTCAAGTCTAAAACCAATCCTAGTTAGGTTTGGAAATCTAGGCTTGGTAAACTTCAAAGCTTAGATATCATTCCATGTGTGAGGCCTAGGTAGGCACAAATCTTATATATGCATGCCACTTTATGTCCACATGAGCTTCGAGAGGATCCACATAAGTAGCTTGCCACCTCCACCCTCCATATCAACATGGTCAACCTAGTTGACTCCCCACCTCATCATCCTAGTCATCATTAATGCTACATCTTCTTGCCACCTTTGCATGCCACCTCGCACTTGGTGACACGGCATGCCACATCATGGAATTGTCACATCAACCATAATAGTGCCACATGTCAAGAGAATGCCACATGTCATGCACACATGTGACACGTGGCACCTCCTTCCCACCTCCCTTTTTTTTCAAAAATATATTTTTGAAAAAGTTAATTTAGTAATTTAGAGAAATAGAATATAGAATTTTAAATAATAAAATATATATAACTTATTAAATAAAAGAATTTAAAATCACTAATTTTAAAGAATTATATTTTAGAATTAGATCAATAATATTATTATTAAAGTTCATATTATTCAATTTAAAAAAATACATTTTTAAGTTTACTATTTCTTGAAAATATTTTGTGTAGAATAAACCTTTGAATAAAATTTGGAAAAAATACATTATAAAAAAAAGTAATTATATAATTATAAAATAAAAGATATATTTATATATCTAGTAATGATAAATATTTAGACTTGTTAATAAATATTATTAATAATATTGATTTTTAAGTGGATAATAGTTTATCTTTAATTATCTTTATGTTTAGCTTAATTATCCAATCAATCTTAGATAGGAAATCCAATGACATTTGAAGTGGATAACCTATTTTTCCTATATAATCACACATCTCTAGTACTATCCCACACTTATCTCTAGTACTATCCCATCATTGAGCCTTTATAATTTTTTCTCTGTTAGCTTCCTTGAGAATGGGTTCTCAAATTTGTAGGAGTCGGAAATGTGATAGGACTAGACTTCCCCCCGTCCACCAAGTTCAAGAGGAGGAGAGGAAAAAGGTAGCTCGTGATGATGAGAAAGAGAGAGTGGAGAGCACGTCAACGAGCAACACCTTCTGTTGGCGGATGATCCAAGCCTTGCTCCTCCTCTTCCACTTCCTCTCCCTCCACCATGTCCCCCCCCACTACCCCTTAGTTTAGATAATCCACATGAACCCGCCCTTCCTGAGTCCCCTTCTCTTCTACAAGAACCCACCCCCCCTCCTTTGGGCGCCCATCGTGTGGATAGGAAAGAAGTATCAAAGTCACGGGCACATTGTCGTGCCCATGCAATCTTCCATTCCTATTTCAAAGACCTCACGCCTTCATCACAGGCATGTGTGCTTGATGCTTTGATCGATCTACCCAACATGGCCAACTACAGGGTGCTTTCCGACATTGGAGGTCGAAGAGAGAGGAGAGCTGGCATGGCGGTGCTACAAAGTGTTTGTCATTCCTATATAGTTAACAAGAAGAGGAACTCTGCGGATGCTTTGGCTGCTCGACGGGCTACTGTGGCAGCCATAAGTAGCTCCCAAATGAAGGGTAAGGTTAGTGCCACATCTCGCATCCTTTCCATAGCACCACTGCACTTAGAGTTGGGTCTATTAGACGACAAAGTTCAGATGCCAATGGGGTTGGTGCTTTGTGGGCGAGTAGTGGTCGTGTAGCTAGGCATGATCGCCTACTAGATGAAACCACTAGAACCTTGATAGAAAGTTTTTGGGAGGAGAATTGTCGTGCCTTGCCAGTTTTCAAGAAAGCTTTGCGTAAGAGAGTGACAAAAGGAGTGTTCATTGAGCACCATGCTTGCTTTCTTGAAATGACCCAAATTGAGTTGTATTCTCAGTTTGTGGCTTCGTATCTAGAGCTTAAAATTGGGCAAAGGTCATTTGAGGGGTGTAAGCCTTGGTTTGTGAGGTACTCACGTCAGCGTGACACATGTTGTTGTCGCTACCATGCTGAGTTCAAACTTTTTTATGATGTGTTCCGTTCTCTTAGTGGGCATAGAGAGTTGCCTCGTAGTCCTCGTGATTCCATCCACTCTCTTTTGTGTGCTCGTGATTCCATCCACTCTCTTTTGTGTGCATGCACGGAGGATGCCCAGTTCCATAGGATGCCTTGTGTGGAGAGCAATCATCATGTGGTTCAATTGCACATCTACAGATGGTAGATCTTGATGTAAGTGACCAAGAGATAGTGCCATGGTAACGTTATGAGTATATGACACACTAGCTCTTCCAGAGTGGACAGTCCAGGAAATTACAGCTCGTGGACAAACATACACCATGTTGTCACTTCACAGCCACATTTAGGGACCAGATCTACCCCTATATACGGCATAGTCATTGTGCCAAGTGGTAGGGTCATCAGTTCCGAGCATGCTTGGCAGAGTTTCCTATTGGTGTGGTCATCTTTATGATTGATTTTGCAGAGAACTATAGCTTCACATCTTTTCAGGAGATACAATCTGAGTATTACTTCTCAGAGCAGGTAATGGTTATATTTCATAATATTTGTTTCGTGTTTGAGCTATATTACTTATTTGATTTTTTGTGTCCTAAATGTTTGTATTGCTTACCTCACCAAGTTGCTATTATGGTCCACATTAGCTATCGACATGCAAAGGCTCATGTAGATGGGATAGCGAGTACCCCCGAGACCCGTGTCATTATTCGAGAGTATCATTTCTATATCAGTGAGATGATCATTCACATGATGCACATTTTGTGCAACAGTGTTTTCGTCTCCATGATGGATTTTTAGGAGATTGTGGGATCATACGTGGCCAGCGATGGGTTTGGTTAGATGGTTGTGACACACAGTTCAAGTCGTCACGACAATTCTATTGGCTCTACAGGTAGTACTTATGGTTCTCTTATATTCGCAATTAAACTAAATTCACTAGAACATCTTAAAGAAAACAATAACTAAGACTATCTTTTATGGATTTATAGGTGGCATGTGCAGTCTAGTATCCCAGTGATTTGGTCATTCTTTGAGACTGGTTCACGGGAAGGGAGAGCATGATGGTGCGTGCGTGCATGTGAAACGTGCCCTGAGGCGTCATCAGCTATACGAGACAGATCCAAGAGAGAGGAGAGATAAAAATATCACAAATTTTTTGAATTAAAAACCCTTCCACACGTGTGAAAGAGGAGCCTACCTCAAGATTCCCCCTTTCCTTACCAAGGTGTCAAAAATGCATCATTATTTCAAAATATCTCATTTTTTTAGTAATATCTCATAATTTTTAACTAATAAACCTTGTACTCAATCAACTCTTCATCTTATGTGAGCATTTACTCATTTTTTGGTATTTTCTTTTATTCTTTGGATTTATCTCATCCCAACACTTGGATTAATCCAATTGGCCCATTGGAACTTTAATTGGACCATAATCCAAAAATTTCAAAAAATGTAGCCGCTTATACTAAGGTCCCTTATACCATTTTTAATTAATTCTTAATGCACATTGGAAAGTTCATTTTGAACTTTTGTTTCAAGGAAATCCAATTTAGAAACTAGGAGGATTTTTATATCCAAAGATATCTCAATTTTGTACTATCTCTCTCTAGATATTTTCTCTCTCTAGGTCAAAACAGGGTAAAACAAGATCTTTCTTCTATTTCACAGAGGGGAATAATTACAAGAACATAAGGGGAGGTTCTTACACCTTTACGCCTCAAAAGTTGGAGGGAGAAATCTTACATAAAACATGATGAATACACATTTACATTAAAAGAACACATATATAATATTTTATTAAAGATTTTTATTCAAAAATATAAACATATATTGAGAGTGATTGACACATTAAGTTAAATAAAATGTTGATACTGTTGATGTGATAAGGGTCTGATTAATACAAGGATTAGAGAGGGTAGGGGTGTGTCAAGGTGTTGGAGGAGCAGAGGGGAGAAGAGTCAGCACATAGTGGATGTGAGAGGGGTTTGGAGAGTGGTGGGGTGAAGGCTAAGAGAGAGAGGGCTCTGTGGAAGTGAAGAAGTGTCCAACACATAGGTCAGCATAAAGCACTACAAGGGAATAGAGGCCTACCAGCGAAAAATACTAGCATTTCACAGGTGTTTTTTGCTAAATGATGATCTCACTGCTAAATACCAATGAGGATGAAATAATCATTGGTATTCAGTGATATTTTTCTTGGTAAAATTGCTAGATATTACTAAAAAATCATTCATTTTTAGCGATATTATTTCGCTAGTAAAGATGCTGGGACCAACAATTTGGGTTCATACCTTCATTTTGTCTTTTATATAGCCTATGCATGGTCAATACATCAAGGAATGCCCAAGATTGCAAAATTACAAGATTGGCACACACGTCCTCTTCCTTCGACTCTCTCTCTCTCTCTCCCCCCCTCTCTCTAACCAACACACACCAACACACAAAAACACACAACCAACTTCATTTTGTATAAATAGCTTGCAAAATCCAAAAATAAGGAGGCCAATATAATTATTGAATAATCCCAAATGTATCTAATATCAATCCAGTGTTGTAGCAAATCTACTTGAGTTTTATGTTCAATGTCTAGCTCAAGTAAGAGATCAATAGAAAGTCGATCCAAGCCATCATCAATCTCACGGTCTATATCTACATCATCACCATTGTTGAGCCCTATTTAATCTTTGTTTGTTTGTTTGATGTATACCTTTCTCCATGTTGTCTTGGTCTTCAACTTGCTCGCTTTGATCTACACCCTCCATATTGTTATGGTTTTCATGATCATCATCATCCACTACATTGT
This sequence comes from Cibotium barometz, assembly GCF_041138505.1. NCBI lineage: Eukaryota > Viridiplantae > Streptophyta > Polypodiopsida > Cyatheales > Cibotiaceae > Cibotium > Cibotium barometz. Next base: position 53,009,864 of record NC_141047.1, on the reverse strand, counting down.
CATCCACTTCCTCCTTGAATTCTTCATGTTGAAATATGTGGGTGGATTGCGGGGTGATTTGAATCACATACCACCATATTGGATCAATACGATTGGGTTAAAAATTAACCTAGAAAATCATAAAAAATGAGTAAGTAGCCCATTTTTAATATACCATAAGTAAGTTGCTTTATTTAAATATTGGTACATACTTCCTCACAATGTTCAAGGAGCACAAAAGTATCTTTCTCATCTCTCCAAATCTTTGTGGAGTCAATTGCAAAGAAACCATTTGGATGCTTCTTCATAATTGCATGAGCACCACTACATATCACTTTGAACCACTTCACATCAAAGATGTAGATAGTAAAATATATAAACCCGACCTCTTTGATGTCTTAAATGGTTCCACAATAATCTAATTACTTAGGTATGATGTTTGTATCATGTCTGTTTTCTCTATTAGAGTGCAATGTTTTGAGAGAGGGGAAGTATGTTATATGCACATTATGTGTGCATATACTAGGAGGCTAACCCACATTAGGCTTGTGAGCATGGGAGCATGGGAACAAGCTCTAGTGGAGCATGGGTTAGGACTAACCTTAAGGGTTAAGGTTAGGGTCAGGCATCCAAGGGTCACACATGGGAGATAGAGAGTCAAGAGTCACTTGAGGGCCCTCCTATATAATAGGGACATGGGGCACACTACTCAAGGGGGGCTTAGGCTATGGTCTCTTCATGTTATCTTGAGGCTAGGTTATGTTGTGTTCTCTTATGTAAAGGATCATAACTACTCACCTACCATTTCACACTATAGCTACATGCTGATGGATTGGAGTTATTCCTCTTGATGGTATGGGACATCAAGGTAAAGGTATGATGTACTTCATTATAATTCATGTGTGCATCCCTTGGGCTTGGGGGTGGTCGGGTGGATGAGTTTATACCTAATTTATGCACGTTTATGCATAACAATTATCTAGAGAGATCTTAGGGTTTTAACAAAAAGAGAGAAGGATCCGGAGGAACATAGACTTTATCATTAGAATGAGATGGTGATTCTCAGATTCTCATTTGATTCATTGAAGCGACATTCATCATTTGAAGTATTTGGCTTGTGATGATGTCCCTTTGTGTGGCAGGACTCTTGTCAAATGTTGTTGAGTAGGACCTGATCCTGTCTTCTTATGCATATTTAAGTGCTCTTATGAAGCTGATTTACATGAAGCACAAGAATGGAGTCATATAGACTCTTATTGAACTGCTCTGTGTTGAAGTAGCCACTTGTTGGTGAGGATTGAAAGAATTACGTGGACTTGCAAGGCTAATATAGAGATCTTCACTAGGGATAGAAAATCATTGAGTTGTGAAGATTGTGGCGTCTGTTGGAGAGGTTTGTAATTTGAAGGAAAATTCCAGGCGATGGGTTATACCATTGACCAGGCTTCCGGTCACACCATGGCCCCCCCATCCAGAGATGTACCTACAAGTTATTAATGTGGTGAGGCATTGGTGCAAATGTTCTCCAGTGCATGAGTAGGATTCATACTCATGGAGCAGCTACTACATTAATTTAGCCAAAAGAATAGTAAGCAAGAAGCTTAACAAATATATAGTGGCTATTGTGTGATATGGCTTAATCCATGATGAGACTTAAATCGTGAAAGTGCAGGTTCTTAAGCCTTGAGATGGATTCCTTGAATTTGTAAATTTTGACCTCATTTTTTCCCCCACGTGAACTACTAAGAGTTAAACATTAAGGCGTGAAAGACCAAACGTGAAATAGTAGACGTTAAAGTCGACTTGAAATAGCAGACGTGAAAGTCACGACGTGAAAGTGCAGATGTGAAAGTCATGACGTGAAATAGCAGATGTGAAAGTCATGACGTGAAATTGCAGACGTGAAAGTCATGACGTGAACTCATATTGTTTGATTTTGGCAACCATATGATGGAATTACCATCATAGTATCCTTGTTGATGAAGCACATGCACAGGCACCCATCTTTGACGAACACTGTAATTTGGGCCGATGTGCTTGGTGTTGAGGCTTCCTTCTTTGTACAAGCTTAGGGGACTTTGATGCACTTGGGGACCCAAGATTTAGTATTTCTTTGGTAGTATCCTTGTGCTTACAACAATGTTTTTGGTACCCACACTTGTTGCATTGGTGCATAAGCTTTTGTGGACGGTGTTGTGGAGTACTCTTCTTCTTCCTTGGCTTCCGAGTGCTGCATTGAAAAAGAGGTTGTGACTGTCAAGGCACCCAAATTTGATTGGCACCTTCATAGTAGCCTTGAGCTACAACTCCACCCACATTTTGATACTATTAAGATATGTTGATTGTGGTTGTCGTGGTGGAGTTTTCTTTTGGGGTAATGTGGAAGGTTTGGGGCCCTCCTTGACTTTTGTTGGTGCAGAGGCTACAAGTTTGAGACTCATTGTTGGCATTGTTGATGATGAGGTTAGAGTCTCCTGTTGAGTGGTTGTCGATGAGACGAGGCCTTTGAGCATGTCGTAGTCTAATTTGTTAAGGTTTGTCGATGAAAATGCATAGGCTCTGGGCCTTTCCTTTGAGCTCCGTGTTAGAGATAGATGGTTGGGCTCTGGGAAATTCTTCAGGAATAGCTGATTGTGAGGTTTTGGCATCGAACTTCATAGGTGAGGATGGGGTTGATGGAGTAGAGGCTTTATCGGAGTTGGTTGTTGATGCAAATGGTTGATGCAAATGGTAGGTCATTGTGTGGAGGGGCTTTTGTGGAAGAGGCTTGTATCCATTTGCATTCAACATCATAGATATCCATTAAAGTTGGATTCTCTTCCTCGCAGTATGGCATTGGTAACTTTTTGTCGTTGACCATCATGATGATTCTATCACTAGCAAAGCACAGTGGTGCTTGGGTAGCAATAGTTCATTTATGCCCCAAGATCAAATCTACTTCTAACACATACTCAACCACAAAAAACTTGCAAGTGAGGGGGTTAGTTTAAATATACATTGTATGTTCAAAGTACCCCAAACATGGCATGTTCATGTCTTGTGTAAAGGTAATCCTTTCAGGATGTGCCGTGAGTGTTGGTTGACCTAACAAATCCCATAGCTCAAGAGTCATGAGATTGTGTTCTCATGTAAGTGCCAGAACAATGTGAATTTTTAGTCCACATCGTTGTTTTGCAGAGGCCAAATTCGCACTGTTCTGGCACAGCTTCCTCAATCCTCCAGGAGCATTGCTGATGCCTTGGGTGATAAACTGCTGAACACTGCATGTTAAACAAACATGATGATAGACACTCCATGTTAAACAAACAAACATATGATAGACACTCCATGTTAAACAAACATGATGACACCAAGACATTGTAAGAGAAACTTAAAATTTAAATTATCAAAAGGTTACAAATGAAAGCCAGATAGGCTTGTTTTACAAAGTCTGGGTTTGAAACAAAAGAGTTGCTTCAAAAAGCAGGTTAACGTCTAAGATCTCTAGATCGTGTCTCGCTCGCCTCGAATACGCCGAGCTAGTTGCATGTCCTTGGCAGAAATGGTAATCCTCTTTGTATGGATTACAAGGAGGTTGGTATCTTCAAAATCCCAACAAGGTAAGCCTCGGCGGCTTCTTACAATGCTTCAAGGGCAATCCCCTGTACACGGAACTCTGTTCTATATCGTTAGAAAATCTCCTTCACTGTGCGAGCAAAAGGGGCTTTTCTTATCAGCAACTCAGTGTTCCTCTAATAAAACTTGATTTCTTGTAGAGCCCTATGCCCTTGGTGCATCCTTCTCCTTGGAGATCTCTTTGTTGTGTTGGTGCATTGGCAAGGTTGGGACTTCTTTGGCTTGAAGAGCTTGACCTTTCTACGCTTACGTGCACTTGCAGGAACCTCCCCTTGGTCTCTCTCATAGTCTGAATCCTCCTCCTCCTCTTGTTGTGGTACCTGTGTGTATCAAGTTCCTCCCGGGTAGGTAGGATATCTTATCCTGGTAGTAGGGTCTTGCCATCTGTGGTGTTGTGCAATGCAGGAATGTTTTCACCAACCCAGTCGAAGTGCTCATCATTGGCCTCTCTGTCTTTATCTCTAGGGTGGCTGCATTGTGGCACTACAAGTCACTACTGCCATACACGTGTTCGATACATGCGATAAGTTACGGGCACGTGTATGGTCGTGCATGTATATGAGTAATATCGGGCACGTGCATATTGGCATCTACATTCGCGTGTATAGAGGTTTCAGAAATGCGTGTACCAGCGCATGTATATTGGCATCTAAATTCACATGTATACTGATTTCAGAAACGCGTGTACCAGCGCGTGTATATACACGCAATTATACACGCCACCATTTTCTTTAAACCATCTCATAGTATATTACAATATATATCATTACACAATCCCACTACATACATTTACAACAATGTAATATATTCAAAAATAAATCATGAGATGATAATTAAAAGACAACATATACAATAGAAATGTCATCAATTTAGAACTATATAGTGATGGATTGGTTAGGGTTCGATCTCATCTTCAATAAGATCCATCCTTGCCAAACGATCAACATCAATATCCATTTGATCAATTTGTAAGGCTATGATTAAATTTATTCCACTATCGATATTCTGTCCACCATAATGGTATCGATGCCCTGATCATCCTCATCAACATCACCATCATCCTCAATGGTAGGGTCATCCTCATGATCATGAGAAATGGCACGCTCATCCTCATTATCATGATCATCTCTTATTTCTTGATCATCGATCACAACTTCTTCATTGGCATGTTCGACATCATCTTCATTGCGGCTTGCTACATCCTCCATATGCTCCATATCAGTGAATGTATTATACATCACTTTGGAACGTGGTGCAATAGGGATGACGTACCACCATTTAATGTCATGCACCATTGGCAGATAGATAACCTACTCAAATACACGTACTATAGTAATTAATTAGCATATCAAAAGTCAAGGGGTACGCGAGCTTAGATATATATGTACATGATTGGCACCCAATTGATGTCAATTGAGTCCAATTGGATGTCAATTGATATCAGTTGAGTCGAATTGATTAATTGACACCCAATTATACTTAATTGAGTCCAATTGGATGTCAATTGATATCAGTTGAGTCGAATTGATTAATTGACACCCAATTATACTTAATTGATATCAATTTGACTCAATTGGGTATTAGTTGATGTCAATTGGACTCAATTGGGTGTTAATTGATGTTAATTGAGGACTCAATTGACATCAATTGGGTACCAATTGAGTGCAATTGGTGTCAATTCGGCTCAATTGGCATCAATTGGATATCAATTGACTAGGATTGATGTCAATTGAGCTCAATTGACATCAATTGGGTGTTAATCGATGTCAATTGAGTCCAATTAAGCCTAGTTGTGTCCAATTGGGTGTCAATTGATTGAATCCAATTAAGTCCAATTAAGCCCAATTGAGTCCAATGGGGTGTCAATTGATGTCAATTGAGCCCAATCGATCAATTGACACCCAATTAGACTTAATTGATACCAATTGGACTCAATTGGATATTAATTGATGTCAGTTAGACTCAATTGGAAGTATAATAAGATCTAATTGATGGTAATCGAGCTTAAGGTGATAAATTTAGAGATAACTTTTTTTGTACAAAGAATTTTAAACTTTTGACATCATAAATGAGTCCAGAAGGCCCAAAAATGGTAGGAATAACTATGAACATGAAAATATTTTGACCATTTTTTTAACTTTTTTTCTCGCCGGGAAAATGGATTTTCCCAGCGGGCCCGTCGGGAAAACAAAAAGCCCGGCATGCTTCGGCAGGTTACCAGGTCACTGGTAACCTGCTATTTTGAGAACATGAAAACATGTGAACATGTGAATAACATGTTCACAAGCGTTATTAACAAAAAAAATCTTGTGATCACGTGAATATAAAATCATTGGAGAGAAAGAGATTTGATCACTTTGACATGGTGCATACTTAAAAGTAAAAGCATGAGAGTGTGATAGAATGTACTAGATTGTGTGCATTATTCTTGTGTTTGTGTTTCAGGAGGAGGAAGAGAAAGAAAGAAGAGAAAGAAAGAAGAAGAAGAAGAGAGTTCACGAGAATAATGAGTAGAGAGAGAAGAAAGAAAGAAAGAGTTTTGAAGTGTGAAAGAGAGAGAGTAAAGAGTGGAGTGAAGTGAAGATTAGCCAAATGTTGAATGTAGTGATGCTGTTGTTGCAGATTGACTGAAACGTGGAAGTGTTGAAAATATCGATTCTTTTTCATTAAATTCTTGGAAACAATTTACACAACCATTTTGACATTAAAAATTTCTTTATTCAGTTTAGAATGGTGAAGTTGTGTCTTGATGATCTGTTGGGTCGTAGTAGTTTGTTCTTTTCCATTTGTGTGTCTATGTGGGTGTGTGTAAATAAAACATTGTAAATTATTTCATACAAAAAGATGTCTTTTCGGTGTGTGTTTCTAGGATTTAGGCTGTGTGTGGTTGTTATTTAGGACGCATTCACTGTTTTAGTGGGTATTTAGTGCGTTGGACTAGAGAGTAGGAAGGCCAGTCATTTTTGGTGCGTTCGCCGGGAGCCAGTTAGCTTTTGCTACGGGGCACCCCGGTGCATATATTTTGCATACTGGCTATCTGGGTTTATGAGACTGAGAGGAAACTTGAGACCATGGAAATAGAGCCTCGTTTATTTCCTTGAGTGTGACGGGCATATGTGAGAGAGAAGACCTAGGACCTAATAAAGGAGTCTGTTCTATTTTGAGAGCGAGGGAGCACACAAAGAGTCTCACTCCCTTGCAACAATATGTTAGGTTGCCCTTGTAGTGACACAGAAGGGGGGGCTAGGGAGTCAGTATCTTGTCAATTTGCTAGTAAGTTGCGAGTGAAGTAGAAGTCTTGCAAGAACAACTTCGTCGGGAGAGGCAAATCTATGATGAATCTATTGTCGCATTATTTGCAAAGATGTCTAGATTAGAATTAGAGCGCAGCCAAGCTATATTAGAAGCACGACAGAACAAAGAGCGTTTGCAGTTCTTAGAGGTCCAATATCGAGAGAATCAATCAAAGTGGGATAACATGGATAATACCGATGATGTGAATGTGTCAATTAAGAGCCCATGTTTACTAGGAGATGAGTGGCGAGAGGAAAGAGAGGTAGTAGACAATAACATAGCTACGTTGATAGACATTGAGAGAAGACAGGCCTTGCAAGAAGCACGTTTAGATAGGGAGCATTTGCAAGCATGCAATGGAATGTGTTATGAGGCTCCATTAGTTTACAAATCGGTTGATGTGGGCAATAGTGACAAAGAAATGTACAGTTCCATACCTATACCATCGAGTGTAATTTCCCATCAAGAAGTAAAAGCTTTGGGAAACACTGCATGCGAGCATCCTCAAATTAAATTTGAGTTAGGTGCTTCCATACACGAGACTAGTGAGTGCCAGGATATAAATTTAGAAGAGACCATAGGTTTTAATGAGCTTGAGGAACTTATAACTCAGGGAGATTTGCATGTTAATAAAAATAAAGGGGATAAGAATTGTATATCCAAAATTATGGCAAATATGTTTTCCTTTGGGATTCCAATTGGGCAGGGCATTGCACATGTGCAAAACCTAGATGAGGGGGTTAATATGAAAGACAAAAGCATGCCTAGGAGTAGCAATTTCCATTGGAGATTTTTAATAGAGTCTATAAGAGAGAGGATAGAAAAAAAGGATAGCAAAATATATCAATTGAGGGAGTCCAAGTATTAATTTTATGGTGTCATAGGTCATATTGCAAAGCTCTGTGGGAAGAAGAAACTAGATAGAATTCTAAATATGCTTGTTTGCATGAAAGAATTTTCCATTCAATTTTGAAATGATGATGTCATCCAATGAAACCCAAATTTAACCATATTTTGGTGAATGTCATGTGTTATATTGGTTTCTATGTGCCATGCTTAGTGTATATATGTGTTTTTGTCATAGTATGAAAGAGTTTAAAAGCCAAACCTTATAGAGGTCACAAGTGTTAGTCATATGATTGTTAAATATATTAAAAGAAAACTTTAAAAAGAAACAATTGTTTTGTTTGTGTGATTTGTTATGTGTTTTTGTTGTTTGTTTTGGTTTGCATGTGGATTGGTTTTTTTGTGTTTGTTTGTTTTCAATTTTAGGTACATTATGTTTCTTGGAAGTTGTAATCTAATTGTTTGAATGGTTAATATGTACAGATATGGTATTTTCTTTGTATTTTTGCATTGCTAGGTGCAAGGACATGGGGGAGTAACTTGGAAACAATGATATCATAGTATTGAAGATTGTTTCTGGACATGCAATTTTTGCTACTCAGAGGATATGCAGTGTTCCACAGGTGTATTTTCTCCAATATATTTGGGTAATTTTTTGGTATCACTTGCATGGTGTGTGTAATAATGGGGATTGTGAGTTGTGTTCATCCAGTTGCAATTGCTTGGTACTTGACTTATATGATTCTTTCTTTTGGAAAGATTTGGGGTTTATTAGTCAAGGATACTAATTCTATGAGTTTCTTGCTGAGCTTTGTAGTAGAAATTGGTCATTACCACATTCATCTTAACTAGGCATGTGCTGCATTGACTATATTTTTTCTCTTTAATGGTAGGTAACAGCTTGGAAGTACTTAAGAACTCTAGTGGAAGAAACGTTTCTCCCTTATTCCTGGGTTATAATGACCATAATAGTCTTGATTTTCATGATGAGCTTGGGGAGGGTTTTCAAATCATTGCCTTTGAAAAATGATGAAAAAAAAGAAAAAAAAGAGGAAGGAAGAAAAAAAAATTCAAATGTATGTATGTGGTATATGTGGTCTATCGCCTTAATGGCTCTTGGTAGGTGAGGAGAGTCATGCTGGCAGGGTTGTCGGTACTCTAAACCGATGCCTTGGGCTGTTTTGGGATAGCCATCGTCATGTGAGCTTGGTAGGTTCTTGGAGTTACCCTAGCCGGGTGGCAAGGTCTGAGGATCGCAGCCTAGTTTCATATGGCATGGTTGCCATTGTGGTGTACATTTGGTTTAAAAAAAAATCAACAGAGAAAAAAATTGAAATGAGAAAGGCATGGTTCTGATATAAGGGAATTACAATCAGGCAATGACTTCCATGGTTAGTTGTGCTACTATTGTCTTTATGAAATATGGAAGTGAGTGGAAGGTAGTTTTCCTAGAGTTTTGTAGTTATGGATGGGTTGTTTCCTATTTGTTAAAGTGGAAATATTATAGACATAGTGAGGATATTGTGGTAGTTGCTAATTTTTACTATTTTTTGGGATTTGATGTTTCCTTAATAAACCTTTTTGGTAGTTGCTAATTTTTACTATTTTTTGAGATTTGATGTTTCCTTAATAAACCTTTTTGGTTTATCTATTGGTTAGTGTTATATAAGTCTTGTAGTGGTGTTTGTAACTTGGATTTTCATTCACTCATTTATGTGTGCTGATGTGAAGGTGTTGAAGGTTTGTTTTTGTTTTTGTTTGTTTATTTGGTACGGTATAATTCTAGTGTATGGTTGGTGATTGTTTCAGAGTGATGAAGTGGAGATATGATGCTAGGAAGTGATGGTGAAGAAGTTAAGTGTGGGGGAAGCTGTGAAGTGAAGTTGCTGCTGTGTTCACGAGGACGCTCACATTTCAGTGAGGAGGAAGAGAAAGAAAGATGAAGAAGAAGAGAGTTCACGAGAATAATGAGTAGAGAGAGATGAAAGAAAGAAAGAGTTTTGAAGTGTGAAAGAGAGAGAGTGAAGAGTGGAGTGAAGTGAAGATTAGCCAAATGTTGAATGCAGTGATGCTGTTGCAGATTGACTGAAACGTGGAAGTGTTGGAAATATCGGTTCTTTTTCATTAAATTCTTGGAAACAATTTACACAAAACCATTTTGACATTAAATTTCTTTATTCAGTTTAGAATGGTGAAGTTGTGTCTTGATGATCTGTTGGGTCATAGTAGTTTGTCCTTTTCCATTTGTGTGTCTATGTGGGTGTGTGTAAATAAAACATTGTAAATTATTTCATACAAAAAGATGTCTTTTTGGTGTGTGTTTCTAGGATTTAGGCTGTGTGTGGTGGTTATTTAGGATGCATTCACTGTTTTAGTGGGTATTTAGTGCGTTGGACTAGAGAGTAGGAAGGCCAGTCAGTCACATAGCGCCTCGCTATGTCTCTTGAGGTGGGTAGTCTATTCCCCTTTGGAAGCATGTTTGATAATAGCGTGCATCCAATATCATCAATTAGCCCTAAACCCTAAACCCTAAACCACTAATTCAAATTTGCAAGTTAGAATGCTTACTTCAATAATGCGTCAAGACTTGCATTACTCCATCCATAAACTGTTTGTATATTGAGTAGTTCAAGTGAAGCATGTAAAATAGAGAATACGCACCCTTCAAAAATCGGTGTTGATGAAGCCCTGTAAAGATGCTCTTGTTCCATATCATCATTGTCCATAATTTTGGGATCATCCCTAAAACGATACCGCACCATATCATCAAACACTTCCTCTTCCACAACTTCATGGGGTGCAGGGCTATTGTCATCCCTTTTCCACTCATCTCTGACAATAGATCCCGAAGCTCCAGCACCATCTCGTCGATGCTTTGCATGCTCTCACTGCACATAGGGCACCATGTTAAGGTGTGGTACTGCATCCTGCTTCAATTAGAGTAGATATATTACAACTCCATTAATTTGGACACCATGAGTCATTTGAATACTATCAATTTACATTTACTCACCTCTAAACCTGTTTGATTCCATTCTCCATACATGGACATGTGATTCAAGGTAATTTGACGCGCTCGTACAACCATCGATTACACATACACTTGATCCTTTGTCGTCCCAACCACACATCGCGATGACGCACTGTCTCATACATGGACATGTGATTCAATGTAATTCGACGCGCTCGTACAATGCATCCTTGACATCGATTACACATACACTTAATCCTTTGTCGTCCCAACCAGACATCGCGATGACGCACTGTCTCATCCTCACCAGAAATAGTTGAGGAGGTTAATGACATCCTATGTATAAAAGAGCAAACACATAATCATAATCAATTTTAATGAAAGTATAAAAAGTCTCTATATCCTATGTTGATCGCATGTAATAGCACGTCTCACTGTTTTAAATCGTGTGTATACACGCGACCACCTGTCTATAACTAAAATAACCCACTGCCTTCTCCAAAAAGCCATTTTCAAACTTCATGTTTCTTGTCCTTCGTCGCCGCCAAATCTTCCCTCTTCCAACAGAGAACTAAAACCAAGTGCAAGGAGCAGACATGGATACAAGGAGCAGACATGGGCGAAGGAAACCAGCCAAAAAGAAGACTCACTTTTCCAGAGGTGAGCAGTTTGTCCTTTGTCCTATCTCTTTCCTTCCATTTGTTTATGTGATTGTCTCTTTTCCTTATGCGATTGTCTCTGTCCTTCTGTGGTCATGCCTGCTTCAGTATTTTTGTGAACAATAGTGATAGTCTGGGCTTTCTTTATAAGAAAGATTTGTCGATGGTCGGTCGTTTTCGAAAAATTTTTTGCGCAGGCTGCGTGTACGAGCGCGTGTACGTTTGCGTGTACCCTGTTTGCATAGATTGTTCATGCGTAGATACACATATTTTTGGACGGGTTTTTACACGCAACTGTGTTGGTCCTTAAAGTTCATCCATGCTTGCGTGTCTTGCTTGACGATCCAGCTCAAGAGAGAGATGATCCCATCTGCATATGGCTTGCCTTCACAAAATCATATGTGCTAGCTTGCATGTTGTCATCATGGGGAATCATCAAGCATGTATAGGAACAACATTGATCAAGATGCTACATAAGGTTTGTGCTTTCAATCTTCATCTTTGTGCTTTGATACATAGAGTGATTCCCTTCATGGCGACTGTGCTTTGATACATAGAGTGATTCCCTTCATAGCGACTGTGCTTTGATGTGCATAGAGTGTTTCCCTTCATGTATATACTTTTATTTTTGTAGATTCTTCATGGATCCAGGTTCTTCATCCGATCCATTTGCGTACGGCACTTGGATGATGGAGATACTAAATCATTTTGGGCGCCATCCTGGTCCAGTTGAGCTTACAGAGTACATGTACGCCCATCCCCCTCGTGGATTACCTGGTATCTATACCCCGCCCCCGAGTATCCATGTCACTCCACTGCCGTCTATGCCTGTGAGTCCGGCGAGATGACATGTAGCTTCTCCTCTTCCACGCCCACCGAGGAGACATACCCCGTCCCAAACACACTCACACACACCCTCCCAGGCACCGTCACGTCAGGGCTCTTAGCCACCATCACGTACTTTCTCATAGCCACAGTCACGTACACAGTCACGTACACAATCCCCCAGTCGTCGTGACTCCACCCGCAGTACAGAGGAGAGCAAACGCCACAGTAGGAAGAGTGGGAGTGGAGGATGTGGCCGGGTGCTTTGGTGGGGGAGGTAGTAGGGCACGTGGTGAGAGAGGAGATAGAGGGAGAAGAGTTAGAGGAGATAGTGATGATGAGGAGGTGAGAGAGGTGGAGGGAGTGATCTACTATGATGTGACGGATAGGGGCGGGGTAGTGATGGATGCGAGGGGGAAAGAGGTAATGGAGTACATGCGTGGGGTAGTTTCAAACTTGTACAGAAATTGTTTTATTAGATTTAAAGGTCAAAATAGCCGATTAGTTGGGGAGGTGATAGATGCTGTACATAGTCGGTACCCTAATCCCCCACATGCGACATTCTCGGATGTATGGGGAAGGACATGAATAAGGGAGATCTTAAGTAATAAAAGATTTCACCTTAAAAAACTCGCGTACGATGATGGGCTAAATGTAGCTACGTGTGCCTATCCTGCCGAGAAACCTGCCACCACTGCACACAAACGCGAGTGGAAGGAGGCAAAGAAACGAGCAGAGGGTGGCGTGAAGAGCAGGCAGCATGTGGAGGCACGATAGATCCAGATGGAGACCATTGGATCTTCGCATTTCGGATCTGGCGACATTGAGTCATGGGAGGCAGAGTTCGTATCTTGCCACTTTATTTGATTATTTACTTAATTCATTGATTTTATGATTGTTTTAATCTTACAAATTGTGTTGATTATGATACAGCGACGGGTTATGGGGAGGAATCCCATAGCCCACGATACTGGGTATGCTCGCCCATCGACATAGCAGACGTGACACGTGGGCCCTCTTCAGAGCCGAGGGACGTATTACGGACGCGCAGTTTGAGATGGCCATGAGACCATACGGTCGACAGGTACTTAAAAACTCTAAACGAATGATTTTGGTTTATTGAATTACATATATATATACTTATATACGATATATTACTTGAACAGGCACAAGCTGCTGCTGCATGTGTGCACACATGTGTGTGTGCATGGCTGTCCATACATATGAGTGAATGTGTTTGCATGTGTGTCCATGGCTATCCATACATGTGTGTGTCCATACACGTGAGTGAATGTGTTTGCATGTGTGTGCATGTGAAGGTATGTGTGTGCATGTGTTCATACATGTGTATCCATACGTGTGTGTGAATGTGTTGGCATGTGTGTGCATGTGTATGCATGTGAATGTATGTGTGTGCATGTGTTCATACATGTGTCCATACCTGTGTGTGAATGTGTTTGCATGTGTATGCATGTGTTCATACACATGTGTCCATACATGTGTGTGAATGTGTTGGCATGTGTCTGCATGTGAACGTATGTGTGTGCAAGTGTTCATACATGCGTGTCCATACATGTGTGTGAATATGTTTGCATGTGTGTGCATGTGTATGCATGTGAACGTATGTGTGTGCATGTGTTCATACATGTGTATGAATGTGTTTGCATGTGTGTTTGCATGTGTGTCCATACATGTGTATGAATGTGTTTGCATGTGTGTGCATGTGTATGCATGTGAACATATGTGTGTGTATGTGTTCATACATGTGTGTGAATGTGTTTACATGTGTGTGCATGTGTATGCATGTGAACGTATGTGTGTGTGTGTGTCTAACATTTGTGTCCATGCATTTGTCCATACATACATGTGTCCATACATGTGTTTGTTAAAGTGTGTAATACACACACACACATGAAAACATGGCTGTCCATTTCATGGCTGTCCATGCATGTGTTTGTGTCGTTACATGTGAGTGTATGTGTATGCATGTGAATGTATGTGTATGCATGTGTTCATGTGTGTGTGTGTCCAGGTAAGTGTCTATACATGTGTCTCCATACACTTACACATGCATTTGTGCATAGATGTGTTTTTTCATGTGTATCCATGCATGGCTATCCATACATGTGTTTGTGTCCATTCATGTGTGAACGTATGTGTATGCATGTGTTCATGTGTGTGTGTGTCCAGGTAAGTGTCTATACATGTGTCTCCATACACTTACACATGCATTTGTGCATAGATGTGTTTTTTCATGTGTATCCATGCATGGCTATCCAGACATGTGTTTGTGTCCGTTCATGTGTGTGCAATCAAGTGCATGTGAATGTATGCGTAGGCATGTAGAAATGTGTGTCCATGCACATGAATGTATGTGTATGTCTTGATGCATGTGTTTGTGTATGTGTGTGTGTTCATACATGTGTTTGTGCATGTGTGCCCATGCATGTGTTTGTGCATGCATATGAGTGTATGTGTCTATGTGTTAGTAGCATTTGTATGTCTGTGTCTATGCATATGTACTTACTTATGTGTTTTTGCTGTAGTACGAGGAGCGCATCTACACTAGGTATAAGATAGTTTGGTTCTTTTACAAGTTACGGGATTGTCGCCATGTGCCGAGTGTCCAACGTTGTTTTTTTTCGAAGAGTCGCATGAACAAACTGAGCAGACATGGTTTGGAGACAATCCCCGAACTCTGCAATAAGCAGCCTCGAGCATCATCATGCAGACCCTTGCCTAAGTTTGGTGGCATTGTATTTGAGGATGGTACTCGAGAGCAAGCCATAAAGGCTCTTGTAGCCCATGCACCCAATGTAGACGTGCAATCTACGGAGGGTGTGTTCTTTATCAATGGCTATGCTGCGGGTGCAATGGATGCAAGGAAACATGAAGGCAATATAAGTTGATCTATTTAAGATGCAATCCTTTTGCTTCTCCTAGTTGCTTGCTTTGTACTTATGCTATGCATTTGTACATGGTGGTTGTGCTATCTACAGGTGATGCTACGAAGACAGCCAGGAAAGTAGTACACATTGTTGATTTGTGTACCCCGCCTCAATCTACATACGTGCGACAACCCTCAGTGTCTATAGGTGGTGATGATGACAACATTGGTGATGAGGATGATAATGCAATCAATGGTGATGAGGATGACAATGTAGTACACACTCCATTTGATGATGATGACAACATTGCTGATGAGGATGACAATGTTATAGAAGCTCCATTCGATGATGAGGATGACAATGTTATACAAGCGTCATTTGATGAGACATTGGATGAGCACGGTGGATGAGCATGGTATGTCAAGTAAGGCAGATGTGCAGCAGCAACCGCTCTCAACCCGTCTTGACCATGTGGTTGATGAGCTCATTAAAGATGCACTCCATATGCAAGAGAAGCATATGGAGGAGATTGAGTGCCATGTAGATGAATTTTTGGATCAGGTCCATTGTTTGCAGAAATGAAAGTCTATGGAGCTTGAGAAAGATGTGGGACCAGCTTCTAGAGCAAGCCCACGAGTTGAGGGACAACCATGAGCATATGCAAATTGACAACAATTCTGAAGAGCCAGCGTATGCAGGTGAGGGACAACAATCTCTTGGAAAAGGTAGAAAGGGTGAAAAGGCATTGGCTGGTCATGAAAGAGTATCACGGGTGTAGAAGGTCCATATGCAGGACAAGCATATGGAGGAGATTGAGGTGGATCAACTTTTATAGCAAGCCCACGAGCTGAGGGACAGCCATGAGCATATGCAAATTGACAACAATGCTGAAGAGCCAATATATGCAGGTGAGGGACTGTTGGAAAAGGTAGAAAGGGTGGGAAGGCATTGGTTGGTCGTGCAAGAGTATCACGGGGGCAGAAGGTCCATATGCAGGACAAGCATATGGAGGAGATAGAGGTGGACCAGCTTCTACAACAAGCCCACGAGTTGAGGAACAGCCATGAGCATATGCAGATTGACAACAATGCTGAAGAGCCAGTGTATGCAGGTGAGGGACATCCATCTGTTTTGGAAAGGGTGGAAAGGCATTGGCTGGTTATGCAAGAGTATCATGGGTGTGGAAGGTCTCCATGAGCTCACCAATACGATCCTCTCAACTTAGAGCATAGCTAATTAATCATTGTAGGTTCATGGTTTTTTGTTGTATTAGTGGATAAACTTGATATCTATTGTGGTCTTTGGTGGATAGACTTGATATCTATTGTCTCACCTCTATGGTGTGTAGATAGACCTTTTGTATGCAGAACTCTAGTGTCATGTACTTATGGATTATAATGCGATTAAATATTTCTCCAATGTCTTGTTGATATCTTTGCTGTGCTAAGGCAAGTCCATATGTATACAATCACTTGTGTAGGCAATATTTGGTGTTATGCATGTATATTGCCAACATAATTAACTTTCGCATCACTTTTCCATTTTTTGTGTTATGAACGATTTTTGTAGGGACCAATGCCAAACCCCGAGTCCATCGGCCTTGCTCTTAAGGCACTATGTATAGGAGGGTTGGTTTATGTACTTTTTTGCTAGCTCCAACCGGTTGGGCATATATTGTAACCCTAAAAAAAGACCATACGGTCGACAGGTACTTGAAAACTCTAAAAGAATGATTTTGGTTTATTGAATTACATATATATATATACTTATATACTATATATTACTTGAACAGGCACAAGCTGCTGATGATGATCCATCCGTCGCCACTGCAGAGGGTGGACGTGAGCACTACTCATCGGACATTCCGACCGATGTGAGCTCATTTGAGCATGGAGGGAGCACTGAGTCATCATCTGGGTCTGAGTAGTACTCAGACTTATAGTATCACATTCCATATTGAGGATGTGGTTGTATATATATTTTTGTAACTGAAGCCATGGGCTACTTCGATATATGGACTCCCTTGTATATATGTGTACACATAAAATTTTGATAGTAATATTGAATCGTGAATCGATAGTATTGCATTCATGTCTATCTTGAATCGTGTATTGACAATGTATGCATTCATGTCGTTCTTGTCTTAATCTTCGTTGTGGGATATCTTCCTCGTCGTGGATGGTCCAATGCACCAAAAAAAAAAATCCAGAGAGTGTTATTGGGTGCTGGAATGTTGGAACAGCATTCAGGTACCAAATAGCACTCTCTGGATTTTTTTAAAACTCTGTTTGCATGTATAAACGCGTCAACTCTGCAAAATCTCGCGTGTATATACGCGGATAATCTGTAAAAAAACCCGTGTATAGATGCGTCAAATCTACCAAATACGCATGTATAAGTGCAGCTAAACTCACTAAACGCGTGTATAGACGCTTTTATCAGCGCGTCTAAGCGCAGCTGTACTGACAAAACGCGTGTATACGCTCGTGTATTAGCACATCTGAAAAGTACTATACACGCGCTTTTACACGCATGTCTCTGGCCGCGATTATACACGCGCTGATACACGAACCCGCTACTTTTTTTCACAAGTCATTTTTAGCGGCTAGGAGCGCGGGTATGAGCCCGATCCCTTGTAGTGAATACGAGCTCAAGGTACAAACCTTCTATAAGGTTTTCATAGAGATGAGACTTAGGGAGAGAGTGTGTGCACAAGCGTAAGAATGTGCATTGTGTGCACCCAAAAATAAGTGTGAGCTCAAGGAACCAGCGCTCAAAGGTTGAGAGAGAGATATGTTTTCTTAAAAGTAACACATCAACCCTTTTGGAAGTGAAGGCTTGCTTAAAGAAGTGAAGCCTTTTGTTGGAAGTGAAGGCTTGAAGGGCCAGGGGCGAGTAGTCTAGTGGTAGAACGGTTAGGTCCCATCACGGGAGCCGGGTGGGTTATGAGCTGATGGAGTAATCTACTCTCCCACTAAATATATGATATCTTTGTAAGCCGATGGAGTAATCCACTTTCCCACTAAATATCTCATGTCGCAAAAGCCACAAGCCTTTTCCATTTGACCGAGTCGCGCTAGCAAGCAAGGGTCGCTTTGCGTGGGAGATGCGTTAGTGTGATGAAGGGCCTGACGACAGAAGTAGAGTGCAAACGATGAAGAAAGACGTTCGAAACGATTAAGAAATTATAGATTCCCTTCTCTCGTGATGGAGTAGTAGAGACCGGAGACTGCCCTCGCTTATAAAATCACAGTTCCTCTCCTCGATCTGCAGCAATAACTCATCACTGTCTACTTTACCTTAGCCAGCCAGTTCCCTATCATTGTATTCCAGAATGGCCGCCGCCGCCGCCGCCGCTCACTCAACTAAGCCGCACGCAGTAGCCATCCCCTTGCCCGCCCAAGGCCATATCAACCCGCTCATGCGCTTTTGCAAGACGCTGGCCTCCCATGGTTTCCTCATCACCTTCGTGAACATCGACCCCATCCACCAGCGCATCGTCCAGCTGGAGGAGGAGCCGCACCCGCCTGCCAAGCACGTAGATGAAAAGCAAGCGCCGCCGCCCAGCAATATACGCCGAGCTAGCATACCTGTCGAGGGGGTGGACCTGGCCAATGATTTCCGGATGAGTATGGCGGACTTCCTCGAGGCGATGCAGGGGTTGAGTGGTCCCATCGCGCAGCTGGTGGAGCACATCAACAAGGAAGGCCCCCCTGTCACGTGTGTTATCTCCGACATCTTCATGTCCGGTCCGGCACAGAGGGTGGTTGACAAGTTCAACCTCCCGAGGATCGTTATGTTCCCGTCCAGCCAAAGCCTGAACCTCCTCCTGCTCCACATCCACAACGGCCTCATCCCCTTGGAAGACGGTAAGCTAAAATTTCCTTTCGTTGCTCCAGTCACAATTAGTTACATCGTCATTGTCTCTGATCACGACATTTGCCGGCTCTATATATTTGGCAGCAATGCACGCCAGCATCCATCGAGAGAGGCCAGCAGATCTCTTCCGCAAGGACCTTCCAGGCCTTCCCGCGCTCCGCAACGCTGACATGCCATCAATGAAGCATGTAGTGGACGACACGGAGCAATCCTACCCTGCCATTCTTCGAGCGTGCCGGATAGCCTACGAGAGCGCCCACACCATCGTCGTCAACTCCTTTGAGGAGCTCGAGGCCCCGGCCTTCCAAGCCCTGCCCCACCACCTGCGACGGCCCTGCGCCATCTACGGAGTGGGCCCGCTCATCGAGGAATTGGAGGGGGAAAGCAGCACCAGCCTGTGGAAGGAAGAGGACCAGTGCTTGCAGTGGCTCGATGAACAGCCGCCACAGTCCGTGCTCTACATCTCCTTCGGCAGCATCACGCTCCTCTCCAAGCAGCAATTTGAGGAGCTGCTTGCCGGCCTGGAAGCCAGTGGGCAGCGCTTCATTTGGGCCTTTCGCCCAGACCTCGTGGCGGACGCCTCCAGCATCCCACAAGAGTTCCGAGAAAATACCAAGGACCGCGGCTACATAGTGTCATGGGCGCCCCAACTCCGCGTGCTCTCCCATCCCTCCGTGGGCGGCTTCCTTACCCACTGTGGATGGAACTCCACCACCGAGGCCATCTCCGCAGGGGTCCCCATGCTCTGCTGGCCCTACTTCGCGGACCAGTGGCTCGACGCCAAGTTTGTGGTGGAGGAATGGAAGGTGGGGCTCAGGTTCCAAGCCGAAGATGGCCTTGTGCGACGAAGCGAGGTGGAGAAGATGGTGAGGGCTGCAATGGAAGGCGAGGAGGGTAAGACGCTGCGGAAGAATGCTAGCAAGCTCAGAGAGGCCGCACACCGCAGCTTGCAGCCCGGAGGATCATCACACAGCAACATCCAGGCCGTCGTTAAGGCTTTCTCCTAGGTAGGCATGAATACATAAGATAATCTTGTCAGATAAGACAAACATCCATTCTTTGAAACTCGACGTAGTAGGAAAGATGATTGGTTTCTTTTGAGGGGATGCTCTCGATAGGCCTGTCTTCGAGAGACAAACATCCATACTCGAAGTACTGAGGCTCGACGTAGGAAAGATGATCGGTTTCTTTTGAGGGGATGTTCTCAATAGGCGAAAATGTTCTCTGCAATAATAGGCCTGCCTTCGATTGTTTTCTAGCAATGAACGATGAAACATCAAATATAAAAGTACTAGTACATTTTATAAAACGAGAGTGTGTGTCGTAAATTTGAACCTACAAAAAAGACAAGGAGGCATACAAGGATGAAACATCAAATAGGGGCGGATAACTAACGAAGGAGAAATGTTTTTTCATTAATTTGTGTAAGAGGCGCAATACGAAAACCTTAAAAGTGCTAAGGTATTATTAGATTTCTTCAACCTTATTTAATGAAAGTTTTTATAACCGTCATCTCATCTCATAACCACATCAATTCCTCTCTTGTTGCGTCCCCAATAATCTCTCTCTCCCCAATAATCTCTCTCTTGCTGTCCTCTATTGTCGTCAACCTCTTGCTACTTCTCGTGATGCGGTCTTCAAAGGTACCAGTTATATGTACAATTTCCATTCAAGAGTTATATGTACAATTTCCATTCAAGTCCCCTCACTGCCCGCCTTGGCCTCAATGTCGCCCATGTCTATCTTCTACCCTGTTAGAAGACAATGACACGTAGCTACCCACACAAGGAAGGCTAAGGCTCGTGCGCACCCCCCCACGTCTCAGAGTTGATGTTCTCTTGCCACAAGCTTTTGGGGAGGGAAGTGCATCCTCTTGGTTGGGCATGTGCAACAATGTTCTCATCCTTTTGTGCCTCCTCAAAGATGATATATGGTCTCTCTTCTCAAATTTTAGGAATCTGAATCCATCGGATTTTTCCGTATTGAAAACAAAAAAATATCGATGGAGGTAAATCCCTAATTAGTGCAGTCATTTGGGAGCTCTGAATTTTCAGAGAGATAGAAGAGCCATTAGTTAGCCAATAAGATATATGTTGGAAATTATAATGAAATGAGAGAGAGAGAGAGAGAGAGAGAGAGAGAGAGAGCGTGAGTATATGTTGGAAAAGACAAGAGGCATACCTACAAGTAACAAAAGAAAAGGAGCCATATGTTGGAAATTATCACCTAAACACTTCAAGAAGTAAAGCTTACCTAGAAATGGATATGCAATTATAAACAGTAGCCTATAAAAGATATTCCAAAATTCATTCTCTTTTCAAAATATAAGATATTCTAAAATTCATCAACTATAGCCTATTGCCTATAAAAGATATTCCAAAATTCATCTACTTATATATATATATATATATATATTATTGTGCAAAGTTCAAAATAAGGGTATGGCGTCTCCTTTATAAACATAACCCAAAAAGTGGATTGGCCCATATCCACTTAATTTCTTTTAATCTCCAGGAGTTTCTTGGAATCTTTGAGACCAAAACTTATCATGATTGTTCTAACTTGCAAAGTCGCATTGATTACAAGTAGACCTGCGTCCATAACCACATAACAAAGGAATTTTAGAGTTCTAAAATTTTCTTGCATGGCTATGCATGCGGTTGCATCTGTGCATATAGCTGTGAGAGCATAACTGCATGCATAGCCATAGATGTAACCGCGTTTATAGCCATACTGTAGCCAACACAAATTTGTGGAGGGGACACATGGGAGAGAGGGAAACAGATCAGATCTCTGCCTCTTTCTCTTTTGTTCCGTAGTAGTGTACGCAAAAA
This sequence comes from Cibotium barometz, assembly GCF_041138505.1. Lineage (NCBI taxonomy): Eukaryota > Viridiplantae > Streptophyta > Polypodiopsida > Cyatheales > Cibotiaceae > Cibotium > Cibotium barometz. Next base: position 52,988,074 of record NC_141047.1, on the reverse strand, counting down.
ATTGGGCTCTTTCTCACTCACACAATCATTTCTCACCCTCTCATCACACTATCATCGATCATGTGCAAGATCTGATGCATACGTATATATTCATTGTGTAGTCAAACGTTCTATACTTAGATCTCATCCATGATTCCTCTCCATGGGAGTGGCTTATCATTCTTCTTAATTTCATGTATTTAATTATTATTTTTTTGTTGAAGTACATGTAAATATACATGTTTCGTTGTAAGAGTTTGTTAATACAAATGATAGAATAACTTACACAATAAAATTTCAAGGTGTTAATCACTATTCATTTGGTGTGTACTTTGTTCTTCCTGTTTTGTGACATTCTTTTTACTTCTCTTCACAATGAGCTTCAGAATCTCCTTCCCATCTTCTAAGAAGAATTTATGTTTCACCAATGGTTGAGTTCTCGTGTGTGCAAAGTTCTTACAAGAATAAGTAGCCCCCATGTCATTCTTTGGATTGCAAGCAATAGTAAATATTGGGTCCCAAAAGTTCCATGTCCCACTAGAGCTTACATACTTGAAGGCTCTCTTTCAAGCAATTACCTCGCAATAGTTGATGCTTGGTTAATCTCGAGCCCACAACCAATAGCCATTCTAGAAGACTTCCAACTCAATCAAACATGATAGATTTTTATAACCCCCTACAAGATTAGAACAAAACTCAGCCTCATCCACATTTGCAAGAGGAGAGGGTAAGAGCATCTTGGATACCAATGGCGATATTGCATTTGAGTTCCCACCAACCATGGGATCACGTGTAGGGATGCTCCATGGAGAATAAGTATGATCCCCACTAGTGGTCAAAGCCACTAATTTTTAATTATTGCCTTCCCCTTGGAGTGTGTCAAAAAATCCATTGCCTAAGTAATTTGAAGTGTGTAAATGAGTTTTGCCCATGACTAAAGAACCATCTAAGATCTCAAACACATCACATTTTAGTGGTAGCATACTAAAAGCATCGACCAGTGGAGAGGAGTGCAATAGTGCATTTGGAAAGCTCCTTTGCCATTACTGCTCAATGCTTGCACGAGAATATAAGAGAGAAAAATAGATTAGATCTACTTCTCTCTCTCTCTTATTCTGTCCTCCTCCATTGGAGGGTGCACTACTAAGAAACCCTATTACCATGTGCATTCAAGGGTATTTAAAAAACCCCTTATCTGTGAATTTTTCATGAATAAAATGATCCCTTTTCCTTTATAAACTTACGGGTTTTTTCATAATCGATTAAAAAAACCTCTTCTGTAAACGTATTTGTATAAATTTTCTTTAAAATTTTGAATTAAAAATGCCTTCTAATGAACTCACATGCTAAACTAATTTCATATATTTAGGTGCATCCCACAAGCCTCCCCCTCGGCACCTGCTCGCCCTCCCCATTAAAAAAAAACTAAAACTATAATGAAAGATCTATGCCCCCTCCGCACAACAAATTCTAGGATGCTAGAAGTGAAAGTAGCACTTCTTGCACAGGGCAGAGCCTCTCACTCGGGGCCTCGCCCATGGATATCCAGACAAGAGACTAATCCCTCGGTTCTTCCAAACCTGAACCCAACTTCCCTCGCCTAGAAAGCACGGGCGATTCCTCTGGGATAATTTTATTCTAACGTAGTCAAAAGCCTTAACTAACCAAACTGATCCTTTCAAACCTCGCCTAGAAAGCACGGGCGATTCCTCTGGGATAATTTTATTCTAACGTAGTCAGAAGCCTTAACTAACCAAACTGATCCTTCCAAACCTGTAAGTTTCATGGTTAGATCAAGGAAGAGACTTGCACTTGGATCATAGAGTCTGACACTTTTTATCTCATAAAGAGGCACAACCGTTGATTCTTTTCCACCATAGAACAAGGGTTATTTGGGATTTACTTCAACTATCGTAACTTAACAGAATTGAGTCTCATTTTAAGTCCAGCCTAACCCCATTGAATCCCATGGGTTAGCCAACTGCCCAACCACTATAGTAATAGGATCCATTTAGGAGTTTAGTTATGTTTTACCCTGGGTACCAGGGAAAAGAGTTCCCAGGCCCCCTAGTCGACGCTTCAAGCAAACTTCAAGATAGTCACACCACTTACCCCAATATGAAATTACCTATTTCACAGATTCAGTTGTCTTTAAAACAATCTTTCAATAAGATTATAGTATCACTAATCATAATCCTCCAAAATATTTAGCTTGAATTCTAATTTCCAATCATTCCTTCATTGGTGTACCTATGGCATCATTGGCAACCAGAACGCTCACCACCTGTTCGCTCAGGGGCCTTTTCAATAGTTCCTTACTTAGAAATATAATCACATAAGAAAAATCCAGATGGACTCTCTATTGAAGATCAGCAAGATCAACCAACAGATCCATATAAAAGAGCCATGGACTCATCTGTTGAGGACCAGCAAGGCCAATCAACCAAATCCATACCTGAGTTCAGAAAACAACTCCAACTCATTTTTCCATTTTCTTCCTCGATGCACGTGTGGGTATCTTTGGCAACCCAGAGCCCGAGCACCGTATGGTCAGCACCCTATAGGCTCCTTTTTCGCAGGTCACCTAGCGCTTCACTCATAGGCCGCTTCCTTGGTCCCTCATCCACCGTACCGGGAAGCTCACCATTTAAATTGAACCGAGGTTGGTCAAGACCTCAGAGCACGACCTTGCTACGCAAGACATCCTCCATTGACTCTCCGTCAGCTATTGCAACTTTATCACTTAGGTCTCCAAGACCTCATTCACAAGGTGGTCAAAATGCTTCCCCAGCATTCTTGACATAAAATAGTCATTTAAAAACAGGTTATAAATACAGTTTCTAACGAACTCTCATCTTTCCACATTGTTCCACATCATTTCTCGTTAATCCACATTCTTCTACATCAATTCACATGGCTTATAATTCCCATCCAATCACATCATATTACATCTCATCACATCTATCTACATCTATCTACATCTATCCTCATTACATCACATCACAACATATCCACATCACATCTCATCCATTCATATCACATCACATCCATCTACATTTATTCAAATCCTTATCACATCCACATATCATCACATCACGTTCACATCTATCTACATCACTTCACATCCATTCACATCTACCCAAAGTTCACATCACATCATATCACATCTCATCTATCCATATCATATCTCAACCATTCATATATAACCAGATCCACATCACATCACATCACATCACATCACATTCACATTTCACCACATCCACTCACATCTCATCACATGCATCACACCCATTCACATCCCACATTCATCTACATCCCCAAACATGCTCTGATGGGAGCCAAACTTTGCAAGCATGTGGGAGGGGCCCGCTCTCACATGTTTTCAAAGTTTGGTCACAATCGAAGCATGTTTCGATTGGTAGTGTGGATTTTTCAAGTCTCTTGGTGCTTAAGAGGCCATGGAAAATCCGGGCCTTCCCCACACCATCGTACCCAAACATGCTCCGATGGGGACCCAACTTTGCAAGCATGTGGGAGGGGCCCACCCCCATATGCTTGCAATGTTTGGTCACATTCGGAGCATGTTTGGATTGGTAATTAGCGCCCATTGTGGATTTTTCAAGTCTCTTGGTGCCATGGAAAATCTAGGCCTTCCCCATACCATCGTACCCAAACATGCTCTGATGGAGACCAAACTTTGCAAGCATGTGGGAGGGGCCCACCCCCACATGTTTGCAGAGTTTGGTCATAATCGGAGCATGTTTGGATTGGTAATTAGCGCCCAGTGTGGATTTTTCAAGTCTCTTGGTGCTTAAGAGGCCATGGAAAATCCGGGCTTTCCCTATACCATCGTACCCAAATATGCTCCGATGCGGACCCAACTTTGCAAGCATGTGGGAGGGGCCCACCTCCACATGCTTGCAAAGTTTGGTCACAATCAGAGCATGTTTGGATTGGTAATTAGCAGCCAGTGTGGATTTTTCAAGTCTCTTGGTGCTTAAGAGGCCATGGAAAATCCGGGCCTTCCCTATACCATCAAACCCAAACATGCTCCGATGGGAACCAAACTTTACAAGCATGTGGGGGGGACCCACCCCCACATGCTTGCAAAGTTTGGTCACAATCGGAGCATGTTTGGATTGGTAATTAGCGCCGAGTGTAGATTTTTCAAGTCTCTTGGTGCTTAAGAGGCCATGGAATATCCGGGCCTTCCCCATATCATCATACCCAAATATGCTCCGATGTTTCAACAAACGATATAATAGCCAAAGTGTAAAAAAAATTAGAAAACCGTGAACATCAACTAAAATGCAATGATCCTCAATAATGAGAAAACTCATAATGATATAAACATCAACTAAGTATATCAGAATGTGAGCTAGCACAGCTACTCTGGGTTTAGCCACTAACTCAAAAGTTCAAGGTATTTTGAAAATGAGCTACCCCAGCTATTCTGAGATTAGACACTCCCAAAAAATCTAAGTACAATGTAAGTGAGCTAACCCAGCTAGTCTGAGTTCAGTTCACTATCAAGATAGAGATCTAGTCAAGATAGGTTCAATCATGCCACTATTCACATGCCAAAAAAATCTCCTGACAATCCAAGCATCACATTTGGGATACGATGATACTGCACTCCCACACAAATGTTGGGAGCACCACTCGACTACGTGGCCCGCATCTCTGAACAAATCAAAAAGGGAGCCAAACTGGTCCAAATCTTGTCCAAATTGAGTCAAACTGAACCTAGAAAATTCTATAACCCAGTTGGACTTGGTGAGTGGCCTCCCTCACCTATAAATAGACCCTCACTTATTTATAATAAAATATTAGAGCTATACTATGCCAGTATTATATTAAAATAATTATATTTTCTATTATCCCTTAAATTTTCCTCTCTCTTGGGAGCTTGGAGCTCTCTCTCTCTACAACAACTCTTGGAGTTGCTCTTCTCCTCTTGGTGGACCAACTGATTGGTTAGGGGCTTCACTGCAATTAGAGAATCAAGCCAAACTTGGAGATAAAATCAATTTTTATGGTTTTTTCTAATTTCTCTTAATGACTCTCTTCTTCTCAACCCCTCTCAAGCTTGATAAGCTTTCTATATAATTATTTTAATTAAAATCAAGCTTTCCCTTACAGTATTAATGCTTAATTAAGAGAAAGTTAATCTTTATGCTTATTTGTAATGCTTTCTTTAAGTAAATCTCTCTCTCTAAAAGAATAGCCATCTTTATGGCTAAATCCCTTGAAAAATGATGCTTCTCAATGATAGTCTCTTAATTTAAAGCTAAACTCTAGGCTTGATAAGCTAAAGATTAAGAAAATGATATTTTTATGATTTTATGTAACAAAATAATGGTTATTTCTTTTAGATTATTTATAAGTAGTTAAAAACTACTTTGAGTGATTCCAAATGAGAAATAGATTATCCTATCAATTTGGGAAAAGAGAAATAATGAAATTAGCTTAGTCTAGTGGGATAATCATAATTAAGTTTATGATTATGGTTAAAATTATGATTTAAATTCATAGTTTGATTTTAAGCATAAAAGAGAAACCACTATCATATTTTCATTACAAGCTTTTACTCTTTTAAGAAAATTTGAGAATTATCAGTAATAGATAGCAAAGCTATGGTAAAATTTTTAGAAAATAATACATATCTTATTTTTATGCATAATGCTAAAAGGGGACTTCCTACCATATTCTAGGATTTGACATCCTATGCAAAAAGAATGATTTTCATCATATTCATGAGAAATTGTTTTTTTGTAATTATGCATATTTAATTGATTATGAGAAAAGAGTAAATTTTGGTAAAATTATTTTTATACAAAAAGAGGAATTCCCATGATATTTGAGATCCAAGTAATTAAATGGTAAAAGATGAATTTTTGGTAAATTTATTTTTATGCAAAAAGAGGAATTCCCATGATATTTGAGATCCAAGTAATTAAATGGTAAAAGAGGAATTTTCGGCATAATTCAAGTTATGAGTATTTATCAAAAGTGGAATTTTGAGTATTAATATTTTTATTGGAAAATATGGGTAGAATTGATTTTTGTAAATCCCATGAATCTTTTATTCAAAAAGAAGAATATTGGATATATTTTACTTGAGAAATTTGAGAAATAATATGAATCGAGAAAACTTGGATATTTCTTATTTAGAAAAGAGAATCTGGAATCCCTGGTAGGATCGAGGATCCAATGAGTAAATGGAAGTTTAGAATTAATTCTCATTAATGAAGCTTAAGGAATGAAAATACAATACTTAAAAGGCCCAGATTTTTGAAGGCCTCTTAAGCACCAAGGGACTTGAAAAATCCGCACTGCGCGCTAATTACCAATACAAATATGCTCCGATTGTGACCAAAGTTTTCAAGCATGTGGGGGTGGGTCCCCACATGCTTGCAAAGTTGGGTACCCATTGGAGCATGTTTGGGTTCGATGGTATGGGGAAGGCCCGGATTTTCCATGGCCTCTTAAGCACCAAGAGACTTGAAAAATCCGCACTGGGCGCTAATTACTAATCCAAACATGCTCTGATTGTGACCAATTTTCGCAAGCATGTGGGGGTGGATCCCCCCCACATGCTTGCAAAGTTTGGTCCCCATCATAGCATGTTTGGGTACGATTGTATGGGACAGGCCCGGATTTTCCATGGCCTCTTAAGCACCAAGAGACTTGAAAAATTCACACTAGCTACTAATTACCAATCCAAACATGCTTCGATTATGACCAAACTCTACAAACATGTGGGGGTGGGCCCCTCCCACATGCTTGCAAAGTTTGCTTCCCATCGGAGCATGTTTGGGTACGATGGTATGGGGAAAGCCTGGATTTTCCATGGCCTCTTAAGCACCAAGAGACTTGAAAAATCTACACTCGGCGCTAATTACCAATCCAAACATGCTCCGATTGTGACCAAACTCTGCAAGCATGTGGGGGTGGGTCCCCCACACATTCTTGCAAAGTTTGGTCCCCATCGGAGCATTTTTGGGTACGATGGTATGGGGAAGGCCCGGATTTTCCATGGCCTCTTAAGCACCAAGAGACTTGAAAAATCCACACTAGCCACTAACTACCAATGCTAACATGCTCCGATTGTGACCAAGCTTTGTAAGCATGTGGGGGTGGGTCCCCCCCACATGCTTGCAAACTCTGGTCCCCATCAGGGCATGTTTAAGTACGATGGAATGGGGAAAGCCCGGATTTTCCATGGCCTCTTAAGCACCAAGAGACTTGAGAAATCCACACTGGCTGCTAATTACCAATCCAAACATGCTCGGATTGTGACCAAACTTTGCAAGCATGTGGGCCCCTCCCACATGCTTGAAAAGTTGGGTCCCCATAGGAGCATGTTTGGGTACGATGGTATGGGGAAGGCCCGGATTCTCCATGGCCTCTTAAGCACCAAGAGACTTGAAAAATCTACACTGGGCGCTAATTACCAATCCAAACATACCCCGATTGTGACCAAACTTTGCAAACATGTGGGGGTGGGCCCCTCCCACATGCTTGCAAAGTTTGGTCCCCATCGGAGCATGTTTGGGTACGATGGTATGGGGAAAGACCGGATTTTCCATGGCCTCTTAAGCACCAAGAGACTTGAAAAATCCACACTGGCTGCTAATTACCAATTCAAACATGCTTCGATTGTGACCAAACTTTGCAATCATGTGGGGGTGGGTCCCTCCCAAATGCTTGCAAAGTTCGGTCCCCATCGGAGCATGTTTGGGTACGATGGTATGGGGAAGGCCCGTATTTTCCATGGCCTCTTGAGCACAGAGACTTGAAAAATCCACACTGGGCCCTAATTACCAATCCAAACATGCTCCGATTATGACCAAACTTTGCAAACATGTGGAGGTGGGCTCCTCCCACATGCTTGCAAAGTTTCGTTCCCATCGGAGCATGTTTGGGTATGATGGTATGGGGAAGGCCCGAATTTTCAATGGCCTCTTAAGCACCAAGAGACTTGAAAAGTCCGCACTGGGCGCTAATTACCAATCCAAACATGCTCCGATTGTGACCAAACATTGCAAGCATGTGGGGGTGGGTCCCCCCCAAATGTTTGCAAAGTTTGGTCCCATCGGAGCATGTTTGGGTACGATGGTATGGGGAAGGCCCGAATTTTCCATGGCCTCTTAAGCACCGAGACTTGAAAAATCCACACTGGGCGCTAATTACCATTCCAAACATGCTCGGATTATGACCAAACTTTGCAAGCATGTGGGGGTGGTCCCCCCCACATGCTTGCAAAGTTGGGTCCCCATGAGAGCATGTTTGGGTACGATGGTATGGGGAAGGCCTAGATTTTCCATGGCCGCTTAAGAACTAAGAGACTTGAAAAATCCACACTGGCCGCTAATTACCAATCCAAACATGCTCCGATTGAGACCAAACTCTGCAAACATGTGGGGGTGGGTCCCTCTCACATGCTTGCAAAGTTTGGTTCCCATCGAAGCATGTTTGGGTACGATGGTATGGGGAAGGCTTGGATTTTCCATGGCCTCTTAAGCACCAAGAGACTTGAAAACTCTACACTAGGCACTAATTACCAATCCAAACATAATCCGATTGTGACCAAACTCTGCAAGAATGTGGGGGTATGTCCCCCCCACATGCTTGCAAAGTTTGGTCCCCATCGGAGCATGTTTGGGTTCGATGGTATGGGGAAGGCCCGGATTTTCCAAGCATAATCCGATTGTGACCAAACTCTGCAAGCATGTGGGGGTATGTGCCCCCCACATGCTTGCAAAGTTTGGTCCCCATCGGAGCATGTTTGGGTTCGATGGTATGGGGAAGGCCCGGATTTTCCATGGCCTCTTAAGCACCAAGAGACTTGAAAAATCTGCACTGGCCGCTAATTACCAATCCAAACATGCTCCGATTATGACCAAACTTTGCAAGCATGTGGGGTGGGTCCCCCCCACATGCTTGCAAAGTTTGGTCCCCAACGGAGTATGTTTGGGTTAGATGGTATGGCGAAGGCCCGGATTTTCCATGGCCTCTTAAGCACCAAGAGACTTGAAAAATCCACACTGGCCACTAATTACCAATCCAAACATGCTCTGATTGTGACCAAACTCTGCAAGCATGTGGGGGTGGGCCCCTCCCACATGCTTGCAAAGTTGGGTTCCCATCGGAGCATGTTTAGGTACGATGGTATGGGGAAGGCCCGGATTTTCCATGGTCTCTTAAGCACCAAGAGACTTGAAAAATCCACACTGGCCACTAATTACCAATCCAAACATGCTTCAATTATGACCAAACTTTGCATGCATGCGGGGGTGGGCTCCCCTCACATGCTTGCAAAGTTTGGTTCCCATTGGGGCATGTTTGGGTACGATGGTATGGGGAAGGCTCGGATTTTCCATGGCCTCTTAAGCACCAAGAGACTTGAAAAATCCCCAGTGGGCACTACTTACTAACCCAAACATGCTCCGATCATGACCAAACTTTGCAAGCATCTGGGGGTGGGCTCCCCCCACATGCTTGCAAAGTGCGATTCCCCCCATCGGAGCATGTTTGGGTACGATGGCATGGAGATTTTCAACAAACAATATGATAGCCAAAGTGTTAAAAAATTTAAAAAAATCAAGAACATCAACTAAAATGTAATGATACTCAATAATGAAAAAACTCATAATAATATAAACATCAAATAAGTACATCAGAATGAAAATGAGCTACCCCAGCTAGTCTGAGATTAGTCACTGCCCATAAATCTAAGTACAATGTAAGTGAGCTAACCTAGCTAGTCTAAGTTTAGTCACTATCAACGGCAACCCAATCAAAATCGTCATCTCTAGCTAGTCGACGTGCGCATCGAGGCTGCTGTGCACATCGAGGAGGCTGTGTCAGCTGCGGGGGTCGTCGAATATCTACGGGGAGTTCTGCCTCAAAGGCAAGATCATGAGCTGGTGTCGGTGTACTCGGAAGCTCACGAGTCCCATAAGCTACTATAGCCCTCTCCCTCTCTCTACGTTGTGCTATTGCAAGACGTCTCTGTCTGTAAACCCAAAATCTATAATCAGTAATGGTACGTGTCTGCCACTCTGCTCGTGTAAGCTCCTCTGCTATAAGGACACGCTGCTCATGAGAAGCAGCACTCCTGCTAGCACCATCACCCGAGGTGCCAATAGGACCAGCACCACCCACACGCTCGTATGTTGTGATCTGGCTCTCGTGAAGGCCTCTCTAGTATGCATCAAAACTCATGTGTACTCCACTCAATCTCTAGAGGCACCTCAGGCTCCTGATCTCTGTCACCATCGACGCGTCGAGTCCCAAGTCAGTAGGTAAAATCAAGAGGCCTGCCAGTCCTAGCATCTACTCGAATGAGGCCTGGGTGAAGATCATCAATGCCCAAAACTCTGTATGTCGCTAGGTCGACGCGTGCACGGCAAGAGGGACATGCTGAGAATCGTTCTAGCTCCTAGGTGATGAAAGACAAATGGAAAAAATGTCCACATCCCAGGGCATATCCACTAGTATTGTCAATGTCCTCGATACAGAGAGCGCAACAGGCATCATGTAGGAATGGTGGTGCATCCTGAGGGAGAGGTCGTCGAAAAACCTATGTAATAACAGGCCGTGGATATAAAGGCAAGTAGGGCACTATCACATCTAAGGATCTGTGGAACTCTCGAACATGCAGCATCAACTGCTCTGCCCTATGTTGTGCAATCTGCTCCATAATCATGTGATGTTGTGCCTCAGCTCTAGAACTCTCTACCTCAGTCCGAACATCAGTGGTAGGTGTGGAACCCTACGTGACACAATCAACCATGCCGCTCATGTAAAAATATAGAAAAGTACATATAAATATGTAAATAAATGACTAAAAAAACTTAAGAAGTAATAAATATGTAAATACCTCGACATCTATTGTCGGTATCGATCGTGAGAATAAGCGCACCACGTGCTGGATGCTCTCCGTGGTACTCCGTACGTCGATGCCAACCTGGGTGCCAAGAGCCTCGACTGTCGACATAAGCACAAATGAAAGATATGTAGGAGTTACACGAAGGACTGGTGGAGGCCGCCTACCCTGGTCCTGGAGACGGCCTCAGCCAGCACCACCACCCGGTCGATGGCTAGTGTAATCCACCTCCTCCCCTAAGACAAACTCCACATATAATTGCTTTGCGAAGTATATGGGAATCTGGCGGTTGTTCGGCATCCTCCCATATGCGGCAACATATCGACTATAGATATGTGCCGCCATATGAGGATGCGAACACCGCGAAATATTAAGGGGCTTGCCCGGCCGCCCCAGGCCTCATCCCACGACTATCGAGGAAAAGATCTAAGTAGGCTCCATCCCTAATTGGACCAAGATCACAGACTTGACGATATGTCAAGCCATGTGACACAGGAGCAGTGCGATGGTGGGCTATCCACTCATCTACATATACAATATCGTGAAGGCTACGAAGGGACGAAATCATCGCCTCCAAGTCTGCCACGATATGTAATGTAAACAGTGTGTCTCTCTCTAGGACTCCTATGGATAGGTACTAACTCGCGGTCTATCTCTGCGATGAGGTCCACAATAGACAAGCGGCCCTCCTCGTGGCCCTCCTCGTGTGACTCCATGCTAAAACCTAAGCCTAACACAAAGGTCCAATGTGAAAGGTCCAATGTGAAGGGTCCAATGCTTAGTGCTAAGTAGCACTAATGAAGCTATAAAACAATGCTAATGGGCCCACTAATGCTAATCCAAATCAAGAGAGTAAGGAGAGTGAAAACGACTTCTGACAATGAGGCAAAAAAAAAGTTTTTCGGTTTTATAACCTCAAACGAGGTTCGGTGGCATCATGCACTTTAGGGTTTGCAAGATGTACACTCTGGATTTTAGGGTTAGTGAAACAAACGACCAAGATACACACTTAATTTTAGGGTTGGTGAAGGATCTACGACTGAGTTTTGATATTAGTATCTCGTTCGAGGTACACGGACGGCTTAGATTTTAAGTCATTACCATGACCGAGGTATGTCGACGGTCGAGATTCATTAAATACCTCGATCGAGATATTTAAACGGCTGGGATCCCATCTTCCAATGTGCATGAATGGACGTGGAGATTGCATCTCTGTACCTCGAACGAGATATGTGGACGGTGGAGATTGCATCTCTTTACCTCGAACGAGGTATTTCAATGGTCGAGATTTGATCTTAATATCTCGTTTGAGATATGTGGACGGTGGAGATTGTATCACTATACCTCGAACAATGAATGGTCGAGATTTTATTTCAATATCTCGTTCGAGATACGTGGACGGTGGAGATGGGCTAGTCAAATATGCCTAGGGGGATACAGCGTGGCATTGATGTGGATCCGAGTGCCATGAATATCTCAATCGAGATAGTGTGGTGGCGGTGACCTGTATTGGTGACATGGATGATGACTAGAAACCCGGACCTGCTAGCGTGGCATTAGTTGGTATCTCATTCGAGATATGTCGCTTTAGGCTTGGGAGGCACGTGTCGTGTTTTAATTGATGGTGATATCACGATCGAGGTACTCCGCCCGAGATGCGTGGATGTCCCAATTTTAGAGAGAGTGAACGAAAGTGTATACCCTCATCTTGCAACCACCCCACACCACATTCATTCACATCTCATCACATCACATTCATTCACATCACATATCATCCATTCACATCTATCCCGATTCACATCACATCCATTTCACATCACATATCATCCATTCACATCTATCCCAATTTACATCATATCACATCACATCCACATCATATCTCATTCATACACATCCCATCTCATTCATCCACATCCATCCAATCATTCACATGCACGACTATCCACATCTATCCATACATTCACATCTATCACTTCACATCCACATATATTCACATCACATCACATTTCATCCATATCTCTTTACATCACATCACATCTCATCCACATCACATTCACATCCACATCTCTTTACATTACATCACATCTCATCCACATCCACATCACATTCACATCCACATCCCTTTACATCACTTCACATCTCATCCCCATCCACATCTCACATCTCTTTTCATCACATCACATCTCATCCACATCCACATCTCTTTTCATCACATCACATCTCATCCACATCCACATCACATTCACATCCACATCACATCCACATCTCATCCACATCCACATCCACATCCATTTACATCACATCACATCCTTTCACATCCACATCCACATCTGTTTACATCACATTCTTTCACATACACATCCACATCCATTCTTTCACGTACACATCCACATCCATTCTTTCACATACACATCCACATCCATTCTTTCACGTACACATCCACATCCATTCTTTCAATACACATCCACATCCATTTACATCACATTCTTTCACATACACATCCACATCCATTTACTTCCCATCTCATTCTTTCACATATCCTCTCATCTCATCATTCACATCCACATCCATTTACTTCACATCTCATCCATATTCATTTTCATTACACCACATCCTATCACATTCCATTCACATCTTATCACGTCCCATTCACATCTTATCACATCCTATTGCATCCCATTTACATCTTATCACATCTCATTCACATCTTATCGCATCCCATTTACATCTTATCACATCCATTTAGTAGCTTTTCCTACTTCGATACCGATAATGGGACTTTTTCTAAATTTCTGCCAATTGTTTGGCTTAGATAAAGGTTCTTTTTCTCGACGACTCTTTCCATATTCTTTCACAATTTCTCAAATGAATTATATTCAATACTCCTCTTTTGAATAAAAGAATTCATGGGATTTACAAAAATCAATTCTACCCATATTTTCACTTTTGATAAATATTCATAAATTGAATTATACTAAAAATTTCTCTTTCTCCCATTTAGTTTCTTGGATCTCAAATATCATGGGAATTCCTCTTTTTACATTTAAATACTTGAATTCTAAATGTCATGGGAATTCCTCTTTTATCCATCAAATAAATTTATCTAAAATTTCTCTTTTCTTTAATAAAAATATCCATTAATTCAATATGCCAAGAATTTCACTTTCATTATTAAAATGATTGAATTCCAAATGTCATGGAAATTCCTCTTTTATCATTTAAATATTTCTCACACATAAAATAATTTTATCTAAAATAAAATATCCATTAATTCCAATATGCTAAGAATTTCACTTTTCCCATTTAAATGATTGAATCCCAAATGTCATGGGAATTCCTCTTTTATCATTTAAATAAAATTACCACAATTTTCTCTTTTCTTAATTATTTAATTATGCATAAATCTTAAAAATTAGTTTTCCATTGAATGTGATGAAAATCATTCTTTTAGCCTAGGATATTCAATCCTAGAATATGGTAGGAAGTTCTCTTTTCACGTTATGCATAAGAATGAATTATGTATCAATTTCTTAAAATTTTTGCCATAGCTCTGCTGCTATTACTGACAATTTTTAATATTTTTGAAAAGAATAAGACTTAGTAATGTAAATATGATAGTATAACTATCTTTTAACCTCAAATCTAATTTATGGATTCAACTCATAAGATTACCATAATTTACTAGCATATAAGTATAAAAAACCATTTTCTTAACCTCTAGTTCACAAGCCTAGAGTTTGATTTGTGAATTGAGAATTTTAAGCATAAATGTAAACTTTTCTTAATTATTCATTACAACTCTTAAGAAAAGCTTGATTTACATTATAAACACTTAATTTAGAAACTTCTCAAGCTTGAGAGGGGTTGAGAAGTGAAAACATTGAGAATAGTAGAGAAAAACCATAAAATTACACTTTACCTCTTGTTTTTGCTTGCTTCTCTATCTTAGAAGAAGCCCCCAACCAATCAATTGCTTAGTGTGTTGAAAGGAAAGCTCCAAGGGTGGTTGAAGAGAGAGAGAGGCTCCACTCTCTCCAAAAGTAGAGGATTTTTAAGGGATAATAAAAAATATGATTATTTTAATTTAATATTGGCATGGTTATAGTTCACAGATTTTTTTACAAAAGACTAAGGATCTGTTTATAGGTGAGGGAGGCCTCTAACCAAGTCCAACTATTTATAGGTGAGGGAGGCCTCTATTTATAGGTGAGGGAGGCCTCTAACCAAGTCCAACTGGGTTCTAGAATTTTACAGGTTCAGTTTGGCTAAATTTGGATAAGATTTGGACCTAGTTTGGCTCCCTTTTGATTTGGTTTGATCCAGGAGAGAGGAGAGATAAAAATATCACAATTTTATTGAATTAAAAACTCCACCACATGTGTGAAATAGGCGCCTCCTTGAAGTCTCCCCCCCTCCCTACTACCAAGGTGTCAAAAATGTATCATTATACCAAAATATCTCATTTAATATCTCATAGTTTTTTACTAATAAACCTTGTACTCAATCAACTCTTCATATTATGTGGGCATTTACACATTTTTGGGTATTTTTTTTATTCATTGGATTGATCTCCTCTCCACACTTGGGATAATCCAATTGGTCCATAGAAACCTTAATTCGACCATAATCTAAAAATTTCTAAAAATCTTGAACCTTAGGCTGTCCTTTATACACATTTTTAATTGATTCCAATTGCACATTGGAAAGTTCTCTTTGAATTCTATTTAAGGGGAAACCATTTTAGACACTAGGAGGATTTTTATATCCAAAAATATCTCAATTTTGGATTACCTCTCTCTAGATATTTTCTCTCTCCATTCCAAAATACGGTAAAACAAGATCTTTCTTTTATTTCAGAGAGGGGAATAATTACAAGATCAGAAGGGGACCTTTACATCTCAAAAGCTGGAGGGAGGAATCTTACGCCCCACATTCTTGTTTGTCCTACTGTACTAGCTTTCGATCTATATTTCTGTTTTATAGTTTGATTAGTTTTTGTGTTTATGTTTGTGCACTTTTACAAGCGGACCCAATTTTTACATCTTTTTCAATGAAAATGAACATGTAAAAAAAACTCAAAAGAATCCAAATGCATGTCCAAATAATCATTGGATATAGATACGTCAAAGTTAGTGTGTAAAATAAGCATCAACAATTAAAAGATTTGGATGGTTTTTTTAATGCAAATTTTGACACACTTATCGATGACAAAACAAATGGATGCACCATTATGCCAGCAGTGAAGAGTATATGCATCAACTATACTCAGATTTCACAAAACATACATTTTCATTACTTAAACCAATTTACATAACATCTTTTAGTTAGGGTTACAATATATGCTCAACCGGTTGGAGCTGACAAGAAAGTACATAAACAACACGTCCTATACATAGTGCCTTAAGAGAAAGGCCGATGGACTCAAGGTTTGGCATTGGTCCCTACAAAAAACATTCATAACACAAAAAATAGAAAATGGCAAGTGATGAAAAAGTTTATTATGGGTGCAAAGTGTAGAGTGCCTACCATATCGAGACCACATCTATCCAATTGACGTTGATACCCTCTCGGCTCTGCTCACCTTGCTTGAGGAGGGCATGCGTGTGCCGTCCTTTAAGTCATACCTCACCTCCTAAAAATTTATTGCACATCCCACCACTCTTTGTTAGAAGCATAAAAATCAACTATAAATACTTGCTTGCACAAGAAATGCACATATTGTGCCAAAAAAAAAGAGAGAATGATTACTATTTGTACTTACAAATTAGGTGTGGAAAGCGTCCCTCCCAAGATGGGAGATTTTTACACTCCATCCACTTAGTTGGCACCTCCTCCTATCGGTACTTGTGGGGGTTTGCATTGTACTTCCTACACTCCTCATGCCAAATCCCTTGATGATAATACCAAGGCCCTTCTCCCCCTACCTTCACCCTGTGTGTAGTGATATCAATGCACCATTGCTTCATGGCATCTACCATGTGGTCTTTGATCCACCTGGGATGGACCTCTTCACGGAATGGGGATAGCCTAAAGTCACTCTTGATCTTTTTGATGATGTGGTCCTTCTTTTCTTGTTCTAGTTTACACCATTTATTCATAAAGTCATGGGTGAAAACTATTTGGCATAAATCACGAATGCCAGTATTCACCTTGTTGCCTACATCGTCGACGAGAACTATATTTCCCTCCACTACTCAGTATTGGTGGTTATGATATGCATTGGATATACATGAGTTAGTGTAGTGTCAATGTGTGTGAGCATGGTGTCCCCTCATAACTAGAAATGGGTGGGCACTCACATGGAGGGGTAGAAGCATCTATGGCACCACCATGGCAACAACTCAATAAGCACTCCCATCTTCTACGACTGCAATTAGTTGAGTAATCCGTGGGTCGGGGTTCCTATGACCTCTCATCATGGAGTGTCCAGAGCGTGACTTGTGTGTGGTGGTGGGTTGTGATGGTTGTGCAGAAGTGCTAACCCTTCCCCTAAAGTATGCTTGAGCCATATCCCTTTTCTCGAGGCTCATTTATGTGATGAAATTGAAAAACTTGTCGTGGAACATTGCCTATCGGTAGGCATGGTGGAGATATTGGGTTTATGTGGGTGTGTTGTTTGGTGTGCAATCCATGGTCTACACACACGCAAATACAAGTGGTTATGTGCATGATTATGCAAGTGTTTAGTATTGAGGGTTTACGCAATGCATGGCAAAATCATGGGGCATGCTCATGCCCATGTTTACACCATCACTCTAAGGAGAGGAGCATGGTCATGCTTAGATCTCCCTACCGAAAGCTTACATCAAGGTAAATTTTAAAAAGCAAGTAGATGCATACACAACTATGAGGACACTTTACTAGAGAGACTTAGAACTGGTTGGATTCTGAAGGGTGGGCTTGCAGCATGAGAGACCGAGAGAGAGAGAGAGAGAGAGAGAGAGAGAGAGAGAGAGAGCTTGTGAGAGTAAATCAACAGAAACCCTGCAAAACAAACACAAACAAATCATGTTAGCAATAGTGAAATCACCACACCACACACACACACACACACACACACACACACACACACCAAAAAAAAAAACAAACATCAAAAGCAAGGGCAAGGGGGAAGGGCTATCTACTAGTTGGAGTCTTGAGGGATGGCTTACAGCATGACAGACCAAGATAAGGCTTGTGAGAGTAAATCAATGGAAACCCTACAAAACAAACACAAACAAAACATGCTAACAACCAATGAAATTATACACATATACCCCACACCACACACACACACACAGACACACAAAATTAAAAGCAAGGGCAAGGGAGAAGGGCTATTTATATTCCATTAGGAAATTTTTGGACCCAAAAAGGGCCTCCTAAGGATTCATAATTTTAAGGGATTAGAGCTTAAAAAGCTGGGCTTAAGGAAGACAAAGGCTATGATGACCCCTATTTTTTACCTTGCCACACCAACCATACCCCCCTAGTTTCACTTTTTAAAGGGAATATTCTCATACTCTCTCTTACTTTTTGACTTTTCTCATACTTTTTGAATTTTTTATCTTCACCTTTCTTGTTAGTTTGAAATCTCCTTCCTCATTAACTCCCACCATATCTCCCTTCCACATCAGCAAAACATTCTCATATTTAGGTGGGTCCCAAAAAGTGAAAATTTTTCATTTTTCATTTTTTTACATTTTGAGGTGCACCCAACCAATATGTATGATGAAAATACTTTTTTCCCTCCAAAAATCTTATAATTCAAGGGTCACATCAGAAGCTAGTACATCCATAACTAACTGTCAGGTCCCCACAACCCCATAAGCATAACTAACTGTCAGGAACCACTACATCCATGAGATCCCAAAATTGTGGGCACCCCAAAAAATATTATTTTTTAATTTTTCTCATAAATGTAATTTATTGATGAAAAACTCCATGTTAGTATATTTGTATATCAAAAATATCATTTTCTACTTAGAAAAATGGATTTGTGTTAAACCTCCAACAGCAAAGTTTTAACAGTCTCTCTCTCTCTCTCTCTCTCTCTCTCTCTCTCTCTCCCCCCTATGAATATCTCTCTATTTTAGCTTCTTCCTCTGCTTAGCTATGGAGCCTTTGCAAAAGCTGTGTGTGTAGCCACTTGTGAAGCTAGAAAACAGAAGGTTGATTTACACATTCGTATTCTTGAAGAGTATGGCAGCTCTAAAAAAACCCATCCTACTGATGCACAATATGTCCAAGCTGATAGGATAGCTAAGGAGAAAAATATAGATCTTTGGGTTGATGGGCATCTCTATCTAATTGACCCTCCATTAAGAGCAAACCCTCCTTTCCACGATTTATCATCTTTTATGTAATTTGTTTTGGTGAAGGAAAGCTTGGCTTATTAGGATACTGCAGAAGATTGACTAGAAGTGGAGCTTGGCAAACCCGTATTCTCCAATCTCAATTGCAAGCATCACAATTCACCCTTTTACAATGTCAAGAAGGACTTAAAACATCATCAGATAAAATGAAAGAGATCCTTGTAGAGAATGTGGAGAAGGATGCAAAGATTCAAAGGCTAGAGGAACTTATCAAACGACTCAAAGCAACGCCAAATGGTGCTCTCGTGAACACAAAAAGACATTGGCTGGTATAGAATCTCTTGCATCTAAAGGTGAAGCACGGAAGAAAAGGATTCGTACAACAAAGTAAGTAACATAAACTTTCATTATGTACTCAGTAAAACAAAATAGTCATGATTTGTGTTTTGCCACAAATTTTTTGCAAGACGTGTGTGGTTCTAGCGAAGAGGGATGGAAGGATTTGGTCAAAGCCATTATGAATACCAAGGATATTCTCTTAATTATTACTGACCCTCATCGTTCTAAAACATGCCAAGCTATTGTCTGCAATCTAGTGAGCAAGATTGCCACCTCCATCGATTCTTCATTAATTCAACATGCTTGTGATGCGGCTGGAATCAGCATGAAAGGGTACCAAGCAATCCGTCAAGTTATAAAAGATGTATTTCTAGGACAAGGGATCACTGGCACTTTAGTTCCTACACTCAAGGTGGTTCACAATGTCAAGTGTACCAATAATGATGATGTGCAGCGAGCTATAGGACAGTTTTATCACATTGAGGGCACACTAACATTAGACACAGGGTCGATAAGAAAGAAAAACAAGACAACAAGTACATAATTTCACTATGATGTTTACAATAACATCTTTGTTCATATTGAGAGACTACAACAAGCTATGGTGAAGTTCTATGGTCTTTCACGAGAAGGTTTGAACTTGCAATTGCTACTATTCATGTTTTTCAGTATAAAATGAAGACGGTTATTTTGTTTTGAATATTGTAAATTATCATTTATTTGCAGTTTTGGAAAGCACACTTTCATTTGTGCTCAAGCTAGATGCATGCCAAATTGTGAAAGGTCGGAAGCTAGAACGTATGAGCATTACGCTCATGAATGAGGCCATGATATGTGCATGGGAAAAGACTACCAAACCAAGTTTTAGTGTGCAATCTGAGAAAGAGGACTAGTGGCTTGGTGCATTGGAGATACCGAAGGAGACACATGAGGTATTGGCATGGATGTTTTAAATGACTCCCTGAATAATATATGTAATCAAAAAGTAAATTGATGATCAAATTTTAGATGTAGAAAACATAGGAAAGTTCAAGGTGGATTGGCATCTTGGGGGAGATTTGAAGACAATTAAATGCATGATGGGTTGTGCTCAAGGCACGATATCAAGATGACCTTGTCCATACTACAACCGTCAAAGTTAGTGTGTAAAATAGCATCAAAACAAGCATCAACAATTAAAAGTTTTGGATGGTTTTTTTAATGCAAATTTTGACACACTTATCGATGACAAAACAAATGGATGCACCATTATGCCAACAGTGAAGAGTATATGCATCAACTATACTCAGATTTCACAAAACATACATTTTCATTACTTAAACGAATTTACATATAGTTAGGGTTACAATATATGCTCAACCGGTTGGAGCTAACAAGAAAGTACATAAACCAACCGTCCTATATATAGTGCCTTAAGAAAGGCCGATGGACTCAAGGTTTGGCATTGGTCCTTACAAAAAACGTTCATAACACAAAAAATAGAAAATGGCAAGTGATGCAAAAGTTTATTATGGGTGCAAAGTGTAGAGTGCCTACCATATCAAGACCACATCTATCCAATTGAATTGATACCCTCTCGCTCTGCTCAACTTGCTTGAGGAGGGCATGTGTGTGCCGTCCTTTAAGTCATACCTCACCTCCTAATCATTTACTGTACATCCCACCACTCTTTGCTAGAAGCATAAAAATCAACTATAAATACTTTCTTGCACAAGAAATGCACATATTGTGCAAAAAAAAGAGAGAATGATTACTATTTGTACTTACAAAGTAGGTGTGGGAAGCGTCCCTCCCAAGATGGGAGATTTTTACACTCCATCCACTTAGTTGGCACCTCCTCCTGTCGGTACTTGTGGGGGTTTGCATTGTACTTCCTACACTCCTCATCCCAAATCCCTTGATGATAATACCAAGGCCTTTCTCCCCCTACCTTCACCCTATGTGTAGTGATATCAATGCACCACTGCTTCATGACATCTACCATGTGGTCTTTGATCCACCTGGGATGGACCTCTTCATGGCATGGGGATAGCCTAAAGTCACTCTTGATCTTTTTGATGATGTGGTCCTTCTTTTCTTGTTCTAGTTTACACCATTTATTCATAAAGTCATGGGTGAAAACTATTTGGCATAAATCACGAATGCCAGTATTCACCTTGTTGCCTACATCGTCGACGAGAACTACATTTCCCTCCACTACTCAGTATTGGTGGTTATGATATGCATTGGATATACATGAGTTAGTGTAGTGTCAATGTGTGTGAGCATGGTGTCCCCTCATAACTAGAAATGGGTGGGCACTCACATGGAGGGGTAGAAGCATCTGTGGCACCACCATGGCAACAACTCAATAAGCACTCCCATCTTCTCTACGACTGCAATTAGTCTAGTGTCAATGTGTGTGAGCATGGTGTCCCCTCATAACTAGAAATGGGTGGCCACTCACATGGAGGGGTAGAAGCCTTTGTGGCACCACCATGGCAACAACTCAATAAGCACTCCCATCTCTAGAAATGGGTGCCAGTATTCACCTTGTTGCCTACATCGTCGACGAGAACTACATTTCCCTCCACTACTCAGTATTGGTGGTTATGATATGCATTGGATATACATGAGTTAGTGTAGTGTCAATGTGTGTGAGCATGGTGTCCCCTCATAACTAGAAATGGGTGGCCACTCACATGGAGGGGTAGAAGCATCTGTGGCACCACCATGGCAACAACTCAATAAGCACTCCCATCTTCTCTACGACTGCAATTAGTTGAGTAAGCCGTGGGTCGGGGTTCCTATGACCTCTCATCATGGAGTGTCCAGAGCATGACTTGTGTGGTGGTGGGTTGTGATGGTTGTGCAGAAGTGCTAACCCTTCCCCTAAAGTATGC
Source organism: Cibotium barometz (assembly GCF_041138505.1). Taxonomy (NCBI): domain Eukaryota; kingdom Viridiplantae; phylum Streptophyta; class Polypodiopsida; order Cyatheales; family Cibotiaceae; genus Cibotium; species Cibotium barometz. Next base: position 52,965,686 of record NC_141047.1, on the reverse strand, counting down.
TCGAGCCTATCCCTTTTCTCGAGGCTCATTTATGTGATGAAATTAAAAAACTTGTCGTGGAACATTGCCTATCGGTAGGCATGGTGGAGATATTGGGTTTATGTGGGTGTGTTGTTTGGTGTGCAATCCATGGTCTACACACACACAAATACAAGTGGTTATGTGCATGATTATGCAAGTGTTTAGTATTTAGGGTTTATGCAATGCATGGCAAAATCATGGGGCATCCTCATGTCCATGTTTACACCATCACTCTAAGGAGAGGAGCATGGTCATGCTTAGATCTCCCTACCGACGAAAGCTTACATCAAGGTAAATTTTAAAAAGCAAGTAGATGCATACACAACTATGAGGACACTTTACTAGAGAGACTTAGAACTGGTTGGAGTCTGAAGGGAGGGCTTGCAGCATGAGAGACCGAGAGAGAGAGAGAGAGAGAGAGCTTGTGAGAGTAAATCAACAGAAACCCTGCAAAACAAACAGAAACAAATCATGTTAGCAATAGTGAAATCACATGCACACACCCCACACCACACACACACACACACACACACCAAAAAAAAAAACATCAAAAGCAAGGGCAAGGGGGAAGGGCTATCTACTAGTTAGAGTCTTGAGGGATGGCTTACAGCATGAGAGACCAAGATAAGGCTTGTGAGAGTAAATCAATGGAAACCCTACAAAACAAACACAAACAAAACATGCTAACAACCAATGAAATTATACACATATACCCCACACCACACACACACACACACACACACACAAAATTAGAAGCTCGGGGGGGTCACTATATGTAAAATATCCCTATCGCGTGCGTTCAAGGCCTATATTTTAAATCCCTTATTTGTGAATTTTTTAATCTATATAATATCCCCTTTTCTTTATGAATCTGTAAATTTTTTTGAAAAAATTTTAAATCATACTCTTATGTAAATATATTTTTGTAAGTTTCATAAATTAAAATTATGCTTCTGTTGAACGCACGTGATATTCACATTTTTTTGTGAGTGATCCCCCCGAGATTAGAAGCAAGGGCAAGGGAGAAGGGCTATTTACATTCCATTAGGAAATTTTTGGACCCAAAAAGGGCCTCCTAAGGATTCCTAATTTTAAGGGATTAGAGCTTAAAAAGCTGGGCTTAAGGGAGACAAAGGCTATGATGACCCCTATTTTTTACCTTGCCACACCAACCATACCCCCCTAGTTTCACTTTTTAAAAGGAATATTCTCATACTCTCTCTTACTTTTTAACTTTTCTCATACTTTTTGAATTTTTTATCTTCACCTTTCTTGTCAGTTTGAAATCTCCTTCCTCATTAACTCCCACCATATCTCCCTTCCACATCAGCAAAACATTCTCATATTTAGGTGGGTCCCAAAAAGTGAAAATTTTTCATTTTTCATTTTTTTACATTTTGAGGTGGAAAAACACCACCCAACCAATATGTATGATGAAAATACTTTTTTCCCTCCAAAAATCTTGTAATTCAAGGGTCACATCAGAAGCCAGTACATCCATAACTAACTGTCAGGTCCCCACAACCCCATAAGCATAACTACATCCCTGAGATCCCGAAATTGTGGGCACCCCAAAAATTATTATTTTTTAATTTTTCTCATAAATGTAATTTATTGATGAAAAACTCCATGTTAGTATATTTGTATATCAAAAATATCATTTTCTGCTTAGAAAAATGGATTTGTGTTAAACCTCCAACAGCAAAGTTTTAACACTCTCTCTCTCTCTCTCTCTCTCTCTCTCTCTCTCTCTATGAATATCTCTCTGTTTTAGCTTCTTCCTCTGCTTAGCTATGGAGCCTTTGCAAAAGCTGTGTGTGTAGCCCCTTGTGAAGCTAGAAAACAGAAGGTTAATTTACACATTCGTATTTCTGAAGAGTATGGCAGCTCTAAAAAAACCCATCCTACTGATGCACAATATCTCCAAGCTGATAGGATAGCTAAGGAGAAAAATATAGATCTTTGGGTTGATGGGCATCTCTATCTAATTGACCCTCCATTAAGAGCAAACCCTCCTTTCCCACGATTTATCATCTTTTATGCAATTTGTTTTGGTGAAGGAAAGCTTGGCTTGTTAGGATACTGCAGAAGAGATTGACTACAAGTGGAGCTTGGCAAACCCGTATTCTCCAATCTCAATTGCAAGCATCACAATTCACCCTTTTACAATGTCAAGAAGGACTTAAAACATCATCAGATAAAATGAAAGAGATCCTTGTAGAGAATGTGGAGAAGGATGCAAAGATTCAAAGGCTAGAGGAACTTATCAAACGACTCAAAGCAACGCCAAATGGTGCTCGTGAACACAAAAAGACATTGGTTGGTATAGAATCTCTTGCGTCTAAAGGTGAAGCATGGAAGAAAAGGATTCGTACAACAAAGTAAATAACATAAACTTTCATTATGTACTCAGTAAACAAAATAGTCATGATTTGTGTTTTGCCACGAATTTTCTGCAAGACGTGTGTGGTTCTAGCGAAGAGGGATGGAAGGATTTGGTCAAAGCCATTATGAATACCAAGGATATTCTCTTAATTATTACTGACCCTCATCGTCCTAAAACATGCCAAGCTATTGTCAGCAATCTAGTGAGCAAGATTACCAATTCAACATGCTTGTGATGTGGCTGGAATCAGCATGAAAGGGTACCAAGCAATCTGTCAAGTTGTAAAAGATGCATTTCTAGGATAAGGGATCACTGGCACTTTATTTCCTACACTCAAGGTGGTTCACAATGTCAAGTGTACCAATAATGATGATGTGTAGTGAGCTATAGGACAGTTTTATCACATTGAGGGCACACTAACATTAGACACAGGGTCGATAAGAAAGAAAAACAAGACAACAAATACATAATTTCACTATGATGTTTACAATAACATCTTTGTTCATATTGAGAGACTACAACAAGCTTACATAATTTCACTATGATGTTTACAATAACATCTTTGTTCATATTGAGAGACTACAACAAGCTATGGTGAAGTTCTATGATCTTTCACCAGAAGGTTAGAACTTGCAATTGCTATTATTCATGTTTTTCAGTATAAAATGAAGACGGTTATTTTGTTTTGAATATTGCAAATTATCATTTATTTGTAGTTTTGGGGAGCACACTTTCATTTGTGCTCAAGCTAGATGCATGCCAAATTGTGAAAGGTCGGAAGCTGGAACATATGAGCATTACACTCATGAATGAGGCCATGATATGTGCATGGGAAAAGACTACCAAACCAAGTTTTAGTGTGCAATCTGAGAAAGAGGACTGGTGGCTTGGTGCATTGGAGATACCGAAGGAGACACATGAGGTATTGACATGGATGTTTGAAAGGACTCCCTGGATAATATATGTAATCAAAAAGTAAATTGATGGTCAAATTTTAGATGTAGAAAACATAGGAAAGTTCAAGGTGGATTGGCATCTTGGGGGAGATTTGAAGACAATTACATGCATGATGGGTTGTGCTCAAGGCGCGGCATCAAGATGACCTTGTCCATACTGCAATGCTCAGATTGATATTCCTAGGCAGAAAAAGACAAATGGAAAAGATATGCAAAAGGTTGGTCCTCTTGGGAAGGATGCCTCCAAAGGTCCCAAGAAAGGGAAGAAGCAATAGGAAGATGCAGTAGATCCAACCGAGTCAATTGATGATGAAGATGAGGAACAATCAAATGCAAGATGGGTGGAAGGTGTCATGTCTCCTAATATACTAGGAGAACCAAACATGAATTCAAATTGGAGCCCCATCATTAATTTTCCACTAAAGAATATTCACTTTTGCACAATTCATGCATTCATGAGAATCTTCGATCTCGATTCCTTAAGTGCCATATCGATTATGCATTCACAATGCCCTTGGTAAATTAGAGCATCTTTTGAATTCTCTAGGCTATCATAGCGAAAACGTAAAAATTGAAGTGAATAAGCAAGCCTCTGGTATGTCATACAAGAGCTTGCTCAAAAGGTCTTCATGACTGGAGAAAAGGCAAGGAGAGTTTTGGAGAAGCCAGCAAACATAGAGAATTCAAAGAAGACTTGGGGACTCTGAATGTTGCTTCAATAAGTCAAATGAGAAACTGAGAATCACCATCTCATTCTGATGATAAAGTCTATGTTCTTCCGGATCCTTCTCTCTTTTTGTTAAAACCCTAAGATCTCTCTAAATTGTTATGCATAAACATGCATAAATTAGGTATAAACTCATCCACCCGACCACCCCCGAGCCCAAGGGATGCACACATGAATTATAATGAAGTACATCATATCTTTACCTTAATGTCCCATACCATCAAGAGGAATAACTCCAATCCATCAGCATGTAGCTATAGTGTAAAATGGTAGGTGAGTAGTTATGATCCTCTACACAAGAGAACATAACATAACCTAGCCCCTCAAGATAACATCAAGAGACCATAGCCTAAGCCCCCCTTGAGTGTGCCCCATCTCCCTATTATATAGGAGGGCCCTCAAGTGACTCTTGACTCTCCATCTCCCATGTGTGACCCTTGGATGCCTGACCCTAACCTTAACCCTTAAGGTTAGTCCTAACCCATGCTCCACTAGAGCTTGTTCCCATGCTCCCATGCTCACAAGCCTAATGTGGGTTAGCCTCCTAGTATATGCACACATAATGTGCATATAACATACTTCCCCTCTCTCAAAACATTGCACTCTAATAGAGAAAACAGACATGACACAAACATCATACCTAAGTAATTAGATTATTGTGGACCATTTAAGACATCAAAGAGGTCGGGTTTATATATTTTACTATCTACATCTTTGATGTGAAGTGGTTCAAAGTGATATGTAGTGGTGCTCATGCAATTATGAAGAAGCATCCAAATGGTTTCTTTGCAATTGACTCCACAAAGATTTGGAGAGATGAGAAAGATACTTTTGTGCTCCTTGAACATTGTGAGGAAGTATGTACCAATATTTAAATAAAGCAACTTACTTATGGTATATTAAAATGGGCTACTTACTCATTTTTTATGATTTTCTAGGTTATTTTTTAACCCAATCGTATTGATCCAATATGGTGGTATGTGATTCAAATCACCCCGCAATCCACCCACATATTTCAACATGAAGAATTCAAGGAGGAAGTGGATGACAATGTAGTGGATGATGATGATCATGAAACCCATAACAATATGGAGGGTGTAGATCAAAGCGAGCAAGTTGAAGACCAAGACAACATGGAGGAAGGTATACATCAAACAAACAAACAAAGATTAAATAGGGCTCGACAATGGTGATGATGTAGATATAGACCGTGAGATTGAGATGATGGCTTGGATCGACTTTCCATTGATCTCTTACTTGAGCTAGACATTGAACCTGATACTCAAGTAGATTTGCTACAAGACTGGATTGATGAAACATATTAGATACATTTGGGATTATTCAAAAATTATATTGGCCTCCTTATTTTTGGATTTTGCAAGCTATTTATACAAAATGAAGTTGGTTGTGTGTTTTTGTGTGTTGGTGTGTGTTGGTTAGAGAGAGGGGGGGGAGAGAGAGAGGTCGAAGGAAGAGGATGTGTGTGCCAATCTTGTAATTTTGCAATCTTGGGCATTCCTTGATGTATTGACCATGCTTAGACTATATATAAAAGACAAAATGAAGGTATGAACCCAAATTGTTGGTACCAGCATCTTTACTAGCGAAATAATATCGCTAAATACGAATGATTTTTTAGTAACATCTAGCAATTCTACCAAGAAAAATATCACTGAATACCAATGATTATTTCATCACTGGTATTTAGCACTAGCGAGATCATCATTTAGCAAAAAACACCAATGAAATGCTAGTATTTTTCGCTAGTAGGCCTCTATTCCCTTGTAGTGCTTTATGCTGACCTATGTGTTGGACACTTCTTCACTTCCACAGAGCCCTCTCTCTCTTAGCCTTCACCCCACCACTCTCCAAACCCCTCTCACATCCACTATGTGCTGACTCTTCTCCCCTCTGCTCCTCCAACACCCTGACACACCCGTACCCTCTCTAATCCTTGTATTAATCAAACCCTTATCACATCAATAGTATCAACATTTTATTTAACTTAATGTGTCAATCACTCTCAATATATGTTTATATTTTTGAATAAAAATCTTTAATAAAATATTATATATGTGTTCTTTTAATGTAAATGTGTATTCTTCATGTTTTACGTAAGATTTCTCCCTCCAAATTTTGAGGTGTAAAGGTGTAAGAACCTCCCCTTATGTTCTTGTAATTATTCCCCTCTCTGAAATAGAAGAAAGATCTTGTTGTACCCTGTTTTGACCTAGAGAGAGAAAATATCTAGAGAGAGATAATACAAAATTGAGATATCTTTGGATATAAAAATCCTCCTAGTTTCTAAATTGGATTCCCTTGAAACAAAAGTTCAAAATGAACTTTCCAATGTGCATTAAGAATTAATTAAAAATGGTATAAGGGACCTTAGTGTATAAGCATCTACATTTTTAGAAATTTTTGGATTATTATCCAATTGGATTAATCCAAGTGTTGGGATGAGATAAATCCAAAGAATAAAAGAAAATACCCAAAAATGAGTAAATGCTCACATAAGATGAAGAGTTGACTGAGTACAAGGTTTATTATTAAAAATTATGAGATATTACTAAAAAAATGTGATATTTTATAATAATGATGCATTTTTGACACCTTGGTAAGAAGAGGGAGAATCTTGAGGTAGGCTCCTCTTTCACATGTGTGGAAGGGTTTTTAATTCAAAAAATTTATGATATTTTTATCTCTCCTCTCTCCTGGATCAAAACAAATCAAAAAGGGAGCCAAACTGGTCTAAATCTTATCCAAATTGAGTCAAACTGAACCTAGAAAATTCTAGAACCCAGTTGGACTTGGTTAGTGGCCTCCCTCACCTATAAATAGATCCTCAGTTATTTATAATAAAATATTAGAGCTACACTATGCCAGTATTATATTAAAATAATATTAGAGCTATACTATGCCAGTATTAAAATAATTATATTTTCTATTATCCCTTAAGTTTTTCTCTCTCTTGGGAGCTTGGAGCTCTCTCTCTCTACAACAACTCTTGGAGTTGCCCTTATCCTCTTGGTGGACCAACTGATTGGTTAGGGGCTTCACTGCAGTTAGAGAATCAAGCCAAACTTGGAGATAAAATCAATTTTTATGATTTTTTTCAATTTCTCTTAATGACTTTCTTCTTCTCAACCCCTCTCAAGCTTGATAAGCTTTCTATATAATTGTTTTAATTAAAATCAAGCTTTCCCTTAAAATCTTAATACTTAATTAAGAGAAAGTTAATCTTTATGCTTATTTGTAATGCTTTCTTTAAGTAAATCTCTCTCTCTAAAAGAATAGCCATCTTTATGGCTAAATCCCTTGAAAAAGGATGCTTCTCAATGATAGTCTCTTAATTCAAAGCTAAACTCTAGGCTTGATAAGCTAAAGATTAAGAAAATGGTATTTTTATGATTTTATGTAACAAAATAATGGTTATTTCTTTTAGATTATTTATAAGTAGTTAAAAACTACTTTGAGTGATTCTAAATGAGATAGATTATCCTATCAATTTGGGAAAAGAGAAATAATGAAATTAGCTTAATCTAGTGGGATAATCATAATTAAATTCATAGTGTAATTTTAAGCATAAAAGAGGAACTACTATCATATTTTCATTACAAGCTTTTACTCTTTTAAGAAAATTTAAGAATTATCAGTAATAGCAGCAAAGCTATTGTAAAATTTTTAGAAAATAATACATATCTTATTTTTATGCATAATGCTAAAAGAGGACTTCCTACCATATTCTAGGATTTGACATCCTATGCAAAAAGAATGATTTTCATCATATTCATGAGAAATATTTTTTTGTAATTATGCATAATTAATTGATTATGAGAAAAGAGTAAATTTTGGTAAAAATATTTTTATACAAAGAGGAATTCCCATGATATTTGAGATCCAAGTAATTAAATGGTAAAAGATGAATTTTTGGTAAATTTATTTTTATGCAAAAAGAGAAATTTCCATGATATTTGAGATCCAAGTAATTAAATGGTAAAAGAGGAATTTTTGGCATAATTCAAATTATGGGTATTTATCAAAAGTGGAATTTTGAGTAATAATATTTTTATTGGAAAATATGGGTAGAATTGATTTTTATAAATCCCATGAATCTTTTACTCAAAAAGAAGAATATTGGATATATTTTACTTGAGAAATTTGAGAAATATGAAAATATCCATTGAGAAAACTTGGATATTTCTTATTTAGAAAAGAGAATCTGGAATCCCTAGCAGGATCGAGAATCCAATGAGTAAATGGAAGTTTAGAATTAATTCTCATTATGAAGCTTAAGGAATGAAAATACAATACTTAATTCTCATTAATGAAGTTTAGAATTAATTCTCAGTAATGAAGTTTAGAATTAATTCTCATTAATGAAGCTTAAGGAATGAAAATACAATACTTAAATGCTCTTTCTGAGTTTTTACTATTCAATTCTGATAAGGTTTATTTTTCCTTTTTAAACCTTCAACAACACTCTGATACGTAGATTCAATGGGATCGAGAAAAAGTACCTTTAACTAGGCCAAGCAATTGGCAAAAACTTAGAAAGGTCCTATCAGTATCGTAAGTAGAAAACGGTACTAAAAGTGGATGTGATAAGATGTGAATGTGATGTGATAAGATGTAAATGTGATGAGATGTGGATGAGATGTGATGTGATGTAAATGGACGTGGATGTGAATGTGATGAGATATGGACGAGATGTGATGTGATGTGAATGGATGTGGATGTGAATGTGATGCTCAAGATGTGATGGTATGTAAAAGGATGTGGTGCGATGTAAATGGATGTGAATGAGATGTGGTGGTATGTGAAAGGATGTGAATGAGATGTGATGGTATATGAAAGGATGTGATGCGATGTAAATGGATGAGAATGAGATGTGATGTGATAGATGTGCATGTGAATGAATGAATGGATGCGGATGAATGTGATGAGCTGTGAATGGATGTGGTGTGATATGAATAGATGTGGATGGAATGAATGTGATGTGATATGAACGAGATGTGATAAGATAAGGATGGATGTGACGAGATGTAGATGAATGTGGGATGTGAATGGGTGTGATGCATGTGAATGGATGTGATGAGATGTGAGTGGATGTGGTGAGATGAAGTGAAATATGAATGTGATGTAATGAGATGTGAATGGATGTGATGTGATGTGGATCTGGTTATATATGAATGATTGAGATATAATATGGATAGATGAGATGTGATATGATGTGATGTGAACTTTGGGTAGATGTGAATGGATGTGAAGTGATGTAAATAGATGTGAACGTGATGTGATGATATGTGGATGTGATGTGGATTTGAATAAATGTAGATGGATGTGATGTGATATGAATGGATGAGATGTGATATGAGAGTTCGTTTTAGAAACTGTATTTATGACCTGTGATGTGGATATGTTGTGATGTAATGTGATGAGAATAGATGTGGATAGATGTGATGAGATGTAATATGATGTGATTGGATGGAAATTATAAGCCATGTGAATTGATGTAGAAGAATGTGGTTTAACGAGAAATGATGTAGAACAATGTGGAAAGATGAGAGTTCGTTTTAGAAACTGTATTTATGACCTGTTTTTAAATGATTGTTTTATGTCAAGAATGCTGGGGAAGCATTTTGACCATCTTGTGAATGAGGTCTTGGAGACCTAAGTGATAAAGTTGCAACAGCAGCAGCAGCTGACGGAGAGTCAATGGAGGATGTCTTGCGTAGCAAGGTCATCCTCCGAGGTCTTGACCAGCCTCGGTTCAATTTAAATAGTGAGCTTCCGGTACGGTGCATGAGGGACCAAGGAAGCGGTCTATGAGTGAAGCGCTAGGTGACCTGCGAAAGGAGCCTATAGGGTGCTGACCATACGGTGCTCGGGCTCTGGGTTGCCAAAGATACCCACACGTGCGTCGAGGAAGAAAATAAAAAAATGAGTTGGAATTGTTTTCTGAACTCAGGCATGGATCTGGTTGATTGGCCTTGCTGGTCCTCAACAGATGAGTCCATGGCTCTTTTATATGGATCTGTTGGTTGATCTTGCTGATCTTCAACAGAGAGTCCATCTGGATTTTTCTTGATTATATTTCTAAGTACTATGCACTAGGAACTATTGAAAAGGCCCCTGAGCGAACAGGTGTGGTGAGCGTTCTGGTTGCCAATGATGCCATAGGTACACCAATGAAGGAATGATTGGAAATTAGAATTCAAGCTAAATATTTTGGAGGATTATGATTAGTGATACTATGGTCTCATTAAAAGATTATTTTAAAGACAACTGAACCTGTGAAACAGGCAATTTCATATTGGGTGTATAAGTGGTGTGACTATCTTGAAGTTTGCTTGAAGCGCCGACTAGGGGGCCTGGGAACTCTTTTCCCTGGTACCCGGGGCAAAACATAACTAAACTCCTAAATGGATCCTATTACTATAGTGGTTGGGCAGTTGGGGGGGTCCGCGAAGTAGGGCCAGCAGAGCATGGGGACCCCTGCGGAGATGGCCTCGGTGGTGGAGTTCCATCCACAGTGGGTAAGGAAGCCGCCCACGGAGGGATGGGAGAGCACGCGGAGTTGGGGCGCCCATGACACTATGTAGCCGCGGTCCTTGGTATTTTCTCGGAACTCTTGTGGGATGCTGGAGGCGTCCGCCACGAGGTCTGGGCGAAAGGCCCAAATGAAGCGCTGCCCACTGGCTTCCAGGCCGGCAAGCAGCTCCTCAAATTGCTGCTTGGAGAGGAGCGTGATGCTGCCGAAGGAGATGTAGAGCACGGACTGTGGCGGCTGTTCATCGAGCCACTGCAAGCACTGGTCCTCTTCCTTCCACAGGCTGGTGCTGCTTTCCCCCTCCAATTCCTCGATGAGCGGGCCCACTCCGTAGATGGCGCAGGGCCGTCGCAGGTGGTGGGGCAGGGCTTGGAAGGCCGGGGCCTCGAGCTCCTCAAAGGAGTTGACGACGATGGTGTGGGCGCTCTCGTAGGCTATCCGGCACGCTCGAAGAATGGCAGGGTAGGATTGCTCCGTGTCGTCCACTACATGCTTCATTGATGGCATGTCAGCGTTGCGGAGCGCGGGAAGGCCTGGAAGGTCCTTGCGGAAGAGATCTGCTGGCCTCTCTCGATGGATGCTGGCGTGCATTGCTGCCAAATATATAGAGCCGGCAAATGTCGTGATCAGAGACAATGACGATGTAACTAATTGTGACTGGAGCAACGAAAGGAAATTTTAGCTTACCGTCTTCCAAGGGGATGAGGCCGTTGTGGATGTGGAGCAGGAGGAGGTTCAGGCTTTGGCTGGACGGGAACATAACGATCCTCGGGAGGTTGAACTTGTCAACCACCCTCTGTGCCGGACCGGACATGAAGATGTCGGAGATAACACACGTGACAGGGGGGCCTTCCTTGTTGATGTGCTCCACCAGCTGCGCGATGGGACCACTCAACCCCTGCATCGCCTCGAGGAAGTCCGCCATACTCATCCGGAAATCATTGGCCAGGTCCACCCCCTCGACAGGTATGCTAGCTCGGCGTATATTGCTGGGCGGCGGCGCTTGCTTTTCATCTACGTGCTTGGCAGGCGGGTGCGGCTCCTCCTCCAGCTGGACGATGCGCTGGTGGATGGGGTCGATGTTCACGAAGGTGATGAGGAAACCATGGGAGGCCAGCGTCTTGCAAAAGCGCATGAGCGGGTTGATATGGCCTTGGGCGGGCAAGGGGATGGCTACTGCGTGCGGCTTAGTTGAGTGAGCGGCGGCGGCGGCGGCGGCCATTCTGGAATACAATGATAGGGAACTGGCTGGCTAAGGTAAAGTAGACAGTGATGAGTTATTGCTGCAGATCGAGGAGAGGAACTGTGATTTTATAAGCGAGGGCAGTCTCCGGTCTCTACTACTCCATCACGAGAGAAGGGAATCTATAATTTCTTAATCGTTTCGAACGTCTTTCTTCATCGTTTGCACTCTACTTCTGTCGTCAGGCCCTTCATCACACTAACGCATCTCCCACGCAAAGCGACCCTTGCTTGCTAGCGCGACTCGGTCAAATGGAAAAGGCTTGTGGCTTTTGCGACATGAGATATTTAGTGGGAAAGTGGATTACTCCATCGGCTTACAAAGATATCATATATTTAGTGGGAGAGTAGATTACTCCATCAGCTCATAACCCACCCGGCTCCCGTGATGGGACCTAACCGTTCTACCACTAGACTACTCGCCCCTGGCCCTTCAAGCCTTCACTTCCAACAAAAGGCTTCACTTCTTTAAGCAAGCCTTCACTTCCAAAAGGGTTGATGTGTTACTTTTAAGAAAACATATCTCTCTCTCAACCTTTGAGCGCTGGTTCCTTGAGCTCGCTCACACTTATTTTTGGGTGCACACAATGCACATTCTTACGCTTGTGCACACACTCTCTCCCTAAGTCTCATCTCTATGAAAACCTTATAGAAGGTTTGTACCTTGAGCTCGTATTGTTTTGATTGCCCAAGTTCATATTTTTTCTTGGGTGTGCACAGTGCACATTCTTACGCTCGTGCACACGAATTCTTGCACCTATGCACATCTTCTCTCACTGGGACTCCTTGAACTCTTTCTAAGTTAATGTGGGGGGAATTAAATGTCTAATGCTCGAGGTGGGATTCACACCCATGATCTTAAACTCCACATTAAGTTGCATCCAATACCCCAAAACATATTCATTTAATTAGGGCTTCCTCATGATAATGGATTGGGTATGAGATGCTTTCGTGAACCCATCTCATGATGGCAAGTGAGCTGCATATGAAGGGAAATATAACCCATTATGGCAATGAGATATTCACTTTTAAGATCTACAATATGTCAACAAAGATCTTCATTATGCCAAAGAAATAATTATGGATAAGATGTAAGAAGTTGGGCCCATTGAGCATTCACAATGGCTATCTCCGATACTGGTCATCTCCCTAAGAAGAAGAAGATCGATAAGATCTGCAATTGTATAGCCTACTTCTGACCACTCAATAATTACATTATCAAGGATGGCTTCCCTTCATCTACATCTGTGTAGACTTCACACCACTCAATCAATGCATGATCAAGTATGGCTTCCCGAGAGAGAGAGCCTTGGAGGGTGTAGCGGGAGTCGCGTGCTCTTCTTATCCATGGATGGCTTCAATGGCTCCAAGGTATAGCGCTTGACCATCTAGATAGGCTCAAAACACCTTTTATCATGTAGTAGAGTACCTATACATATGTTATGATCCCATTCCACCTCTACAACACCTTGGCCTCTTTCTCACCATGAAGATTGTCAGGCGTTTTTCTGAGAGATATTTTGAGCTTGTCTACATATGGATGCATGGCCTATGTGAGATATCAGCGTTCGGCATCTTGGTTGTGTATGTGTCCCTTTAAATGAACGGGCCCTCGAAGCTGTATTCAAGTGTGTGGAAAGCGTGGGGAGCAATTAATGATTAAAGGGCCAAGGTAGCCTTGTAAATAGTGTGGAAAGGAAGGTTTGGGAGGATGTAGCTTTGAGCATTGGTGTGAAAGCATAGATGGTGGCCATCTTTTAGGCAAAATAGAAAAAAATAATATTATTGAAGTGGCCAACAGAGGAGACCACGTGGAACTTTGCCTTGATGCCAGTGCTGCGGCCACCACATGGTAGAAGGTTGGCGAAGGCGTGGAAAGGGGGGTGATACGTAGCTGCAGGCGAAGAAAGGTAGAAACGTGAAGGGCCGCCGTGTGGCCGGCTATAGAGGGGGGAGAAGTCGACTGTATCACAGAAGGGAGCAGCTCTGCAGGTGTGAGCATAGAGAGGTGCTGAAGGGCGACGACTAGAGTGTGCAGAGCTACTGGGGGAGCCGCCTACGTGAAGTGGGGCCTCCGGGTAAGAATCGACAGGCTGCCTCGTTGAGAGAGAAGATAGTCCTGGTGATTCAGCGAAGAATAGGTTGCCGCCCTGGGGGTCGTCAGTGAGAGAGGGTCGCCTGCAGTCGTTGACGCAAGCAAAGAGGGAGCGGCCTCTGTGTGTGCGCAGGTGGTGGCGCCGACTGCAGTGGGAAGACAGAGAGCTGGCAGAACGCTGGCAGTGAAGTCGCGAAGGAACACGTCGACAGCAGGCCGGGAATACAAAGGAAGCGCAGGTGGTGGCGACTGAGGACACAAACACATGCATGGATAGCCATGGACACACATGCAAACACATTCACTCATATGCATGGACAGCCATGCACACACACATGTGTGGACACACACATGGACCCATGCATGGAACACACACATGCACACATGGCTGGACACACACACATGTACACATACATAAACACATGTATGGACACCCACACACATGAATGGACAAACCCATGCACATAGACAAGCACAAACCCATGCACATAGACACATGCATGGACACCATACACAAGTACATCTCCATGTTGACACAACAATGGACTCCACACCGACAAGTGTCCATACAAACACGCCCATCGCCAAATTACACAAGAAACAAGTAATGAAAGACACAAGAGCATGTAGTCTAAAAGCCAACCTCATCAAAGTACCTCCAAACGATATATGCTTCATCGTCCGACAATCCCTTTTTGACCCCGTAGCCACCAATGTCATCAGGAATCACGCTTTCATCTAGAATTGTTGACTTGCCGGCCGGTGGAGTTTGGAATGGCCTTATGCGTTCACCTCTCTTTGTATTTTTGGATGGCCTTGCACCCTTCCCCTTGGGGGTTTGCCGCATGTGTTTTCCTTTGCCACGTGTAGCAGAAACGGGTGCTTTTCCATGCTTGGTAGAGATGGGCATATTCACAGCCGACATGGGCTTAGATGCGGCCATTACTTTTTCTCCGGCGTCTCTGAGGTGGAACACACATAGTTTCCCGTCTTCTTGGAGCAAAGGGGACGGGCAGAAAAGGGGAAGCTTGGAGCAAAGGGGAGGGGCAAAAACGGGAGCGAAGGGGACGGGCGCCAAATGAACCAGAGGAGGGGAGGGATGATTTCGAATCAGGCAGCACGATTCGAAATCTGTGAGCATGCAAAAGTATGTGAAAGGACCCTCACGATCTGACCCGACACATGTAGTCGTCAACCCTGAAACTACCTAATGTTTACTTTGCATGCAAGTAAAAATAGCACCGACAGCAAATTTTGGTGACGGGCTATGGTTGACCGACTGTGGTGGGCCTACGTTCCACGGGGGTGCCACGTACACAAGAACCCCAAAATCTACCTAGAGCCCTTTTGCGATATGAGATATTTCATGGGAAAGTGGATTACTCCATTGGCTTACAAAGACGAGATATTTAGTGGGAGAGTGGATTACTTCATCAGCTCACAACAACCACATAGCTCACTGGCGGCCCCATAATGGGACCAAACCATTCTACCACTAGACTACGCGCTTGTGGCCCTTCAAGCCTTCACTTCCCACAAAAGGCTTCACTTCTTTAAGCAAGCCTTCACGTTGATGTGTTACTTTTAAGAAAATATATCTCTCTCAACCTTTGAGGGGTCGTACCTTCAGCTCACATTTATCATTTATTTTTGGGTGCACACAATGCACATTCTTACGCTTCTACACACATTCTTGCACTCTCTTCCTGAGTGTCATCTCTATGAAAACCTTATAGAAGGTTTGTACCTTGAGCTCGTATTGTTTTGATTGTCCAAGTTCATATTCTTTCTTGGGTGTGCACAGTGCACATTCTTACACTCGTGCACACAAATTCTTGCACCTCTGCACATGTTCTCTCATTGGGACTCCTTGAACTCTTTCTAAGTTTAATGTGGGGGGAAATAAATGTCTAATGCTCGAGGTGGGATTCACACCCATGACCTTAAACTCCATCAGAGCATGTTTGGGTACGATTGTATGGGAAAGGCCCCGACTTTCCATGGCCTCTTAAGCACCAAGAGACTTGAAAAATTCACACTGGCCACTAATTACCAATCCAAACATGCTTCGATTGTGACCAAACACTGCAAACATGTGGGGGTGGGCCCCTCCCTCATGCTTGCAAAGTTTGCTTCCCATCGAAGCATGTTTGGGTATGATGGTATGAGAAAAGCCTGGATTTTTCATGGCCACTTAAGCACCAAGAGACTTGAAAAATCTGCACTCAGCGTTAATTACCAATCCAAACATGCTCCGATTGTGGCCAAACTCTGCAAGCATGTGGGGGTGGGTCCCCCACACATTCTTGCAAAGTTTGGTCCCTATCGGAGCATTTTTGGGTACAATGGTATGGGGAAGGCCCGGATTTTCCATGGCCTCTTAAGCACCAAGAGACTTGAAAAATCCACACTAGCTACTAATTACCAATGCTAACATGCTCCGATTGTGACCAAGCTTTGCAAGCATGTGGGGGTGGGTCCCCCCTACATGCTTGCAAACTCTGGTCCCCATCAGGGCATGTTTGGGTACGATGGAATGGGGAAAGCCTGGATTTTCCATGGCCTCTTAAGCACCAAGAGACTTGAAAAATCCACATTGGCCGCTAATTACCAATCTAAACGTGCTCGGATTGTGACCAAACTTTGCAAGCATGTAGGCCCCTCCCACATGCTTGCAAAGTTGGGTCCCCATAGGAGCATGTTTGGGTACGATGGTATGGGGAAGGCCCGGATTCTCCATGGTATGGGGAAGGCCCGGATTCTCCATGGCCTCTTAAGCACCAAGAGACTTGAAAAATCTACACTGGGCGCTATTTACCAATCCAAACATGCCCCGATTGTGACCAAACTTTGCAAACATGTGGGGGTGGTCCCCTCCCACATGCTTGCAAAGTTTGGTCCCCATCGGAGCATGTTTGGGTACGATGATATGGGGAAGGCCCGGATTTTCCATGGCCTCTTAAGCACCAAGAGACTTGAAAAATCCACACTGGCCGCTAATTACCAATTGAAACATGCTCCGATTATGACCAAACTTTGCAATCATGTGGGGGTGGGCCCCTCCCCCATGCTTGCAAAGTTGGGTCCCCATCGGAGCATGTTTGGGTCCGATGGTATGGGGAAGGCCCGTATTTTCCATGGCCTCTTGAGCAGCAAGAGACTTGAAAAATCCACACTCGACCCTAATTACCAATCCAAACATGCTCCGATTGTGACCAACTTTGCAAACATGTGGGGGTGGGCCCTTCCCACATGCTTACAAAGTTTGGTTCCCATCAGAGCATGTTTGGGTATGATGGTATGGGGAAGGCCCAGATTTTCGATGGCCTCTTAAGCACCAAAAGACTTGAAAAATCCGCACTGGGTGCTAATTACCAATCCAAACATGCTCCGATTGTGACCAAACATTGCAAGCATGTGGGGGTGGGTCCCCCCCACATGCTTGCAAAGTTTGGTCCCCAATCAGAGCATGTTTGGGTACGATGGTATGGGGAAGGCTCGGATTTTCCATGGCCTCTTAAGCACCAAGAGACTTGAAAAATCCGCACTCGATGCTAATTACCAATCCAAACATGCTCCGATTATGACCAAACCTTGCAAGCATGTGGGGGTGGTCCCCCCCACATGCTTGCAAAGTTGGGTCCCCATCAGAGCACGTTTGGGTACGATGGTATGGGGAAGGCCCGGATTTTCCATGGCCTCTTAAGCAACAAGAGACTTGAAAAATCCACACTGGCCGCTAATTACCAATCCAAACATGCTCTGATTGAGACCAAACTCTACAAAAATGTGGGGGTGGGCCCTCTCACATGCTTGCAAAGTTTGGCTCCCATCGGAGCATGTTTGGGTACGATGGTATGGGGAAAGGCCTGGATTTTCCATGGCCTCTCAAGCACCAAGAGACTTGAAAAATCCATACTAGGCGCTAATTACCAATCCAAACATACTCTGATTGTGACCAAATTCTGCAAGCATGTGGGGGTGGGTCTTACCCACATGTTTGCAAAGTTTGGTCTCCATCGGAGCATGTTTGGGTTCGATGGTATGGGAAAGGCCCGGATTTTCCATGGCCTCTTAAGCACCAAGAGACTTGAAAAGTCTGCACTGGCCGCTAATTACCAATCCAAACATGCTCTGATTATGACCAAACTTTTCAAGCATGTGGAGGTGGGTCCCCCCCACATGCTTGCAAAGTTTGGTCCCCAACGGAGCATGTTTGTGTATGATGGTATGGGGAAGGCCCGGATTTTCCATGGCCTCTTAAGCACCAAGAGACTTGAAAAATCCACACTGGCCGCTAATTTCCAATCCAAACATGCTCTGATTGTGTCCAAACTCTGTAAGCATGTGGGGGTGGGTCCCTCCCACATGCTTGCAAAGTTTGGTTCCCATCGGAGCTTGTTTGGGTACGATGGTATGGGGAAGGCCCGGATTTTCCATGGCCTCTGAAGCACCAAGAGACTTGGAAAAATCCACACTGGGCACGAATTACCAATCCAAACATGCTCCAATTATGACCAAACTTTGCATGCATGTGGGGGTGGGCTCTTCTCACATGCTTGCAAAGTTTGGTTCCCATTGGGGCATGTTTGGATACGATGGTATGGGGAAGGCCCGGATTTTCCATGGCCTCTTAAGCACCAAGAGACTTGAGAAATCCCCAGTGGGCACTACTTACTAACCCAAACATGCTCCGATCATGACCAAACTTTGCAAGCATATGGGGGTGGGCTCCCCCCCACATGCTTACAAAGTGTGGTTCCCCCCATCGGAGCATGTTTGGGTACGATAGCATGGAGATTTTCAACAAACAATATGATAGCCAAAGTGTTAAAATTTTTTAAAAAATCAAGAACATCAACTAAAATGTAATGATACTCAATAATGAAAAAACTCATAATGATATAAACATCAAATAAGTACATCAGAATGAAAATGAGCTACCCTAGCTAGTTTGAGGTTAGTCATTGCCCATAAATCTAAGTACAATGTAAGTGAGCTAACCTAGCTAGTCTGAGGTTAGTCACTGCCCATAAATCTAAGTACAATGTAAGTGAGCTAACCTAGCTAGTCAGAGTTTAGTCACTATCAACGGTAACCCAATCAAAATCGTCATCTCTAGTCGACGTGCGCATCGAGGCTGTTGTGCACATCGAGGAGGCTGTGCTACGGGGGTCGTCGAATATCTACGGGGAGGTCTGCCTCAAAGGCAAGATCATGAGCTGGTGTCGGTGTACTCGGGAGCTTACGAGTCCCATAAGCTACTATAGCCCTCTCCCTCTCTCTACATCATGCTACTGCAAGACGTCTCTATTTGTAAACCTAAAATCTATAATCAGCAATGGTACGTGTCTGCCACTCTGCTCGTGTAAGCTCCTCTACTGTAAGGACACGCTGCTCATGAGAAGCAGCACTCCTGCTAGCACCATCACCCAAGGTGCCACTAGGACTAGCACCACCCACATGCTCATATGCTGTGATCTGGCTCTCGTGAAGGCCTCTCTAGTATGCATCAAACTCATGTGCACTCCACTCAATCTCTGGAGGCACCTCAGGCTCCTGATCTCTGTCATCGACGGCGTCGAGTCCCAAGTCAGTAGTAGCTGAGGTAAAATCAAAAGGCCTGCCAGTCCTAGCATCTACTCGAATGAGGCCTGGGTGA
Organism: Cibotium barometz; assembly: GCF_041138505.1. Classification (NCBI taxonomy): domain Eukaryota; kingdom Viridiplantae; phylum Streptophyta; class Polypodiopsida; order Cyatheales; family Cibotiaceae; genus Cibotium; species Cibotium barometz. Next base: position 52,946,044 of record NC_141047.1, on the reverse strand, counting down.
AATCATCAATGCCCAAAACTCTGTATGTCGCTAGGTCGACGCGTGCACGGCAAGAGGGACATGTTGAGAAGCGTACTAGCTCCTGGGTGATGAAAGACAAATGGAAAAAATGTCCACATCCCAGGGTATATCCACTAGTATTTTCAATGTCCTCGATACAAAGAGCGCAGCAGGCATCATGTAGGAATGGTGGTGCATCCTGAGGGAGAGGTCCTCGAAAAACCTGTGTAACAGGCCATGGATATAAAGGAAAGTAGGGCACTGTCACGTCTAAGGATCTGCGGAACTCTCGAACATGCAGCAACAACTGCTCTACCCTATGCTGTGCAATCTACTCCATAATCATGTGATGCTGCACCTCAGCTCTAGAACTCTCTATCTCAGTCCGAGCAGCCTATACAAAAAAGTAAAGCATAAAAATAATTGATTAGTCTCTCTCATTAGGTATTACTTAAAGAAATTTATAACTTAGGACCTTAATTATAACTCTTTTACGTGCAAGAGAAACCTACCTACTGGATGTCAAACTCTCTCACATGCCGTGCCTCTGTAGTAGAGCTACCTCTGCCAAGAGAGAGGAAAATTTAAGGGATAATAGAAAATATAATTATTTTAATATAATACTGGCATAGTATAGCTCTAAATTTTATTATAAATGACTGAGGGTCTATTTATAGGTGAGGGAGGCCACTAACCAAGTCCAACTGGGTTCTAGAATTTTCTAGGTTCAGTTTGACTCAATTTGGACAAGATTTGGACCAGTTTGGCTCCCTTTTTGATTTGTTCAAAGATGTGGGCCACGTAGTCCAGTGGTGCTCCCAACATTTGTGTGGGAGTGTAGCATCATCGTATCCCAAATGTGATGCTCGGATTGTCAGGAGATTTTTTTGGCATGTGGATAGTGGCATGATTGACCTCTATCTTGACTAGATCTCTATCTTGATAGTGAACTGAACTCAGACTAGTTGGGTTAGTTCACTAACATTGTACTTAGATTTTTTGGGAGTGACTAATCTCACAATAGTTGGGGTAGCTCATTTTCAAAATACCTTGATGTTTTGAGTTAGTGGCTAAACCCAGAGTAGCTGTGCTAGCTCACATTCTGATGTACTTAATTGATGTTTATATCATTATGAGTTTTCTCATTATTGAGGATCATTGCATTTTAGTTTATGTTCAAGGTTTTCTGATTTTTTTAACACTTTGGCTATCATATCGTTTGTTAAAACATCGGAGCATGTTTGGGTATGATGGTATGGGGAAGGCCGGGATATTCCATGGCCTCTTAAGCACCAAGAGACTTAAAAAATCCAATTTGCAAGCATGTGGGAGTGGGTACCCCCAACATGCTTCCAAAGTTTGGTTCCCATCGGACTATGTTTGGGTATGATGATATGGGGAAGGCCCGGATTTTCCATGGCCTCTTAAGCACCAAGAGACTTGAAAAATCCACATTGGCCGCTAATTACCAATCCAAACATGCTCCGATTGTGACCAAACTTTGCAAGCATGTGGGGGTGGGCCCCTCCACATGCTTGCAAAGTTGGGTCCCCATCGCAGCATGTTAGATATCCGTAACGCCACTACGGGCGTTACCAAGATAGGGGACGGCCTATGGCTCACCACCCAGCCATAGAGGAAGAATGAGGATTGCCCCTCATCCCCCAGGCTATATAGTGTGTGGCCTGCCGTCCACACTAGCCTGGCTGCCCATGACTCCGCATGGGCGTCCTCTCCCACTAAACCCCGAACATGGCCATCTGGTCTGCCATCGGTCATCACAGGCATTACAGCCTACGTGACATTACCCCCCCTTAAGAAGAGTTTTCGTCCTCGAAAACAAACTGGGGAAACCTTTTGGAAATTGTAGTACGGCGTTTTCAAGTAGCTACCTCCTCATCCCTATCTGTCCATTTAACAAGTACCTCCTGGTACACTTTATGTCGGGTTTGTCTGTCTCGAGACCCAAGAATCCTTTCCGGTTCATGTGGTATCTTTGGTGGAGTGATCAATTCCACCAAAATATCTAGAGAAACTACGTTCTCTAACCCGTGAACTGATTTCTTCAGTTTACTAACATGGAAGACAAGATGGACTTGAGAACTATCCGGTAACTCAAGTTTATATGCTACATCCCCAATCTTCTTAAGGATTTTAAAAGAACCACAATATCTCGGAGAAAGTTTATCACACTTTCTCGTTTTCATGGTTTCTGACTGTGCAGGAACCTTGAGGAATACAAAGTCACCTTCTGCAAAGGTCACCTTTCTTCGTCCTTTATTCGCATAAGTTTTAGCGTGATCCTGAGCGCTACGAATGCTCTCACGTGCGACTCTGAGCATATCATTCATATCTTCAAGGAAATCCTTGACAGATTGAATCTTCTCCTTTTCTAGGCCTACAGCCATCGGCGGAGATCTCGACTAGAATCCATACATTAACATGAATGGTGTAAATCCAGTCGCTGAGTGTTTGGAGCTGTTAAGCACCAAGAGGCTTGAAAAATCCGCACTGGGTGCTAATTACCAATCCAAACATGCTCCAATTGTGATCAAAGTTTTCAAGCATGTGGGGGTGGGTCCCCCCACATGCTTGCAAAGTTGGGTCCCCATCGGAGCATGTTTGGGTATGATGGTATGGGGAAGGCCAGGATTTTCCATGGCCTCTTAAGCACCAAGAGACTTGAAAACTCCGCATTGGGCGCTAATTACTAATTCAAACATGCTCCGATTGTGACCAATTTTGTAAGCATGTGGGGTGGATCCCCCCCACATGTTTGCAGAGTTTGGTCCCCATCAGAGCATGTTTGGGTACGATTGGGAAAGGCCCGGACTTTCCATGGCCTCTTAAGCACCAAGAGACTTGAAAAATTCACACTGGCCACTAATTACCAATCTAAACATGCTTCGATTGTGACCAAACGTTGCAAACATGTGGGGGTGGGCCCCTCCCTCATGCTTGCAAAGTTTGCTTCCTATCAAAGCATGTTTGGGTACGATGGTATGGGAAAAGCCTGGATTTTCCATGGCCACTTAAGCACCGAGACTTGAAAAATCTGCACTCGGCATTAATTACCAATCCAAACATGCTCCGATTGTGACCAAACTCTGCAAGCATGTGCGCGTGGGTCCCCCACACATTCTTGCAAAGTTTGGTCCCCATCGGAGCATTTTTGGGTACGATGGTATGGGGAAGGCCCGGATTTTCCATGGCCTCTTAAGCACCAAGAGACTTGAAAAATCCACACTAGCCACTACCAATGCTAACATGCTTCGATTGTGACCAAGCTTTGCAAGCATGTGGGGGTGGGTCCTCCCCACATGCTTGCAAACTCTGGTCCCCATCAGGGCATGTTTGGGTACGATGGAATGGGGAAAGCCTGGATTTTCCATGGCCTCTTAAGCACCAAGAGACTTGAAAAATCCACACTGGCCGCTAATTACCAATCCAAACGTGCTCGGATTGTGACCAAACTTTGCAAGCATATGGGCCCCTCCCACATGCTTACAAAGTTGGGTCCCCATAGGAGCATGTTTGGGTATGATGGTATGGGGAAGGCCCGGATTCTCCATGGCCTCTTAAGCACCAAGAGACTTGAAAAATCTACACTAGGCGCTAATTACCAATCCAAACATGCCCCAATTGTGACCAAACTTTGCAAACATGTGGGGGTGGTCCCCTCCCACATGCTTGCAAAGTTAGGTCCCCATCGGAGCATGTTTGGGTACGATGATATGGGGAAGGCCCGGATTTTCCATGGCCTCTTAAGCACTAAGAGACTTGAAAAATCCACACTGGCCGCTAATTACCAATTCAAACATGCTCCGATTATGACCAAACTTTGCAATCATGTGGGTGTGGGCCCCTCCCCCAAGCTTGCAAAGTTGGGTCCCTATCGGAGCATGTTTGGGTTTGATGGTATGGGGAAGGCCCGTATTTTCCATAGCCTCTTGAGCAGCAAGAGACTTGAAAAATCCACACTCGACCCTAATTACCAATCCAAACATGCTCCGATTGTGACCAAACTTTGCAAACATGTGGGGGTGGGCCCCTCCCACATGCTTGCAAAGTTTAGTTCCCATCAGAGCATGTTTGGGTATGATGGTATGGGGAAGGCCCGGATTTTCGATGGCCTCTTAAGCACCAAGAGACTTGAAAAATCCGCACTGGTGGGTGCTAATTACCAATCCAAACATGCTCCGATTGTGACCAAACATTGCAAGCATGTGGGGGTGGGTCCCCCCACATGCTTGCAAAATTTGGTCCCCCATCGGAGCATGTTTGGGTACGATGGTATGGGGAAGGCCCGGATTTTCCATGGCCTCTTAAGCACCAAGAGACTTGAAAAATCCGCACTCGGCGCTAATTACCAATCCAAACATGCTCCGATTATGACCAAACTTTGCAAGCATGTGGGGGTGGTCTCCCCCACATGCTTGCAAAGTTGGGTCTCCATCGGAGCACGTTTGGGTACGATGGTATGGCCCGGATTTTCCATGGCCTCTTAAGCAACAAGAGACTTGAAAAATTCACACTGGCCGCTAATTACCAATCCAAACATACTCTGATTGATACCAAACTCTGCAAACATGTGGAGGTGGGCCCCTCTCATTTGCTTGCAAAGTTTGGCTCCCATCGGAGCATGTTTGGGTACGATGGTATGGGAAAAGGCCTGGATTTTCCATGGCCTCTCAAGCACCAAGAGACTTGAAAAATCCATACTAGGTGCTAATTACCAATCCAAACATGCTCTGATTGTGACCAAATTCTGCAAGCATGTGGGGGTGGGTCCTCCCCACATGTTTGCAAAGTTTGGTCCCCATCGGAGCATGTTTGGGTTCGATGGTATGGGAAAGGCCCGGATTTTCCATGGCCTCTTAAGCACCAAGAGACTTGAAAAGTCTGCACTAGCCACTAATTACCAATCCAAACATGCTCTGATTATGACCAAACTTTTCAAGCATGTGGAGGTGGGTCCCCCCCACATGCTTGCAAAGTTTGGTCCCCAACGAAGCATGTTTGTGTATGATGGTATGGGGAAGGCCCGGATTTTCCATGGCCTCTTAAGCACCAAGAGACTTGAAAAAACCACACTGGCCGCTAATTACCAATTCAAACATGCTCTGATTGTGACCAAACTCTGCAAGCATGTGGGGGTGGGCCCCTCCCACATGCTTGCAAAGTTTGGTTCCCATCGGAGCTTGTTTGGGTACAATGGTATGGGGAAGGCCCGGATTTTGAAGCACTAAGAGACTTGGAAAAATCCACACTGGGCACTAATTACCAATCCAAACATGCTCCGATTATGACCAAACTTTGCATGCATGTGGGGGTGGACTCTCCTCACACGCTTGCAAAGTTTGGTTCCCATTGGGGCATGTTTTTGGGTACGATGGTATGGGGAAGGCCCGGATTTTCCATGGCCTCTTAAGCACCAAGAGACTTGAAAAATCCCTAGTGGGCACTGCTTACTAACCCAAACATGCTCCGATCATGACCAAACTTTGCAAGCATATGGGGGTGGGCTCCCCCCCACATGCTTGCAAAGCGTGGTTCCCCCCATCGGAGCATGTTTGGGTACGATAGCATGGAGATTTTCAACAAACAATATGATAGCCAAAGTGTTAAAAATTTAAAAAAAATCAAGAACATCAACTGAAATGTAATGATACTCAATAATGAAAAAACTCATAATGATATAAACATCAAATAAGTACATCAGAATGAAAATGAGCTACCCCAGCTAGTGTGAGGTTAGTCATTGCCCATAAATCTAAGTACAATGTAAGTGAGCTAACCTAGCTAGTCTGAGGTTAGTCACTACTCATAAATCTAAGTACAATGTAAGTGAGCTAACCTAGCTAGTCAGAGTTTAGTCACTATCAACGGCAACCCAATCAAAATCGTCATCTCTAGTCGACGTGCGCATCGAGGCTGTTGTGCACATCGAGGAGGCTGTGCTGCGGGGGTCGTCGAATATCTACGGGGAGGTCTGCCTCAAAGGCAAGATCATGAGCTGGTGTCGGTGTACTCGGGATCGCACGAGTCCCATAAGCTACTATAGCCCTCTCCCTCTCTCTACGTCATGCTACTGCAAGACGTCTGTGTCTGTAAATCTAAAATCTATAATTAGCAATGGTACGTGTCTGCCACTCTGCTCGTGTAAGCTCCTCTACTGTAAGGACACGCTGCTCATGAGAAGCAGCACTCCTGCTAGCACCATCACCCGAGGTGCCACTAGGACTAGCACCACCCACATGCTCGTATGCTGTGATCTGGCTCTCGTGAAGGCCTCTCTAGTATGCATCAAACTCATGTGCACTCCACTCAATCTCTGGGCTCCTGATCTCTGTCATCGGCGGCGTCGAGTCCCAAGTCAGTAGTAGCTGAGGTAAAATCAAGAGGCCTGCCAGTCCTAGCATCTACTCGAATGAGGCCTTGGTGAAATCATCAATGCCCAAAACTTTGTATGTCGCTAGGTCGACGCGTGCACGGCAAGAGGGACATGTTGAGAAGCGTACTAGCTCTTGGGTGATGAAAGACAAATGGAAAAAAATTCCACATCCCAGGGTATATCCACTAGTATTGTCAATGTCCTCGATACAAAGAGCGCAGCAGGCATCATGTAGGAATGGTGGTGCAGCTCTAAGGCAGTCAATCTCTACTCTCGCCTCTACCAACTCCTGAGTGAGTCTCTCAGTGATAGGTGTGGGACCCTACATTACACAATCAACCATGCCGCTCGTAAAAATATAGAAAAGTACGTATAAACATGTAAATAAATGACTAAAAAAACTTAAGAAGTAATAAATATGTAAATACCTCGACATCTGTTGTCGGTATCGATCGTGAGAACAAGCGCACCGCGTGCTCGATGCTCTCCGTGGTACTCTGTACGTCGATGCCAACCTGGGTGCCAAGAGCCTCGATTGTCGACATAGGCACAAATGAAGGATCTGTAGGAGCTACACGAAGAGCTGGTGGAGGCCGCCTACCTTGGGGGTCCTGGAGACGGCCTCAGCTAGCACCACCACCCGGCCGATGGCTAGTGTAATCCACCTCCTCCCCTAAGACAAACTCCGCATATAATTGCTTTGTGAAGTATATGTGAATCAGCATCCTCCCATATGCGGCAACATATCGACTATAGATATGTGCCGCCATATGAGGATGCGAACACCGCAAAATATTAAGGGGCTTGCCCGTCCCAGGCCGCCTCATCCCACGACTATCGAGGAAAAGATCTAAGTAGGCTCCATCCCTAATCGGACCAAGATCACAGACCTGACGATATGTCAAGCCATGTGACACAGGAGCAGTGCGATGGTGGGCTATCCACTCATCTACATAAACAATATCGTGAAGGCTATGAAGGGACGAATAAAACCTAAGCCTAACACAAAGGTCCAATGTGAAAGTTCCAATGTGAAGGGTCCAATGCTTAGTGCTAAGTAGCACTAATGAAGCTATAAAACAATGCTAATGGGCCTATTAATGCTAATCCAAACCAAGAGAGTAAGGAGAGTGAAAATGACTTCTGACAATGAGGCAAAATTTTTTTTTTCCGGTTTTATAACTTGAAACGAGGTTCGGTGGCATCATGCACTTTAGGGTTTACAAGATGTACGCTCTGGATTTTAGGGTTAGTGAAACAAACGACCAAGATACACACTTAATTTTAGGGTTGGTGAAGGATTGACGGCTGAGATTTAATATTAGTATCTCGTTCGCGGTACATGGACAGCTTATATTTTAAGTCATTACCATGATCAAGGTATGTCAACGGTCGAGATTCATTAAATACCTCGATCGAGATATTTAAACGGCTGGGATCGCATCTTCCAATGTGCATGAATGGACGGTGGAGATTGCATCTTTGTACCTCGAACGAGATATGTGGATGGTGGAGATTGCATCTCTTTACCTCGAATGAGGTATTTCAATGGTTGAGATTCGATCTCAATATTTTTGAGATGTGGACGATGGAGATTGTATCACTATACCTCGAACAATGAATGGTCGAGATTTTATTTCAATATCTCATTCGAGATGCATGGACAGTGGAGATGGGCTAGTCAAATATGCCTAGGGGGATACAGCGTGGCATTGATGTGCATCTGAGTGCCATGAATATCTCGATCGAGATAGTGTGGTGGCGATGACCTGTATTGGTGACATGGATGATGATTGGAAACCTGGACCTGCTAGCATGGCATTAGTTGGTATCTCGTTCCAGATATGTCGCTTTAGGCTTGGGAGGCACGTGTCGTGTTTTAATTGATGGTGGCGATATCACGATCGAGGTACTCTGCTTGAGATGCGTGGATGTCCCAATTTTAGAGAGAGTGAATGAAAGTGAGTACCCTCATCTTGCAACTGCCCCACATCACATTCATTCACATCTCATCACATCACATTCATTCAGATCACATCTCATCCATTCATATCTATCCCGATTCACATCACATCACATCACATCCATTTCACATCACATATCATCCATTCACATCTATCCCAAATTACATCATATCACATCACATCCATTCACATCACATCTCATCCATTCACATCTATCACGATTCAGATCACATCACATCACATCTCATTCATTCACTCTCTCTAGCACTCCTACGGATAGCTGCTAGCTCGCAGTCTATCTCTACGATGAGGTCCACACAATAGACGAGCGGCCCTCCTCGTGGCCCTCCTCGTGTGACTCCATGCTAAAACCTAAGCCTAACACAAAGGTCCAATGTGAAAGGTCCAATGCGAAGGGTCCAATGCTTAGTGCTAAGTAGCACTATTGAAGCTATAAAACAATGCTAATGGGCCCACTAATGCTAATCCAAATCAAGAGAGTAAGGAAAGTGAAAACGACTTCTGACAATGAGGCAAAAAAAAAAGTTTTCCGATTTTATAACCTCGAACGAGGTTCGGTGACATCATGCACTTAAGGGTTTGCAAGATGTACGCTCTGGATTTTAGGGTTAGTGAAACAAACGGCCAAGATACACACTTAATTTTAGGGTTGGTGAAGGATCTACGGTTGAGATTTGATATTAGTATCTCGTTCGAGGTACATGAACGGCTTAGATTTTAAGTCATTACCACGACCGAGGTATGTCGATGGTCGAGATTCATTAAATACCTCGATCGAGATATTTAAACGGCTGGGATCGCATCTTCCAATGTGCATGAATGGACGGTGGAGATTGCATCTCTATACCTCGAACGAGATATGTGGACGATGGCGAACAATGAATGGTCGAGATTTTATTTCAATATCTCGTTTGAGATACGTGGACGGTGGAGATGGGCTAGTCAAATATGCCTAGGGGGATACAACGTGGCATTGATGTGGATCCGAGTGCCATGAATATCTCGATTGAGATAGTGTGGTGGCGGTGAACTGTATTGGTGACATGGATGATGACTGGAAACCCAGACTTGCTAGCATGGCATTAGTTGGTATCTCATTCGAGATATGTCGCTTTAACCTTGGGAGGCACGTGTCGTGTTTTAATTGATGGCGATATCACGATAGAGGTACTCCGCCCGAGATGCGTGGATGTCCCAATTTTAGAGAGAGTGAACGAAAGTGTGTACCCTCATCTTTTGCAACCGCCCCACATCACATTCATTCACATCTCATCACATCACATTCATTCACATCACATCTCATCCATTCACATCTATCCCGATTCACATCACATCACATCACATCCATTTCACATCATATATCATCCATTCACATCTATCCCGATTCACATCACATCCATTTCACATCATATCTCATCCATTCATATCTATCTCGATTCACATCACATCCATTTCACATCACATCTCATTCATTCACATCTATCCCAATTCACATCACATCCATTCACATCACATATCATCCATTCACATCTATCCCAATTTACATCATATCACATCACATCCATTTTACATCACATCTCACCCATTCACACTTATCCGGACTCACATCACATCACATCCATTAACATTCATCACATTCATTGTATCCCCATTCCATCACATACATTCTATCCACATTACATCACATCCACATCATATCTCATTCATACACATCCCATCTCATTCATCCACATCCATCCAAGCATTCACATGCACGACTATCCACATCTATCCATACATTCACATCTATCACTTAACATCCACATATATTCACATCACATCACATTTTATCCATATCTCTTTACATCACATCACATCTCATCCACATCCACATCCACATCACATTCACATCCACATCTCTTTACATTACATCACACCTCATCCACATCTCTTTACATTACATCACATCTCATCCACATCCACATCACATTCACATCCACATCCCTTTACATCATATCACATCTCTTTTCATCACATCACATCTCATTCCCATCCACATCTCACATCTCTTTTCATCACATCATAGCTCATCCACATCCACATCTCTTTTCATCACATCACATCTCATCCACATCCACATCACATTCACATCCACATCTCATCCACATCCACATCCACATCCACATCCATTTACATCACATCACATCCTTTCACATCCACATCCACATCCGTTTACATCACATTCTTTCACATACACATCCACAAACATTCTTTCACATACACATTCACATCCATTCTTTCACATACACATCCATTTACTTCTCATCTCATTCTTTCACATATCCTCTCATCTCATCATTCACATCCACATCCATTTACTTCACATCTCATCCACATTCTTTTTCATTACACCACATCCTATCACATCCCATTCACATCTTATCACATCCCATTCACATCTTATCACATCCCATTTACATCTTATCACATCCATTCACATCCTCTCGCATCCCATTTACAGCTTATCACATCCTATCACATCCCATTCACATCTTATCGCATCCCATTTACATCTTATCACATCCATTTAGTAAAGGGAGACAAAGGCTATGATGACCCCTATTTTTTACCTTGCCACACCAACCCCCCTAGTTTCACTTTTTAAAGGGAATATTCTCATACTCTCTCTTACTTTTTGACTTTTCTCATACTTTTTGAATTTTTTATCTTCAGCTTTCTTGTCAGTTTGAAATCTCCTTCCTCATTAACTCCCACCATATCTCCCTTCCACATCAGCAAAACATTCTCATATTTAGGTGGGTCCCAAAAAGTGAAAATTTTTCATTTTTCATTTTTTTACATTTTGAGGTGAAAAAACACTACCCAACCAATATGTATGATGAAAATACTTTTTTCCCTCCAAAAATCTTGTAATTCAAGGGTCACATCAGAAGCCTATCTCACAGAAGCCAGTACATCCATAACTAACTCTCAGGTCCCCACAACCCCATAAGCATAACTAACTGTCAGGAACCACTACGTCCATGAGATCCCGAAATTATGGGCACCCCAAAAATTATTATTTTTTAATTTTTCTCATAAATGTAATTTATTGAACTCCATGTTATTATATTTATATATCAAAAATATCATTTTCTGCTTAGAAAAATGGATTTGTGTTAAACCTGCAACAGCAAAGTTTTAACACTCTCTCTCTCACTCTCTCTCTCTCTTTCTCTCTCTCTCTCTCTCTCTCTCTCTCTCTCTCTCTCTCTCTCTCTCTCACTCCCTCTCTCTCTCTCTCTCTCCCCCCCTATGAATATCTCTTTGTTTTAGCTTCTTCCTCTGCTTAGCTATGGAGCCTTTGCAAAAGCTGTGTGTGTAGCTCCTTGTGAAGCTAGAAAACAGAAGGTTGATTTACACATTCGTATTCCTGAAGAGTATGGCAGCTCTAAAAAAACCCATCCTATTGATGCACAATATGTCCAAGCTGATAGGATAGCTAAGGAGAAAAATATAAATCTTTGGGTTGATGGGCATCTCTATCTAATTGACCCTCCATTAAGAGCAAACCCTCTAATTGACCCTCCATTAAGAGCAAACCCTCCTTTCCACGATTTATCATCTTTTATGCAATTTATTTTGGTGAAGGAAAGCTTGGCTTGTTAGGATACTGCAGAAGATTGACTACAAGTGGAGCTTGGCAAACCCGTATTCTCCAATCTCAATTGCAAGCATCACAATTCACCCTTTTACAATGTCAAGGACTTAAAACATCATGAGATAAAATGAAAGAGATCCTTGTAGAGAATGTGGAGAAGGATGCAAAGATTCAAAGGCTAGAGGAACTTATCAAACGACTCAAAGCAATGCCAAATGGGGCTCGTGAACATAAAAAGATATTGGCTGGTATAGAATCTCTTGTGTCTAAAGGTGAAGCACGGAAGAAAAGGATTCGTACAACAAAGTAAGTAACATAAACTTTCATTATGACCTCAGTAAACAAAATAGTCATGATTTGTATTTTTCCACAAATTTTTTGCAAGACGTGTGTGGTTCTAGCGAAGAGGGATGGAAGGATTTGGTCAAAGCCATTATGAATACCAAGGATATTCTCTCAATTATTACTGACCCTCATCGTCCTAAAACATTCCAAGCTATTGTCAGCAATCTGGTGAGCAAGATTACCACCTCCATCAATTCTTCATTAATTCAACATGTTTGTGATGCGGCTGGAATCAGCATGAAAGTGTACTAAGCAATCCATCAAATTGTAAAAGATGCATTTCTAGGACAAGGGATCACTGGCACTTTATTTCCTACACTCAAGGTGGTTCACAATGTCAAGTGTACTAATAATGACGATGTGCAGCGAGCTATAGGATAGTTTTATCACATTGAGGGCACACTAACATTAGACACAGGGTCGATAAGAAAGAAAAACAAGACTTTTGTGCTCCTTGAACATTGTGAGGAAGTATGTACCAATATTTAAATAAAGCAACTTACTAATGGTATATTAAAATGGGCTACTTACTCATTTTTTATGATTTTCTAGGTTATTTTTTAACCCAATCGTATTGATCCAATATGGTGGTATGTGATTCAAATCACCCCGCAATCCACCCACATATTTCAACATGAAGAATTCAAGGAGGAAGTGGATGACAATGTAATGGATGATGATGATGATCATGAAAACCATAACAATATGGAGGGTGTAGATCAGAGCGAGCAAGTTGAAGACCAAGACAACATGGAGGAAGGTATACATCAAACAAACAAACAAAGATTAAATAGGGCTCGACAATGGTGATGATGTAGATATAGACCGTGCGATTGATGATGGCTTGGATCAACTTTCCATTGATCTCTTACTTGAGCTAGACATTGAACCTGATACTCAAGTAGATTTGCTACAAGACTGGATTGATGAAACATATTAGATACGTTTGGGATTATTCAAAAATTATATTGGCCTCCTTATTTTTGGATTTTGCAAGCTATTTATACAAAATGAAGTTGGTTGTGTGTTTTTGTGTGTTGGTGTGTGTTGGTTAGAGAGAGGGGGGAGAGAGAGAGAGAGAGGTGTCGAAGGAAGAGGATGTGTGTGCCAATCTTGTATTTTTGCAATCTTGGGAATTCCTTGATGTATTGACCATGCATAGACTATATAAAAGACAAAATGAAGGTGTGAACCCAAATTGTTGGTACCAGCATCTTTACTAGCAAAATAATATCGCTAAATACGAATTATTTTTTAGTAATATCTAGCAATTTTACCAAGAAAAATATCACTGGTATCAATGATTATTTCATCACTGGTATTTAGCACTAGCGAGATCATCATTTAGCAAAAAACACCGGTGAAATGCTAGTATTTTTCACTGGTAGGCCTCTATTCCCTTGTAGTGCTTTATGCTGACCTATGTGTTGGACACTTCTTCACTTCCACAGAGCCCTCTCTCTCTTAGCCTTCACCCCACCACTCTCCAAACCCCTCTCACATCCACTATGTGATGACTCTTCTTCCCTCTACTCCTCCAACACCCTGACACACCCCTACCCTCTCTAATCCTTGTATTAATCAAACCCTTATCACATCAACAGTATCAACATTTTATTTAACTTAATGTGTCAATCACTCTCAATATATGTTTATATTTTTGAGTAAAAATCTTCAGTAAAATATTATATATGTGTTCTTTTAATGTAAATGTGTATTCTTCATGTTTTATGTAAGATTTCTCCCTCCAACTTTTGAGGTGTAAAGGTGTAAGAACCTCCCCTTATGTTCTTGTTATTATTTCCCTCTCTGAAATAGAAGAAAGATCTTGTTTTACCCTGTTTTGACCTAGAGAGAGAAAATATCTAGAGAGCGATAGTACAAAATTGAGATATATTTGGATATAAAAATCCTCCTAGTTTCTAAATTGGATTCCCTTGAAACAAAAGTTCAAAATGAACTTTCCAATGTGCATTAAGAATTAATTAAAAATGGTATAAGGGACCTTAGTATAAGCGTCTACATTTTTAGAAATTTTTGGATTATGGTCCCATTAAAGTACCAATGGGCCAATTGGATTAATCCAAGTGTTGGGATGAGATAAATCCAAAGAATAAAAGAAAATACCAAAAAATGAGTAAATGCTCACATAAGATGAAGAGTTGACTGAGTACAAGGTTTATTATTAAAAATTATGAGATATTACTAAAAAAATGAGATATTTTGGAATAATGATGCATTTTTGACACCTTGGTAAGGAAAGGGGGAATCTTGAGGTAGGATCCTCTTTCACATGTGTGGAAGGGTTTTTAATTCAAAAAATTTGTGATATTTTTATCTCTCCTCTCTCCTGGATCAAACCAAATAAAAAGGGAGCCAAACTGGTCCAAATCTTATCCAAATTGAGTCAAACTGAACCTAGAAAATTCTAGAACCCTAGTTGGACTTGCTTAGTGGCCTCCCTCACCTATAAATAGACCCTCAGTCATTTATAATAAAATATTAGAGCTATACTATGCCAGTATTATATTAAAATAATTATATTTTCTATTATCCTTTAAATTTTTCTCTCTCTTGGGAGCTTGGAGCTCTCTCTCTCTACAACAAATCTTGGAGTTGCTCTTCTCCTCTTGGTGGACCAATTGATTGGTTAGGGCTTCACTGCAATTAGAGAATCAAGCCAAACTTGGAGATAAATTTAATTTTTATGATTTTTTCTAATTTCTCTTAATGACTTTCTTCTTCTCAGCCCCTCTCAAGCTTGATAAGCTTTCTATATAATTGTTTTAATTAAAATCAAGCTTTTCCTTAAAGTCTTAATACTTAATTAAGAGAAAGTTAATCTTTATGCTTATTTGTAATGCTTTCTTTAAGTAAATCTCTCTCTCTAAAAGAATAGCCATCTTTATGGCTAAATCCCTTGAAAAAGGATGCTTCTTAATGATAGTCTCTTAATTCAAAGCTAAACTCTAGGATTGATAAGCGAAAGATTAAGAAAATGGTATTTTTATGATTTTATGTAATAAAATAATGGTTATTTCTTGTAGATTATTTATAAGTAGTTAAAAACTACTTTGAGTGATTCTAAATGAGAAATAGATTATCCTATCAATTTGAGAAAAGAGAAATAATGAAATTAGCTTAATCTAGTGGGATAATCATAATTAAATTCATAGTTTGATTTTAAGCATAAAAGAGGAACTACTATCATATTTTCATTACAAGCTTTTACTCTTTTAAGAAAATTTGAGAATTATCAGTAATAGCAGCAAAGGTATGGTAAAATTTTTAGAAAATAATACATATCTTATTTTTATGCATAATGCTAAAAGAGGACTTCCTACCATATTCTAGGATTTGACATCCTATGCAAAAAGAATGATTTTCATCATATTCATGAGAATTTTTTTTGGTAATTATGCATAATTAATTGATTATGAGAAAAGAGTAAATTTTGGTAAAAATATTTTTATACAAAAAGAGGAATTCCCATGATATTTGAGATCCAAGTAATTAAATGGTAAAAGATGAATTTTTGGTAAATTTATTTTTATGCAAAAAGAGGAATTTCCATGATATTTGAGATCCAAGTAATTAAATGGTAAAAGAGGAATTTTTGGCATAATTCAAATTATGAGTATTTATCAAAAGTGAAATTTTGAGTATTAATATTTTTATTGGAAAATATGGGTAGAATTGATTTTTGTAAATCCCATGAATCTTTTATTCAAAAAGAAGAATATTGGATATATTTTACTTGAGAAATTTGAGAAATAATATGAAAATATCCATCGAGAAAACTTGGATATTTCTTATTTAGAAAAGAGAAACTGGAATCCCTGCTGGCAGGATTGAGAATCCAATGAGTAAATGGAAGTTTAGAATTAATTCTCATTATTGAAGCTTAAGGAATGAAAATACAATACTTAAATGCTCTTTCTGAGTTTTTACTATTCAATTCTAATAAGGTTTATTTTCCCTTTTTAAACCTTCAACAACACTCTGATATGTTGATTCAATGGGATCGAGAAAAAGTACCTTTAACTAGGCCAAGCAATTGGCAAAAACTCAGAAAGGTCCTATCAGTATCGTAAGTAGAAAATACAATACTTAAATGCTCTTTCTGAGTTTTTACTATTCAATTCTGATAAGGTTTATTTTTCCTTTTTAAACCTTCAACAACACTCTGATACGTAGATTCAATGGGATCGAGAAAAAGTACCTTTAACTAGGCCAAGCAATTGGCAAAAACTTAGAAAGGTCCTATTAGTATCGTAAGTAGAAAACGGTACTAAAAGTGGATGTGATAAGATGTGAATGTGATGTGATAAGATGTAAATGTGATGAGATGTGGATGAGATGTGATGTGATGTAAATGGACGTGGATGTGAATGTGATGAGATATGGATGAGATGTGATGTGATGTAAATGGATGTGGATGTGAATGTGATGAGATGTGATGGTATGTAAAAGGATGTGATGCGATGTAAATGGATATGAATGAGATGTGATGGTATGTGAAAGGATGTGAATGAGATGTGATGGTATGTGAAAGGATGTGATGCGATGTAAATGGATGTGAATGAGATGTGATGGTATGTGAAAGGATGTGATGCGATGTAAATGGATGAGAATGAGATGTGATGTGATAGATGTGCATGTGAATGAATGGATGGATGCGGATGAATGTGATGAGCTGTGAATGGATGTGGTGTGATATGGATAGATGTGGATGGAATGAATGTGATGTGATGTGAACGAGATGTGATAAGATAAGGATGGATGTCACGAGATGTAGATGAATGTGGGATGTGAATGGGTGTGATGCATGTGAATGGATGTGATGAGATGTGAGTGGATGTGGTGAGGTGTGGTGAAATGTGAATGTGATGTAATGAGATGTGAATGGATGTGATGTGGATCTGGTTATATATGAATGGTTGAGATATGATATGGACAGATGAGATGTGATATGATGTGATGTGAACTTTGGGTAGATGTGAATGGATGTGAAGTGATGTAAATAGATGTGAACGTGATGTGATGATATGTGGATGTGATGTGGATTTGAATAAATGTAGATGGATGTGATGTGATATGAATGGATGAGATGTGATGTGGATACGTTGTGATGTGATGTGATGAGGATAGATGTGATGAGATGTAATATGATGTGATTGGATGGGAATTATAAGCCATGTGAATTGATGAAGAATGTGGTTTAACGAGAAATGATGTGGAACAATGTGGAAAGATGAGAGTTCATTAGAAACTGTATTTATGACCTGTTTTTAAATTACTGTTTTATGTCAAGAATGCTGGGGAAGCACTTTGACCATCTTGTGAATGAGGTCTTGGAGACCTAAGTGATAAAGTTGCAACAGCAGTAGAGCTGACACAGAGCCAATAGAGGATGTCTTGCATAGCAAGGTCATCCTCTGAGGTCTTGACCAGCCTCGATTCAATTTAAATGGTGAGCTTCCGGTACGGTGGATGAGGGACCAAGGAAGCAGTCTATGAGTGAAGCGTGAGGTGACCTACGAAAGGAGCCTATAGGGTGCTGACCATATAGTGCTCGGACTCTGGGTTGCTAAAGATACCCACACGTGCGTCGAGGAAGAAAATGAAAAAATGAGTTGTTGTTTTCTGAACTCAGGCCTCGATCTGGTTGATTGGCCTTGCTGGTCCTCAGCAGATGAGTCCATGGCTCTTTTATATGGATCTGTTGGTTGATCTTGCTGATCTTCAACAGAGAGTCCATCTGGATTTTTCTTATGTGATTATATTTCTAAGTACTGTGCACTAGGAACTATTGAAAAGGCCCCTGACCGAACAGGTGTGGTGAGCATTCTGGTTGCCAATGATGCCATAGGTACACTAATGAAGGAATGATTGGAAATTAGAATTCAAGCTAAATATTTTGGAGGATTATGATTAGTGATACTATGGTCTCATTAAAAGATTATTTTAAAGACAACTGAATCTGTGAAACAGGCAATTTCATACTGGGTGTATAAGTGGTATGACTATCTTGAAGTTTGCTTGAAGCGCTGACTAGGGGACCTGGGAACTCTTTTCCCTGGTACCCGGGGCAAAACATAACCAAACTCCTAAATGGATCCTATTACTATAGTGGTTGGGCAGTTGGCTAACCCATGGGATTCAATGGGGTTAGGCTGGACTTAAAATGAGACTCAATTCTGTTAAGTTACGATAGTTGAAGTAAATCCCGGATAACCCTTGTTCTATGGAGAAGAATCAACGGTTGTGCCTCTTTATGAGGAAAAAAGTGTCGGGCTCTATGATCCAAGTGCAAGTCTCTTCCTTGATCTAACCATGAAACTTACGGGTTTGGTCGGATCAGTTTGGTTAGTTAAGGCTTTTGACTACGTTAGAATAAAATTATCCCAGAGGAATCGCCCATGCTTTCTAGGCGAGGGAAGTTTTTCTGGGTTCAGGTTTGGAAGAACCGAGGGATTAGTCTCTTGTCCGGATATCCATGGGCGAGGCCCTGAGTGAGAGGCTCTGCCCTGCACAAGAAGTGCTACTTTCGTTGCTAGCATCCTAGAATTCATTGTGCAGAGGAGGCATGGATCTTTCATTTTAGTTTTAGTTTTTTTTTAATGGGGAGGGCGAGGAGGTGCCAGGGGGAGGCTCGTGGGATGCACCTAAATATATGAAATTAGTTTAGTATGTGAGTTCATTAGAAGGGATTTTTAATTTAAAATTTTAAAGGAAATTTATACAAATACGTTTACAAAAGAGGTTTTTTTAATCGATTATGAAAAAACCCGTAAGTTTATAAAGGAAAAGGGGTCATTTTATTCATGAAAAATTCACAGCAGATAAGGGGTTTTTTAAATACCCTTGAATGCACGTGGTAATAGGGTTTCTTAGTAGTGCACCCTCTAATGGGGAAGGACAGAATAAGAGAGAGAGAGAAGTAGATCTGATCTATTTTTCTCTCTTATGTTCTCCTGCAAAGCATTGAGCAGTAATGGCAAAGGAGCTTTCCAAATGCACTATTGCACTTCTCTCCATCACTGGTCGATGCTTTTAGCATGCTACCACTAAAATGTGATGTGTTTGAGATCTTAGATGGTTCTTTAGTCATGGGCAAAGCTCATTTACACACTTCAAATTACTTAGGCAATGGATTTTTTGACACAATCCAAGGGGAAGGCAATAATTAAAAAATAGTGGCTTTGGTGGGGATCATACTTATTCTCCATGGAGTCCATCCCTGCACGTGATCCCATGGTTGGTGGGAACTCAAATGCAATATCACCATTATATTGCCTACGAATCTCTTGGACATTGATAACCTCTTTAACATTTAACAAAATCTTTGTTAATGTGTTTCCGTTCTTCGTGCTCCAAAGGTATCCAAGATGCTCTTACCCGGGTTATAAAAATCTATCATGTTTGATTGAGTTGGAAGTCTTCTAGAATGGCTATGGGCTTGAGATTAGCGAAGCATCAACTATTGCGATGTAATTGCTTGAAAGAGAGCCTTCAAGTATATAAAAATTATCCCCCCTGATCATTAGAGTAAGCTCTAGTGGGACATGGAACTTTTGGGTCCCAATATTTACTATTGCTTGCAATCCAGAGAATGACATAGGGGCTACTTATTCTTGTAAGAACTTTGCGCTCACGAGAACTCAACCATTGGTGAAACATAAATTCTTCTTAGAAGATGGGAAGGAGATTCTGAAGCTCATTGTGAAGAGAAGTAAAAAGAATGTCACAACAGGAACAAAGTACACACCAAATGAATAGTGATTAACACCTTGAAATTTTATTGTGTAAGTTATTCCATCATTTGTATTAACAAACTCTTACAACGAAACATGTATATTTACATGTACTTCAACAAATAAATAAATAAATACATGAAATTAAGAAGAATGATAAACCACTCCCATGGAGAGGAATCATGGATGAGATCTAAGTATAGAACATTTGACTACACAATGAATATATACGTATGCATCAGATCTTGCACATGATCGATGATAGTGTGATGAGAGGGTGAGAAATGATTGTGTGAGGGAGAAAGAGCCCAATTTTTTGCGTACACTACGGAACAAAAGAGAAAGAGGCAGAGATCTGATCTGTTTCTCTCTCTCCCATGTGTCCCCTCCACAAATTTGTGCTGGCTACAGCATGGCTATAAACGCGGTTACATCTACGGTTATGCATGTAGTTATGCTCTCCTAGCTATATGCACAGATGCAACCGCATGCATAGCCATGCAAGAAAATTTTAGAACTCTAAAATTCCTTTGTTATGTGGCTATGGACGCAAGTCTACTTGTAATCAATGCAACTTTGCAAGTTAGAACAATCATGATAAGTTTTGGTCTCAAAGACTCCAAGAAACTCCTGGAGATTAAAAGAAATTAAGTGGATATGGGCCAATCCACTTTTTGGGTTATGTTTATAAAGGAGACGCCATACCCTTATTTTGAACTTTGCACAATAATATATATATATATATATATATATATAAGTAAATGAATTTTGGAATATCTTTTATAGGCAATATACTATAGTTGATGAATTTTAGAATATCTTATATTTTGAAAAGAGAATGAATTTTGGAATATCTTTTATAGGCTACTGTTTATAATTGCATATCCATTTCTAGGTAAGCTTTACTTCTTGAAGTGTTTAGGTGATAATTTCCAACATATGCCTCCTTTTCTTTTGTAGGTATGCCTCTTGTCTTTTCCAACATATACTCACGCTCTCTCTCTCTCTCTCTCTCTCTCTCTCTCTCATTTCATTATAATTTCCAACATATATCTTATTGGCTAACTAATGGCTCTCCTATCTCTCTGAAAATTCAGAGCTCCCAAATGACTGCACTAATGAGGGATTTACCTCCATCGATATTTTTTGTTTTCAATACGAAAAAATCCTATGGATTCAGACTCCTAAAATTTGAGAAGAGATACGATATATCATCTTTGAGGAGGCACAAAAGGATGAGAACATTGTTGCACATGCCCAACCAAGAGGACGCACGTCCCTCCCCAAAAGCTTGTGGGAAGAGAACATCAACTCTGAGATGTGGGGGGATGCGCATGAGCCTTAGCCTTCCTCGTGTGGGTAGCTACGTGTCATTGTCTTCTAAACAGGGTAGAAGATAGACATGGGCGACATCGAGGTCAAGGCGGGCAGTGAGGGGACTTGAATAGAAATTGTACAGATAACTCTTGAATGGAAATTGTACATAAAACTGGTACCTTTGAAGACTGCATCACGAGAAGTAGCAAGAGGTTGACGACAATAGAGGACATTAAGAGAGAGATTATTGGAGAGAGAGAGATTATTGGGGATGCAACAAGAGAGGAATTGATGTGGTTATGAGATGAGATGACGGTTATAAAAACCTTCATTAAATAAGGTTGAAGAAATCTAATGATACCTTAGCACTTTTAAGGTTTTCCTATTACGCCTCTTACACAAATTAATGAAAAAACATTTCTCCCTCGTTATCCGCCCCTACTTGATGTTTCATCCTTGTATGCCTCCTTGTCTTTTTTGTAGGTTCAAATTTATAACACACACTCTCGTTTTATAAAATGTACTAGTACTTTTATATTTAATGTTTCATCGTTCATTGCTACAAAACAATCGAAGGCAGGCCTATTATTACAGAAAACATTTTCGCCTATTGAGAACATCCCCTCAAAAGAAACCAATCATCTTTCCTACATCGAGCCTCAGTACGTCGAGTTTCAAAGAATGGATGTTTGTCTCTCGAATTTTCAAAGAATGGAAAAGATATGCAAAAGGTTGGTCCTATTGGGAAGGATGCCTCCAAAGGTCCCAAGAAAGGGAAGAAGCAATAGGAAGATGCAGTAGATCCAACCGAGTCAATTGACGATGAAGATGAGGAACAATCAAATGCAAGATGGGTGGAAGGTGTCATGTCTCCTAATATGCTAGGAGAACCAAACATGAATTCAAATTGGAGCCCCATCATTAATTTTCCACTAAAGAATATTCACTTTTGCACAATTCATGCATTCATGAGAATCTTCGATCTCGATTGCTTAAGTGCCATATCGATTATGCATTCACAATGCCCTTGGTAAATTAGAGCATCTTTTGAATTCTCTAGGCTACCATAGCGAAAACGTAAAAATTGAAGTGAATAGCCTCTGGTATGTCATATCAGAGCTTGCTCAAAAGGTCTTCATGACTGGAGAAAAGACAAGGAGATTTTTGGAGAAGCCAGCAAACATAGAGAACTCAAAGAAGACTTGGGGACTCTGAATGTTGCTTCAATGAATCAAATGAGAAACTGAGAATCACCATCTCATTCTCATGATAAAGTCTATGTTCCTCCGGATCCTTCTCTCTTTTTGTTAAAACCCTAAGATCTCTCTATATAATTGTTATGCATAAACATGCATAAATTAGGTATAAACTCATCCACCCGACCACCCCCGAGCCCAAGGGAT
The DNA here is from genome assembly GCF_041138505.1 of Cibotium barometz. NCBI lineage: Eukaryota > Viridiplantae > Streptophyta > Polypodiopsida > Cyatheales > Cibotiaceae > Cibotium > Cibotium barometz. The sequence goes on along the minus strand of NC_141047.1, from coordinate 52,923,203 downwards.
GCACACATGAATTATAATGAAGTACATCATACCTTTACCTTGATGTCCCATACCATCAAGAGGAATAACTCCAATCCATCAGCATGTAGCTATAGTGTGAAATGGTAGGTGAGTAGTTATGATCCTCTACACAAGAGAACATAACATAACCTAGCCTCAAGATAACATCAAGAGACCATAGCCTAAGCCCCCCTTGTGAGTGTGCCCCATGTCCCCTATTATATAGGAGGGCCCTCAAGTGACTCTTGACTCTCCATCTCCCATGTGTGACCCTAGGATGCCTGACCCTAACCTTAACCCTTAAGGTTAGTCCTAACCCATGCTCCACTAGAGCTTGTTCCCATGCGCCCATGCTCACAAGCCTAATGTGGGTTAGCCTCCTAGTATATGCACACATAATGTGTATATAACATACTTCCCCTCTCTCAAAACATTGCACTCTAATAGAGAAAACAGACATGACACAAACATCATACCTAAGTAATTAGATTATTGTGGAACCATTTAAGACATCAAAGAGGTCGGGTTTATATATTTTACTATATACATCTTTGATGTGTTCAAAGTGATATGTAGTGGTGCTCATGCAATTATGAAGAAGAATCCAAATGGTTTCTTTGAAATTGACTCCACAAAGATTTGGAGAGATGATAAAGATACTTTTGTGCTCCTTGAACATTGTGAGGAAGTATGTACCAATATTTAAATAAAGCAACTTACTTATGGTATATTAAAATGGGCTACTTACTCATTTTTTATGATTTTCTAGGTTATTTTTTAACCCAATCGTATTGATCTAATATGGTGGTATGTGATTCAAATTACTCTACAATCCACCCACATATTTCAACATGAAGAATTCAAGGAGGAAGTGGATGACAATGTAGTGGATGATGATGATCATGAAAACCATAACAATATGGAGGGTGTAGATCAAAGCGAGCAAGTTGAAGACCAAGACAACATGGACGAAGGTATACATCAAACAAACAAACAAAGATTAAATAGGGCTCGACAATGGTGATGATGTAGATATAGAACGTGAGATTGATGATGGCTTGGATCGACTTTCCATTGATCTCTTACTTGAGCTAGACATTGAACCTAATACTCAAGTAGATTTGCTACAAGACTGGATTGATGAAACATATTAGATCCAATTGGGATTATTCAAAAATTATATTGGCCTCCTTATTTTTGGATTTTGCAAGCTATTTATACAAAATGAAGGTTGTGTGTTTTTGTGTGTTGGTGTGTGTTGGTTAGAGAGAGGGGGGGAGAGAGAGAGAGAGGTCAAAGGAAGAGGATGTGTGTGCCAATCTTGTAATTTTGCAATCTTGGGCATTCCTTGATGTATTGACCATGCATAGACTATATAAAAGACAAAATGAAGGTATGAACCCAAATTGTTGGTACCAGCATCTTTACTAGCGAAACAATATCGCTAAATACGAATGATTTTTTAGTAATATCTAGGAATTTTACCAAGAAAAATATCGCTGAATACCAATGATTATTTCATCAGTGGTATTTAGCACTAGCGAGATCATCATTTAGCAAAAAACACCGGTGAAATGCTAGTATTTTTCGCTAGTAGGCCTCTATTCCCTTGTAGTGCTTTATGCTGACCTATGTGTTGGACACTTCTTCACTTCCACAGAGCCCTTTCTCTCTTATCCTTCACCCCACCACTCTCCAAACCCCTCTCACATCCACTATGTGCTGATCACTCTTCTCCCCTTTGCTCCTCCAACACCTTGACACACCCCTACTCTCTCTAATCCTTGTATTAATCAAACCCTTATCACATCAACAATATCAACATTTGATTTAACTTAATGTATCAATCGCTCTCAATATATGCTTATATTTTTGAATAAAAATCTTTAATAAAATATTATATATGTGTTCTTTTAATGTAAATGTGTATTCTTCATGTTTTACGTAAGATTTCTCCCTCCAACTTTTGAGGTGTAAAGGTGTAAGAACCTCCCCTTATGTTCTTGTAATTATTCCCCTCTCTAAAATAGAAGAAAGATCTTGTTTTACCTATTTTGACCTAGAGAGAGATAATACAAAATTGAGATATATTTGGATATAAAAATCCTCCTAGTTTCTAAATTGGATTCCCTTGAAACAGAAGTTCAAAATGAACTTTCCAATGTGCATTAAGAATTAATTAAAAATGGTATAAGGGACCTTAGTATAAGCTTCTACGTCCTTCGATATTTTTTGTTTTCAATACGGAAAAATCCTATGGATTCAGACTCCTAAAATTTGAGAAGAGAGACGATATATCATCTCTGAGGAGGCACAAAGGATGAGAACATTGTTGCACATGCCCAACCAAGAGGACGCACGTCCCTCCCCAAAAGCTTGTGGGAAGAGAACATCAACTCTGAGACGTGGGGGGATGCGCACGAGCCTGAGCCTTTCTCGTGTGGGTAGCTATGTGTCATTGTCTTCTAACAGGGTAGAAGATAGACATGGGCGACATCGAGGTCAAGGCGGGCAGTGAGGGGACCTTAGTATAAGCTTCTACGTCCTTCGATATTTTTTGTTTTCAATACGGAAAAATCCTATGGATTCAGACTCCTAAAATTTGAGAAGAGAGACGATATATCATCTCTGAGGAGGCACAAAGGATGAGAACATTGTTGCACATGCCCAACCAAGAGGACGCACGTCCCTCCCCAAAAGCTTGTGGGAAGAGAACATCAACTCTGAGACGTGGGGGGATGCGCACGAGCCTGAGCCTTTCTCGTGTGGGTAGCTATGTGTCATTGTCTTCTAACAGGGTAGAAGATAGACATGGGCGACATCGAGGTCAAGGCGGGCAGTGAGGGGACTTAATTGGAAATTGTACATATAACTCTTGAATGGAAATTGTACAGATAACTCTTGAATGGAAATTGTACATATAACTGGTACCTTTGAAGATCGCATCACGAGAAGTAGCAAGAGGTTGACGACAATAGAGGACATCAAGAGAGAGATTATTGGGGAGAGAGAGATTATTGGGGATGCAACAAGAGAGGAATTGATGTGGTTATGAGATGAGATGACGGTTATAAAAACTTTCATTTAATAAGGTTGAAGAAATCTAATAATACCTTAGCACTTTTAAGGTTTTCCTATTAAGCCTCTTACACAAATTAATGAAAAAACATTTCTCCTTCATTATCCGCCCCTATTTGATGTTTCATCCTTGTATGCCTCCTTGTCTTTTTTGTAGGTTCAAATTTACGACACACACACTCTCGTTTTATAAAATGTACTAGTACTTTTTTATATTTGATGTTTCATCGTTCATTTGTTGCTAGAAAACAATCGAAGGCAGGCCTATTATTGCAGAGAACATTTTCGCCTATTGAGAACATCCCCTCAAAAGAAACCAATCATCTTTCCTACGTCGAGCCTCAGTACATCGAGTTTCAAAGAATGGATGTTTGTCTCTCAAAGACAGACAGGCCTATCGAGAGCATCCCCTCAAAAGAAACCAATCATCTTTCTTACGTCGAGTTTCAAAGAATGGATGTTTGTCTTATCTGACAAGATTATCTTATGTAATCATGCCTACCTAGGAGAAAGCCTTAACGACGAGAGAAGGGTGCCTTGGGAGTGACTATCCCTGGCCTCCATTTTCTCTTCTTCTTTGTAACCGCCGGTGGAGGTGGTGGTGGTCTTTGATTCTCCCACGGTGGTTGTTCAGACCTGAACTTCTTTTTCTTTTGTGCACGCACTACAAGACAATGCTGCCATACACGCGTTTCATACACGCGATAAATTACGAACGCGTGTATGGTCGCGCTTGTATTTGAATAGAATCGGGCGCGTGTATTTTAGCATTTAAGTTCGCGTGTATATTTGCATTTATAAACGCGTGTATAAACGCGTTTATATACACGCAGTAATACACGCATAAATACACGATAATATTCACTGGGTAATACTACTGCACTCCACAGAAATTTTTTATTTTTCCTCAAAAGTTGATAAAGAGGATCTGCTACATGTGCATAATGTGGGATCCAAATAACATAAAAGACACATGCTCCAAGAAATCTCCTCAGCTCTGTAACATTAATGCATGTCTCTTTCATTCTTTGTATTGCATCTATTTTGGCTGGACAAGGTCGACGTCCACTAGTACTACAAAGATGTCCCACTATTAGCACTTCACCAACTCCAAACACCGATTTCAGCCCAGATAAAGTAAGATTCACTTCTTCAAGCCTGGATAGAATCATGTCACAATCCTTTATATGATTTGCCACAAACTTGCGGCACCCCTTTGAATCCAAATCCCCATCTTTGTCTTTCTCATCACAGCCCTTTATTGGCACATCATCAAAAAATGGCATAGTTTTTTTGTGGTATGAAGTCTCGTAAGACTTTATTCATTCCATTCATCATATGTGCCACTGAGTTAGTGGCTCCCTGTGTGGTAAGGTACACATCCTTACTAATCCCAAAGGAGTTCTCATTGTGGTCAAGTCCCTGCTTTGTATATCCAGCTGGAACTGATCATATCCCGAATACAGATCACCCATAGAGTATATAGCTTTCCCTGCAAATGCTTCTGCAAACTCATCCACAATTGGACCTGCTCCCACATTCCTGATTGTGACTTTGTTTACAGGTTGCATGTCTTGAATAAAGCGCAATGTCCCATTTTTCTTTGGTACAGTAAACCATCTGTTGGAATATGGGGCACATGAAGGCTCCAAGATCCCCATCCTAATCTTTTCCTTTAGTAATTCCATCAACTTTGGCAAGAGAGCCTTTGGTACTGGAATTGGCCGCAGGTTCCAGGGTACATGTGGAACAGTAAAGATCACCATTGGTGTTGTTACACTTGGATCAACACAACCTATCTCATGCGGCTGAAAGGCAAAAGCTTTCCCATGTTTTACCAGCATCTCCTCAAAGCATTCCCTTTCAACTGGCAACAGAAAATCCTTCTCACCAATCTTCAGCTCTTTCAGAGTTTCTTGAGTAAATTTATGCCCAATTTTCTTCGAATCTCTAAGATTTGGCTGCATAGAAGCTTCATCTATCTTCTCCTTGCTTCCCGGTGGCAAGGGCAAGGCAACTGGTTTCACCTTCTTTGCAACCGTTTTGTACTTTGTATCAACATGAGCATCCATCTCACAATTCATGTTTTTACATTCCACCCCCTCAAATTCCTGGATTATATCATACATCTCCACAGATGACACCTTTATCATTTCATTTCCACCCTGTAAGCATGCTCTTCCGATATCAAAAAGCACATCCATAGTATCTATAAATGACACCTCATCAAGCACCCCTGAAATAAACTCATTCTTCTCCAAAAGACCACACTGCTCAAAACTTTTTTGTTCATTTTGTATATGTTTTTGCATGCCATGCTTCAAATCCTTGCTTTTTACAAAAACCAGTGACCCATAGCTGGAGAATCCCTGAAAATTTGCTGAAAAACTATTTACATTGATTGAGTCCTGCGAGAACTCATTTTCCCTTGTACCATTGGAATCCCGCTTTACAATGGCACCTGGCCAAAATCCCTCATCTCCCTGTAATTCATAAACTCTCTGTTTATCTTTGGGAGTGACTGTGCCCGAAGAGACTCACGATTCCTTTCATGATTAATGCAAACTGTCAAAAACTGAACAGCCTTTTTGCCATCTTTACTCCTTATTCTTGCATATGCTGAACCATCATCCAAAACCTTTGTTTGCTGTAATGTAGGGTTGCCCAAGGATAAGGGGATACGATGACATTTCCTGAACAAAGAAATTCTGATCATCCTTCACATCCCCTATAGTTACCCTTACATTTGGACATGCTGCATAAAGCTCTCCAGATGAATTATTAGCTGCTTTAATCATCCACCCATGATCCACATCCATTGGCCACTTACATTTGTTGTAGAGATTTTTAGCCATAAGATTTATTTCAAACCCATGATCAATTAGAGCGACATATGGCTCTTCCAAATCACCTATCTTGACAAGGGTTTTAGTGGTTGCTCTTGCCCAATGGCTCCTGGAGTAATGACTCTTTGTAAGAACTTTTTTTTCATCATCCTCTTCCACAAAGCGCACTTGTCGTGCCCCATCAGCAAAGTGATTACATTCCACCACATTTTCTCTCTCTTCCTTTTTCTGTACCTGTACTCCATGAGTCTTGGAAGTGCTTGCCTCCCCTTGTGATGGAATAGATTCAATTATGGACTGCCTTTTTCTTCGTATAATATCAATTATCTCATCATGAAATTCTTTCTTTGCAATCCCCAAGACTTCCCCTAGTGTGAATTCCACCCTGCTCTTTAGAATTCTTTCTTCAAGCACCTTTTTGAGGTCTGTTGCAACTTCAATATCAGATTGAAGCTTATAGAGTGGACTTTTCCCTTTACCCTTCTCCTTCATTTTTGCTGGCGCTTCTTCCATTGAAACATCTTGTGGAGGTCTGCTATGCTGTGGAGGCATATGTGATGGCCCAGGATCCTTCTTTTCACTTCCACGTGTAACTCTTTTTGATGGCCCTCCTTCCTCATTTTCCCTTTTTCGCTTCTCCTCTACCTGTGCCTCATTATTTTGGCATTTGGCAATATAGGTATGAATGGATAAAGAATCCACAGGCTCCTCCCAGCCAGTCTCAAGACGTATACAATCACCTGCTTCATGCAAAGCTTGCTTTGACACTTTCTTTGACGCAATTAATTCCATTGTTGATGGCCAAAAATCCTCATTCTCATAATCCTCATCATTCTCAAATCCCTGCTTTAATTGACCAACCTTTAATCCATAGGTTGCTGCCTCAACCATAGAAATGGCATGACTAGCAGCCATATCCTCTACCAGCTTTTTCATCCCTCCTTTCCCAAAGTTTGTACTCAATGGAAGACCAGTCTCTGTAAGATGGATTTTCCCATCTTTGAAAAACACAAGTTGATTTTTAAGAGCTTCTTTATAGCTAGCACAATCCTTCTTTGCATGCTCTGGGTCATCACACCATATGCATCTATATGTAAACCCTTCTTTGCTTTGAGGCCTTTGCATAGAAGCCTGCCCCAATGGTAGACCTTTTTCTTCAATCCTGGACATCTTCAGTTTTAAGTCACGCATACCCTTGATAAGCTCATCCATTGGCCCATCTATCTTTGGAATTGTAGCAGCTGGTTTGGATAGATTCTCAGGGGTAACAGCAGTTATTGGGGTTGCAGAGCCCATCACCATTTTATCCCTCCTCCGCTGCCGCTTTGCTAACATAGTGACTGCATCCTCAACATCATTCCAGTCACTCTTTAATCCCTGCTCTGTATCCTTATCCTCAAGGAGGATTTCCAATTTCTCCTGGAGATCTTTCCCAGCTGCTTGCAAGAAGAGCTCTGTCTTTTCTCTGTCCAAAGTTGCACGCTCTATCCTTGACAACTGGGCATAACGCTTCTCAAATTCTCTTAGCAATTCTGTGGCAGAAATTCCCATTTTAGGTTTTGTGACCCATTCCAAGAAAGTTCGTTTGGTCACTCGCTCAGAGTCCTCCATGAAGTATTCATCCTTTAAAGCAAGCTTGAACTCCTCCCAATTTCTGCCACCATGTGCCGTCTGCAATCCTCTTATGCGCTCTCTTATTTCAGGAACACATACCAGCTCAAAACTTCGAACCATATCCTCCTCAGTCACCCTGTTTAGCTCCATCTCCTTTATATAATTGCGCAGGTACTTTGTAATGTCCTTTCCATCAAATTGATCCACCTTTTTCACAATTGATTGTAAGGCTTTGGTCGTGGAAATTTGTCCCCTCTCAGCAGCTTGTTGCTGTTGCATGTACATGGTAAACATTTGAAACATCTGCATAACTCCGGGGTCAAAATGAACCCCCTGACCCTCAGAATTCTCAGCCATAGCTTCCCTGTATATATCACCACACTCTCACCCCAGCAGTTTCACGTCGGGTTCACCAAACATGTCGTGAAGTGTGCGGTACAGCCAGGAAAGTACGAGACTTCTAGCTGTGAGAGTGAATGTCAAATCTAACAAGAAAACTCACACACAAAATTTCCCAAGGAGTATTGATCGTCACTATTTCCAATGACAAATTCATGTGTCGATTCACCTCAATACATCCTTGAATTCATCTTGATGATTGCACAAAATTGCATACCAAGTGTTTGTTCCTTTACTCACTGACTTCTCTCTCGAAATCCTTTGAACCATTCACATGTAGGCATAACAAGGCCTTCCAATTTTTCCAATATACATGTGACCAGTTACATCCTTTACATCCAGTGTCATCAAAACCATTATATCAAGATGCTCTTTTTCACCTGAAAACCTGCCTTAATATTCTAACATCTCACAAGCAAAAGATAGCATTTGGCATAGCTTTAACATACTCGTAATTTCCATTTGAGTAGAAAGTAAGGCGAATTACCCTCGACTTCAATGCATTTTTCACAAATCTCCGAGCTCCAAATTCTTTAGCTTTTTCCCAAAGTCCTTCTATTCATTTCCAAATTCTTTTCGATGTATGGGATATACGATTCTCTCAAATCGTACAGAGTGAGAGTAGTTTTAAAGAAAATAATAAAAAAAAACACTTAACTGAAGATTTACATGCGTGTATCTCTTCATTTGTTTCACCAATCACAAACTGCTCGCCGTCGGCTGTTCGATGAAGGTCATCAAATAAAAAAAACAAAGAGTATCCCCCTTAATAATACTCAAGATTCCCTCCAATTCTAACACCTACAAGACACAAACAGTGTGAGAACTCGGCGCCCCTTACCACCTTTTGCAGCTCTTCATGCGGGAGTTTCCAATGAAAAAGGCTGCGCTCGCATTTCGCTTCCATGCTATCTAGAAAACTCCCAAATAAAAGAAATGCATTTCCTTTTCCACGTATGCTGCCAGCCTTAGTGCATTGTTTCTAACCTTAGCATTAAGGTTGAAATTCCCAATGCAAGGCATAACCTTAGCATTAAGGTTAAAGTTCTCAATGCAAGGCATTTCATCTATTTTTTTTTTAATTCCCCCACATTCAATGAACTCTTCGGCACTGTGATGTTCATTAAATCTCCATTTCTCTTGACACCTTCATAGTTTATAAATCATCATATCGGCCCATGTGATTTATAGAATCCCCAATTGTTCATTCAAGTATTTCTCCATGCCTTCATAAATGCATTCCTTTGTGCATTGGTATGCCCTCATGCCATCATATATAACTGGATGCTTCTAACTTGCCCATGAGCTCTGAGTAACAGCAAAAACATCATCCTCCATACTCATATACAAAAACTCCTAGATCTGGCTCAGCCTAAGCTCGTCTTATTGAACCTCATTTACAATATGAACATATGTACATGGCATCATATAATGACTCGTCATGGCACTTAACCCCATGCATCTGGATGTGTATTTGATGGCCTCACATGCACGGTTTCACATCATAGACGTGCCATGGCACGACAACGTGCATTCAAGGGTATTTAAAAAACCCCTTATCTGTGAATTTTTCATGAATAAAATGACCCCTTTTCCTTTATAAACTTATGGGTTTTTTCATAATCGATTAAAGAAACCTCTTCTGTAAACATATTTGTATAAATTTTCTTTAAAATTTTGAATTAAAAATCCCTTCTAATAAACTCACATGCTAAACTAATTTCATATATTTAGGTGCATCCCACGAACCTCCCCCTCGGCACCTCCTCGCCCTCCCCATTAAAAAAAAACTAAAACTAAAATGAAAGATCCATGCCCCGTGTCCGCACAACGAATTCTAGGATGCTAGCAGCGAAAGTAGTACTTCTTGCGTAGGGCAGAGCCTCTCACTCGGGGTCTCGCCCATGGATATCCGGACAAGAGACTAATCCCTCAGTTCTTCCAAACTTGAACCCAAAAAAACTTCCCTCGCCTAGAAAGCACGGGCAATTCCTCTGGGATAATTTTATTCTAACGTAGTCAAAAGCCTTAACTAACCAAACTTATCCGACCAAACCCGTAAGTTTCATGGTTAGATCAAGGAAGAGACTTGCACTTGGATCATAGAGTCCGACACTTTTTTCCTCATAAAGAGGCACAACCGTTGATTCTTTTCCATAGAACAAGGGTTATCTGGGATTTACTTCAACTATCGTAACTTAACAGAATTGAGTCTTATTTTAAGTCGAGCCTAACCCCATTGAATCCCATGGGTTAGCCAACTGCCCAACCACTATAGTAATAGGATCCATTTAGGAGTTTAGTTATGTTTTGCCCCGGGTACCAGGGAAAAGAGTTCTCAGGCCCCCTAGTCGGCGCTTCAAGCAAACTTCAAGATAGTCACACCACTTATACACCCAATATGAAATTGCCTGTTTCACAGGTTCAGTTGTCTTTAAAATAATCTTTTAATGAGACCATAGTATCACTAATCATAATCCTCCAAAATATTTAGCTTGAATTCTAATTTCCAATCATTCCTTCATTGGTGTACCTATGGCATCATTGGCAACCAGAACGCTCACCACACCTATTCGCTCAGGGGCCTTTTCAATAGTTCCTAGTGCATAGTACTTAGAAATATAATCACATAAGAAAAATCCAGATGGACTCTCTGTTGAAGATCAGCAAGATCAACCAACAGATCCATATAAAAGAGCCATGGACTCATCTGTTGAGGACCAGCAAGGCCAATCAACCAGATCCATGCCTGAGTTCAGAAAACAATTCCAACTCATTTTTTCATTTTCTTCCTCGACGCACGTGTGGGTATCTTTGGCAACCCAGAGCCCGAGCACCGTATGGTCAGCACCCTATAGGCTCCTTTCGCAGGTCACCTAGCGCTTCACTCATAGACCGCTTCCTTGGTCCCTCATCCACCGTACCGGAAGCTCACTATTTAAATTGAACCGAGGCTGGTCAAGACCTCGGAGGATGACCTTGCTACGCAAGACGTCCTCCATTGACTCTCCGTCAGCTGCTGCTGTTGTTGCAACTTTATCACTTAGGTCTCCAAGACCTCATTCACAAGGTGGTCAAAATGCTTCCCCAGCATTCTTGACATAAAACAATCATTTAAAAATAGGTCATAAATACAGTTTCTAAAACGAACTCTCATCTTTCCACATTGTTCTACATCATTTCTCGTTAAACCACATTCTTCTACATCAATTCACATGGCTTATAATTTCCATCCAATCACATCATATTACATCTCATCACATCTATCCACATCTATTCTCATCACATTACATCACAACATATCCACATCACATCTCATCCATTCATATCACATCACATCCATCTACATTTATTCAAATCCACATCACATCCACATATCATCACATCACGTTCACATCTATTTACATCACTTCACATCCATTCACATCTACCCAAAGTTCACATCACATCATATCACATCTCATCTATCCATATTATATCTCAACCATTCATATATAACCAGATCCACATCACATCACATCCATTCACATCTCATTACATCACATTCATATTTCACTTCATCTCACCACATCCACTCACATCTCATCACATCCATTCACATGCATCACACCCATTCACATCCCACATTCATCTACATCTCGTCACATCCATCCTTATCTTATCACATCTCGTTCACATCACATCACATTCATTCCATCCACATCTATTCATATCACACCACATCCATTCACAGCTCATCACATTCATCCGCATCCATTCATTCATTCACATGCACATCTATCACATCACATCTCATTCTCATCCATTTACATCGCATCACATCCTTTCACATACCATCACATCTCATTCACATCCTTTCACATACCACCACATCTCATTCACATCCATTTACATCGCACCACATCCTTTTACATACCATCACATCTTGAGCATCACATTCACATCCACATCCATTCACATCACATCACATCTCGTCCATATCTCATCACATTCACATCCACGTCCATTTACATCACATCACATCTCATCCACATCTCATCACATTTACATCTTATCACATCACATTCACATCTTATCACATCCACTTTTAGTACCGTTTTCTACTTACGATACTGATAGGACCTTTCTAAGTTTTTGCCAATTGCTTGGCCTAGTTAAAGGTACTTTTTCTCGATCCCATTGAATCTACGTATCAGAGTGTTGTTGAAGGTTTAAAAAGGAAAAATAAACCTTATCAGAATTGAATAGTAAAAACTCAGAAAGAGCATTTAAGTATTGTATTTTCATTCCTTAAGCTTCATTAATGAGAATTAATTCTAAACTTCATTACTGAGAATTAATTCTAAACTTCACTAATGAGAATTAAGTATTGTATTTTCATTCCTTAAGCTTCATTAATGAGAATTAATTCTAAACTTCCATTTACTCATTGGATTCTCGATCCTGCCAGGGATTCCAGATTCTCTTTTCTAAATAAGAAATATCCAAGTTTTCTCAATGGATATTTTCATATTTCTCAAATTTCTCAAGTAAAATATATCCAATATTCTTCTTTTTGAGTAAAAGATTCATGGGATTTATAAAAATCAATTCTACCCATATTTCCCAATAAAAATATTATTACTCAAAATTCCACTTTTGATAAATACCCATAATTTGAATTATGCCAAAAATTCCTCTTTTACCATTTAATTACTTGGATCTCAAATATCATGGAAATTTCTCTTTTTGCATAAAAATAAATTTACCAAAAATTCATCTTTTACCATTTAATTACTTGGATCTCAAATATCATGGAAATTCCTCTTTGTATAAAAATATTTTTACCAAAATTTACTCTTTTCTCATAATCAATTAATTATGCATAATTACAAAAGAAATATTTCTCATGAATATGATGAAAATCATTCTTTTTGCATAGGATGTCAAATCCTAGAATATGGTAGGAAGTCCTCTTTTAGCATTATGCATAAAAATAAGATATGTATTATTTTCTAAAAATTTTACAATAGCTTTGCTGCTATTACTGATAATTCTTAAATTTTCTTAAAAGAGTAAAAGCTTGTAATGAAAATATGATCGTAGTTCCTCTTTTATGCTTAAAATTACACTATGAATTTAATTATGATTATCCCACTAGATTAAGCTAATTTCATTATTTCTCTTTTCCCAAATTGATAGGATAATCTATTTCTCATTTAGAATCACTCAAAGTAGTTTTTAACTACTTATAAATAATCTAAAAGAAATAACCATTATTTTGTTACATAAAATCATAAAAATACCATTTTCTTAATCTTTAGCTTATCAAGCCTAGAGTTTAGCTTCGAATTAAGAGACTATCATTGAGAAGCATCCTTTTTCAAGGGATTTAGCCATAAAGATAGCTATTCTTTTAGAGACAGAGATTTACTTAAAGAAAGCATTACAAATAAGCATAAAGATTAACTTTCTCTTAATTAAGTATTAAGATTTTAAGGGAAAGCTTGATTTTAATTAAAACAATTATATAGAAAGCTTATCAAGCTTGAGAGGGGTTGAGAAGAAGAAAGTCATTAAGAGAAATTGAAAAAAATCATAAAAATTGATTTTATCTCTAAGTTTGGCTTGATTCTCTAATTGCAGTGAAGCCCCTAACCAATCAGTTGGTCCACCAAGAGGATAAGGGCAACTCCAAGAGTTGTTGTAGAGAGAGAGAGCTCCAAGCTCCCAAGAGAGAGAAAAATTTAAGGGATAATAGAAAATATAATTATTTTAATACTGGCATAGTATAGCTCTAATATTATTTTAATATAATACTGGCATAGTGTAGCTCTAACATTTTATTATAAATAACTGAGGATCTATTTATAGGTGAGGGAGGCCACTAACCAAGTCCAACTGGGTTCTAGAATTTTCTAGGTTCAGTTTGACTCAATTTGGATAAGATTTAGACCAGTTTGGCTCCCTTTTTGATTTGTTTTGATCCAGGAGAGAGGAGAGATAAAAATATCATAAATTTTTTGAATTAAAAACCCTTCCACACATGTGAAAGAGGAGCCTACCTCAAGATTCTCCCTCTTCTTACCAAGGTGTCAAAAATGCATCATTATTATAAAATATCACATTTTTTTAGTAATATCTCATAATTTTTAATAATAAACCTTGTTCTCAGTCAACTCTTCATCTTATGTGAGCATTTACTCATTTTTGGGTATTTTCTTTTATTCTTTGGATTTATCTCATCCCAACACTTGGATTAATCCAATTGGACCATAATCCAAAAATTTCTAAAAATGTAGATGCTTATACACTAAGGTCCCTTATACCATTTTTAATTAATTCTTAATGCACATTGGAAAGTTCATTTTGAACTTTTGTTTCAAGGGAATCCAATTTAGAAACTAGGAGGATTTTTATATCCAAAGATATCTCAATTTTGTATTATCTCTCTCTAGATATTTTCTCTCTCTAGGTCAAAACAGGGTACAACAAGATCTTTCTTCTATTTCAGAGAGGGGAATAATTACAAGAACATAAGGGGAGGTTCTTACACCTTTACACCTCAAAATTTGGAGGGAGAAATCTTACGTAAAACATGAAGAATACACATTTACATTAAAAGAACACATATATAATATTTTATTAAAGATTTTTATTCAAAAATATAAACATATATTGAGAGTGATTGACACATTAAGTTAAATAAAATGTTGATACTATTGATGTGATAAGGGTCTGATTAATACAAGGATTAGAGAGGGTACGGGTGTGTCAGGGTGTTGGAGGAGAAGAGGGGAGAAGAGTCAGCACATAGTGGATGTGAGAGGGGTTTGGAGAGTGGTGGGGTGAAGGCTAAGAGAGAGAGGGCTCTGTGGAAGTGAAGAAGTGTCCAACACATAGGTCAGCATAAAGCACTACAAGGGAATAGAGGCCTACTAGCGAAAAATACTAGCATTTCATTGGTGTTTTTTGCTAAATGATGATCTCGCTAGTGCTAAATACCAGTGATGAAATAATCATTGGTATTCAGTGATATTTTTCTTGGTAAAATTGCTAGATGTTACTAAAAAATCATTTGTATTTAGCGATATTGTTTCGCTAGTAAAGATGCTGGTACCAACAATTTGGGTTCATACCTTCATTTTGTCTTTTATATATAGTCTAAGCATGGTCAATACATCAAGGAATGCCCAAGATTGCAAAATTACAAGATTGGCACACACATCCTCTTCCTTTGACCTCTCTCTCTCTCTCCCCCCCTCTCTCTAACCAACACACACCAACACACAAAAACACACAACCAACTTCATTTTGTATAAATAGCTTGCAAAATCCAAAAATAAGGAGGCCAATATAATTTTTGAATAATCCCAAATGTATCTAATATGTTTCATCAATCCAGTCTTGTAGCAAATCTACTTGAGTATCAGGTTCAATGTCTAGCTCAAGTAAGAGATCAATGGAAAGTCGATCCAAGCCATCATCTCAATCTCACGGTCTATATCTACATCATCACCATTGTCGAGCCCTATTTAATCTTTGTTTGTTTGTTTGATGTATACCTTCCTCCATGTTGTCTTGGTCTTCAACTTGCTCGCTTTGATCTACACCCTCCATATTGTTATGGGTTTCATGATCATCATCATCCACTACATTGTCATCCACTTCCTCCTTGAATTCTTCATGTTGAAATATGTGGGTGGATTGCGGGGTGATTTGAATCACATACCACCATATTGGATCAATACGATTGGGTTAAAAAATAACCTAGAAAATCATAAAAAATGAGTAAGTAGCCCATTTTACTATACCATAAGTAAGTTGCTTTATTTAAATATTGGTACATACTTCCTCACAATGTTCAAGGAGCACAAAAGTATCTTTCTCATCTCTCCAAATCTTTGTGGAGTCAATTGCAAAGAAACCATTTGGATGCTTCTTCATAATTGCATGAGCACCATGTTTACTCGCGTGCCAAAGAGAAGAGAATCATCACTAACATTCTTCATGAACAAAGACAATGAATGTGACAAAACATGAATTGCAAAGACACCGAAAATTCTGCTTCTTCATCAATCCAAAACAAGGCTACATCATCATGAAGGAAAAACAAAACAGAAACTGAAACTTCATCTACTACAAACTGCCAAAACACATGACAAAATACTGAATCTTGCGCTTCCTACAGAACACGCTGCATGATAACTAATCCGCCAAATACATAGATCGCCAAAAGGCTAAAAGGCCACAACTCTTCGGATCTCAATCCGGCTTTCACACTTGTCGTCCATTGTGCCTTCCAAAATGCCTTCTTTGCCTTGCCCCTAACACCTGGCACTGTCCGGTGGAGCGCTAGGCGGACTCGTTACCCGCAGTCCCTTGATCCGCATCCGCATCTAGTGCCTTCTCCGAAATCTTCACTGCCTCCTTGTCTGTCTTCTCCTCTGTCTTCTCGTCTTTATCCAGCTCCCCTGTGCCTTTATCAGCATCATCCAAACTTTTCTGCTCCTCCTCCTGGAAATCCTTCTGCGGACTTGTAGCCATACTGTGCAGAATCGATGAAATCTTTAAATGTCCGCTTGGCTTGACATCTGCTCTGCCTTCAATGAATGACACTGCTGGACCTCGACTATGATCCGCCTCCAAAACTCTCCGCAGTTCTTCCACTTCACAATTCTGCATTCTGCCATGACTCTGAGATTTGTCATCAACGCAGAATTTTGTCATCTGCTTCTCCTTCTCAGGTGCCTTCTTGTCAGGCAAAATTTCATGACTACCTGACACACCCCTGTGCTCCATCTCAACATTCACACACTTAACTCCCACATCACTTGCTTTATTTAACATCCATCTCGGGATCTCAGGCACTTTGCCATAAAATTTCTTCAACGTGAATCCATTTACAGGCTTCTGCACCATTGTTCCAAAAACATCCTGTAATCGGAATGTTCCTTGACCCATCTCTTCGACAATCTGATACGGCCCGAAATACCGCAGCTTCAGCTTACCAGGATGCTGGCCCAATTTTGAATTGTACATCATCACCCAATCTCCTTTCTGAAAAATCTTGAACTTAATCTGCCTGCCAATCCAGGCCTGCCTCCTGTTCTGCATTACTTGATTCATGTAAGCACTCACCAATCTGTCTTCTTCCAGCTTCAGCAACTGCCTCTGTCTATGAAGTACTGATTCCTCTGGACTGAGTCGATGCTTAACCGCAATCCGCAAACTAGGAATAATATATTCCATTGGGACAACTGCCTCCAAACCATACACAAGCTGAAAAGGAGTCAATCCTGTTGCCACTTTATAAGCTGTACGGAATGACCACAATGCGGAATCCAACTTGTCATCCCAATCTGACCTATTTTCTGACACAATTTTCTTCAGAATTCTGACAAGAACTTTATTTGTGCTTTCCGCCTGCCCATTCGCCTGTGGATGATATGGTGTAGACTTCTTATGCATAATCATATGCTTGGAAGTCAACTCTTCAATAAACTGAATTCAGGAAATGCACTCCCTGGTCAGACACCAATTCAATAGGGCATCCAAACCTAGTCATGATGTGCTTGTACAAAAATCTAGCCACACTTGCAGCTTTATTATCCCTCAGCGGAATTGCTTCTGCCCATTTTGTCGCATAATCTGTCGCCACCAATATGTATCTGGCTCCTGTCCTTCTTCCTTTAGGCTTAATTGGACCAACAAAATCTAGTCCCCATTTCTGAAAAGGCTCCAAAGGCAAAACTGGATGATCTTGCATTCTATCTGACTGTGTAGGTTGACCCATTCTCTGACATTGAATGCATGATTGTGCATACTTATATGCATCCCTGAGCAAAAATGGCCACCATAATCCTGCTTGCATGACCTTTCTGCCTGTAATTTCACCCGAGAAATGACCTCCTGCTGCACCCAAATGTGCTTCTTGTAAGACTAACTGTTGCTCCTCATCTGGAACACACCGCCTTATAATCTGATCTGCTCCTCTTCTATACAGTGATCCAACAATAATTAAGAATGGTCTGCTTCTCAAAGCAAACTTTTTCTTCTGGTCTGTTGACATCACTGATGGCAAAATTCCATCTGTCAAAAATTGCACCATTTGGTCATACCAGTTGTCATAAACTTCTCCAACAACCTGAAATAACTCTGCATCTGGCAAATCATCTGACACTCCTGGTGATTCCTCCCAGTGTTCTAACCGACTCAAATAATCCGCTACTGCATGCTGATTTCCTGGAGTATGAATTATAATGTAGTCAAACTCCTGAAGCAACAACATCCATCTGGCCAATCTGCCTTCCAGCTTTGGCTTCTTCTCCAAAAAGACTAAGGCTTGGTGATCCACATGAAAAATCACTTTATTGCCCAGCAAATAATGCCTTAGCTTATCCAAAGCAAATATCATTCCCAATGCCTCTCGCTCTGTCACTGTGTAGTTCTTCTCTGCTGGCTTCAACATCCGACTTGCATAGTACACTGGTCGGTACCATCCCTTAACTTTTTCCTGCATTAAAACAGCTCCTATTGCACTATCAGAAGCATCCACAAAAACATGGAATGACAATTCCCAATCCGGCGGTTGCAATATTGGTGCTACCACCAGCATTTTCTTCAGCAACTGAAATGACTTCTGTTGTGCTGCTCCCCACGTGAATTCCACATCCTTTTTTGTCAAATGTGTCAAAGGCGCTGTCACATCCGCCAAATATCTCAAGTATCGGCTGTGCCATTTAACCTGGGCAACAACTCTCAAGACTCCTTTCACGTCAGTCGGAGCTGCAGCCTTCTGAATGGCACTGACTTTATCCCTGTCAATCGACATGCCTTCCTTTGAAATAATATGTCCCAATAGTTTGCCTCTTTGAACTGCAATTGCACATTTGTATGGATTAAGTGCCATCCTGAACATTCTGCATCTCTCTAAACATTTCCTCAAATATTCCAGGTGCTTATCCTTCTGACCAAACACCGAGAAGTCATCCATGAAAATCCGCATGAATGTCGTCAAATGAGGCTCAAAAGTTTTGTTTGCTGCTTTGGAAAATGATGGTGGACCATTTCTTAGTCCAAAGCTCATCACTGTGTAAGCATAAGCTCCCCATTCTGTAATGAATGCTGTCTTCATTATGTCCTTCTGTGCGACACTTATCTGATTATAGCCGGAAAAACCATCCAAGAAACTGTACATCTCATGCCCAGCTACATCATCCAATACTGAATCCATGAAAGGTAATGGAAAAGGATCTGCAATTGTCGCTGCATTCAGCTTCCTGTAGTCGACACATACCCGGATCTTACCTGACTTCTTAGGTACGACTACTATTGGTGACAACCATTCTGCCTGATCAACTGGTATAATGAATCCTACTGCCAACAATTTATCCAATTCAGCCTTGACTTGCTGTGCATAATTTGGATTCATTCTGTATCTCTGCTGAATTACTGGTTTTGCATCTTCTTTCAAATTGATCTGATGTTTGTACACATTTGGATCCATTCCCTTCAAATCTGAATAGTCCCATGCAAAACAATCTATGAATTCAATGAGTAATGCCTTCAGTTCCTCCTTGAACTTGTCATCTAAATTGACACTCACTTTGACCATCCTAGGCCGCTCCTTTGTGCCTAGATTCAATTCTTGCAGGTCATCCTCCTGGACCCTTGATATGCTGCTTTCTAACTTATCATACAAAGATTCAGCTCTATCTATTGCCTCTTGTGGTGTCAAATCTTCTTCTTGAACATCCTCCTCTGATTTTTTAAACACTTCTGAACTTTGCTGTCCAGTATCCAAATGAGCCTTCTGCTTTGCATTCCGATCAACATATCTGCTGACAATATCTACCACATCAACCTCAAAAATTGGAATGACTGTTGGATTGGCATCAAAGAATTCAGTCTCCTCTTCATCTTCCACCTCTGATGCCAAATTGAGAGTCTGAACCAACATTGGTCTTATGGAGTTTGGAACTGTCACTTTAGAAATCATTGGCACTTTTGCCACTTTTCCTCCCTTCTTGATCACAATCTCATTCTTCTCCCAATCTTGTTTCAGCCTAGCTGTCTTGAACCAAGGTCTGCCTAATAGCATGACATAAGAACTGTCTTCTTCCTTCATTCTGATGACAACAAAATTTACTTGAAAACTCAAGTCTTGCACTCTAATTACTTGCTTCCTCAACATTCCGATTGGCTGCACACGTCTCTGATCTGCCATCCTAACCTGAAACGGTGCTGGTTCCAACTTAACATGTTTCATTTTGAGGAATTCTGACTCTGCCAATATATTGACTCCTGAACCGCCATCAAGCAGTACATCCTGATATACCTGTTCATTCCAATGAACTTTGATAGTCGGAATTGTGAAGTCAACATCTTCCGGATCCACTTGATATGCATCCACACTATCCTCCAATGTCTTTATGCCTTGCTTGCTTGACAAACCCTTTGTTGCTGAGTAAAATTTGTCTCTGAAAATCGGAACCAAAGAAAGTAGCTGATCCAGTGTGAAATGCATTGGTGTCATCATAAGACGCTCAAACAAATCCTCTGACTTGCCATTCCCAAGAACTTTATCAGAGTCTTCCTCTTCTGCTTCCTTATGGGTAAGCTTCTTCTGCTCTTTCAAAACTGCTTTGCTTACTTCATTCCGCACATCCTTCTGCTCTTCCCAATCTATGGGAGCTTTCAATCGTGCTTTTGATCTGGTGACAGCCATTGCATCTACCTTTAATTTGTTGCAATCCGAACAATCGCATTCCGGCATGCATTCCAGTACTTCCACTCCTTTTAATGTTTCTTCAGCCATCACAATGTTCACTACATTTGTTGTTGGCACATTCTCAGTGCTTGGCTGAGTTGTCACTGGTGCTGTCAACTGAGGTAACTGTTGTGCTGCATTTTGCTGCATCCACGGTGGTGAATTCCAACTCTGCTGATTCCAGCTTTGTGTAGGTTGCTGCCAATTCGGCTGTTGTTGCTGCCATCCCTGTTGATTATTTTGCCAACCTTGTTGCCAATTTGGTTGTGACTGTGTCTGCTGCCAATTTGGTCCCCAAGGTGGTGTACCACCCTGCCATCGAGGACGAAAATTTGGATTAAACCGAGGACGAAACTGCCTTCCCTGAGGTCGCCAATTATTCATGGGATTTGACCAACCTACATTTTGCTGAGGACTTTGCTGCTCAGGAACAACTCCACTAGCTTCTGCCATGACTTGTTGGACTCTTGGTGGAACCGGTCCCCTGTAATTCGGGTTATACCAGCAATCCTTTGTCTTGTGGAATTTCTCACAAATTTCACACTGATCTTTCTTCTTGTTGACTTCCTTTGTGACTCCTAATTCCTTCAATTTCTTAGCCAACAACTTCTCCATTTTGGTTTCAGCCTCCTTTTCATCCGATTTGGATTTCTTTTCTTCCTCCTTCCGCTTCTTCTTGCGGTACTTTTTCTTTGACTCACTGTCTGATTCTTGATCACTGTCATTTTCAGAGTTTTCCTCATCCTCAGATTCATCTGTTTCTGACTCCTCTGAATCATCACCAGAGTCATCATCACTGTCATCACTTTTTGACCTCTTGCTTCTCCTAGACTTCTTCTTTGTATCTCTCCTAGAAGACTTTCTCAAAGAAGCCACTCCAAACCTTTTCTCAGCCCTTGTAGCTGTTGCAATTAAGTCATCCATTCCTCCTGCAATATCTACTCCTGCAACTGCATGTCGCAATTCTTTCCTCAATCCATTCATGAAATATCCAGCCAGCATTTCATCTGTCGGTCTTTCTTGAGCAGTTAACCGATTCAGATACCTGTTGAATTTTTGGGCATAATTCTCGACAAACATCTTCTTTTGCTGAATTTCTTTCAGCTTTGTGAGTACCTCAAAAGGAGTCTTCTCCTTCCGGAATCTATTCAGAAATGCCACTTTCAATGCATTTTAGTCAGCAAAATGTGCTGCTCCATAATTATTCAACCACTGCATAGCCTTGCCTTCCAAGGTGGCTTCAAATTGCATTCTCTTGGTCTGGGCATCGTACACTCCGTCAAATTGACTGGCCTGCCATTTCCTCTCAAATTGAGCTATATGGCAATCAGGGTCTTCTTTAGACGTTCCTGAAAAGGTCTTGAATCTGACTCGGAGGTCTTGCCTTGCCTGAGCTGCCGCCATTCTCGGAGACGCTGGACTTGCTGGTGTTGAAACTGAAGATGACGAATTTGATGACACTTGTGGTGTCACCGAAGATGGTGTTGAGAATGCCAATGGAATGCGCACCCGCAACTGTCTTGGTGCTCCTAAAGGATCAAATTGCAGTCTTCTTCTTGACCGCAAAGCTCCATGGATAAATGCTCCTCCAATAAACTGCCTAATTCGACGATCTTCTCCGTCTGAACCATCATATTCTTCCACATCTTCCAAGTCTTCTACATATGCATTCTGGTCTGCCCCTTCTGTGTCATCACTTGCTGCACCTTGAGCCCAAACATTCCAATATTCCTCTCCATATCTTGATGAATTTGACCTCAAATTGTAAATGCGAGTGGGTTGCTGTGACCTCTCCAGGCTGACTATCTGATTTCACGCTGAATTCTGTTGGAGATACGAAACGTCACCCATGCACAGAAGATGATGAATTCGACCATGGTATCACACCACTATCACCGTGATCGCCAGTGTTTACTCGCGTGCCAAAGAGAAGAGAATCATCACTAACATTCTTCATGAACAAAGACAATGAATGTGACAAAACATGAATTGCAAAGACACCGAAAATTCTGCTTCTTCATCAATCCAAAACAAGGCTACATCATCATGAAGGAAAAACAAAACAGAAACTGAAACTTCATCTACTACAAACTGCCAAAACACATGACAAAATACTGAATCTTGCGCTTCCTACAGAACACGCTGCATGATAACTAATCCGCCAAATACATAGATCGCCAAAAGGCTAAAAGGCCACAACTCTTCGGATCTCAATCCGGCTTTCACACTTGTCGTCCATTGTGCCTTCCAAAATGCCTTCTTTGCCTTGCCCCTAACACACCACTACATATCACTTTGAACCACTTCACATCAAAGATGTAGATAGTAAAATATATAAACCCGACCTCTTTGATGTCTTAAATGGTCCACAATAATCTAATTACTTAGGTATGATGTTTGTGTCATGTCTGTTTTCTCTATTAGAGTGCAATGTTTTGAGAGAGGGGAAGTATGTTATATGCACATTATGTGTGCATATACTAGGAGGCTAACCCACATTAGGCTTGTGAGCATGGGAGCATGGGAACAAGCTCTAGTGGAGCATGGGTTAGGACTAACCTTAAGGGTTAAGGTTAGGGTCAGGCATCCAAGGGTCACACATGGGAGATGGAGAGTCAAGAGTCACTTGAGGGCCCTCCTATATAATAGGGAGATGGGGCACACTCAAGGGGGGCTTAGGCTATGGTCTCTTGATGTTATCTTGAGGGGCTAGGTTATGTTATGTTCTCTTGTGTAGAGGATCATAACTACTCACCTACCATTTTACACTATAGCTACATGCTGATGGATTGGAGTTATTCCTCTTGATGGTATGGGACATCAAGGTAAAGATATGATGTACTTCATTATAATTCATGTGTGCATCCCTTGGGCTCGGGGGTGGTCGGGTGGATGAGTTTATACCTAATTTATGCATGTTTATGCATAACAATTTAGAGAGATCTTAGGGTTTTAACAAAAAGAGAGAAGGATCCGGAAGAACATAGACTTTATCATCAGAATGAGATGGTGATTCTCAGTTTCTCATTTGACTTATTGAAGCAACATTCAGAGTCCCCAAGTCTTCTTTGAATTCTCTATGTTTGCTGGCTTCTCCAAAACTCTCCTTGCCTTTTCTCCAGTCATGAAGACCTTTTGAGCAAGCTCTGGTATGACATACCAGAGGCTTGCTTATTCACTTCAATTTTTACGTTTTCGCTATGATAGCCTAGAGAATTCAAAAGATGCTCTAATTTACCAAGGGCATTGTGAATGCATAATCGATATGGCACTTAAGGAATCGAGATCGAAGATTCTCATGAATGCATGAATTGTGCAAAAGTGAATATTCTTTAGTGGAAAATTAATGATGGGGCTCCAATTTGAATTCATGTTTGGTTCTCCTAGTATATTAGGAGACATGACACCTTCCACCCATCTTGCATTTGATTGTTCCTCATCTTCATCATCAATTGACTCGGTTGGATCTACTGCATCTTCCTATTGCTTCTTCCCTTTCTTGGGACCTTTGGAGGCATCCTTCCCAAGAGGACCAACCTTTTGCATATCTTTTCCATTTGTCTTTTTCTGCCTAGGAATATCAATCTGAGCATTGCAGTATGGACAAGGTCATCTTGATGTCGCGCCTTGAGCACAACCCATCATGCATTTAATTGTCTTCAAATCTCCCCCAAGATGCCAATCCACCTTGAACTTTCCTATGTTTTCTACATCTAAAATTTGACCAT
This sequence comes from Cibotium barometz, assembly GCF_041138505.1. Classification (NCBI taxonomy): domain Eukaryota; kingdom Viridiplantae; phylum Streptophyta; class Polypodiopsida; order Cyatheales; family Cibotiaceae; genus Cibotium; species Cibotium barometz. The sequence continues at coordinate 52,898,787 of NC_141047.1, read as the reverse complement.
CAATTTACTTTTTGATTACATATATTATCCAGGGAGTCCTTTCAAACATCCATGTCAATACCTCATGTGTCTCCTTCGGTATCTCCAATGCACCAAGCCACCAGTCCTCTTTCTCAGATTGCACACTAAAACTTGGTTTGGTAGTCTTTTCCCATGCACATATCATGGCCTCATTCATGAGTGTAATGCTCATATGTTCCAGCTTCCGACCTTTCACAATTTGGCATGCATCTAGCTTGAGCACAAATGAAAGTGTGCTCCCCAAAACTACAAATAAATGATAATTTACAATATTCAAAACAAAATAACCGTCTTCATTTTATACTGAAAAACATGAATAATAGCAATTGCAAGTTCTAACCTTCTGGTGAAAGATCATAGAACTTCACCATAGCTTGTTGTAGTCTCTCAATATGAACAAAGATGTTATTGTAAACATCATAGTGAAATTATGTAAGCTTGTTGTAGTCTCTCAATATGAACAAAGATGTTATTGTAAACATCATAGTGAAATTATGTACTTGTTGTCTTGTTTTTCTTTCTTATCGACCCTGTGTCTAATGTTAGTGTGCCCTCAATGTGATAAAACTGTCCTATAGCTCACTACACCATCATTATTGGTACACTTGACATTGTGAACCACCTTGAGTGTAGGAAATAAAGTGCCAGTGATCCCTTATCCTAGAAATGCATCTTTTACAACTTGATGGATTGCTTGGTACCCTTTCATGCTGATTCCAGCCACATCACAAGCATGTTGAATTAATGAAGAATCGATGGAGGTGGTAATCTTGCTCACTAGATTGCTGACAATAGCTTGGCATGTTTTAGGACGATGAGGGTCAGTAATAATTGAGAGAATATCCTTGGTATTCATAATGGCTTTGACCAAATCCTTCCATCCCTCTTCGCTAGAACCACACACGTCTTGCAGAAAATTCGTGGCAAAACACAAATCATGACTATTTTGTTTACTGAGTACATAATGAAAGTTTATGTTATTTACTTTGTTGTACGAATCCTTTTCTTCCATGCTTCACCTTTAGACGCAAGAGATTCTATACCAACCAATGTCTTTTTGTGTTCACGAGCACCATTTGGCGTTGCTTTGAGTCGTTTGATAAGTTCCTCTAGCCTTTGAATCTTTGCATCCTTCTCCACATTCTCTACAAGGATCTCTTTCATTTTATCTGATGATGTTTTAAGTCCTTCTTGACATTGTAAAAGGGTGAATTGTGATGCTTGCAATTGAGATTGGAGAATACGGGTTTGCCAAGCTCCACTTGTAGTCAATCTCTTCTGCAGTATCCTAACAAGCCAAGCTTTCCTTCACCAAAACAAATTGCATAAAAGATGATAAATCGTGGGAAAGGAGGGTTTGCTCTTAATGGAGGGTCAATTAGATAGAGATGCCCATCAACCCAAAGATCTATATTTTTCTCCTTAGCTATCCTATCAGCTTGGAGATATTGTGCATCAGTAGGATGGGTTTTTTTAGAGCTGCCATACTCTTCAGAAATACGAATGTGTAAATTAACCTTCTGTTTTCTAGCTTCACAAGGGGCTACACACACAGCTTTTGCAAAGGCTCCATAGCTAAGCAGAGGAAGAAGCTAAAACAGAGAGATATTCATAGAGAGAGAGAGAGAGAGAGTGTGTGTTAAAACTTTGCTGTTGGAGGTTTAACACAAATCCATTTTTCTAAGCAGAAAATGATATTTTTGATATACAAATATACTAACATGGAGTTTTTCATCAATAAATTACAGTTATGAGAAAAATTAAAAAATAATAATTTTTGGGGTGCCCACAATTTCGGGATCTCATGGATGTAGTTATGCTTATGGGGTTGTGGGGACCTGACAGTTAGTTATGGATGTACTGGCTTCTGATGTGACCCTTGAATTACAAGATTTTTGGAGGGAAAAAAGTATTTTCATCATACATATTGGTTGGGTGGTGTTTTTCCACCTCAAAATGTAAAAAAAATGAAAAATGAAAAATTTTTCACTTTTTGGGACCCACCTAAATATGAGAATGTTTTGCTGATGTGGAAGGGAGATATGGTGGGAGTTAATGAGGAAGGAGATTTCAAACTGACAAGAAAGGTGAAGATAAAAAATTCAAAAAGTATGAGAAAAGTTAAAAAGTAAGAGAGAGTATGAGAATATTCCTTTTAAAAAGTGAAACTAGGGGGGTATGGTTGGTGTTCATGGTAAAAAATAGGGGTCATCATAGCCTTTGTCTCCCTTAAGCCCAGCTTTTTAAGCTCTAATCCCTTAAAATTAGGAATCCTTAGGAGGCCCTTTTTGGGTCCAAAAATTTCCTAATGGAATATAAATAGCCCTTCTCCCTTGCCCTTGCTTCTAATTTTGTGTGTGTGTGTGTGTGTGTGTGGTGTGGGGTATATGTGTATAATTTCATTGGTTGTTAGCATGTTTTGTTTGTGTTTGTTTTGTAGGGTTTCCATTGATTTACTCTCACAAGCCTTATCTTGGTCTCTCATGCTGTAAGCCATCCCTCAAGACTCCAACTAGTAGATAGCCCTTCCCCCTTGCCCTTGCTTTTGATGTTTTTTTTTTTTGGTGTGTGTGTGTGTGTGTGTGTGTGGTGTGGGGTGTGTGCATGTGATTTCACTATTGCTAACATGATTTGTTTGTGTTTGTTTTGCAGGGTTTCTGTTGATTTACTCTCACAAGCTCTCTCTCTCTCTCTCTCTCTCTCGGTCTCTCATGCTGCAAGCCCTCCCTTCAGACTCCAACCAGTTCTAAGTCTCTCTAGTAAAGTGTCCTCATAGTTGTGTATGCATCTACTTGCTTTTTAAAATTTACCTTGATGTAAGCTTTCGTCGGTAGGGAGATCTAAGCATGACCATGCTCCTCTCCTTAGAGTGATGGTGTAAACATGGACATGAGGATGCCCCATGATTTTGCCATGCATTGCATAAACCCTAAATACTAAACACTTGCATAATCATGCACATAACCACTTGTATTTGTGTGTGTGTAGACCATGGATTGCACACCAAACAACACACCCACATAAACCCAATATCTCCACCATGCCTACCGATAGGCAATGTTCCGCGACAAGTTTTTCAATTTCATCACATAAATGAGCCTCGAGAAAAGGGATAGGCTCGAGCATACTTTAGGGGAAGGGTTAGCACTTCTGCACAACCATCACAACCCACCACCACACAAGTCATGCTCTGGACACTCCATGATGAGAGGTCATAGGAACCCCGACCCACGGCTTACTCAACTAATTGCAGTCGTAGAGAAGATGGGAATGCTTATTGAGTTGTTGCCATGGTGGTGCCACAGATGCTTCTACCCCTCCATGTGAGTGGCCACCCATTTCTAGTTATGAGGGGACACCATGCTCAACTAATTGCAGTCGTAGAGAAGATGGGAGTGCTTATTGAGTTGTTGCCATGGTGGTGCCACAGATGCTTCTACCCCTCCATGTGAGTGGCCACCCATTTCTAGTTATGAGGGGACACCATGCTCACACACATTGACACTACACTAACTCATGTATATCCAATGCATATCATAACCACCAATACTGAGTAGTGGAGGGAAATGTAGTTCTCGTCGACGATGTAGGCAACAAGGTGAATACTGGCACCCATTTCTAGAGATGGGAGTGCTTATTGAGTTGTTGCCATGGTGGTGCCACAAATGCTTCTACCCCTCCATGTGAGTGGCCACCCATTTCTAGTTATGAGGGGACACCATGCTCACACACATTGACACTAGACTAATTGCAGTCGTAGAGAAGATGGGAGTGCTTATTGAGTTGTTGCCATGGTGGTGCCACAGATGCTTCTACCCCTCCATGTGAGTGGCCACCCATTTCTAGTTATGAGGGGACACCATGCTCACACACATTGACACTACACTAACTCATGTATATCCAATGCATATCATAACCACCAATACTGAGTAGTGGAGGGAAATGTAGTTCTCGTCGATGATGTAGGCAACAAGGTGAATACTGGCATTCGTGATTTATGCCAAATAGTTTTCACCCATGACTTTATGAATAAATGGTGTAAACTAGAACAAGAAAAGAAGGACCACATCATCAAAAAGATCAAGAGTGACTTTAGGCTATCCCCATGCCGTGAAGAGGTCCATCCCAGGTGGATCAAAGACCACATGGTAGATGTCATGAAGCAGTGGTGCATTGATATCACTACACATAGGGTGAAGGTAGGGGGAGAAAGGCCTTGGTATTATCATCAAGGGATTTGGGATGAGGAGTGTAGGAAGTACAATGCAAACCCCCACAAGTACCGACAGGAGGAGGTGCCAACTAAGTGGATGGAGTGTAAAAATCTCCCATCTTGGGAGGGATGCTTCCCACACCTACTTTGTAAGTACAAATAGTAATCATTCTCTCTTTTTTTTGCACAATATGTGCATTTCTTGTGCAAGCAAGTATTTATAGTTGATTTTTATGCTTCTAGCAAAGAGTGGTGGGATGTACAGTAAATGATTAGGAGGTGAGGTATGACTTAAAGGACGGCACACACATGCCCTCCTCAAGCAAGTTGAGCAGAGCGAGAGGGTATCAATTCAATTGGATAGATGTGGTCTTGATATGGTAGGCACTCTACACTTTGCACCCATAATAAACTTTTTCATCACTTGCCATTTTCTATTTTTTGTGTTATGAACGTTTTTTGTAAGGACCAACGCCAAACCTTGAGTCCATCGGCCTTTCTTAAGGCACTATATATAGGACGGTTGGTTTATGTACTTTCTTGTCAGCTCCAACCGGTTGAGCATATATTGTAACCCTAACTATATGTAAATTCGTTTAAATAATGAAAATGTATGTTTTGTGAAATCTGAGTATAGTTGATGCATATACTCTTCAATGTTGGCATAATGGTGCATCCATTTGTTTTGTCATCGATAAGTGTGTCAAAATTTGCATTAAAAAAACCATCCAAAACTTTTAATTGTTGATGCTTGTTTTGATGCTATTTTACACACTAACTTTGACGGTTGTAGTATGGACAAGGTCATCTTGATATCGTGCCTTGAGCACAACCCATCATGCATTTAATTGTCTTCAAATCTCCCCCAAGATGCCAATCCACCTTGAACTTTCCTATGTTTTCTACATCTAAAATTTGATCATCAATTTACTTTTTGATTACATATATTATTCAGGGAGTCATTTAAAACATCCATGCCAATACCTCATGTGTCTCCTTTGGTATCTCCAATGCACCAAGCCACTAGTCCTCTTTCTCAGATTGCACACTAAAACTTGGTTTGGTAGTCTTTTCCCATGCACATATCATGGCCTCATTCATGAGCGTAATGCTCATACGTTCTAGCTTCCGACCTTTCACAATTTGGCATGCATCTAGCTTGAGCACAAATGAAAGTGTGCTTTCCAAAACTGCAAATAAATGATAATTTACAATATTCAAAACAAAATAACCGTCTTCATTTTATACTGAAAAACATGAATAGTAGCAATTGCAAGTTTAAACCTTCTCGTGAAAGACCATAGAACTTCACCATAGCTTGTTGTAGTCTCTCAATATGAACAAAGATGTTATTGTAAACATCATAGTGAAATTATGTACTTGTTGTCTTGTTTTTCTTTCTTATCGACCCTGTGTCTAATGTTAGTGTGCCCTCAATGTGATAAAACTGTCCTATAGCTCGCTGCACATCATCATTATTGGTACACTTGACATTGTGAACCACCTTGAGTGTAGGAACTAAAGTGCCAGTGATCCCTTGTCCTAGAAATACATCTTTTATAACTTGACGGATTGCTTGGTACCCTTTCATGCTGATTCCAGCCGCATCACAAGCATGTTGAATTAATGAAGAATCGATGGAGGTGGCAATCTTGCTCACTAGATTGCTGACAATAGCTTGGCATGTTTTAGAACGATGAGGGTCAGTAATAATTAAGAGAATATCCTTGGTATTCATAATGGCTTTGACCAAATCCTTCCATCCCTCTTCGCTAGAACCACACACGTCTTGCAGAAAATTTGTGGCAAAACACAAATCATGACTATTTTGTTTACTGAGTACATAATGAAAGTTTATGTTACTTACTTTGTTGTACGAATCCTTTTCTTCCGTGCTTCACCTTTAGATGCAAGAGATTCTATACCAGCCAATGTCTTTTTGTGTTCACGAGCACCATTTGGCGTTGCTTTGAGTCGTTTGATAAGTTCCTCTAGCCTTTGAATCTTTGCATCCTTCTCCACATTCTCTACAAGGATCTCTTTCATTTTATCTGATGATGTTTTAAGTCCTTCTTGACATTGTAAAAGGTTGAATTGTGATGCTTGCAATTGAGATTGGAGAATACGGGTTTGCCAAGCTCCACTTATAGTCAATCTTCTGCAGTATCCTAATAAGCCAAGCTTTCCTTCACCAAAACAAATTACATAAAAGATGATAAATCGTGGAAAGGAGGGTTTGCTCTTAATGGAGGGTCAATTAGATAGAGATGCCCATCAACCCAAAGATCTATATTTTTCTCCTTAGCTATCCTATCAGCTTGGACATATTGTGCATCAGTAGGATGGGTTTTTTTAGAGCTGCCATACTCTTCAAGAATACGAATGTGTAAATCAACCTTCTGTTTTCTAGCTTCACAAGTGGCTACACACACAACTTTTGCAAAGGCTCCATAGCTAAGCAGAGGAAGAAGCTAAAATAGAGAGATATTCATAGGGGGGAGAGAGAGAGAGAGAGAGAGAGAGAGAGAGAGAGAGAGAGACTGTTAAAACTTTGCTGTTGGAGGTTTAACACAAATCCATTTTTCTAAGTAGAAAATGATATTTTTGATATACAAATATACTAACATGGAGTTTTTCATCAATAAATTACATTTATGAGAAAAATTAAAAAATAATATTTTTTGGGGTGCCCACAATTTCGGGATCTCATGGATGTAGTGGTTCCTGACAGTTAGTTATGCTTATGGGGTTGTGGGGACCTGACAGTTAGTTATGGATGTACTAGCTTCTGATGTGACCCTTGAATTATAAGATTTTTGGAGGGAAAAAAGTATTTTCATCATACATATTGGTTGGGTGCACCTCAAAATGTAAAAAAATGAAAAATGAAATATTTTCACTTTTTGGGACCCACCTAAATATGAGAATGTTTTGCTGATGTGGAAGGGAGATATGGTGGGAGTTAATGAGGAAGGAGATTTCAAACTAACAAGAAAGGTGAAGATAAAAAATTCAAAAAGTATGAGAAAAGTCAAAAAGTAAGAGAGAGTATGAGAATATTCCCTTTAAAAAGTGAAACTAGGGGGGTATGGTTGGTGTGGCAAGGTAAAAAATAGGGGTCATCATAGCCTTTGTCTTCCTTAAGCCCAGCTTTTTAAGCTCTAATCCCTTAAAATTATGAATCCTTAGGAGGCCCTGTTTGGGTCCAAAAATTTCCTAATGGAATATAAATAGCCCTTCTCCCTTGCCCTTGCTTTTAATTTTGTGTGTGTGTGTGTGTGTGTGTGGTGTGGGGTATATGTGTATAATTTCATTGGTTGTTAGCATGTTTTGTTTGTGTTTGTTTTGTAGGGTTTCCATTGATTTACTCTCACAAGCCTTATCTTGGTCTCTCATGCTGTAAGCCATCCCTCAAGACTCCAACTAGTAGATAGCCCTTCCCCCTTGCCCTTGCTTTTGATGTTTGTTTTTTTTTTGGGTGTGTGTGTGTGTGTGTGTGTGGTGTGGGGTGTGTGCATGTGATTTCACTATTGCTAACATGATTTGTTTGTGTTTGTTTTGCAGGGTTTCTGTTGATTTACTCTCACAAGCTCTCTCTCTCTCTCTCTCTCTCTCTCTCGGTCTCTCATGCTACAAGCCCACCCTTCAGAATCCAACCAGTTCTAAGTCTCTCTAGTAAAGTGTCCTCATAGTTGTGTATGCATCTACTTGCTTTTTAAAATTAACCTTGATGTAAGCTTTTGGTAGGGAGATCTAAGCATGACCATGCTCCTCTCCTTAGAGTGATGGTGTAAACATGGGCATGAGCATGCCCCATGATTTTGCCATGCATTGCGTAAACCCTCAATACTAAACACTTGCATAATCATGCACATAACCACTTGTATTTGCGTGTGTGTAGACCATGGATTGCACACCAAACAACACACCCACATAAACCCAATATCTCCACCATGCCTACCGATAGGCAATGTTCCACGACAAGTTTTTCAATTTCATCACATAAATGAGCCTCGAGAAAAGGGATATGGCTCAAGCATACATTAGGGGAAGGGTTAGCACTTCTGCACAACCATCACAACCCACCACCACACACAAGTCACGCTCTGGACACTCCATGATGAGAGGTCATAGGAACCCCGACCCACGGATTACTCAACTAATTGCAATCGTAGAAGATGGGAGTGCTTATTGAGTTGTTGCCATGGTGGTGCCACAGATGCTTCTACCCCTCCATGTGAGTGCCCACCCATTTCTAGTTATGAGGGGACACCATGCTCACACACATTGACACTACACTAACTCATGTATATCCAATGCATATCATAACCACCAATACTGAGTAGTGGAGGGAAATATAGTTCTCGTCGACGATGTAGGCAACAAGGTGAATACTGGCATTCGTGATTTATGCCAAATAGTTTTCACCCATGACTTTATGAATAAATGGTGTAAACTAGAACAAGAAAAGAAGGACCACATCATCAAAAAGATCAAGAGTGACTTTAGGCTATCCCCATTCCGTGAAGAGGTCCATCCCAGGTGGATCAAAGACCACATGGTAGATGTCATGAAGCAGTGGTGCATTGATATCACTACACACAGGGTGAAGGTAGGGGGAGAAAGGCCTTGGTATTATCATCAAGGGATTTGGCATGAGGAGTGTAGGAAGTACAATGCAAACCCCCACAAGTACCGATAGGAGGAGGTGCCAACTAAGTGGATGGAGTGTAAAAATCTCCCATCTTGGGAGGGACGCTTTCCACACCTAATTTGTAAGTACAAATAGTAATCATTCTCTCTTTTTTTTTGGCACAATATGTGCATTTCTTGTGCAAGCAAGTATTTATAGTTGATTTTTATGCTTCTAACAAAGAGTGGTGGGATGTGCAATAAATTTTTAGGAGGTGAGGTATGACTTAAAGGACGGCACACGCATGCCCTCCTCAAGCAAGGTGAGCAGAGCCGAGAGGGTATCAACGTCAATTGGATAGATGTGGTCTCGATATGGTAGGCACTCTACACTTTGCACCCATAATAAACTTTTTCATCACTTGCCATTTTCTATTTTTTGTGTTATGAATGTTTTTTGTAGGGACCAATGCCAAACCTTGAGTCCATCGGCCTTTCTCTTAAGGCACTATGTATAGGACGTGTTGTTTATGTACTTTCTTGTCAGCTCCAACCGGTTGAGCATATATTGTAACCCTAACTAAAAGATGTTATGTAAATTGGTTTAAGTAATGAAAATGTATGTTTTGTGAAATCTGAGTATAGTTGATGCATATACTCTTCACTGCTGGCATAATGGTGCATCCATTTGTTTTGTCATCGATAAGTGTGTCAAAATTTGCATTAAAAAAACCATCCAAAACTTTTAATTGTTGATGCTTATTTTACACACTAACTTTGACGTATCTATATCCAATGATTATTTGGACATGCATTTGGATTCTTTTGAGTTTTTTTTACATGTTCATTTTCATTGAAAAAGATGTAAAAATTGGGTCCGCTTGTAAAAGTGCACAAACATAAACATAAAAACTAATCAAACTATAAAACAGAAATATGGATCGAAAGCTAGTACAGTAGGACAAACAAGAATGTGGGGCGTAAGATTCCTCCCTCCAGCTTTTGAGATGTAAAGGTCCCCTTCTGATCTTGTAATTATTCCCCTCTCTGAAATAAAAGAAAGATCTTGTTTTACCGTGTTTTGGAATGGAGAGAGAAAATATCTAGAGAGAGGTAATCCAAAATTGAGATATTTTTGGATATAAAAATCCTCCTAGTGTCTAAAATGGTTTCCCCTTAAATAGAATTCAAAGAGAACTTTCCAATGTGCAATTGGAAGCAATTAAAAATGTGTATAAAGGACAGCCTAAGGTTCAAGATTTTTAGAAATTTTTAGATTATGGTCGAATTAAGGTTTCTATGGACCAATTGGATTATCCCAAGTGTGGAGAGGAGATCAATCCAATGAATAAAAAAAATACCCAAAAATGTGTAAATGCCCACATAAGATGAAGAGTTGATTGAGTACAAGGTTTATTAGTAAAAAACTATGAGATATTAAATGAGATATTTTGGTATAATGATACATTTTTGACACCTTGGTAGTAGGGAGGGGGGGAGACTTCAAGGAGGCGCCTATTTCACACATGTGGTGGAGTTTTTAATTCAATAAAATTATGATATTTTTATCTCTCCTCTCTCCTGGATCAAACCAAATCAAAAGGGACCAAACTAGGTCCAAATCTTATCCAAATTTAGCCAAACTGAACCTGTAAAATTCTAGAACCCAATTGGACTTGGTTAGAGGCCTCCCTCACCTATAAATAGAGGCCTCCCTCACCTATAAATAGTTGGACTTGGTTAGAGGCCTCCCTCACCTATAAACAGATCCTTAGTCTTTTGTAAAAAAATCTGTGAACTATACCATGCCAATATTAAATTAAAATAATCATATTTTTTATTATCCCTTAAAAATCCTCTACTTTTGGAGAGAGTGGAGCCTCTCTCTCTCTTCAACCACCCTTGGAACTTTCCTTTCAACACACTAAGCAATTGATTGGTTGGGGGCTTCTTCTAAGATAGAGAAGCAAGCAAAAACAAGAGGTAAAGTGTAATTTTATGGTTTTTCTCTACTATTCTCAATGTTTTCACTTCTCAACCCCTCTCAAGCTTGAGAAGTTTCTAAATTAAGTGTTTATAATGTAAATCAAGCTTTTCTTAAGAGTTGTAATGAATAATTAAGAAAAGTTTACATTTATGCTTAAAATTCTCAATTCACAAATCAAACTCTAGGCTTGTGAACTAGAGGTTAAGAAAATGGTTTTTTATACTTATATGCTAGTAAATTATGGTAATCTTATGAGTTGAATCCATAAATTAGATTTGAGGTTAAAAGATAGTTATACTATCATATTTACATTACTAAGTCTTATTCTTTTCAAAAATATTAAAAATTGTCAATAATAGCAGCAGAGCTATGGCAAAAATTTTAAGAAATTGATACATAATTCATTCTTATGCATAACGTGAAAAGAGAACTTCCTACCATATTCTAGGATTGAATATCCTAGGCTAAAAGAATGATTTTCATCACATTCAATGGAAAACTAATTTTTAAGATTTATGCATAATTAAATAATTAAGAAAAGAGAAAATTATGGTAATTTTATTTAAATGATAAAAGAGGAATTCCCATGACATTTGGGATTCAATCATTTAAATGGGAAAAGTGAAATTCTTAGCATATTGGAATTAATGGATATTTTATTTTAGATAAAATTATTTTATGTGTGAGAAATATTTAAATGATAAAAGAGGAATTTCCATGACATTTGGAATTCAATCATTTTAATAATGAAAGTGAAATTCTTGGCATATTGAATTAATGGATATTTTTATTAAAGAAAAGAGAAATTTTAGATAAATTTATTTGATGGATAAAAGAGGAATTCCCATGACATTTAGAATTCAAGTATTTAAATGTAAAAAGAGGAATTCCCATGATATTTGAGATCCAAGAAACTAAATGGGAAAAAGAGAAATTTTTAGTATAATTCAATTTATGAATATTTATCAAAAGTGAAAATATGGGTAGAATTGATTTTTGTAAATCCCATGAATTCTTTTATTCAAAAGAGGAGTATTGAATATAATTCATTTGAGAAATTGTGAAAGAATATGGAAAGAGTCATCGAGAAAAAGAACCTTTATCTAAGCCAAACAATTGGCAGAAATTTAGAAAAAGTCCCATTATCGGTATCGAAGTAGGAAAAGCTACTAAATGGATGTGATAAGATGTAAATGGGATGCGATAAGATGTGAATGGGATGTGATAAGATGTAAATGGGATGCAATAGGATGTGATAAGATGTGAATGGGACGTGATAAGATGTGAATGGGATGTGATAGGATGTGGTGTAATGAAAATGAATATGGATGAGATGTGAAGTAAATGGATGTGGATGTGAATGATGAGATGAGAGGATATGTGAAAGAATGAGATGGGAAGTAAATGGATGTGGATGTGTATGTGAAAGAATGTGATGTAAATGGATGTGGATGTGTATTGAAAGAATGGATGTGGATGTGTACGTGAAAGAATGGATGTGGATGTGTATGTGAAAGAATGGATGTGGATGTGTATGTGAAAGAATGTGATGTAAACAGATGTGGATGTGGATGTGAAAGGATGTGATGTGATGTAAATGGATGTGGATGTGGATGTGGATGAGATGTGGATGTGATGTGGATGTGAATGTGATGTGGATGTGGATGAGATGTGATGTGATGAAAAGAGATGTGGATGTGGATGAGATGTGATGTGATGAAAAGAGATGTGAGATGTGGATGGGGATGAGATGTGAAGTGATGTAAAGGGATGTGGATGTGAATGTGATGTGGATGTGGATGAGATGTGATGTAATGTAAAGAGATGTGGATGTGAATGTGATGTGGATGAGATGCGATGTGATGTAAAGAGATATGGATGAAATGTGATGTGATGTGAATATATGTGGATGTGAAGTGATAGATGTAAATGTATGGATAGATGTGGATAGTCGTGCATGTGAATGATTGGATGGATGTGGATGAATGAGATGGGATGTGTATGAATGAGATATGATGTGGATGTGATGTGATATGATGTAAATTGGGATAGATGTGAATGGATGATATGTGATGTGAAATGGATGTGATGTGAATCGGGATAGATGTGAATGGATGATATGTGATGTGAATGAATGTGATGTGATGAGATGTGAATGAATGTGGTGTGGGGTGGTTGCAAGATGAGGGTATACACTTTCGTTCACTCTCTCTAAAATTGGGACATCCACGCATCTCGGGCGGAGTACCTCGATCGTGATATCACCATCAATTAAAACACGACACGTGCCTCCCAAGCCTAAAGCGACATATCTCGAATGAGATACCAACTAATGCCACGCTAGCAGGTCCGGGTTTCCAGTCATCATCCATGTCACCAATACAGGTCACCGCCACCACACTATCTCGATTGAGATATTCATGGCACTCGGATCCACATCAATGCCACGCTGTATCCCCCTAGGCATATTTGACTAGCCCATCTCCACCGTCCACGTATCTCGAACGAGATATTGAAATAAAATCTCGACCATTCATTGTTCGAGGTATAGTGATACAATCTCCACCGTCCACATATCTCAAACGAGATATTAAGATCAAATCTCGACCATTGAAATACCTCGTTCGAGGTAAAGAGATGCAATCTCCACCGTCCACATATCTCATTCGAGGTACAGAGATGCAATCTCCACGTCCATTCATGCACATTGGAAGATGGGATCCCAGCCGTTTAAATATCTCGATCGAGGTATTTAATGAATCTCGACCGTCGACATACCTCGGTCATGGTAATGACTTAAAATCTAAGCCGTCCGTGTACCTCGAACGAGATACTAATATCAAAACTCAGTCGTAGATCCTTCACCAACCCTAAAATTAAGTGTGTATCTTGGTCGTTTGTTTCACTAACCCTAAAATCCAGAGTGTACATCTTGCAAACCCTAAAGTGCATGATGCCACCGAACCTCGTTTGAGGTTATAAAACCGAAAAACTTTTTTTTTGCCTCATTGTCAGAAGTCGTTTTCACTCTCCTTACTCTCTTGATTTGGATTAGCATTAGTGGGCCCATTAGCATTGTTTTATAGCTTCATTAGTGCTACTTAGCACTAAGCATTGGACCCTTCACATTGGACCTTTCACATTGGACCTTTGTGTTAGGCTTAGGTTTTAGCATGGAGTCACACGAGGAGGGCCACGAGGAGGGCCGCTTGTTTATTGTGGACCTCATCGCAGAGATAGACCGCGAGTTAGTAGCTATCCATAGGAGTGCTAGAGAGAGACACACCGTTTACATTACATATCGTGGCAGACTTGGAGGCGATGCTTTCGTCCCTTCGTAGCCTTCACAATATTGTATATGTAGATGAGTGGATAGCCCACCATCGCACTGCTCCTGTGTCACATGGCTTGACATATCGTCAAGTCTGTGATCTTGGTCCAATTAGGGATGGAGCCTACTTAGATCTTTTCCTCGATAGTCGTGGGATGAGGCCTGGGGCGGCCGGGCAAGCCCCTTAATATTTCGCGGTGTTCGCATCCTCATATGGCGGCACATATCCATAGTCGATATGTTGCCGCATATGGGAGGATGCCGAACAACCGCCAGATTCCCATATACTTCGCAAAGCAATTATATGCGGAGTTTGTCTTAGGGGAGGAGGTGGATTACACTAGCCATCGACCGGGTGGTGGTGCTGGCTGAGGCCGTCTCCAGGACCAGGGTAGGCGGCCTCCACCAGTCCTTCGTGTAACTCCTACAGATCCTTCATTTGTGCTTATGTCGACAGTCGAGGCTCTTGGCACCCAGGTTGGCATCGACGTACGGAGTACCACGGAGAGCATCCAGCACGTGGTGCGCTTATTCTCACGATCGATACCGACAATAGATGTCGAGGTATTTACATATTTATTACTTCTTAAGTTTTTTTAGTCATTTATTTACATATTTATATGTACTTTTCTATATTTTTACATGAGCGACATGGTTGATTGTGTCACGTAGGGTTCCACACCTACCACTGAGAGACTCACTCAGGAGTTGGTAGAGGCGAGAGTGGAGATTGACTGCCTTAGAGCTGCATTATAGATGGTAGAGGCAGCTACTACAGAGGAACGGCATGTGAGAGAGTTTGACATCCAGCAGCAGGTAGGTTTCTCTTGTAGGTAAAAGAGTTATAATTAAGGTCCTAAGTTATAAATTTCTTTAACTAATACCTAATGAGAGAGACTAATCAATTATTTTTATGCTTTACTTTTTTGCGTAGGCTGTTCGGACTGAGGTAGAGAGTTCTAGAGCTGAGGCACAACATCACATGATTATGGAGCGGATTGCACAACATAGGGCAGAGCAGTTGATGCTGCATGTTCGAGAGTTCCACAGATCCTTAGATGTGATAGTGCCCTACTTGCCTTTATATCCACGGCCTGTTATTACAGAGGTTTTTCGACGACCTCTCCCTCAGGATGCACCACCATTCCTACATGATGCCTGTTGCGCTCTCTGTATCGAGGACATTGACAATACTAGTGGATATGCCCTGGGATGTGGACATTTTTTCCATTTGTCTTTCATCACCTAGGAGCTAGAACGATTCTCAGCATGTCCCTCTTGCCGTGCACGCGTCGACCTAGTGACATACAGAGTTTTGGGCATTGATGATCTTCACCCAGGCCTCATTCGCGTAGATGCTAGGACTGGCAGGCCTCTTGATTTTACCTACTGACTTGGGACTCGACGCGTCGATGGTGACAGAGATCAGGAGCCTGAGGTGCCTCGAGAGATTGAGTGGAGTACACATGAGTTTTGATGCATACTAGAGAGGCCTTCACGAGAGCCAGATCACAACATACGAGCGTGTGGGCGATGCTGGTCCTATTGGCACCTCGGGTGATGGTGCTAGCAGGAGTGCTGCTTCTCATGAGCAGCGTGTCCTTATAGCAGAGGAGCTTACACGAGCAGAGTGGCAGACACGTACCATTACTGATTATAGATTTTGGGTTTACAGACAGAGACGTCTTGCAATAGCACAACGTAGAGAGAGGGAGAGGGCTATAGTAGCTTATGGGACTCGTGAGCTTCCGAGTACACCGACACCAGCTCATGATCTTGCCTTTGAGGCAGAACTCCCCGTAGATATTCGACGACCCCCGCAGCCGACACAGCCTCCTCGATGTGCACAGCAGCCTCGATGCGCACGTCGACTAGCTAGAGATGACGATTTTGATTGGGTTGCCGTTGATAGTGACTAAACTTAGACTAGCTAGGTTAGCTCACTTACATTGTACTTAGATTTATGGGCAGTGACTAATCTCAGACTAGCTGGGGTAGCTCATTTTCATTCTGATGTACTTATTTGATGTTTATATTATTATGAGTTTTTTCATTATTGAGTATCATTACATTTTAGTTGATGTTCTTGATTTTTTTAAATTTTTTAACAGTTTGGCTATCATATTGTTTGTTGAAAATCTCCATGCCATCGTACCCAAACATGCTCCGATGGGGGGAATCACACTTTGCAAGCATGTGGGGGGGAGCCCACCCCCAGATGCTTGCAAAGTTTGGTCATGATCGGAGCATGTTTGGGTTAGTAAGTAGTGCCCACTGGGGATTTTTCAAGTCTCTTGGTGCTTAAGAGGCCATGGAAAATCCGAGCCTTCCCCATACCATCGTACCCAAACATGCCCCAATGGGAACCAAACTTTGCAAGCATGTGAGGGGAGCCCACCCCCACATGCATGCAAAGTTTGGTCATAATTGAAGCATGTTTGGATTGGTAATTAGCGGCCAGTGTGGATTTTTCAAGTCTCTTGGTGCTTAAGAGACCATGGAAAATCCGGGCCTTCCCCATACCATTGTACCTAAACATGCTCCGATGGGAACCCAACTTTGCAAGCATGTGGGAGGGGCCCACCCCCACATGCTTGCAGAGTTTGGTCACAATCAGAGCATGTTTGGATTGGTAATTAGTGGCCAAATTGGATTTTTCAAGTCTCTTGGTGCTTAAGAGGCCATGGAAAATCCGGGCCTTCCCCATACCATCTAACCCAAACATGCTCCGTTGGGGACCAAACTTTGCAAGCATGTGGGGGGGACCCACCCCCACATGCTTGCAAAGTTTGGTCATAATCGGAGCATGTTTGGATTGGTAATTAGCGGCCAGTGCAAATTTTTCAAGTCTCTTGGTGCTTAAGAGGCCATGGAAAATCCGGGCCTTCCCCATACCATCGAACCCAAACATGCTCTGATGGGGACCAAACTTTGCAAGCATGTGGGGGGGACATACCCCCACATGCTTGCAGAGTTTGGTCACAATCGGATTATGTTTGGAAAATCCGGGCCTTCCCCATACCATCGAACCCAAACATGCTCCGATGGGGACCAAACTTTGCAAGCATGTGGGGGGGACATACCCCCACATTCTTGCAGAGTTTGGTCACAATCGGATTATGTTTGGATTGGTAATTAGTGCCTAGTGCAGATTTTTCAAGTCTCTTGGTGCTTAAGAGGCCATGGAAAATCCAAGCCTTCCCCATACCATCGTACCCAAACATGCTTCGATGGGAACCAAACTTTGCAAGCATGTGAGAGGGGCCCACCCCCACATGTTTGCAGAGTTTGGTCTCAATCGGAGCATGTTTGGATTGGTAATTAGCGGCCAGTGTGGATTTTTCAAGTCTCTTAGTTCTTAAGAGGCCATGGAAAATCTAGGCCTTCCCCATACCATCGTACCCAAACATGCTCTGATGGGGACCCAACTTTGCAAGCATGTGGGGGGGACCACCCCCACATGCTTGCAAAGTTTGGTCATAATCCGAGCATGTTTGGAATGGTAATTAGCGCCCAGTGTGGATTTTTCAAGTCTCGGTGCTTAAGAGGCCATGGAAAATTCGGGCCTTCCCCATACCATCGTACCCAAACATGCTCCGATGGGACCAAACTTTGCAAACATTTGGGGGGGACCCACCCCCACATGCTTGCAATGTTTGGTCACAATCGGAGCATGTTTGGATTGGTAATTAGCGCCCAGTGTGGACTTTTCAAGTCTCTTGGTGCTTAAGAGGCCATCGAAAATTCGGGCCTTCCCCATACCATCATACCCAAACATGCTCCGATGGGAACGAAACTTTGCAAGCATGTGGGAGGGGCCCACCTCCACATGTTTGCAAAGTTTGGTCATAATCGGAGCATGTTTGGATTGGTAATTAGGGCCCAGTGTGGATTTTTCAAGTCTCTGTGCTCAAGAGGCCATGGAAAATACGGGCCTTCCCCATACCATCATACCCAAACATGCTCCGATGGGGACCGAACTTTGCAAGCATTTGGGAGGGACCCACCCCCACATGATTGCAAAGTTTGGTCACAATCGGAGCATGTTTGAATTGGTAATTAGCAGCCAGTGTGGATTTTTCAAGTCTCTTGGTGCTTAAGAGGCCATGGAAAATCCGGTCTTTCCCCATACCATCGTACCCAAACATGCTCCGATGGGGACCAAACTTTGCAAGCATGTGGGAGGGGCCCACCCCCACATGTTTGCAAAGTTTGGTCACAATCGGGGCATGTTTGGATTGGTAATTAGCGCCCAGTGTAGATTTTTCAAGTCTCTTGGTGCTTAAGAGGCCATGGAGAATCCGGGCCTTCCCCATACCATCGTACCCAAACATGCTCCTATGGGGACCCAACTTTGCAAGCATGTGGGAGGGGCCCACATGCTTGCAAAGTTTGGTCACAATCCGAGCATGTTTGGATTGGTAATTAGCGGCCAGTGTGGATTTCTCAAGTCTCTTGGTGCTTAAGAGGCCATGGAAAATCCGGGCTTTCCCCATTCCATCGTACTTAAACATGCCCTGATGGGGACCAGAGTTTGCAAGCATGTGGGGGGGACCCACCCCCACATGCTTACAAAGCTTGGTCACAATCGGAGCATGTTAGCATTGGTAGTTAGTGGCTAGTGTGGATTTTTCAAGTCTCTTGGTGCTTAAGAGGCCATGGAAAATCCGGGCCTTCCCCATACCATCGTATCCAAAAATGCTCCGATGGATACCAAACTTTGCAAGAATGTGTGGGGGACCCACCCCCACATGCTTGCAAAGTTTGGTCACAATCGGAGCATGTTTGGATTGGTAATTAGCGCCGAGTGTAGATTTTTCAAGTCTCTTGGTGCTTAAGAGGCCATGGAAAATCCAGGCTTTTCCCATACCATCGTACCCAAACATGCTCCGATGGGAAGCAAACATTGCAAGCATGTGGGAGGGGCCCACCCCCACATGTTTGTAGAGTTTGGTCATAATCGAAGCATGTTTGGATTGGTAATTAGTAGCTAGTGTGAATTTTTCAAGTCTCTTGGTGCTTAAGAGGCCATGGAAAATCCGGGCCTGTCCCATACAATCGTACCCAAACATGCTATGATGGGGACCAAACTTTGCAAGCATGTGGGGGGGATCCACCCCCACATGCTTGCAAAAATTGGTCACAATCGGAGCATGTTTGGATTAGTAATTAGCGCCCAGTGCGGATTTTTCAAGTCTCTTGGTGCTTAAGAGGCCATGGAAAATCCGGGCCTTCCCCATACCATCGAACCCAAACATGCTCCAATGGGTACCCAACTTTGCAAGCATGTGGGGACCCACCCCCACATGCTTGAAAACTTTGGTCACAATCGGAGCATATTTGTATTGGTAATTAGCGCCCAGTGCGGAATTTTCAAGTCTCTTGGTGCTTAAGAGGCCTTCAAAAATCTGGGCCTTTTAAGTATTGTATTTTCATTCCTTAAGCTTCATTAATGAGAATTAATTCTAAACTTCCATTTACTCATTGGATCCTCGATCCTACCAGGGATTCCAGATTCTCTTTTCTAAATAAGAAATATCCAAGTTTTCTCGATTCATATTATTTCTCAAATTTCTCAAGTAAAATATATCCAATATTCTTCTTTTTGAATAAAAGATTCATGGGATTTACAAAAATCAATTCTACCCATATTTTCTAATAAAAATATTAATACTCAAAATTCCACTTTTGATAAATACTCATAACTTGAATTATGTCGAAAATTCCTCTTTTACCATTTAATTACTTGGATCTCAAATATCATGGGAATTCCTCTTTTTGCATAAAAATAAATTTACCAAAAATTTATCTTTTACCATTTAATTACTTGGATCTCAAATATCATGGGAATTCCTCTTTTTGTATAAAAATAATTTTACCAAAATTTACTCTTTTCTCATAATCAATTAAATATGCATAATTATAAAAAAAAATATTTCTCATGAATATGATGAAAATCATTCTTTTTGCATAGGATGTCAAATCCTAGAATATGGTAGGAAGTCCTCTTTTAGCATTATGCATAAAAATAAGATATGTATTATTTTCTAAAAATTTTACCATAGCTTTGCTATCTATTACTGATAATTCTCAAATTTTCTTAAAAGAGTAAAAGCTTGTAATGAAAATATGATAGTGGTTCCTCTTTTATGCTTAAAATCAAACTATGAATTTAAATCATAATTTTAACCATAATCATAAACTTAATTATGATTATCCCACTAGACTAAGCTAATTTCATTATTTCTCTTTTCCCAAATTGATAGGATAATCTATTTCTCATTTGGAATCACTCAAAGTAGTTTTTAACTACTTATAAATAATCTAAAAGAAATAACCATTATTTTGTTACATAAAATCATAAAAATACCATTTTCTTAATCTTTAGCTTATCAAGCCTAGAGTTTAGCTTTAAATTAAGAGACTATCATTGAGAAGCATCATTTTTCAAGGGATTTAGCCATAAAGATGGCTATTCTTTTAGAGAGAGAGATTTACTTAAAGAAAGCATTACAAATAAGCATAAAGATTAACTTTCTCTTAATTAAGCATTAATACTATAAGGAAAAGCTTGATTTTAATTAAAATAATTATATAGAAAGCTTATCAAGCTTGAGAGGGGTTGAGAAGAAGAGAGTCATTAAGAGAAATTAGAAAAAACCATAAAAATTGATTTTATCTCCAAGTTTGGCTTGATTCTCTAATTGCAGTGAAGCCCCTAACCAATCAGTTGGTCCACCAAGAGGAGAAGAGCAACTCCAAGAGTTGTTGTAGAGAGAGAGAGCTCCAAGCTCCCAAGAGAGAGGAAAATTTAAGGGATAATAGAAAATATAATTATTTTAATATAATACTGGCATAGTATAGCTCTAATATTTTATTATAAATAAGTGAGGGTCTATTTATAGGTGAGGGAGGCCACTCACCAAGTCCAACTGGGTTATAGAACTTTCTAGGTTCAGTTTGACTCAATTTGGACAAGATTTGGACCAGTTTGGCTCCCTTTTTGATTTGTTCAGAGATGCGGGCCACGTAGTCGAGTGGTGCTCCCAACATTTGTGTGGGAGTGCAGCATCATCGTATCCCAAATGTGATGCTCGGATTGTCAGGAGATTTTTTTGGCATGTGAATAGTGGCATGATTGAACCTATCTTGACTAGATCTCTATCTTGATAGTGAACTGAACTCAGACTAGCTGGGTTAGCTCACTTACATTGTACTTAGATTTTTTGGGAGTGTCTAATCTCAGAATAGCTGGGGTAGCTCATTTTCAAAATACCTTGAACTTTTGAGTTAGTGGCTAAACCCAGAGTAGCTGTGCTAGCTCACATTCTGATATACTTAGTTGATGTTTATATCATTATGAGTTTTCTCATTATTGAGGATCATTGCATTTTAGTTGATGTTCACGGTTTTCTAATTTTTTTTACACTTTGGCTATTATATCGTTTGTTGAAACATCGGAGCATATTTGGGTATGATGATATGGGGAAGGCCCGGATATTCCATGGCCTCTTAAGCACCAAGAGACTTGAAAAATCTACACTTGGCGCTAATTACCAATCCAAACATGCTCCGATTGTGACCAAACTTTGCAAGCATGTGGGGGTGGGTCCCCCCCACATGCTTGTAAAGTTTGGTTCCCATCGGAGCATGTTTGGGTTTGATGGTATGGGGAAGGCCCGGATTTTCCATGGCCTCTTAAGCACCAAGAGACTTGAAAAATCCACACTGGCTGCTAATTACCAATCCAAACATGCTCTGATTGTGACCAAACTTTGCAAGCATGTGGGGGTGGGCCCCTCCCACATGCTTGCAAAGTTGGGTCCGCATCGGAGCATATTTGGGTACGATGGTATAGGGAAAGCCCGGATTTTCCATGGCCTCTTAAGCACCAAGAGACTTGAAAAATCCACACTGGGCGCTAATTACCAATCCAAACATGCTCCGATTGTGACCAAACTCTGCAAACATGTGGGGGTGGGCCCCTCCCACATGCTTGCAAAGTTTGGTCTCCATCAGAGCATGTTTGGGTACGATGGTATGGGGAAGGCCTAGATTTTCCATGGCACCAAGAGACTTGAAAAATCCACAATGGGCGCTAATTACCAATCCAAACATGCTCCGAATGTGACCAAACATTGCAAGCATATGGGGGTGGGCCCCTCCCACATGCTTGCAAAGTTGGGTCCCCATCGGAGCATGTTTGGGTACGATGGTGTGGGGAAGGCCCGGATTTTCCATGGCCTCTTAAGTACCAAGAGACTTGAAAAATCCACACTACCAATCGAAACATGCTTCGATTGTGACCAAACTTTGAAAACATGTGAGAGCGGGCCCCTCCCACATGCTTGCAAAGTTTGGCTCCCATCAGAGATTGGGGATGTAGATGAATGTGGGATGTTAATGGGTGTGATGCATGTGATGAGATGTGAGTGGATGTGGTGAAATGTGAATGTGATGTGATGTGGATCTGGTTATATATGAATGGTTGAGATATGATATGGATAGATGAGATGTGATATGATGTGATGTGAACTTTGGGTAGATGTGAATGGATGTGAAGTGATGTAGATAGATGTGAACGTGATGTGATGATATGTGGATGTGATGTGGATTTGAATAAATGTAGATGGATATGATGTGATATGAATGGATGAGATGTGATGTGGATATGTTGTGATGTGATGTAATGAGGATAGATGTAGATAGATGTAGATAGATGTGATGAGATGTAATATGATGTGATTGGATGGGAATTATAAGCCATGTGAATTGATGTAGAAGAATGTGGATTAATGAGAAATGATGTGGAACAATGTGGAAAGATGAGAGTTCGTTAGAAACTGTATTTATAACCTGTTTTTAAATGACTATTTTATGTCAAGAATGCTGGGGAAGCATTTTGACCACCTTGTGAATGAGGTCTTGGAGACCTAAGTGATAAAGTTGCAATAGCTGACGGAGAGTCAATGCAGGATGTCTTGCGTAGCAAGGTCGTGCTCTGAGGTCTTGACCAACCTCGGTTCAATTTAAATGGTGAGCTTCCCAGTACGGTGGATGAGGGACCAAGGAAGCGGCCTATGAGTGAAGCGCTAGGTGACCTGCGAAAAAGGAGCCTATAGGGTGCTGACCATACGGTGCTCGGGCTCTGGGTTGCCAAAGATGCCCACACGTGCATCGAGGAAGAAAATGGAAAAATGAGTTGGAGTTGTTTTCTGAACTCAGGTATGGATCTGGTTGATTGGCCTTGCTGGTCCTCAACAGATGAGTCCATGGCTCTTTTATATGGATCTGTTGGTTGATCTTGCTGATCTTCAATAGAGAGTCCATCTGGATTTTTCTTATGTGATTATATTTCTAAGTAAGGAACTATTGAAAAGGCCCCTGAGCGAACAGGTGGTGAGCGTTCTGGTTGCCAATGATGCCATAGGTACACCAATGAAGGAATGATTGGAAATTAGAATTCAAGCTAAATATTTTGGAGGATTATGATTAGTGATACTATAATCTTATTGAAAGATTGTTTTAAAGACAACTGAATCTGTGAAACAGGTAATTTCATATTGGGGTAAGTGGTGTGACTATCTTGAAGTTTGCTTGAAGCGTCGACTAGGGGGCCTGGGAACTCTTTTCCCTGGTACCCAGGGCAAAACATAACTAAACTCCTAAATGGATCCTATTACTATAGTGGTTGGGCAGTTGGCTAACCCATGGGATTCAATGGGGTTAGGCTGGACTTAAAATGAGACTCAATTCTGTTAAGTTACGATAGTTGAAGTAAATCCCAAATAACCCTTGTTCTATGGTGGAAAAGAATCAACGGTTGTGCCTCTTTATGAGATAAAAAGTGTCAGACTCTATGATCCAAGTGCAAGTCTCTTCCTTGATCTAACCATGAAACTTACAGGTTTGGAAGGATCAGTTTGGTTAGTTAAGGCTTTTGACTACGTTAGAATAAAATTATCCCAGAGGAATCGCCCGTGCTTTCTAGGCGAGGTTTGGAAGGATCAGTTTGGTTAGTTAAGGCTTTTGACTACGTTAGAAGAAAATTATCCCAGAGGAATCGCCCGTGCTTTCTAGGCGAGGGAAGTTTTTCTGGGTTCAGGTTTGGAAGAACCGAGGGATTAGTCTCTTGTCTAGATATCCATGGGCGAGGCCCCGAGTGAGAGGCTCTGCCCTGTGCAAGAAGTGCTACTTTCACTTCTAGCATCCTAGAATTTGTTGTGCGGAGGGGGCATAGATCTTTCATTATAGTTTTAGTTTTTTTTTAATGGGGAGGGCGAGCAGGTGCCGAGGGGGAGGCTTGTGGGATGCACCTAAATATATGAAATTAGTTTAGCATGTGAGTTCATTAGAAGGCATTTTTAATTCAAAATTTTAAAGAAAATTTATACAAATACGTTTACAGAAGAGGTTTTTTTAATCGATTATGAAAAAACCCGTAAGTTTATAAAGGAAAAGGGATCATTTTATTCATGAAAAATTCACAGATAAGGGGTTTTTTAAATACCCTTGAATGCACATGGTAATAGGGTTTCTTAGTAGTGCACCCTCCAATGGAGGAGGACAGAATAAGAGAGAGAGAGAAGTAGATCTAATCTATTTTTCTCTCTTATATTCTCGTGCAAGCATTGAGCAGTAATGGCAAAGGAGCTTTCCAAATGCACTATTGCACTCCTCTCCACTGGTCAATGCTTTTAGTATGCTACCACTAAAATGTGATGTGTTTGAGATCTTAGATGGTTCTTTAGTCATGGGCAAAGCTCATTTACACACTTCAAATTACTTAGGCAATGGATTTTTTGACACACTCCAAGGGGAAGGCAATAATTAAAAATTAGTGGCTTTGACCACTAGTGGGGATCATACTTATTCTCCATGGAGTCCATCCCTACACGTGATCCCATGGTTGGTGGGAACTCAAATGCAATATCGCCATTGGTATCCAAGATGCTCTTACCCTCTCCTCTTGCAAATGTGGATGAGGCTGAGTTTTGTTCTAATCTTGTAGGGGGTTATAAAAATCTATCATGTTTGATTGAGTTGGAAGTCTTCTAGAATGGCTATTGGTTGTGGGCTCGAGATTGACGAAGCATCAACTATTGCGAGGTAATTGCTTGAAAGAGAGCCTTCAAGTATGTAAGCTCTAGTGGGACATGGAACTTTTGGGACCCAATATTTACTATTGCTTGCAATCCAGAGAATGACATGGGGGCTACTTATTCTTGTAAGAACTTTGCACACACGAGAACTCAACCATTGGTGAAACAGAAATTCTTCTTAGAAGATGGGAAGGAGATTCTGAAGCTCATTGTGAAGAGAAGTAAAAAGAATGTCACAAAACAGGAAGAACAAAGTACACACCAAATGAATAGTGATTAACACCTTGAAATTTTATTGTGTAAATTATTCTATCATTTGTATTAACAAACTCTTACAACGAAACATGTATATTTACATGTACTTCAACAAAAAAATAATAATTAAATACATGAAATTAAGAAGAATGATAAGCCACTCCCATGGAGAGGAATCATGGATGAGATCTAAGTATAGAACGTTTGACTACACAATGAATGTATACGTATGCATCAGATCTTGCACATGATCGATGATAGTGTGATGAGAGGGTGAGAAATGATTGTGTGAGTGAGAAAGAGCCCAATTTTTTGCGTACACTACTACGGAACAAAAGAGAAAGAGGCAGAGATCTGATCTGTTTCCCTCTCTCCCATGTGTCCCCTCCACAAATTTGTGTTGGCTACAGTATGGCTATAAACGCGGTTACATCTATGGCTATGCATGCAGTTATGCTCTCATAGCTATATGCACAGATGCAACCGCATGCATAGCCATGCAAGAAAATTTTAGAACTCTAAAATTCCTTTGTTATGTGGTTATGGACGCAGGTCTACTTGTAATCAATGCGACTTTGCAAGTTAGAACAATCATGATAAGTTTTGGTCTCAAAGATTCCAAGAAACTCCTGGAGATTAAAAGAAATTAAGTGGATATGGGCCAATCCACTTTTTGGGTTATGTTTATAAAGGAGACGCCATACCCTTATTTTGAACTTTGCACAATAATATATATATATATATATATAAGTAGATGAATTTTGGAATATCTTTTATAGGCAATAGGCTATAGTTGATGAATTTTAGAATATCTTATATTTTGAAAAGAGAATGAATTTTGGAATATCTTTTATAGGCTACTGTTTATAATTGCATATCCATTTGTAGGTATGCCTCTTGTCTTTTCCAACATATACTCACGCTCTCTCTCTCTCTCTCTCTCTCTCTCTCTCTCTCTCTCTCTCTCTCTCTCATTTCATTATAATTTCCAACATATATCTTATTGGCTAACTAATGGCTCTTCTATCTCTCTGAAAATTCAGAGCTCCCAAATGACTGCACTAATTAGGGATTTACCTCCATCGATATTTTTTTGTTTTCAATACGGAAAAATCCGATGGATTCAGATTCCTAAAATTTGAGAAGAGAGACCATATATCATCTTTGAGGAGGCACAAAAGGATGAGAACATTGTTGCACATGCCCAACCAAGAGGATGCACTTCCCTCCCCAAAAGCTTGTGGCAAGAGAACATCAACTCTGAGACGTGGGGGGATGCGCACGAGCCTTAGCCTTCCTTGTGTGGGTAGCTACGTGTCATTGTCTTCTAACAAGGTAGAAGATAGACATGGGCGACATCGAGGCCAAGGCGGGCAGTGAGGGGACTTGAATGGAAATTGTACATATAACTCTTGAATGGAAATTGTACATATAACTGGTACCTTTGAAGACCGCATCACGAGAAGTAGCAAGAGGTTGACGACAATAGAGGACAGCAAGAGAGAGATTATTGGGGAGAGAGAGATTATTGGGGACGCAACAAGAGAGGAATTGATGTGGTTATGAGATGAGATGACGGTTATAAAAACTTTCATTAAATAAGGTTGAAGAAATCTAATAATACCTTAGCACTTTTAAGGTTTTCCTATTACGCCTCTTACATAAATTAATGAAAAAACATTTCTCCTTCGTTAGTTATCCGCCCCTACTTGATGTTTCATCCTTGTATGCCTCCTTGTCTTTTTTGTAGGTTCAAATTTACGACACACACTCTCGTTTTATAAAATGTACTAGTACTTTTATATTTGATGTTTCATCGTTCATTGCTAGAAAACAATCGAAGGCAGGCCTATTATTGCAGAGAACATTTTCGCCTATTGAGAACATCCCCTCAAAAGAAACCAATCATCTTTCCTACGTCGAGCCTCAGTACTTCGAGTATGGATGTTTGTCTCTCGAAGACAGGCCTATCGAGAGCATCCCCTCAAAAGAAACCAATCATCTTTCCTACTACGTCGAGTTTCAAAGAATGGATGTTTGTCTTATCTGACAAGATTATCTTATGTATTCATGCCTACCTAGGAGAAAGCCTTAACGACGGCCTGGATGTTGCTGTGTGATGATCCTCCGGGCTGCAAGCTGCGGTGTGCGGCCTCTCTGAGCTTGCTAGCATTCTTCCGCAGCGTCTTACCCTCCTCGCCTTCCAATACAGCCCTCACCATCTTCTCCACCTCGCTTCGTCGCACAAGGCCATCTTCGGCTTGGAACCTGAGCCCCACCTTCCATTCCTCCACCACAAACTTGGCGTCGAGCCACTGGTCCGCGAAGTAGGGCCAGCAGAGCATGGGGACCCCTGCGGAGATGGCCTCGGTGGTGGAGTTCCATCCACAGTGGGTAAGGAAGCCGCCCACGGAGGGATGGGAGAGCACGCGGAGTTGGGGCGCCCATGACACTATGTAGCCGCGGTCCTTGGTATTTTCTCGGAACTCTTGTGGGATGCTGGAGGCGTCCGCCACGAGGTCTGGGCGAAAGGCCCAAATGAAGCGCTGCCCACTGGCTTCCAGGCCGGCAAGCAGCTCCTCAAATTGCTGCTTGGAGAGGAGCGTGATGCTGCCGAAGGAGATGTAGAGCACGGACTGTGGCGGCTGTTCATCGAGCCACTGCAAGCACTGGTCCTCTTCCTTCCACAGGCTGGTGCTGCTTTCCCCCTCCAATTCCTCGATGAGCGGGCCCACTCCGTAGATGGCGCAGGGCCGTCGCAGGTGGTGGGGCAGGGCTTGGAAGGCCGGGGCCTCGAGCTCCTCAAAGGAGTTGACGACGATGGTGTGGGCGCTCTCGTAGGCTATCCGGCACGCTCGAAGAATGGCAGGGTAGGATTGCTCCGTGTCGTCCACTACATGCTTCATTGATGGCATGTCAGCGTTGCGGAGCGCGGGAAGGCCTGGAAGGTCCTTGCGGAAGAGATCTGCTGGCCTCTCTCGATGGATGCTGGCGTGCATTGCTGCCAAATATATAGAGCCGGCAAATGTCGTGATCAGAGACAATGACGATGTAACTAATTGTGACTGGAGCAACGAAAGGAAATTTTAGCTTACCGTCTTCCAAGGGGATGAGGCCGTTGTGGATGTGGAGCAGGAGGAGGTTCAGGCTTTGGCTGGACGGGAACATAACGATCCTCGGGAGGTTGAACTTGTCAACCACCCTCTGTGCCGGACCGGACATGAAGATGTCGGAGATAACACACGTGACAGGGGGGCCTTCCTTGTTGATGTGCTCCACCAGCTGCGCGATGGGACCACTCAACCCCTGCATCGCCTCGAGGAAGTCCGCCATACTCATCCGGAAATCATTGGCCAGGTCCACCCCCTCGACAGGTATGCTAGCTCGGCGTATATTGCTGGGCGGCGGCGCTTGCTTTTCATCTACGTGCTTGGCAGGCGGGTGCGGCTCCTCCTCCAGCTGGACGATGCGCTGGTGGATGGGGTCGATGTTCACGAAGGTGATGAGGAAACCATGGGAGGCCAGCGTCTTGCAAAAGCGCATGAGCGGGTTGATATGGCCTTGGGCGGGCAAGGGGATGGCTACTGCGTGCGGCTTAGTTGAGTGAGCGGCGGCGGCGGCGGCGGCCATTCTGGAATACAATGATAGGGAACTGGCTGGCTAAGGTAAAGTAGACAGTGATGAGTTATTGCTGCAGATCGAGGAGAGGAACTGTGATTTTATAAGCGAGGGCAGTCTCCGGTCTCTACTACTCCATCACGAGAGAAGGGAATCTATAATTTCTTAATCGTTTCGAACGTCTTTCTTCATCGTTTGCACTCTACTTCTGTCGTCAGGCCCTTCATCACACTAACGCATCTCCCACGCAAAGCGACCCTTGCTTGCTAGCGCGACTCGGTCAAATGGAAAAGGCTTGTGGCTTTTGCGACATGAGATATTTAGTGGGAAAGTGGATTACTCCATCGGCTTACAAAGATATCATATATTTAGTGGGAGAGTAGATTACTCCATCAGCTCATAACCCACCCGGCTCCCGTGATGGGACCTAACCGTTCTACCACTAGACTACTCGCCCCTGGCCCTTCAAGCCTTCACTTCCAACAAAAGGCTTCACTTCTTTAAGCAAGCCTTCACTTCCAAAAGGGTTGATGTGTTACTTTTAAGAAAACATATCTCTCTCTCAACCTTTGAGCGCTGGTTCCTTGAGCGAGCTCACACTTATTTTTGGGTGCACACAATGCACATTCTTACGCTTGTGCACACACTCTCTCCCTAAGTCTCATCTCTATGAAAACCTTATAGAAGGTTTGTACCTTGAGCTCGTATTCACTACAAGGGATCGGGCTCATACCCGCGCTCCTAGCCGCGGGCTCATACCCGCGCTCCTAGCCGCTAAAAATGACTTGTGAAAAAAAGTAGCGGGTCCGTGTATCAGCGCGTGTATAATCGCGGCCAGAGACATGCGTGTAAAAGCGCGTGTATAGTACTTTTCAGATGTGCTAATACACGAGCGTATACACGCGTTTTGTCAGTACAGCTGCGCTTAGACGCGTTGATAAAAGCGTCTATACACGCGTTTAGTGAGTTTAGCTGCACTTATACATGCGTATTTGGTAGATTTGACGCATCTATACACGGGTTTTTTACAGATTATCCGCATATATACACGCGAGATTTTGCAGAGTTGACGCGTTTATACATGCAAACAGAGTTTTAAAAAAATCCAGAGAGTGCTATTTGGTACCTGAATGCTGTTCCAACATTCCAGCACCCAATAACACTCTCTGGATTTTTTTTTTTGGTGCATTGGACCATCCACGACGAGGAAGATATCCCACAATGAAGATTAAGACAAGAACGACATGAATGCATACATTGTCAATACACGATTCAAGATAGACATGAATGCAATACTATCGATTCACGATTCAATATTACTATCAAAATTTTATGTGTACACATATATACAAGGGAGTCCATATATCGAAGTAGCCCATGGCTTCAGTTACAAAAATATATATACAACCACATCCTCAATATGGAATGTGATACTATAAGTCTGAGTACTACTCAGACCCAGATGATGACTCAGTGCTCCCTCCATGCTCAAATGAGCTCACATCGGTCGGAATGTCCGATGAGTAGTGCTCACGTCCACCCTCTGCAGTGGCGACGGATGGATCATCATCAGCAGCTTGTGCATGTTCAAGTAATATATAGTATATAAGTATATATATATATGTAATTCAATAAACCAAAATCATTCTTTTAGAGTTTTCAAGTACCTGTCGACCGTATGGTCTTTTTTTAGGGTTACAATATATGCCCAACCGGTTGGAGCTAACAAAAAAGTACATAAACCAACCCTCCTATACATAGTGCCTTAAGAGCAAGGCCGATGGACTCGGGGTTTGGCATTGGTCCCTACAAAAATCGTTCATAACACAAAAAATGGAAAAGTGATGCGAAAGTTAATTATGTTGGCAATATACATGCATAACACCAAATATTGCCTACACAAGTGATTGTATACATATGGACTTGCCTTAGCACAGCAAAGATATCAACAAGACATTGGAGAAATATTTAATCGCATTATAATCCATAAGTACATGACACTAGAGTTCTGCATACAAAAGGTCTATCTACACACCATAGAGGTGAGACAATAGATATCAAGTCTATCCCTCGGGGGGGTCACTATATGTAAATCCTCTATATCACGTGCGTTCAAGGCCTATTTAAAAAGTCCCTTATCTGTGAATTTTTTAGTGAATATAATGTATCCTTTCCTATTCAAATCTGTAAATTTTTTTTAAAATACAATAAATAAATCCCCTCTGTAAATATATTTCTGTAAGTTTTAAATATTTAAAATGTCCTTCTGTCGAACCCACGTGATACTTACATATTTATACGAGTGACCCCCCCCGAGGTCTATCCACCAAAGACCACAATAGATATCAAGTTTATCCACCAATACAACAAAAAACCATGAACCTACAATGATCAATTAGCTATGCTCTAAGCTGAGAGGATCGTCTTGGTGAGCTCATGGAGACCTTCCACACCCATGATACTCTTGCATAACCAGCCAATGCCTTTCCACCCTTTCCAAAACAGATGGATGTCCCTCACCTGCATACACTGGCTCTTCAGCATTGTTGTCAATCTGCATATGCTCATGGCTGTTCCTCAACTCGTGGGCTTGTTGTAGAAGCTGGTCCACCTCTATCTCCTCCATATGCTTGTCCTGCATATGGACCTTCCGCCCCCGTGATACTCTTGCACGACCAACCAATGCCTTCCCACCCTTTCTACCTTTTCCAACAGATGGTTGTCCCTCACTTGCATATATTGGCTCTTCAGCATTGTTGTCAATTTGCATATGCTCATGGCTGTCCCTCAGCTCGTGGGCTTGCTATAAAAGTTGATCCACCTCAATCTCCTCCATATGCTTGTCCTGCATATGGACCTTCTACACCCGTGATACTCTTTCATGACCAGCCAATGCCTTTTCACCCTTTCTACCTTTTCCAACAGATTGTTGTCCCTCACCTGCATATGCTGGCTCTTCAGAATTGTTGTCAATTTGCATATGCTCATGGTTGTCCCTCAACTCGTGGGCTTGCTCTAGAAGCTGGTCCCACATCTTTCTCAAGCTCCATAGACTTTCATTTCTGCAAACAATGGACCTGATCCAAAAATTCATCTACATGGCACTCAATCTCCTCCATATGCTTCTCTTGCATATGGAGTGCATCTTTAATGAGCTCATCAACCACATGGTCAAGACGGGTTGAGAGCGGTTGCTGCTGCACATCTGCCTTACTTGACATACCATGCTCATCCACCATGCTCATCCAATGTCTCATCAAATGAAGCTTGTATAACATTGTCATCCTCATCATCGAATGGAGCTTCTATAACATTGTCATCATCATCAGCAATGTTGTCATCATCATCAAATGGAGTGTGTACTACATTGTCATCCTCATCACCATTGATTGCATTATCATCCTCATCACCAATGTTGTCATCATCACCACCTATAGACACTGAGGGTTGTCGCACGTATGTAGATTGAGGCGGGGTACACAAATCAACAATGTGTACTACTTTCCTGGCTGTCTTCGTAGCATCACCTGTAGATAGCACAACCACCATGTACAAACGCATAGCATAAGTACAAAGCAAGCAAATAGGAGAAGCAAAAGGATTGCATCTTAAATAGATCAACTTATATTGCCTTCATGTTTCCTTGCATCCATTGCACCCGCAGCATAGCCATTGATAAAGAACACACCCTCCGTAGATTGCACGTCTACATTGGGTGCATGGGCTACAAGAGCCTTTATGGCTTGCTCTCGAGTACCATCCTCAAATAAAATGCCACCAAACTTAGGCAAGGGTCTGCATGATGATGCTCGAGGCTGCTTATTGCAGAGTTCGGGGATTGTCTCCAAACCATGTCTGCTCAGTTTGTTCATGCGACTCTTCGAAAAAAAATAATGTTGGACACTCGGCACATGGCGACAATCCCGTAGCTTGTAAAAGAACCAAACTATCTTATACCTAGTGTAGATGCGCTCCTCGTACTACAGCAAAAACACATAAGTAAGTACATATGCATAGACACAGACATACAAATGCTACTAACACATAGACACATACACTCATATGCATGCACAAACACATGCATGGGCACACATGCACAAACACATGCATGGGCACACATGCACAAACACATGTATGAACACACACACATACACAAACACATGCATCAAGACATACACATACATTCATGTGCATGGACACACATTTCTACATGCCTACGCATACATTCACATGCACTTGATTGCACACACATGAACGGACACAAACACATGTCTGGATAGCCATGCATGGATACACATGAAAAAACACATCTATGCACAAATGCATGTGTAAGTGTATGGAGACACATGTATAGACACTTACCTGGACACACACACACATGAACACATGCATACACATACGTTCACACATGAATGGACACAAACACATGTATGGATAGCCATGCATGGATACACATGAAAAAACACATCTATGCACAAATGCATGTGTAAGTGTATGGAGACACATGTATAGACACTTACCTGGACACACACACACATGAACACATGCATACACATACGTTCACATGCATACACATACACTCACATGTAACGACACAAACACATGCATGGACAGCCATGAAATGGACAGCCATGTTTTCATGTGTGTGTGTGTATTACACACTTTAACAAACACATGTATGGACACATGTATGTATGGACAAATGCATGGACACACATGTTAGACACACACACACACATACGTTCACATGCATACACATGCACACACATGCAAACACATTCACACACATGTATGAACACATGCACACACATATGTTCACATGCATACACATGCACACACATGCAAACACATTCATACACATGTATGGACACACATGCAAACACATTCATACACATGTATGAACACATGCACACACATACGTTCACATGCATACACATGCACACACATGCAAACATATTCACACACATGTATGGACACGCATGTATGAACACTTGCACACACAAACGTTCACATGCAGACACATGCCAACACATTCACACACATGTATGGACACATGTGTATGAACACATGCACACACATACGTTCACATGCATACACATGCAAACACATTCACACACAGGTATGGACACATGTATGAACACATGCACACACATACATTCACATGCATACACATGCACACACATGCCAACACATTCACACACACGTATGGATACACATGTATGAACACATGCACACACATACCTTCACATGCACACACATGCAAACACATTCACTCACGTGTATGGACACAAACACATGTATGGATAGCCATGGACACACATGCAAACACATTCACTCATATGTATGGACAGCCATGCACACACACACGTGTGGACACATGCAGCAGCAACTTGTGCCTGTTCAAGTAATATATCGTATATAAGTATATATATATGTAATTCAATAAACCAAAATCATTCGTTTAGAGTTTTCAAGTACCTGTCGACCGTATGGTCTCATGGCCATCTCAAACTGCGCGTCCGTAATACGTCCCTCGGCTCTGAAGAGGGCCCACGTGTCACGTCTGCTATGTCGACGGGCGAGCATACCCAGTATCGTGGGCTATGGGCTTCCTCCCCATAACCCGTCGCTGTATCATAATCAATACAATTTGTAAGATTAAAACAATCATAAAATCAATGAATTAAGTAAATAATCAAATAAAGTGGCAAGATACGAACTCTGCCTCCCATGACTCGATGTCGCCAGATCCGAAATGCGAAGATCCAATGGTCTCCATCTGGATCTGTCGTGCCTCCACATGCTGCCTGCTCTTCACG
Organism: Cibotium barometz; assembly: GCF_041138505.1. Taxonomy (NCBI): domain Eukaryota; kingdom Viridiplantae; phylum Streptophyta; class Polypodiopsida; order Cyatheales; family Cibotiaceae; genus Cibotium; species Cibotium barometz. The sequence goes on along the minus strand of NC_141047.1, from coordinate 52,863,809 downwards.
CCACCCTCTGCTCGTTTCTTTACCTCCTTCCACTCGCGTTTGTGTGCAGTGGTGGCAGGTTTCTCGGCAGGATAGGCACACGTAGCTACATTTAGCCCATCATTGTACGTGAGTTTTTTAAGGTGAAATCTTTTATTACTTAAGATCTCCCTTATTCATGTCCTTCCCCATACATCCGAGAATGTCGCATGTGGGGGATTAGGGTACCGACTATGTACAGCATCTATCACCTCCCCAACTAATCGGCTATTTTGACCTTTAAATCTAATAAAACAATTTCTGTACAAGTTTGAAACTACCCCACGCATGTACTCCATTACCTCTTTCCCCCTCGCATCCATCACTACCCCGCCCCTATCCGTCACATCATAGTAGATCACTCCCTCCACCTCTCTCACCTCCTCATCATCACTATCTCCTGTAACTCTTCTCCCTCTATCTCCTCTCTCACCGCGTGCCCTACTACCTCCCCCACCAAAGCACCCGCCACATCCTCCACTCCCACTCTTCCTACTGTGGCGTTTGCTCTCCTCTGTACTGCGGGTGGAGTCACGACGACTGGGGGATTGTGTACGTGACTGTGTACATGACTGTGGCTATGAGAAAGTACGTGATGGTGGCTAAGAGCCCTGACGTGACGGTGCCTGGGAGGGTGTGTGTGAGTGTGTTTGGGACGGGGTATGTCTCCTCGGTGGGCGTGGAAGAGGAGAAGCTACATGTCATCTCGCCGGACTCACAGGCATAGACGACAGTGGAGTGACATGGATACTCGGGGGCGGGGTATAGATACCAGGTAATCCACGAGGGGGATGGGCGTACATGTACTCTGTAAGCTCAACTGGACCAGGATGGCGCCCAAAATGATTTAGTATCTCCATCATCCAAGTGCCGTACGCAAATGGATCGGATGAAGAACCTGGATCCATGAAGAATCTACAAAAATAAAAGTATATACATGAAGGGAAACACTCTATGCGCATCAAAGCACAGTCGCCATGAAGGGAATCACTCTATGTATCAAAGCACAGTCGCCATGAAGGGAATCACTCTATGTATCAAAGCACAAAGATGAAGATTGAAAGCACAAACCTTATGTAGCATCTTGATCAATGTTGTTCCTATACATGCTTGATGATTCCCCATGATGACAACATGCAAGCTAGCACATATGATTTTGTGAAGGCAAGCCATATGCAGATGGGATCATCTCTCTCTTGAGCTGGATCGTCAAGCAAGACACGCAAGCATGGGTGAACTTTAAGGACCAACACAGTTGCGTGTAAAAACTCGTCCAAAAATACGTGTATCTACGCATGAACAATCTATGCAAACAGGGTACACGCAAACGTACACGCGCTCGTACACGCGGCCTGCGCAAAAACTTTTTCGAAAACGATCGACCATCGACAAATCTTTCTTATAAAGAAAGCCCAGACTATCACTATTGTTCACAAAAATACTGAAGCAGGCATGACCACAGAAGGACAGAGACAATCGCATAAGGAAAAGAGACAATCACATAAACAAATGGAAGGAAAGAGATAGGACAAAGGACAAACTGCTCACCTCTGGAAAAGTGAGTCTTCTTTTTGGCTGGTTTCCTTCGCCCATGTCTGCTCCTTGTATCCATGTCTGCTCCTTGCACTTGGTTTTAGTTCTCTGTTTTGGAAGAGGGAAGATTTGGCGGCGACGAAGGAGAGGAAACATGAAGTTTGAAAATGGCTTTTTGGAGAAGGCGGTGGGTTATTTTAGTTATAAACAGGTGGTCGCGTGTATACACGCGATTTAAAACAGTGAGACGTGCTATTACACGCGATCAACATAGGATATAGACACTTTTTATACTTTCATTAAAATTGATTATGATTATGTGTTTGCTCTTTTATACATAGGATGTCATTAACCTCCTCAACTATTTCTAGTGAGGATGAGATAGTGCGTCATCGCGATGTCTGGTTGGGACGACAAAGGATCAAGTGTATGTGTAATCGATGTCAAGGATGCATTGTACGAGCGCGTCGAATTACCTTGAATCACATGTCCATGTATGAGACAGTGCGTCATCGCGATGTGTGGTTGGGACGACAAAGGATCAAGTGTATGTGTAATCGATGGTTGTACGAGCGCGTCAAATTACCTTGAATCACATGTCCATGTATGGAGAATGGAATCAAACAGGTTTAGAGGTGAGTAAATGTAAATTGATAGTATTCAAATGACTCATGGTGTCCAAATTAATGGAGTTGTAATATATCTACTCTAATTGAAGTAGGATGCAGTACCACACCCTAACATGGTGCCCTATGTGCAGTGAGAGCATGCAAAGCATCGACGAGATGGTGTTGGAGCTTCGGGATCTATTGTCAGAGATGAGTGGAAAAGGGATGACAATAGCCCTACACCCCATGAAGTTGTGGAAGAGAAAGTGTTTGATGATATGGTGCGGTATCGTTTTAGGGATGATCCCAAAATTATGGACAATGATGATATGGAACAAGAGCATCTTTACAGGGCTTCATCAACACCGATTTTTGAAGGGTGCGTATTCTCTATTTTACATGCTTCACTTGAACTACTCAATATACAAACAGTTTATGGATGGAGCAATGCAAGTCTTGACGCATTATTGAAGTAAGCATTCTAACTTGCAAATTTGAATTAGTGGTTTAGGGCTTAGGGTTTAGGGCTAATTGATGATATTGGATGCACGCTATTATCAAACATGCTTCCAAAGGGGAATAGACTACCCACCTCAAGAGACATAGCGAGGCGCTATGTGACTGACTGGCCTTCCTACTCTCTAGTCCAACGCACTAAATACCCACTAAAATAGTGAATGCATCCTAAATAACCACCACACACAGCCTAAATCCTAGAAACACACACCGAAAAGTCATCTTTTTGTATGAAATAATTTACAATGTTTTATTTACACACACCCACATAGACACACAAATGGAAAAGAACAAACTACTATGACCCAACAGATCATCAAGACACAACTTCACCATTCTAAACTGAATAAAGAAATTTAATGTCAAAATGGTTTTGTGTAAATTGTCTCCAAGAATTTAATGAAAAAGAACCGATATTTCCAACACTTCCACGTTTCAGTCAATCTGCAATAGCATCACTGCATTCAACATTTGGCTAATCTTCACTTCACTCCACTCTTCACTCTCTCTCTTTCACACTTCAAAACTCTTTCTTTCTTTCATCTCTCTCTACTCATTATTCTCGTGAACTCTCTTCTTCTTCATCTTTCTTTCTCTTCTTTCTTTCTCTTCCTCCTCACTGAAATGTGAGCGTCCTCGTGAACACAGCAGCAACTTCATTTCATAGCTTCCCCCACACTTAACTTCTTCACCATCACTTCCTAGCATCATATCTCCACTTCATCACTCTGAAACAATCACCAACCATACACTAGAATTATACCGTACCAAATAAACAAACAAAAACAAAAACAAACCTTCAACACCTTCACATCAGCACACATAAATGAGTGAATGAAAATCCAAGTTGCAAACACCACTACAAGACTTATATAACACTAACCAATAGATAAACCAAAAAGGTTTATTAAGGAAACATCAAATCCCAAAAAATAGTAAAAATTAGCAACTACCAAAAAGGTTTATTAAGGAAACATCAGATCCCAAAAAATAGTAAAAATTAGCAACTACCACAACATCCTCACTATGTCTATAATATTTCCACTTTAACAAATAGGAAACAACCCATCCATAACTACAAAACTCTAGGAAAACTACCTTCCACTCACTTCCATATTTCATAAAGACAATAGTAGCACAACTAACCATGGAAGTCATTGCCTGATTGTAATTCCCTTATATCAGAACCATGCCTTTCTCATTTCAATTTTTTTCTCTGTTGATTTTTTTTTAAAACCAAATGTACACCACAATGGCAACCACGCCATATGAAACTAGGCTGCGATCCTCAGACCTTGCCACCCGGCTAGGGTAACTCCAAGAACCTACCAAGCTCACATGACGATGGCTATCCCAAAACAGCCCAAGGCATCGGTTTAGAGTACCGACAACCCTGCCAGCATGACTCTCCTCACCTACCAAGAGCCATTAAGGCGATAGACCACATATACCACATACATACATTTGAAATTTTTTTTCTTCCTTCCTCTTTTTTTTCTTTTTTTTCATCATTTTTCAAAGGCAATGATTTGAAAACCCTCCCCAGGCTCATCATGAAAATCAAGACTATTATGGTCATTATAACCCAGGAATAAGGGAGAAAAGTTTCTTCCACTAGAGTTCTTAAGTACTTCCAAGCTGTTACCTACCATTAAAGAGAAAAAATAAAGTCAATGCAGCACATGCCTAGTTAAGATGAATGTGGTAATGACCAATTTGTACTACAAAGCTCAGCAAGAAACTCATAGAATTAGTATCCTTGACTAATAAACCCCAAATCTTTCCAAAAGAAAGAATCATATAAGTCAAGTACCAAGCAATTGCAACTGGATGAACACAACTCACAATCCCCATTATTACACACACCATGCAAGTGATACCAAAAAATTACCCAAATATATTGGAGAAAATACACCTGTGGAACACTGCATATCCTTTGAGTAGCAAAAATTGCATGTCCAGAAACAATCTTCAATACTATGATATCATTGTTCCCAAGTTACTCCCCCATCTCCTTGCACCTAGCAATGCAAAAATACAAAGAAAATACCATATCTGCACATATTAACCATTCAAACAATTAGATTACAACTTCCAAGAAACATAATGTACCTAAAATTGAAAACAAACAAACACAAAAAAACCAATCCACATGCAAACCAAAACAAACAACAAAAACACATAACAAATCACACAAACAAAACAATTGTTTCTTTTTAAAGTTTTCTTTTAATATATTTAACAATCATATGACGAACACTTGTGACCTCTATAAGGTTTGGCTTTTAAACTCTTCCATACTATGACAAAAACACATATATACACTAAGCATGGCACATAGAAACCAATATAACACATGACATTCACCAAAATATGGTTAAATTTGGGTTTCATTGGATGACATCATCATTTCAAAATTGAATGGAAAATTCTTTCATGCAAACAAGCATATTTAGAATTCTATCTAGTTTTTTCTTCCCACAGAGCTTTGCAATATGACCTATGACACCATAAAATTAATACTTGGACTGCCTCAATTGATATATTTTGCTATCCTTTTTTTCTATCCTCTCTCTTATAGACTCTATTAAAAATCTCCAATGGAAATTGCTACTCCTAGGCATGCTTTTGCCTTTCATATTAACCCCCTCATCTAGGTTTTGCACATGTGCAATGCCCTGCCCAATTGGAATCCCAGAGGAAAACATATTTGCCATAATTTTGGATATACAATTCTTATCCCCTTTATTTTTATTAACATGCAAATCTCCCTGAGTTATAAGTTCCTCAAGCTCATTAAAACCTATGGTCTCTTCTAAATTTATATCCTGGCACTCACTAGTCTCATGTATGGAAGCACCTAACTCAAATTTAATTTGAGGATGCTCGCATGCAGTGTTTCCCAAAGCTTTTACTTCTTGATGGGTAATTACACTCGATGGTATAGGTATGGAACTGTACATTTCTTTGTCACTATTGCCCACATCAACCGATTTGTAAACTAATGGAGCCTCATAACACATTCCATTACATGCTTGCAAATGCTCCCTATCTAAACGTGCTTCTTGCAAGGCCTGTCTTCTCTCAATGTCTATCAACGTAGCTATGTTATTGTCTACTACCTCTCATTCCTCTCGCCACTCATCTCCTAGTAAACATGGGCTCTCAATTGACACATTCACATCATCGGTATTATCCATGTTATCCCACTTTGATTGATTCTCTCGATATTGGACCTCTAAGAACTGCAAACGCTCTTTTTTCTGTCGTGCTTCTAATATAGCTTGGCTGTGCTCTAATTCTAATCTAGACATCTTTGCAAATAATGCGACAATAGATTCATCATAGATTTGCCTCTCCCGACGAAGTTGTTCTTGCAAGACTTCTACTTCCACTCGCAACTTACTAGCAAATTGACAAGATACTGACTCCCTAGCCCCCCCTTCTGTGTCAATACAAGGGCAACCTAACATATTGTTGCAAGGGAGTGAGACTCTCTGTGTGCTCCCTCGCTCTCAAAATAGAACAGACTCCTTTATTAGGTCCTAGGTCTTCTCTCTCACATATGCCCGTCACACTCAAGGAAATAAACGAGGCTCTATTTCCATGGTCTCAAGTTTCCTCTCAGTCTCATAAACCCAGATAGCCAGTATGCAAAATATATGCACCGGGGTGCCCCGTAGCAAAAGCTAACTGGCTCCCGGCGAACGCACCAAAAATGACTGGCCTTCCTACTCTCTAGTCCAACGCACTAAATACCCACTAAAACAGTGAATGCGTCCTAAATAACAACCACACATAGCCTAAATCCTAGAAACACACACCGAAAAGACATCTTTTTGTATGAAATAATTTACAATGTTTTATTTACACACACCCACATAGACACACAAATGGAAAAGAACAAACTACTACGACCCAACAGATCATCAAGACACAACTTCACCATTCTAAACTGAATAAAGAAATTTAATGTCAAAATGGTTGTGTAAATTGTTTCCAAGAATTTAATGAAAAAGAACCGATATTTTCAACACTTCCACGTTTCAGTCAATCTGCAACAACAGCATCACTACATTCAACATTTGGCTAATCTTCACTTCACTCCACTCTTTACTCTCTCTCTTTCACACTTCAAAACTCTTTCTTTCTTTCTTCTCTCTCTACTCATTATTCTCGTGAACTCTCTTCTTCTTCTTCTTTCTTTCTCTTCTTTCTTTCTCTTCCTCCTCCTGAAACACAAACACAAGAATAATGCACACAATCTAATACATTCTATCACACTCTCATGCTTTTACTTTAAGTATGCACCATGTCAAAGTGATCAAATCTCTTTCTCTCCAATGATTTTATATTCACGTGATCACAAGATTTTTTTTGTTAATAACACTTGTGAACATGTTATTCACATGTTCACATGTTTTCATGTTCTCAAAATAGCAGGTTACCAGTGACCTGGTAACCTGCCGAAGCCCGCCGGGCTTTTTGTTTTCCCGGCGGGCCCGCTGGGAAAATCCATTTTCCCGACGAGAAAAAAAGTTAAAAAAATGGTCAAAATATTTTCATGTTCACAGTCATTCCTACAATTTTTGGGCCTTCTGGACTCATTTATGATGTCAAAAGTTCAAAATTCTTTGTACAAAAAAAGTTATCTCTAAATTTATCACCTTAAGCTCGATTACCATCAATTAGATCTTATTATACTTCCAATTGAGTCTAATTGACATCAATTAATATCCAATTGAGTCCAATTGGTATCAATTAAGTCTAATTGGGTGTCAATTGATCGATTGGGCTCAATTGACATCAATTGACACCCCATTGGACTCAATTGGGCTTAATTGGACTTAATTGGATTCAATCAATTGACACCCAATTGGACACAACTGGGCTTAATTGGACTCAATTGACATCGATTAACACCCAATTGATGTCAATTGAGCTCAATTGACATCAATCCTAGTCAATTGATATCCAATTGATGCTAATTGAGCCGAATTGACACCAATTGCACTCAATTGGTACCCAGTTGATGTCAATTGAGTCCTCAATTAACATCAATTAACACCCAATTGAGTCCAATTGACATCAACTAATACCCAATTGAGTCAAATTGATATCAATTAAGTATAATTGGGTGTCAATTAATCAATTCGACTTAACTGATATCAATTGACATCCAATTGGACTCAATTGACATCAATTGGGTACCAATTGAGTCCAAGTGACACCCAATTGATATCAATTGCATCCAATTGGGCTTAATTGACATCAATTCATACCTAATTGATGTCAATTGAGTCCAATCCGATTCAATTCACACCCAATTGATGTCAATTGGGCTCAATTGACATCTAATTGATGTTAATTGGACTCAATTGACATCAATTAACACCCAATTGATGTCAATTGAGCTCAATTAACATCAATCGTAGTCATTGACACCCAATTGATGCCAATTGAGTCGAATTGAGCTTAATTGATATTAATTGCACTCAATTGGCACCCAATTGATATCAATTGAGTTCGATTAGACTCAGTTAATATCAATTAATATCTAATTAAGTCTAATTAACATCAATTAATACCTAATTGAGTCAAATTGATATCAATTAAGTCTAATTGGGTGTTAATTGATCAATTGGGCTCAATTGATACCAATTGACATCCAATTGGACTCAATTGACATCAATTGGGTGCCAATTGAGTCCAAGTGACACCCAATTGATATCCATTGCATCCAATTGGGCTCAATTGACATCAATTCACACCTAATTAATGTCAATTGAGTCCAATCACGTTCAATTCACACCCAATTGATGTCAATTGGGCTCAACTGACACCCAATTAACTCAGCCCAATTGATATCAATTGAGTCTAATTCAAACCCAATTGAGTCTAATTACATCTAATTGGACTCAAGTGACATCAATTAACACCCAATTGATGTCAATTAAACTCAATTAATATCAATTAACACCCAATTGATGTCAATTCAGCTCAATTGACATCAATCGTAGTTAATTGACACCCAATTGATGTTAATTGAGCCAAATTGGGCTTAATTGACATCAATTGCACTCAATTGGCACCCAATTGATGTCAATTGAGACTCAATTAACATCAATTAACATCTAATTGAGTTCAATTGACATCAATTAATATTCAATTGAGTCAAATTGATATCAATTAAGTCTAATTGGGTGTCAATTGATCAATTAGGCTCAATTGATATCAATTGACATCCAAGTGGACTCAATTGACATCAATTGGGTGCCAATTGAGTCCAATTGACACCAAATTGATATCAATTGCATCCAAGGGGGATCAATTGACATCAATTCACACCTAATTGATGTTAATTGAGTCCAATTAGGTTCAATTTACACCCAATTGATGTGAATTGGACTCAATTGACACCCAATTGATATCAATTTGGCTTAATTGATACCTAATTGATATTAATTGGACTAGATTGACATTAATTAACACCTAATTAATATCAATTGAGCTCAATTGACATCAATTGTAGTCAATTGATACCCAATTGATGTCAATTAAGCCAAATTGGGCTTAATGGATATCAATTACACTCAATTAGCACCTAATTGATGTTAATTGAGTCTAATTGAGCTCAATTAATATCAATTAATACCCAATTGAGTCTAATTGATATCAATTAATACCTAATTGAGTCAAATTGATATCAATTAAGTCTAATTGGGTGTCAATTGATCAATTGGGCTCAATTGATATCAATTGACATCCACTTGGACTCAATTGATATCAATTGAGTCTAATTGACACCCAAGTGATATCAATTGCATCGAATTGGGCTCAATTGATATCAATTCACACCTAATTGATATCAATTGAGCCCAATTGATATTAATTGAGTCTAATTCACACCCAATTGAGTCCAATTGCATCTAATTGGACTCGATTGACATCAATAAACACCCAATTGATGTCAATTAAACTCAATTAACATCAATAAACACCCAATTGATATCAATTGACTCTAATTGGGTTTAATTGACACCCAATTGATGTCAATTAAGTCCAAATAGATACAATTAGGCTCAATTGACACCTAACTGATGTCAATTGAGTCCAATTGGGTTAAATTGGATGCAATTAGGCTTAATTGATGTTAATTGAATTAAATTGGATGTAATTTACCCAATTGATATCAATTGAGTTCAATTGGATGCAATTAGGCTCAATTGACACCAATTGAGTTCAATTCATACCCAATTATTGTTAATTGTATCCAATTGAGCTCAATTAACACCCAATTGATGTCAATTGGGCTCAATTAACATCAGTTAACACCCTATTGAGTCCAATTGATGTCAATTGAGTCCAATTGGGTGTCAATTGATATCAATTGAGCCCAATTGATCAATTAATACCCAATTAGACTTAATTGATGTTAATTGGACTCAATTCATTCAATTTAGCATCAATTATAATTAATTGACACCCAATTGATATTAATTGACATCAATTAGGTGTTAATTGATGTCAATTGAGCCCATGTGACATCAATTGTGTGTCAATTGAATCTAATTGATGTTAATTGAGCCCAATTGACATCAATTGTGTGTCAATTGATACACAATTAGCTTCAATTGGGCTCAATTGACATCAATTGACACCCAATTGATGTCAATTAAGCTCCATTGACACCCAATTAGACTCAATTTGGCTCAATTGACATCAGTTGACACCTAATTAGACTCAATTTAGCTTAATTAAGTCTAATTGGACTCAATTAGACTCAATTTGGCTCAATTGATATTAATTGACACCCAATTAGACTCAATTTGACTCAATTGACATCCAATTAGACTCAATTTTACTCAATTGACATCAATTGACACCCAATTGATGTGAACTGATGTGAATTGAGCTCAATTGCATCAAATTAGGCTCAATTGACATCAATTGATACCCAATTAATATCAATTGAGAGCAATTGATGTCAATTGAGCTCAATTGCATGGAATTAGGTTTAATTGACACCCAATTAATATCAATTGATGTCAATTGAGCTCAATTGCATGGAATTAGGTTTAATTGACACCCAATTAATATCAATTGAGTGCAATTGCATGAAATTAGGTTTAATTGACACTCAATTGATGTCAATTGAGCTCAATTGCATGAGATTAGGTTTAATTGACACCCAATTAATATCAATTGAGTGCAATTGAGCCCAATTCAGCTCAGTTGTAATCAATTGACACCCAATTGATGTCAGTTGCATCCAATTTGGCTCAATTGAAACCCAACTGATGTCAATTGAGTCCAATTGATGTTAATTGGCACCCAATTGATGTCAATAAGGTTCAATTGATATTAATTGACACCCAATTGATGTCATTTACGTCCAATTGAGCTCAATTGACACCCAAATTATCCAATTGAAGTCAATTAGACTTAATTGACTTCAATTATGTTAATTGGATATTAATTGATATCAATTAACACCCAATTGCTATCAATTGAGTCTAATTCGGCTCAATTGACACTCAATTTACATCCAATTGGGTGTGAATTGAGCTCAATTGTATCATATTAGGCTCAATTGACATCAATTGACACACAATCGATCACACAATTGAGTGCAATTGAGCCCAATTGAGCCCAATTGATATCAATTGTGATCAATTGACACCCGATTGATGTTAATTGCATCCTATTGGGCTCAATTGAGCACAATAGGATGTAATTAACACCCAATTGAGTGTCAATTGAGTGCAATTGAGCCCAATTGAGCTCAATTGATATCAATTGACACCCAATTGATGTCAACTGAGCTCAATTGAGCTTAATTGACATTAATTATAATAAATTAACACCCAATTGAAGTCAATTGGGCTTAATTAATATCAATTAACATCCAATTATTATCAATTGAGTCCAATTCGACTCAATTAATACTTAGTTTACACCCAATTTGTGCAAATTGGGTGTAAATTGGGCTCAATTACGTCGAATTAGGCACAATTGACATCAATTGACACCCAATTAATATCAATTGAGTGTAAATCAAGTGTAATTGAGTCCAATTGGGCTCAATTGAGTGCAATTATGTCATGGACAATTGAGTCAATTGATGTAAGTATAGTTAGATTTAATTGGTGTGTCAATTGAACTTAAGGCCAGCAAATTATACAAAACTTTTTTTTGTGCCAAGAATTTTGAACTTTTGACATCATAAATGAGTCCAGAAGGCCCAAAAATGGTAAGAATGACTGTGAACATGATTTTTTTATTTTTTATTTTTTTTATTTTTTTATTTTTTTATTTTTTAATTTGTCCACCGGGAAAATGGGTTTTCCCGGCGGACCCGCCGGAAAATTTGTCCACCGGGAAAATGGGTTTTTTAATTTGTCCATCGGGAAAATGGGTTTTCCCAGCGGGCCCGCCGGGAAATGACATTTTCCCGGCGGGATTACTGGCAGAGAAGGTTTTTGCAGGTCATAAAAAATGCCCGTGAATATACATTGTGATCACAAGAATTTTTATGTTAACAACAGGTTTTGTTAACGTGATCACGAAATTGTGAAGACGTTAATGAAATCCCTGTTTCTCTCTCTTTCCTATTTTGCATATACACACATAGCGCAACCATATTGCCCTCTCTCTTCTTTCCTTCTTCTTTTTTTCTCTTCCTTCTCTATTTTTCATTCTGTGTGTCCTCTCCAAACATCTGCAAACTCTTTGTTCTTTCATCTCTACTTGGATTACCCTATTTATACCCACCCTTTTGGCTTGCTTACACTATGGTCCCTCTATGGACATCTTCTTATGCATCTCACCTTGGCTACTTTCATGGTGAGCCTTGACTTTCATGTGCATGCAATAAGGCTATGCCTCTCTCCTAATCTATGGCCTACCCAAAAGCAACATCTTCAATGTTTTGCTACCTATGCTCTCCTGGTTGTGCGAGGTAGCCCGTAAGACCCTTCCCCTACATCATGTGCTCACGACAAGCCTATAATCCCAAATGCTAAGGCGGCAACGCATAGGTGCTCTCTCTCTCTCTCTCTCTCTCTCTCTACATGGCAGCAGCCCCCCCTGCTATGCTATCATCCTTGGATGCTCGGCTGTGTCACAATCGGCCATCTCCTCTCCATGCGGCTGCCCTCTGTGAATGCTGATAACCTCTCTCACTCTCCTCCTCTAATAGACAGAGAGTCTCTCTATCTCTCACTCTCCCTCTCCCTCTCTCTCTCTCTCTCTCTCTATCGAGCGTTTTTCCTCTCTTTCTCTACTCAACAACTCCAACGACTTCTCTGTCTCCTACTCACTGTTGTGCTGCCCACACAATTCTCCCTCGCTGTCGCTTCTCTACAAGCTACAGAGAGCCCACAATAATTCCATTGAATTCTTTCTCTCGCTCTATTCCAATGGCTGCCCAACTGGCTATGGATAGCAACGCAGCCCCTCTCCCTCTTACTCCTCTTGCGCTACCCTATTCCTAAGGCGCTGCCCCACACACAACAAACTCCAGCATTTTTTTCTCTCTCTAATCGCTAACCCTGCCCGCCGGCTATGGACACACCCATGCGCACACAGAAAGAAGGTTGCCCATGCGCCATGTTTCTCTGTCTCCTCTATTTCCGTCTCTCATTTTGCTACTCGGCTGTCCACGCTATCAGAACTGCGCTTATTCTCTCTCTCTCTCTTGCTTTGTTTGCAGGTGGTCAGCAAGAGGGATCTCCCTTTCTCTTTCTTCTTCACTACAGTAAGTGCACGGCACACACCGCCCTCACTTTTGCACCTAGCACCCACACACACGCACTTGCTAGTCACGTTCTTGCCACCCAACGCCTATGCCTAGCGCACACGCTCCCTTGCACTGGAGTGCACACACAGACTCCCCACTGTTGCCAAGTGTGCACACACACACGCACTGATACACACCCATTCTCGCCCACTTCTTCTCTCTCTCTCTCTCTGTTCGACTATGCGGCACTGGCAACACCTGGAACAAGCTCTTACACACACACACATTAATCAACAAACAAAAAAAAAGCAGGCTTACCTCCTCCTCCTCTTCCTCGTGTTCTCCATGCCAGCCAGAGAAAGAAACGTTTTCTCTCTCTCTCTTCTATTCTCTCAAGAGGTTACCAACGGGTGCTAAAACTACCCACCCCTCCATTTTTTACTTTGGAATTTTTCATTTGTAACCACATTAAGGTCTACAAATTTGCGTTCCCACCTAACCATACTAAAAGCTTGAGCTCGAAATTCATCATACTAACCCTCGTTCTCTCCCCCTCGATCTCTCTCTTCTCTCTACCCACTTACATACAACCTCCTCTTTATGTACAAAACAATATTAATCGTCACCATTCCCATGCAATGTGCTTACACCAATGGACAACATCGACAATCATGATGCATGCAAATACCATGACATTCCACACACATATGCTTTCAAATACCATGAAAATGCACCTAAAATAACCACAATTGACCCTATTTAAACCCTAAAAATTGCTAAAAATGACTTCGATCCAGGGGTCATCATCCCCCCCACACTGAAATGTGAGTGTCCTCGTGAACATAGCAGTAACTTCACTTCACAGCTTCCCCCACACTTATCTTCTTCACCATCACTGCCTAGCATCACATCTCCACTTCATCACTCTGAAACAATCACCAACCACATGAAATGAAATAGCCTTCCAAGCACACGAAATTACAGCAAATCCGGGCTCGAGCATGCGAAATATACACATTGGAGTGCTCCATAGCCATGAAAGCTACAAGAATCGCTCATACACACACTCAAGAATGGCACACACACTCTCTCTCTTTCTCTCTCTAGGAAGCTACAGCCATGCACACACAAAAAGAAACTAGACCTAGGCTATGGCACACAAAAGATAAGCATAGAGATCATCCTCACCATCTTCTTCTTCACTCTCTTCCTCCATGGATATGGCGTTGAAGCACAAGAGAGATGGAAGAAACAAGAAACAAGAAAGCAAGAGTTTGTGCCAATTGAGAGAGTTTGAAAAGAACCGTGAGATTGGCAGATAAAGGTAGAGAGAGGTTGTAACCAACTTCCAACTTCCCAAACCTCCCAAATCACACGACTCCTTTCTCTTTCTTTCTTTATTGAATTTGAAAAGTTTGTTACATAAGCTTTTTGAAACCTTAGGCTTAGCTTTCATTTTTGTGCATACATAGACCATGGCTTTTAACCTTACAAAATAGCTAGAGAGTTTCCATGCTTTGGCTTTACAAATGCGGACCCGCTAAATTGCCAAGCATTTACAAAGTTGGACATGCGTACAAATCATACGGCAACAAGTGTATGTCTAGGCTTGGATACAAAATAAACATAGGATAACATCATTCTTATTTGAGAAAAGCTACATCTTCTTAGCCTATTTGTTGATGTCAAAATTGGAGGCTATCATTCCTCCCACACTTAGCTTGTGAGCTCGCGCGAACAAAATGTTGATGAAGAACCTCCTTTTGCTGCATACTTAATAAGCTCCAAAGCTTTATTTCACTCTCATTCTCACACCACACAACTTCATATGAGCTCCATAACTTCACTCCAGTTCTTCTCCAGAAACACACACCTTCTACCCCTACTTTACTCTCCTACAATAACTCCATAGCTTTTGACTAAGACATATGATGAGGAGAAAAGTTATCAACTTCCCACCCGCAAAAACGCACAATCTTCATGGAAGAAACAAACACCAACTTTGAACACCAAAATGTTCCCCAACAATTGATAGAACATGAAATGCACCCTCACAAAAGATAATACGTGAAGTACTCCACCCGGATCAATAATGTGTAAACTTCTCTCAATAGGAAGGATAAGTAGAACTTATTGAAAAGAAAAAAAACAAAATTAAGTTTAAAGCCTAACACTCATCCCCATGTGTGTATAAATGAATACCCATGCCTTGCCCAGCAAAAACAAAATTAAGTTTAAAGCCTAACACTCATCCCCATTTGTGTATAAATGAATACCCATGCCTTGCCCAGCACATTAATGCTCACTCACCCAAGGTTAAATAGAACAAAACCCATGTTGTGTGTGTGTATGTCCTATTGCACTGCACAGTAGGAGAGAGATGTGTGGGAACAACGGCCAATAACATTAAAGGTCCAACCTTTAATAATAATTTTGGTGGATGCAACGTTTGCTGTAGACTTCACAAGAAATCGCTTGCAAACGTCGTTAAACTCCTGCGCCTCTGTCTCCAAAAGTCTGACAAGAATGCGGTCCCCTCGCTCTGCTCTTTACAGCTTTCATGTCCATCTCTCTGCCTTGAAGTAATGTGAACGTATTGTCACCACTGCCCTTCTTCCTCTCCAAAAGCTTTAAAACATCTTGCTTTTCCAATGAACTATTTCGCCCAGCCCACTTCAACTCCTTTGGATAGAACTCCTCTTCTGTGCAGTAGGCTTGGGCCAGAGATTTTTCCTTTCTTCTTCTCGACTCACAGTCTTGCTTCACCTTGGCTTTCTGCAACTCTGAGGACTTTCCCAACTGGTCTTCATGGAGAGCCATCTCGGGCCCGTGCTTGGCCAAGTGGTGTCGAAATTCTCTTGGACTGCCCAAATCCATAGACCTTGCTTTAACATGATGCCTTTTGTTATGGAACTGGTCTCTCATGCTCCCATTGCTAAAAGCTTCTTGGTACACGCAGGTGTCCTGTTCATCCTCATCAGTCTTACATGTGAAACCTGTCCTACCCTCACCTGTTTTACAGCCTTTTTTCTCTCTCTCTCAGAAGCTCTAGCAAGCCATTTTCTTTACCGTGCACAAAGCGGAGAATCGTCTTTGCGGCCTTCTGCTTTACTTCCTTGATTGCCATGTTCCACTTTTGCTTCTCTTGGGCTAGCTGAGCAGCTTTTGCCTTAACATCTTTTTCCAGCACCTCAATCCTCTCATCTTTGAGAGCTATGGCAGCTGTCATCTCATCCAGTTTCCCTTTTAGCACCTCCAGTTCCTCTTCCCACTTCTGCTCTCTTTTTTGCACTCCTTTCATCAGCTTGTATTTCACATCTCCCTGCATGTCTGAGAGCCGTGACCTTTCATTGCGTTCCCGTTTGAGCTCTTTGTTGAGGAGACTGACTTCATCTTTTAGCTCTTGCATGAAGGCCTCCATGTCATGCTCCTTTTCTGCAAGCTGCTTCTTGCAAGTTCCATGGCTAGCCCCTCTCGGCGAACGCACCAAATGAAATAGCCTTCCAAGCACACAAAATTACAGCAAATCCGAGCTCGAGCATGCGAAATATACGCATTGGAGTGCTCCATAGCCATGAAAGCTGCAAGAATCACTCATACACACACTCAAGAATGGCACACACACTCTCTCTCTTTCTCTCTCTAGGAAGCTACAGCCATGCACACACAAAAAGAAACTAGACCTAGGTTATGGCACACAAAAGATAAGCATAGAGATCTTCCTCACCATCTTCTTCTTCACTCTCTTCCTCCATGGATATGGCGTTGAAGCACAAGAGAGATGGAAGAAAACAAGAAACAAGAAAGCGAGAGTTTGTGCCAATTGAGAGAGTTTGAAAAGAACCGTGAGATTGGTAGATAAAGGTAGAGAGAGATAACCAACTTCCAACTTCCCAAACCTCCCAAATCACACGACTCCTTTCTCTTTCTTTCTTTATTGAATTTGAAAAGTTTGTTACATAAGCTTTTTGAAACCTTAGGCTTAGCTTTCATTTTTGTGCATACATAGACCATGGCTTTTAACCTTACAAAATAGCTAGAGAGTTTCCATGCTTTGGCTTTACAAATGCGGACCCGCTAAATTGCCAAGCATTTACAAAGTTGGACATGCGTACAAATCATACGGCAACAAGTGTATGTCTAGGCTTGGATACAAAAGAAACATGGGATAACATCATTCTTATTTGAGAAAAGCTACATCTTCTTAGCCTATTTGATGTCAAAATTGGAGGCTATCATTCCTCCCACACTTAGCTTGTGAGCTCCCGCGAACAAAATGTCGATGAAGAACCTCTTTTTGCTGCATACTTAATAAGCTCCAAAGCTTTATTTCACTCTCATTCTCACACCACACAACTTCATATGAGCTCCATAACTTCACTCCAGTTCTTCTCCAGAAACACACACCTTTTACCCCTACTTTACTCTCCTACAATAACTCCATAGCTTTTGACTAAGACATATGATGAGGAGAAAAGTTATTAACTTCCCACCCGCAAAAACTCACAATCTTCATGGAAGAAACAAACACCAACTTTGAACACCAAAATGTTCCCCAACAATTGATAGAACATGAAATGCACCCTCACAAAAGATAATACGTGAAGTACTCCACCCGGATCAATAATGTGTAAACTTCTCTCAATAGGAAGGATAAGTAGAACTTATTGAAAAGAAAAAAAACAAAATTAAGTTTAAAGCCTAACACTCATCCCCATGTGTGTATAAATGAATACCCATGCCTTGCCCAGCACATTAATGCTCACTCACCCAAGGTTAAATAGAACAAAACCCATGTTGTGTGTGTATGTCCTATTGCACTGCACAGTAGGAGAGAGATGTGTGGGAACAACGACCAATAACATTAAAAGTCTAACCTTTAATAATAATTTCGGTGGATGCAACGTTTGCTGTAGACTTCACAAGAAATCGCAGACGTCATTAAACTCCTACGCCTCTGTCTTCAAAAGTCTGACAAGAATGCGGTCCCCTCGCTCTGCTCTTTACAGCTTTCATGTCCATCTCTGTGCCTTGAAGTAATGTGAACGTATTGTCACCACTGCCCTTCTTCATCTCCAAAAGCTTTAAAACATCTTGCTTTTCCAATGAACTATTCTGCCCAGCCCACTTCAACCCCTTTGGATAGAACTCCTCTTTTGTGCACAGTAGGCTTGGGCCAGAGATTTTTCCTTTCTTCTTCTCGGCTCACAGTCTTGCTTCACCTTGGCTTTCTGCAACTCTGAGGACTTTCCCAACTGGTCTTCATGGAGAGCCGGCCGAGTGGTGTCAAAATTCTCTTGGACTGCCCAAATCCATAGACCTTGCTTTAACATGATGCCTTTTGTTATGGAACTGGTCTCTCATGCTCCCATTGCTAAAAGCTTCTTAGTACACGCAGGTGTCTTGTTCATCCTCATCAGTCTTACATGTGAAACCTGTCCTACCCTCACCTGTTTTACAGCCTTTTTTCTCTCTCTCTCTCAGAAGCTCTAGCAAGCCATTTTCTTTACCGTGCACAAAGCGGAGAATCGTCTTTGCAGCCTTCTGCTTTACTTCCTTGATTGCCATGTTCCACTTCTGCTTCTCTTGGGCTAGCTGAGCAGCTTTTGCCTTAACATCTTTTTCCAGCACCTCAATCCTCTCATCTTTGAGAGCTATGGCAGCTGTCATCTCATCCAGTTTCCCTTTTAGCACCTCCAGTTCCTCTTCCCACTTCTGCTCTCTTTTTCGCACTCCTTTCATCAGCTTGTATTTCACATCTCCCTGCATGTCTGAGAGCCGTGACCTTTCACTGCGTTCCCGTTTGAGCTCTTTGTTGAGGAGACTGACTTCATCTTTTAGCTAATGCACAAAGGCCTCCATGTCATGCTCCTTTTCTACAAGCTGCTTCTTGCAAGTTCCATGGCTAGCCCCTCCCGGCAAACGCACCAAAAATGACTAGCCTTCCACTCCCTAAGTCCAACAACTACTAATGCGTCCTAAACTATACTAATGCGTCCTAAATCAGTGCTAAACACACTCACTTGTCTTAACAAACGTGCTAAAACTTACGCTCACCCTGCAAAACTAAAATATATCTAAGTCGTCGCTCTTATGATGCTGGGTTGGAATTCTTTTTAAGACAATCTTTCTAACACACACGGGACAGTGTCTTTTAATGTATAAAACCAATCACTTGATAGAGCAGAGTCTTGAAATAATATTTTATTAAAATGATCCTCTCTCTAACCCTTTCTATGCTCCTAATATACACTAAACAAACACAGACTAAAATCAAACAATATCAAACTTTTAATATTTACTTTCTCTCTCTCTCTACACAGACACAGGAAAGCTCCTCTCACTACCTAGCTAGTGAGCTACTCTCTCCTCGACTCTACAGACACACTCTCTTACTACACACAGGCACACTAGCTCACACACACTAGCATCTAATCGCACTAACACTAACCACTACTCAGACAATAACTAACTAATATGTTTCTACACACACGTACCTACTTGCTACAGACACTCTAACACACTAAACAAGCACTCACACTAAAATTAACGGACACTAATAAACACACACACACTAAAACTAACACTAGTACTCTAGCACTCACAATTACACTGACACTAGCGAGAACACAAGCACTAACTAACACATACATATAACTACACTAACATCTAATCCAACACTAACATCTAATCCAACACTGTGCTACACTCTTTACAAGATAACGACACTAACACACTAATAACTATCACACATACACAAATTCACACACAACGGCAAACACACACTAATAAACATAACACTCACACACACTTACTGTAATTTGTCACACTAATCAATTAATTATAGGAAATTATCAGTTTTTAACATGCAGAATAATAATTTATTAAATCTTAAATGCTAACTTGCACACACACATTTATCAGCACATCAATTTACTCTTTCTCTCTAACTCTCTTTAACTTTCACATTCTCTGTTTCTGTTTTCTGTTTTTTAAATTGGTTCTTAATTCAAGTTTATTTAATTGATTAAATTATTAAAATTTCTTATGGTCCTTACTTCTTCTCTTCTCTGGTTTTTCGAGGACAGCAAATCGGAATCTTTCTCTCTCTCTCTCTCTGTCTTTTCCTTCTTCTGCAACCTCTTCTCTGCTCCTCTTCTTCCACCTTTTATTGCAGGCTTCAATTCTCTCTCTCTCTATCTTGCTCTTCTGACTAAGGCACAGCCATTATGTCCAGTGTTTTTTTTTCTCTTCCACTTCCTATGGCTGCCCAACTGGCTATGGATAGCAACGCAGACCCTCTCCCTCTTACTCCTCTTGCGCTACCCTATTCCTAAGGCGCTGCCCCACACACAACAAACTCCAGCGTTTTTTTCTCTCTCTCTAATCGCTAACCCTGCCCGGCTATGGACACACCCATGCGCACACAGAAAGAAGGCTGCCCATGCGCCATGTTTCTCTGTCTCCTCTACTTGCTCTACACACGCTGCCCAACTGATAACTCTAGCGATTTCCCTCTCTGATTTTGCTACTTGGCTGCCCACGCTATCGGAACTGCGCTTATTCTCTCTCTCTCTCTCTCTTGCTTCTCTTGCAGGTGGTCAGCAAGAGGGCTCTCCCTTTCTCTTTCTTCTGCACTACAGTAAGTGCACGGCACACACCGCCCTTGCTCTTGCACCTAGCACACACACACACGCGCTTGCTGGTCACCTCGGGGGGTGCACTATATGGAAGCCCCTCCTACGACGTGCGTTCAAGGGGTATTTAAAAAACCCCTTATCTGTGAATTTTGAGCTAATAAAACTACCCCTTTTTCTTTATAGACTTACGGGTTTTTTTCCAAAGTACAATTAAAATACCCCTCTTGTAATTGTATTTTTGTAAATTTACCCAATATTTTGGATTAAAAAAACCCCACCTGATGATCGCACGTGGTAGACTTACATTTTTTGAGGTGCACCCCCCGAGCTGGTCACCTTCTTGCCACCCAACGCCTATGCCTAGCGCACACGCTCCCTTGCACTGGAGTGCACACACAGACTCCCCACTGTTGCCGAGTGCGCACACACACACGCACTGATACACTCACCCATTCTCACCCACTTCTTCTCTCTCTCTCTCTCTGTTCGACTATGCGGCGCTGGCAGCAGCGGCAACAAGCTCTTACACACATAAACATTAATCAACAAACAAAAAAAAACAGCAGGCTTACCTCCTCCTCCTCTTCCTCGTGTTCTTCACGCCAGAGAAAGAAACGTTTCCTCTCTCTCTCTTCTATATTCTCTCAAGAGGGTACCAATGGGTGCTAAAACTACCCACCCCTCCATTTTTTTAATTTGGAATTTTTTCATTTGTAACCACATTAAGGTCTCCAAACTTGCGTTCCCACCTAACCATCCTCAAAGCTTGAGCTCGAAACTCATCATACTAACCCTCGTTCTCTCCCCCTCGATCTCTCTCTTCTCTCTACCCACTTACATACAACCTCCTATTTATGTATAAAACAATATTAATCGTCACCATTCCCATGCAATGTGCTTACACCAATGGACAACATCGACAATCATGATGCATGCAAATACCATGACATTACACACACATATGCTTTCAAATACCATGAAAATGCACCTAAAATAACCACAATTGACCCTATGTAAACCCTAAAAATTGCTAAAAATGGCTTCGATCCAGGGGTCATCATTCCCCCCACACTGAAATGTGAGCGTCCTCGTGAACACAGCAGCAACTTCACTTCACAGCTTCCCCCACACTTAACTTCTTCACCATCACTGCCTAGCATCACATCTCCACTTCATCACTCTAAAACAACCACCAACCATACACAAGAATTATACCGTACCAAACAAACAAACAAAAACAAAAACAAACCTTCAACACCTTCACATCAGCACATATAAATGAGTGAATGAAAATCCAAGTTGCAAACACCACTACAAGACTTATATAACACTAACCAATGGATAAACCAAAAAGGTTTATTAAGCAAACATCAAATCCCAAGAACAGTAAAAATTAGCAACTACCACAACATCCTCACTATGTCTATAATATTTCCACTTTAACAAATAGAAAACAACCCATCCATAACTACAAAACTCTAGGAAAACTACCTTCCACTAACTTCCATATTTCATAAAGACAATAGTAGCACAACTAACTATGGAAGTCATTGCCTGATTGAAATTCCCTTATATCAGAACCATGCCTTTCTCGGTTCAATTTTTTTTCTCTGTTGATTTTTTTAAATTACCAAATGTACACCACAATGGCAACCACCCCATATGAAACTAGGCGCTGCGATTCTCAGACCTTGCCTCCCGGCTAGGTTGCCTCCAAGAACCTACCAAGCTCACATGGCGATGGCTATCCCAAAACAGCCCAAGGCATCGGTTTAGAGTACTGACAACCCTGCCAACATGACTCTCCTCACCTACCAAGAACCATTAAGGTGATAGACCACATATACCACATACATACATTTGAATTTTTATTTTTCTTCCTTCCTCTTTTTTCTTTTTTTTTCTTTTTTTTCATCATTTTTCAAAGGCAATGATTTGAAAACCCTCCCCAGGCTCATCATGAAAATCGAGACTATTATGGTCATTATAACCCAGGAATAAGGGAGAAAAGTTCCTTCCACTAGAGTTCTTAAGTACTTCCAAGCTGTTACCTACCATTAAAGAGAAAAAATATAGTCAATGCAGCACATGCCTAGTTAAGATGAATGTGGTAATGACCAATTTCTACTACAGAGCTCAGCAAGAAACTCATAGAATTAGTATCCTTGACTAATAAACCCCAAATCTTTCCAAAAGAAAGAATCATATAAGTCAAGTACCAAGCAATTGCAACTGGATTAACACAACTCACAATCCCCATTATTACACACACCATGCAAGTGATACCAAAAAAATACCCAAATATATTGGAGAAAATACACCTGTGGAACACTGCATATCCTTTGAGTAGCAAAAATTGCATGTCCAGAAACAATCTTCAATACTATGATATCATTGTTCCCAAGTTACTTCCCCATCTCCTTGCACCTAGCAATGCAAAAATACAAAGAAAATACCATATCTGCACATATTAGCCATTCAAACAATTAGATTACAACTTCCAAGAAACATAATGTACCTAAAATTGAAAACAAACAAACACAAAAAAACCAATCCACATGCAAACCAAAACAAACAACAAAAACACATAACAAATCACACAAACAAAACAATTGTTTCTTTTTAAAGTTTTTTTATTATTATTTTTAGATTTTTTGTTATGTTTGTCAGGATTTTTTGTTTATTTTTGTTAATTCCATATTACACACTCTAACCATATTCCCTTTTTGGTGCTAAGATTCAAGCCGTTATTTTCCCTACACTCGGTTGTAGCTCCCATGAACTAAGTATCAAGCAGATCCTTCACTATAACATATACTTAATCAGTCCATCTATCATCTCTTCACACACACACTTCTCAAATTTCAATCTCCCTTCTCTCTCTTTCATTTAACTGACCTCATTTACTCATCATTTATCTCCCATAAACTCTCTATCACCAGCCCTCTTCACTAGAGCTTTCATTTCTCACCACTCTTATATCTACTTTGCTATTTATATGATTGAGAAACATCATGCCGACACTTCAGCGCTCAAAAGCTCACATTCTTTATGTAAGATAGATAACATGCCTCAATGTCAAACACCACAAAGAGTATCCCCAACTAAGCACTTAGCATATATCTATGCCCTCTCTCATGGTCTCCAATAAACTCCACCACCCTATCTTTGTCTCTCTTTATTATTATTTATTTTACCATGCCCTTTTGATAGACATCTATATGTGGTTCAGACACAGCCTCACTAAAAAACTACAGTGTCCTAAATGTAGACCATACCCTAACCACTACACACATGTTTTTTTTAATATATATTTAACAATCATATGACTAACACTTGTGACCTCTGTAAGGTTTGGCTTTTAAACTCTTCCATACTATGACAAAAACACATATATACACTAAGCATGGCACATAAAAACCAATATAGCACATGAAATTCGCCAAAATATGGTTAAATTTGGGTTTCATTAGATGACATCATCATTTCAAAATTGAATGGAAAATTCTTTCATGCAAACAAGCATATTTAGAACTCTATCTAGTTTCTTCTTCCCACAGAGCTTTGCAATATGACCTATGACACCATAAACTCGATACTTGGACTGCCTCAATTGATATATTTTGCTATCCTTATTTTCTATCCTCTCTCTTATAGACTCTATTAAAAATCTCCAATGGAAATTGCTACTCCTAGGCATGCTTTTGTCTTTCATATTAACCCCCTCATCTAGGTTTTGCACATGTGCAATGCCCTGCCCAATTGGAATCCCAGAGGAATATTGTCTTTACGAAATATGGAAGTGAGTGGAAGGTAGTTTTCCTAGAGTTTTGTAGTTATGGATGGGTTGTTTCCTATTTGTTAAAGTGGAAATATTATAGACATAGTGAGGATGTTGTGGTAGTTGCTAATTTTTACTGTTTTTGGGATTTGATGTTTGCTTAATAAACCTTTTTGGTTTATCCATTGGTTAGTGTTATATAAGTCTTGTAGTGGTGTTTGCAACTTGGATTTTCATTCACTCATTTATGTGTGCTGATGTGAAGGTGTTGAAGGTTTGTTTTTGTTTTTGTTTGTTTGTTTGGTACGGTAAAATTCTAGTGTATGGTTGGTGGTTGTTTCAGAGTGATGAAGTGGAGATGTGATGCTAGGCAGTGATGGTGAAGAAGTTAAGTGTGGGGGAATCTGTGAAGTGAAGTTGCTGCTGTGTTCACGAGGACGCTCACATTTCAGTGTGGGGGGATGATGACCCCTGGATCGAAGCCATTTTTAGCAATTTTTAGGGTTTACATAGGGTCAATTGTGGTTATTTTAGGTGCATTTTCATGGTATTTGAAAGCATATGTGTGTGGAATGTCATGGTATTTGCATGCATCATGATTGTCGATGTTGTCCATTGGTGTAAGCACATTGCATGGGAATGGTGACGATTAATATTGTTTTGTACATAAATAGGAGGTTATATGTAAGTGGGTAGAGAGAAGAGAGAGATCGAGGGGGAGAGAACGAGGGTTAGTATGATGAGTTTCGAGCTCAAGCTTTGAGGATGGTTAGGTGGGAACGCAAGTTTGGAGACCTTAATGTGGTTACAAATGAAAAAATTCCAAATTAAAAAAATGGAGGGGTGGGTAGTTTTAGCACCCGTTGGTAACCTCTTGAGAGAATAGAAGAGAGAGAGAGAAAACGTTTCTTTCTCTGGCTGGCGTGGAGAACACGAGGAGGAGGAGGAGGAGGAGGAGGAGAAGGTAAGCCTGCTTTTTTTTTTGTTTGTTGATTAATGTGTGTGTGTAAGAGCTTGTTGCCGCTGCTGTGCCAGCGCCGCATAGTCGAACAGAGAGAGAGAGAGAGAAGAAGTGGGTGAGAATGGGTGAGTGTATCAGTGCGTGTGTGTGTGCGCACTCAGCAACAGTGGGGAGTCTGTGTGTGCACTCCAGTGCAAGGGAGCGTGTGCGCTAGGCATATGCGTTGGGTGGCAAGAACATGACCAGCAAGCGCGTGTGTGTGGGTGCTAGGTGCAAAAGCGAGGGCGGTGTGTGCCGTGCACTTACTATAGTGCAGAAGAAAGAGAAAGGGAGAGCCCTCTTGCTAACCACCTGCAAACAAAGCAAGAGAGAGAGAGAGAGAATAAGCGCCGTTCCGATAGCGTGGGCAGCCGAGTAGCAAAATCAGAGAGGGAAATCGCTGGAGTATGCGTAGATAGATAAGGGAGGAAATCGCTGGAGTTATCAGTTGGGCAGTGTGTGTAGAGCAAGTAGAGGAGACAGAGAAACATGGCGCATGGGCTTCCTTCTTTCTGTGTGCGCATGGGTGTGTCCATAGCCGGGCAGGGTTAGCGATTAGAGAGAGAAAAAAAATGCTGGAGTTTGTTGTGTGTGGGGCAGCGCCTTAGGAATAGGGTAGCGCAAGAGGAGTAAGAGGGAGAGGGTCTGCGTTGCTATCCATAGCCAGTTGGACAGCCATTGGAATAGAGCGAGAGAAAGAATTCACTGGAGTTATTGTGGGCCCTTTGTAGCTTGTAGAGAAGCGACAGCGAGGGAGAATTGTGTGGGCAGCACCACAGTGAGTAGGAGACAAAGAAGTCGTTGGAGTTGTTGAGTAGAGAAAGAGAGGAAAAACGCTCTATAGATAGAGAGAGAGAGAGAGAGAGAGAGAAACGCTGAGTTGATTCTCAGTGTGGGCTGCGCCATAGAGAGTAGGGAGAGCAAAACAGTGAGAGGAAACGCTGGAGTTACTGTTTATTGGGGAGCGCTAGAGATAGAAAGAGAGAAACTATTTGGTCAGAGTTGAAGAAGCGAGAGGGTGAACGCCAATTCTTTGGTGATATTCAGAAGAGAGTAGGTTGAGTTAGTCGCCTGTGTGCATGGGATGGAGTTAGTAGAAAACTAGAGGGTTGGCATTGATGAGTTAGAGAGAGGTGTGCAAGAAGGAGAGGAAGAGAGAGAGTCAGGGGAAGTGCAATCGGCAACGTGAATGCTTGTGAGAATGAGAAGAGGAAGATAGGAGAGAAGGAGAATGAACAAGTGAGCATGAGAAGAAGCGAGAAAAGAGCATAGAAGAAGACGGACTAGTAGCAAAGCCAATTGCAGTTGGTTAGTGCGCTTGAATCTGTTAAATTGACTTATAAAAACATTTAAAATCGTTGCAAAAGTAAACATATACATATAAAAAAAACAAAGCATGGTTATTTTGAAAGTGGTTGCATGATAATATGTGAGAGAGAGTGTATGTGAACAGAGAAGTAAAGAGAGTAGCTTATCAATTGATTGGTGAGAGGTGCTCTTTGCTGCCTGTTTATTCATTGCTAGTGATAGAGAGAGAGAGAGAGAGTTTGATTTGTTGGCATAATGGTTGATTGCAAAGAATGTGTGTGATTGTGCATGTTAGTGGCATTCAAAGGAAAGAGGGAGAGAATTGGATCAATAAAAGTTCAGATTTTCATGAGTTTTGTGTGAGAGTGAGTTAAGTAGCAGTGGTGTGTGGAAAATTGTGTCAGAAGTGTTAGAGAGGCACTGTGATTAAAAGGAACCACAACGCAGCACAAGTGAAACGACTTAGACATGTCATAGTCCCTGAGAGAGAGAGATAGAGAATCTGGGTGACTGAGAGATTAAGGTTTGATTGTTGGACTACGCGAGGCTGTGCAGCACTGTGTTTGGGGTAGTTTTAAGCTACATTTGTGTGGGAAGTTGAGTGTATTTGGAAGTGAGTTAGGACGTAGAAGCATAGTTAGAGGGGCCATGATAGTTGTTGGACGCTTAGCTTGGAGGCGAGTCATTTTTGGTGCGTTTGCCGGGAGGGAGCTAGTCTTTGATAGGCTATGGGTAATCCCAATGCATATATTTTGCATGCTTCCAACTCTGGTCTAGATGTCAGAGGACTATGAGTCTAGGGACTTGTTATGAGAGTACTTCCATTGATGGATCTTAGATGAGGTTGGGTTGATGAGTGACCTAGTGCTAGTGGCCTCAAAGCAAACTTTACCTAGAGACTATATGGTGTTCTTGAGTGAAGAGATCGCCGGGAGGGGCTAACTATGGAACTTGCAAGAAGTAGCTTCAAATGAGGAGGGAGGCAGCCTTGAAGGAAAGAAAGGAGCAAGATGGACATGAAAGCTGCAAAGAGAAGAGCAAACTTTTGAAGACAGAGGCGCAGGAGTTTTGATGCCTGCAACAGAGAGTGGATAAGATTTCACAGTTATTGGTGCAAAAAGCAGGGCCCTCGGGCGGCTGGCAGCCAGTTTCTTCCTTGTCCATCTTCCGGTCCATGGCCAGAGGCGATCAGAACAATGAGGCAACACACAGAAGGTATGACTGTGGCGGGTCAAGCAGACATGAGGGTGCAAACCAGACATAAAGCAAGCAAACATCATAGTTGAGAAGGCAAACCAGGTCCGAAGGTGAGATAGAGAGGAAGAGAAAAAAGGGGACTTCTTGATGCCTGTGTCATTGAGGAGAGGACAAGCTTTGCAAAGGAAGGGACAATGGGGGTCAGGGTGCAGCGAAGGTTGAGAGAGAAAGAGAGAGAAACCAGAGCTATGGCCGCTGCGATCATGTCGGCAGCCTCCAAGCCCCTTGCTTTGCTCGCCTTGTCCTCCGCTCCGAAGAAGATTCCAGGGGCTAGAGAACTGCACTCTACAGCAACAAAGCAAATGAGCAGCCATGATTACGACGACTACCTGCACGCAGAACACATGATCCGTAGTCATGATTGTAAAAGAGGGTCTCGCTATAGCCTGCCAGCAAGGACGATGTCAGCAAACAGTAGTTTTGGCGGCACATAGGAGGTAGAAGTTGGCAGATCAACCCGCAGATTTTTTCATTTATTCACATTGCTAGGATTATTTCTGGAGGATACTAAAGCTTGTGAGAGGGCAGTAGTCTCGAACATCAAAAACCCATGCTGATAAAGTCTATGGTAAACGAGGATGCATATGATGGCCATGCTGTTGGGATCATGACATCATATGCAATGGCTGTGCTCGGTTTTTGATCCAATATCATGTTAGATGCCAAAAGTGCATGTATGGATGGGGCAACAGTTGGTCTCAGCAACAAGGGTTGAAGTTGAGAGTTGTTATAATTTCCATAGGATGTTTGTGGGTTTTTTGTGGAGGATGTGTTGATGATTTTTCACCTCATTCTATGTTTGGTGGAGTATGGAGTAAGTGTAGGAGAGTAAGTGAGGAGTTTGAAGAGGTGTGATGAAGTTTGAGGAGTTTTTTTGAAAGAGAGATTGTGTAAAAAGGGAGAAATTTCATTGATATTTTGTTCGCGGGAGCTCACAAGCTAAGTGTGGGAGGAATGATAGCCTCCAATTTTAACATCAAATAGGCTAAGAAGATGTAGCTTTTCTCAAATAAGAATGATGTTATCCCATGTTTATTTTGTATCCAAGCCTAGACATACACTTGTTGCCGTATGATTTGTACACATGTCCAACTTTGTAAATGCTTGGCATATTAGCGGGTCCGCATTTGTAAAGCCAGAGCATGAAAACTCTCTCTTAGTATTTTGTAAGGTCCAAGCCATGTATTCACAAAATGAAGCAAGCCTAAAGTTCAAACATTATGTACTTTTGAATATTTGGAATCAAATAAAGAAAAGGGGAAAAGAAGGGTCGTGGGATGTGGGTGGTTGAGGAAGTTAGAGTCTCTCTCTTCCTTTATCAACCTCTTTCACGTTCCTTTCTAACTCTCTTGGTTTGAGCACAACTCTTGCCTCTCTCTTGTCTCTTCCTTGTTCTTGAATATTTCCTAGCTATGGAGGAAGGAGAAGAGGATGGTGAGGATGATTGTCTTGTCTATCTTTTGTGTGCTCTACACTAGGTAGCTTTTCATTGTGTGGGTATATGGCTATGGTGTTTTCCTAGAGAAAGAGATGAGAGAATAGATGGTGTGTGTGTATATGTGTGTTTCTTGAGAGCTTCTTGTAGTTTTTATGGCTAGGAGCAAAGCTCCACGCATATATTTTGCGTGCTTGAGCCCGGGTTTGCTGTCTTTTTAGTGTGCTTGGGAAGGCGTATCAGTGACATCTCTAGGAGGATTGGATTATGATCGCATACATGCATGCGTCAATGATTGCATTCTCTTTCATGGGACGCACAAGGAGGCTTGACATTGTCCCACTTGTGGTGGTGAAGCAAGGTATAGAACAGATGTGAAGAGTTTTGATGTACCTCGTAAAGTCTTGCGACACTTTTCTATAATTCCTCGCATCAAACACACGTTCAAGTGCAAATCCATAGCAGAGCTCATGTCATGGCATTCCTCACATCGATCAGATGATGGCATGTGGAAAATTCCCGCAGACACTCCTGTTTGGAAGCATATTGAAGATGAGCGGTCCAGCTTTAAAACAGAGCCCAGAAACTTGAGACTTGGCCTAGGTATGGATGGAGTGAATCCATTTGTTTTCAAAAGCATCGCATACAGCGTGTGGCCAGTTGTGTTGGTGAATTACAACCTTCCACCATCAATGGCGATCAAGAAGGGACATCTTATGTTATCCCTTCTAATTCCAGGGAAGCATAAAGTCAAGCATATGGATGTTTATCTCGAACCGTTGATTGATGAGTTGGAGGAACTATGGAGAGGTGTTGCGATGGTGGACATTAGCTCGGGGGGTGCACTATATGGAAGCCCCTCATACGACGTGCGTTCAAGGGGTATTTAAAAAACCCCTTATCTGTGAATTTTGAGCTAATAAAACTACCCCTTTTTCTTTATAGACTTACGGGTTTTTTTCCAAAGTACAATTAAAATACCCCTTTTGTAATTGTATTTCTGTAAATTTACCCAATATTTTGGATTAAAAAAACCCCACCTAATGATCGCACGTGGTAGACTTACATTTTTTGAGGTGCACCCCCCGAGGACATTAGTAGGCCTCCCTCCTCTCGACATTAGTAGGCCTCCCTCCTCTCGACATTAGTAGGCCTCCCTCCTCTCGACACTTCGACTTAAAAGCAGTGTTGATGTGGACAATGCATGACTTTCCAAGATATAGCGATTGTTCTGGTAAGAATTTTAATTACCTCCCTACTCTAATACTATTGGCTATATTAATTATAACTATTGACTTTATTATTCTAACTTTTATTTATATTTTAACAGGTTTGAAAACATTGGGTAAACATGCATGTCGTGTTTGTGGCCCTTCATTAGTACATGAGTATGCTGACGGTTTGTGTAAGACCGTATTCGATAATCATCATCGATTTCTCCCATCAGATCATCCTAAATATGTTGCTAGTAAGAGTAACATTCCTCCACAAACACTTCGTGCAAAAGATTAGAAGCGTATTTGGGAGTCTACAAATGTTCTTCCTCTAGAGATGGCATGAACAGGTATAGTAATGTTTTTCAATCTTGTTTTGTGTAGTCTCTAATTGGATTAAAGATCACATAGAGCAATCCCTTGTGTAGGTACTCCATTTTTTTCCAGCTACCATATTGGACCCATCTTAAGATCAACCATCTTCTTGATCCCATGCACATCTTCAAGAATGTGGGAACATGTTATTGGTAAACGAGACAATGTTAGCGTACGAGAGGACTTGCGGGTCGTAGGATGTATGCGTCAAGCTTAGCCACGAGAGGAGGGTGGGCACGTTCGTTTT
Organism: Cibotium barometz; assembly: GCF_041138505.1. Lineage (NCBI taxonomy): Eukaryota > Viridiplantae > Streptophyta > Polypodiopsida > Cyatheales > Cibotiaceae > Cibotium > Cibotium barometz. The sequence continues at coordinate 52,832,136 of NC_141047.1, read as the reverse complement.
CCACTGCTGCACCATGGATTATATCAAAGAAAGAGGAGAAGCAGGTAAAGTAGGCCATCACCACTTTGCGTACTCCCACTAGATGCATGAGATCATTGAAGGGAGAGTTTACAACCACTAAGAAAAGAGGCGTTGAGCAACTATATGGGTTGAAGTCCCACGATTGGCATAAGATGCTCCAAGTAAGTGTTTTCCAAGTCTTGTACGTTGAAATTAAATTTTGTAATGCCATAAACCATATATACATGTGCTCTTATGTGCGTAGTTCATACTACCTACTAGTATCGACCATTGTGCAAACAAGAATTTGAAAAAATGTATTTATAAGATGGGCGAGCTCGTGAGGTATGTAAAACCCATGTCAGATCACCCTTCATTATACCTTGCAAAATGAACGTGCATGAGGTATAACATACTATTCATTTATTTTTCAGATATGTTAGTTCTAAAGCAATTGATCCAGCCACGTTGGATGATGCACGTGTTATGGCAGTGGAGGTGGTTTGTTTGGTAGAGGAGACTATTCTCACAAGTCAACTACATCTCATTGTGCATTTAGTGGACGAAATTGCTTTATGTGGCACTGTGCATGCATGTTGGATGTTCTTCCTAGAGCGCTTCATGAAGACCTTAAAAGACTTTGTGAGGCAAAGTGCAAGGCGCGAAGGAAGCATGGCCGAGGGTTGGTTGATACAAGAGTCTCTTGTATATATTTCAAAATTTCTTGGTCAGGTGGACAGCTCTTTGCCGCGACTATGGAGCAATGAAGAGGACTTGAGGATGACCTCTATTGTGTTGAAAATACAAGTGAATAGGGTGTGTGGTGCGGGAGCAAGCCCTTGGTTAGAGGCTGTAAAAGAGAAGATGTAATTGTGAAAGAGCTTGTGAAAAGGTGAGAAGAATCTACTGGGAGAGAATAAAGGGTAGCATGAGAGAATTTAGGAGTGTGGAGATATTCTGGGAGATATTCAGGGAAAAGAGAAGAGGTGGAGAGAATCAGGCAAAAGGTGGAGATATTCTGGGAGTGAATCATGGAGAAATCAATGGGATTAGATGCTTGATGTAAACTCTATAAATTGAGGCATAGCCCTAATGAGAATTTGCTGGTTTTTGAGTATCCATGCCTACATTAATCTATTTGCTAATTACCCACTAATTACATCTTAATTATTTGCTAATCACTTTGTTAATGATGTTAATTCTAGTGTTTGATCCACCATAGCTCATCATTATGCTCAAATTTCAACATGGTATCAGAGCCATGCCTAGAATCCATCAGGTTTATGAGTCCATTATTTAATTAATCAAGATTAATAAATAATTAGGAAATAATCAAAATTTTAGTTATTTTTCACTTCATCTCTATACCCCCAGCTAGTGGAGGATCTCATTCTCCTTGCACACTCAACCATTGCCCAAAACCTTCTAGCCCAAGATAGCTGACCCATAGGAGCTCCAGCCCATGGAATTAGAAGCACAAACTGCCCACGTAAGCTCCCGATTTTTGCTGATTAAAAAGCTACGTTTTTCTACAGTAAATCAATGATTTCTACTTCATCAAATCAAATGGGTCTAATTCCTCTTAGCCCCGAGGGTTTTCAAGCATGCTCTACAAGCTCGTGAAGACAGAATTCAATTTCATCAAGTCTACAGTGAGATCCAAGCTCTTCATCAAATCTGCAGGTGACTTTGGTAAAACAGAGATTAAGATTTCAATATTTGGTCAAATCTTGTGTTTCTTGGCTTAATCCTCTACTAGACTCATTGCTATTGATGGCTTTGAAAGCATTTGAGCTCATTTGAAGTCTAAGGCACCAGATTTGGACTCCCCGCAACCTCTGGTTTTGTGCACACAAACCAGAGGATTAATTTGCTAATCAGTGATTAATCAGTGCTAATCACTATATTTTGGTACAATTGAGGGTTCAAATTAACCATTAGGTATGTGATACAGATCCCTATAACTTGAGATTGCAAATCGGAGTTGGTTTGATACTCCAACCATCCCGTACAAATTGGTTACCCTTGATTTAATGTAATTTATGGTAAAATTGTGCTGATAAAATTATGATAATCATCATTTTGCATTTAACCCTTGGTTAATGCCTGTAAATCTCACTCAAATTCAAGATTATTCATAGCCAGAGTTGCATTTGGGAATGTGCATAAGAATGAATGCCATATGCATTATGTATTGGGCACATTACATCAGTGTAAATATGGGATCAGACACTGCCCTTGTCCAGAATAAGGCAAGAGGTAAGACCTCCCGCATAAATTTGGGTTTGCATTGCATAATGACACAAGATAAACATCAAAAACCCAAAGGAACTGTCAGCAAAACATTGAAACATGTTGCTCACATAAAGCAAAAAGACCTGATGGACAAGCTCATGGCCCTAGCCATGACAGAAGAAGAATATCTCTTTCCAAGAGGAAGATCCACACCAAGAAGATCTAAAGGAAGACATGGACACGAGAAGAGAAGCTGCCCAAGAAGATTGAAAGAAGAGACGGACGCATGGAGAGAAGCTACCACGACAAGAAGACTGAAGAAAAGAGAAGATGTGAGGCTCTAAAGAGTGAGGAGCCATATGAAAATCTCTGAGAGAGAGAGAGAGAGAGAGAGAATTCAATTTCATCAAGTCTACAGTGAGATCCAAGCTCTTCATCAAATCTGCAGGTGACTTTGGTAAAACAGAGATTAAGCTTTCAATATTTGGTCAAATCTTGTGTTTCTTGGCTTAATCCTCTACTAGACTCATTGCTATTGATGGCTTTGAAAGCATTTGAGCTCATTTGAAGTCTAAGGCACCAGATTTGGACTCCCCGCAACCTCTGGTTTTGTGCACACAAATCAGAGGATTAATTTGCTAATCAGTGATTAATCAGTGCTAATCACTATATTTTGGTACAATTGAGGGTTCAAATTAACCATTAGGTATCTGATACAGATCCCTATAACTTGAGATTGTAAATCGGAGTTGGTTTGATACTCCAACCATCCCGTACAAATTGGTTACCCTTGATTTAATGTAATTTATGGTAAAATTGTGCTGATAAAATTATGATAATCATCATTTTGCATTTAACCCTTGGTTAATGCCTGTAAATCTCACTCAAATTCAAGATTATTCATAGCCAGAGTTGCATTTGGGAATGTGCATAAGAATGAATGCCATATGCATTATGTATTGGGCACATTACATCAGTGTAAATATGGGATCAGACACTGCCCTTGTCCAGAATAAGGCAAGAGGTAAGACCTCCCGCATAAATTTGGGTTTGCATTGCATAATGACACAAGATAAACATCAAAAACCCAAAGGAACTGTCAGCAAAACATTGAAACATGTTGCTCACATAAAGCAAAAAGACCTGATGGACAAGCTCATGGCCCCAGCCATGACAGAAGAAGAATATCTCTTTCCAAGAGGAAGATCCACACCAAGAAGATCTAAAGGAAGACATGGACACGAGAAGAGAAGCTGCCCCAAGAAGATTGAAAGAAGAGACGGACGCGTGGAGAGAAGCTACCACGACAAGAAGACTGAAGAAAAGAGAAGATGTGAGGCTCTAAAGAGTGAGGAGCCATATGAAAATCTCTGAGAGAGAGAGAGAAAGAGACCCCACAACCCAATGTAACCTGCCCCAACAAAGTAAATCCACCTCTGAGCCACCGCCGATGATGTAGGTCACGTGGTAGATGTATGTGTGAGCACTTTAGTCAAGGTCGCGGGCACTTATAGTAGCCTTGGACACATAGAGAGAGAGAGAGTGTCAAGGACTATGGAGTTTAGGGACTTGAGGCACTGGTCGCGGACTGTCAAGTAAGAAAGAAACTTGATACAGGGTCCAGGTGTGTTGAGATAACTTGAGGGGAGGAGTAGACACTGGTCGCGGACTACCAAAACGAGTAAGGGGAGGCAAACTTGGTATAGGGTCTAGGTGTACTAGGAGTATTCACTTGAGGGGAGGTGTTGAAAATACAAGTGAATAGGGTGTGTGCGGGAACAAGCCCTTGGTTAGAGGCTGTAAAAGAGAAGATGTAATTGTGAAAGAACCTGTGAAAAGGTGAGAAGAATCTACTGGGAGAGAATAAAGGGTATCATGAGAGAATTTAGGAGTGTGGAGATATTCTGGGAGATATTCAGGGAAAAGAGAAGAGGTGGAGAGAATCAGGCAAAAGGTGGAGGTATTCTGGGAGTGAATCATGGAGAAATCAATGGGATTAGATGCTTGATGTAAACTCTATAAATTGAGGCATAGCCCTAATGAGAATTTGCTGGTTTTTGAGTATCCATGCCTACATTAATCTATTTACCCACTAATTACGTCTTAATTATTTGTTAATCACTTTGTTAATGATGTTGATTCTAGTGTTTGATCCACCATAGCTCATCATTATGCTCAAATTTCAACATATTGTGCCTCAAGGAAAAGGACAGAGTAAAGTAATTGACAGAATATTAATTGATGATCTCAATTTCACTTGCATCCTTAATAGTGATGTGATGAGTAGATAGGTTACAAGATATGAGGATGCAAAGACAAAAAGGCAAGCAAAAAGAGCTCTCTTTTGGAGGCAACATGGATCTCGTAAGGCATACCCTAAGCATCTAGCAACACTTCCGAATGATATCCATGTTGATTGGTTGCATGAGGAAATGGAGAGAGCAGAGAGCGGCAAGGGGCTACATATCAAGGCGAAAAAATGGGAGTATGCAGGAGAATGCATGTTAAAGGTACATAGAACTAATGTTTTTGCATTAGTTGTAAGTGATTTGCTTTTAATATTTATTCACATTGCTTACACAAATATTGCTTCTATTTTGGTCCAGTGCACTATGTTCAATGCTATATGGTGTGAAGGCAAGCATTTTCGAACACAAAGAATTGATGAAAAGAGGAATACACAAGATTGTGGTGTCATTAGTAGCTTTGAGGTAGCCAATGGAAAAATGGATGATTATTGTGGCACAATCCAAGACATATTTAGGCTTGACTTTCGTCGCTTCTTTGTGTATGTTTTGGATGTCAAATGGCAAATGAACATGGTGGAAAAAGGGCCTAATGCAACAATAAAATGCCATGCAAGTGGCTATGTAACTATTGACTCTACAAAGTTTTGGCAAACAAAGAAAGATAGGCTCGTATTGCCACAACAATGTGAGCAGGTATGCATTTTTTTACTAATGTGTTTCATGTACATATATATCTAAGCTCGCGTACCCCTTGACTTTTGATATGCTAATTAATTACTATAGTACGTGTATTTGAGTAGGTTATCTATCTGCCAATGGTGCATGACATTAAATGGTGGTACGTCATCCCTATTGCACCACGTTCCAAAGTGATGTATAATACATTCACTGATATGGAGCATATGGAGGATGTAGCAAGCCGCAATGAAGATGATGTCGAACATGCCAATGAAGAAGTTGTGATCGATGATCAAGAAATAAGAGATGATCATGATAATGAGGATGAGCGTGCCATTTCTCATGATCATGAGGATGACCCTACCATTGAGGATGATGGTGATGTTGATGAGGATGATCAGGGCATCGATACCATTATGGTGGACAGAATATCGATAGTGGAATAAATTTAATCGTAGCCTTACAAATTGATCAAATGGATATTGATGTTGATCGTTTGGCAAGGATGGATCTTATTGAAGATGAGATCGAACCCTAACCAATCCATCACTATATAGTTCTAAATTGATGACATTTCTATTGTATATGTTGTCTTTTAATTATCATCTCATGATTTATTTTTGAATATATTACATTGTTGTAAATGTATGTAGTGGGATTGTGTAATGATATATATTGTAATATACTATGAGATGGTTTAAAGAAAATGGTTTTTAATTTTATAAAGGAATGGAGTTTTTCTTAATAAAGTTCTTTGTTATCGCGTGTAATAAGGCGTGTATAATTGCGTGTATATACACGCGCTGGTACACGCGTTTCTGAAATCAGTATACATGTGAATTTAGATGCCAATATACATGCACTGGTACATGCATTTCTGAAATCTCTATACATGCGAATGTAGATGCCAATATGCACGTGCCCGATATTACTCATATACATGCACGACCATACACGTGCCCGTAACTTATCGCATGTATCGAACACGTGTATGGCAGTAGTGACTTGTAGTGCCACAATGCAGCCACCCTAGAGATCAAGACAGAGAGGCCAATGATGAGCACTTCGACTGGGTTGGTGAAAACATTCCTGCATTGCACAACACCACAGATGGCAAGACCCTACTACCAGGATAAGATATCCTACCTACCCGGGAGGAACTTGATACACACAGGTACCACAACAAGAGGAGGAGGAGGATTCAGACTATGAGAGAGACCAAGGGGAGGTTCCTGCAAGTGCACGTAAGCGTAGAAAGGTCAAGCTCTTCAAGCCAAAGAAGTCCCAACCTTGCCAATGCACCAACACAACAAAGAGATCTCCAAGGAGAAGGATGCACCAAGGGCATAGGGCTGCTGATAAGAAAAGCCCCTTTTGCTCGCACAGTGAAGGAGATTTTCTAACGATATAGAACAGAGTTCCGTGTACAGGGGATTGCCCTTGAAGCATTGTAAGAAGCCGCCGAGGCTTACCTTGTTGGGATTTTGAAGATACCAACCTCCTTGTAATCCATACAAAGAGGATTACCATTTCTGCCAAGGACATGCAACTAGCTCGGCGTATTCGAGGCGAGCGAGACACGATCTAGAGATCTTAGACGTTAACCTGCTTTTTGAAGCAACTCTTTTGTTTCAAACCCAGACTTTGTAAAACAAGCCTATCTGGCTTTCATTTGTAACCTTTTGATAATTTAAATTTTAAGTTTCTCTTACAATGTCTTGGTGTCATCATGTTTGTTTAACATGGAGTGTCTATCATATGTTTGTTTGTTTAACATGGAGTGTCTATCATCATGTTTGTTTAACATGCAGTGTTCAGCAGTTTGTCACCCAAGGCATCAGCAATGCTCCTGGAGGATTGAGGAAGCTGTGCCAGAACAGTGCGAATTTGGCCTCTGCAAAACAACGATGTGGACTAAAAATTCACATTGTTCTGGTACTTACATGAGAACACAATCTCATGACTCTTGAGCTATGGGATTTGTTAAGTCAACCAACACTCACGGCACATCCTGAAAGGATTACCTTTACACAAGACATGAACATGCCATGTTTGGGGTACTTTGAACATACAATGTATATTTAAACTAACCCCCTCACTTGCAAGTTTTTTGTGGTTGAGTATGTGTTAGAAGTAGATTTGATCTTGGGGCATAAATGAACTATTGCTACCCAAGCACCACTGTGCTTTGCTAGTGATAGAATCATCATGATGGTCAACGACAAAAAGTTACCAATGCCATACTGCGAGGAAGAGGATCCAACTTTAATGGATATCTATGATGTTGAATGCAAATGGATACAAGCCTCTTCCACAAAAGCCCCTCCACACAATGACCTACCATTTGCATCAACAACCAACTCCGATAAAGCCTCTACTCCATCAACCCCATCCTCACCTATGAAGTTCGATGCCAAAACCTCACAATCAGCTATTCCTGAAGAATTTCCCAGAGCCCAACCATCTATCTCTAACACGGAGCTCAAAGGAAAGGCCCAGAGCCTATGCATTTTCATCGACAAACCTTAACAAATTAGACTACGACATGCTCAAAGGCCTCGTCTCATCGACAACCACTCAATAGGAGACTCTAACCTCATCATCAACAATGCCAACAATGAGTCTCAAACTTGTAGCCTCTGCACCAACAAAAGTCAAGGAGGGCCCCAAACCTTCCACATTACCCCAAAAGAAAACTCCACCACGACAACCACAATCAACATATCTTAATAGTATCAAAATGTGGGTGGAGGAGCAGCTACTTGTAGCTCAAGGCTACTATGAAGGTGCCAATCAAATTTGGGTGCCTTGACAGTCACAACCTCTTTTTCAATGCAGCACTCGGAAGCCAAGGAAGAAGAAGAGTACTCCACAACACCGTCCACAAAAGCTTATGCACCAATGCAACAAGTGTGGGTACCAAAAACATTGTTGTAAGCACAAGGATACTACCAAAGAAATACTAAATCTTGGGTCCCCAAGTGCATCAAAGTCCCCTAAGCTTGTACAAAGAAGGAAGCCTCAACACCAAGCACATCGGCCCAAATTACAGTGTTCGTCAAAGATGGGTGCCTGTGCATGTGCTTCATCAACAAGGATACTATGATGGTAATTCCATCATATGGTTGCCAAAATCAAACAATATGAGTTCACGTCATGACTTTCACGTCTGCAATTTCACGTCATGACTTTCACATCTGCTATTTCACGTCATGACTTTCACATCTGCACTTTCACGTCGTGACTTTCACGTCTGCTATTTCAAGTCGACTTTAACGTCTACTATTTCACGTTTGGTCTTTCACGCCTTAATGTTTAACTCTTAGTAGTTCACGTGGGGGAAAAAATGAGGTAAAAATTTACAAATTCGAGGAATCCATCTCAAGGCTTAAGAACCTGCACTTTCACGATTTAAGTCTCATCATGGATTAAGCCATATCACACAATAGCCACTATATATTTGTTAAGCTTCTTGCTTACATTCTTTTGGCTAAATTAATGTAGTAGCTGCTCCATGAGTATGAATCCTACTCATGCACTGGAGAACATTTGCACCAATGCCTCACCACATTAATAACTTGTAGGTACATCTCTGGATGGGGGGGCCATGGTGTGAGCGGAAGCCTGGTCAATGGTATAACCCATCGCCTGGAATTTTCCTTCAAATTACAAACCTCTCCAACAGACGCCACAATCTTCACAACTCAATGATTTTCTATCCCTAGTGAAGATCTCTATATTAGCCTTGCAAGTCCACGTAATTCTTTCAATCCTCACCAACAAGTGGCTACTTCAACACAGAGCAGTTCAATAAGAGTCTATATGACTCCATTCTTGTGCTTCATGTAAATCAGCTTCATAAGAGCACTTAAATATGCATAAGAAGACGGGATCAGGTCCTACTCAACAACATTTGACAAGAGTCCTGCCACACAAAGGGACATCATCACAAGCCAAATACTTCAAATGATGAATGTCGCTTCAATGAATCAAATGAGAATCTGAGAATCACCATCTCATTCTAATGATAAAGTCTATGTTCCTCCGGATCCTTCTCTCTTTTTGTTAAAACCCTAAGATCTCTCTAGATGATTGTTATGCATAAACGTGCATAAATTAGGTATAAACTCATCCACCCGACCACCAAGGGATGCACACATGAATTATAATGAAGTACATCATACCTTTACCTTGATGTCCCATACCATCAAGAGGAATAACTCCAATCCATCAGCATGTAGCTATAGTGTGAAATGGTAGGTGAGTAGTTATGATCCTTTACATAAGAGAACACAACATAACCTAGCCTCAAGATAACATCAAGAGACCATAGCCTAAGCCCCCCTTGAGTAGTGTGCCCCATGTCCCTATTATATAGGAGGGCCCTCAAGTGACTCTTGACTCTCCATCTCCCATGTGTGACCCTTGGATGCCTGACCCTAACCTTAACCCTTAAGGTTAGTCCTAACCCATGCTCCACTAGAGCTTGTTCCCATGCTCCCATGCTCACAAGCCTAATGTGGGTTAGCCTCCTAGTATATGCACACATAATGTGCATATAACATACTTCCCCTCTCTCAAAACATTGCACTCTAATAGAGAAAACAGACATGATACAAACATCATACCTAAGTAATTAGATTATTGTGGAACCATTTAAGACATCAAAGAGGTCGGGTTTATATATTTTACTATCTACATCTTTGATGTGAAGTGGTTCAAAGTGATATGTAGTGGTGCTCATGCAATTATGAAGAAGCATCCAAATGGTTTCTTTGCAATTGACTCCACAAGGATTTGGAGAGATGAGAAAGATACTTTTGTGCTCCTTGAACATTGTGAGGAAGTATGTACCAATATTTAAATAAAGCAATTTACTTATGGTATATTAAAAATGGGCTACTTACTCATTTTTTATGATTTTCTAGGTTAATTTTTAACCCAATCGTATTGATCCAATATGGTGGTATGTGATTCAAATCACCCCGCAATCCACCCACATATTTCAACATGAAGAATTCAAGGAGGAAGTGGATGACAATGTAGTGGATGATGATGATCATGAAAACCATAACAATATGGAGGGTGTAGATCAAAGCGAGCAAGTTGAAGACCAAGACAACATGGAGAAAGGTATACATCAAACAAACAAACAAAGATTAAATAGGGCTCGACAATGGTGATGATGTAGATATAGACCGTGAGATTGATGATGGCTTGGATCGACTTTCTATTGATCTCTTACTTGAGCTAGACATTGAACATGAAACTCAAGTAGATTTGCTACAACACTGGATTGATGAAACATATTAGATACATTTGGGATTATTCAATAATTATATTGGCCTCCTTATTTTTGGATTTTGCAAACTATTTATACAAAATGAAGTTGGTTGTGTGTTTTTGTGTGTTGGTGTGTGTTGGTTAGAGAGAGGGGGGGAGAGAGAGAGAGAGAGTCGAAGGAAGAGGACGTGTGTGCCAATCTTGTAATTTTGCAATCTTGGGCATTCCTTGATGTATTGACCATGCATAGGCTATATAAAAGACAAAATGAAGGTATGAACCCAAATTGTTGGTCCCAGCATCTTTACTAGCGAAATAATATCGCTAAAAATGAATGATTTTTTAGTAATATCTAGCAATTTTACCAAGAAAAATATCACTGAATACCAATGATTATTTCATCCTCACTGGTATTTAGCAGTGAGATCATCATTTAGCAAAAAACACCGGTGAAATGCTAGTATTTTTTGCTGGTAGGCCTCTATTCCCTTGTAGTGCTTTATGCTGACCTATGTGTTGGACACTTCTTCACTTCCATAGAGCCCTCTCTCTCTTAGCCTTCACCCCACCACTCTCCAAACCCCTCTCACATCCACTATGTGCTGACTCTTCTCCCCTCTGCTCCTCCAACACCGTGACACACCCCTACATTCTCTAATCCTTGTATTAATCAGACCCTTATCACATCAACAGTATCAACATTTTATTTAACTTAATGTGTCAATCACTCTCAATATATGTTTATATTTTTGAATAAAAATCTTTAATAAAATATTATATATGTGTTCTTTTAATGTAAATGTGTATTCATCATGTTTTATGTAAGATTTCTCCCTCCAACTTTTGAGGCGTAAAGGTGTAAGAACCTCCCCTTATGTTCTTGTAATTATTCCCCTCTGTGAAATAGAAGAAAGATCTTGTTTTACCCTGTTTTGACCTAGAGAGAGAAAATATCTAGAGAGAGATAGTACAAAATTGAGATATCTTTGGATATAAAAATCCTCCTAGTTTCTAAATTGGATTTCCTTGAAACAAAAGTTCAAAATGAACTTTCCAATGTGCATTAAGAATTAATTAAAAATGGTATAAGGGACCTTAGTATAAGCGTCTACATTTTTTGAAATTTTTGGATTATGGTCCAATTAAAGTTCCAATGGGCCAATTGGATTAATCCAAGTGTTGGGATGAGATAAATCCAAAGAATAAAAGAAAATACCAAAAAATGAGTAAATGCTCACATAAGATGAAGAGTTGACTGAGTACAAGGTTTATTAGTTAAAAATTATGAGATATTACTAAAAAAATGAGATATTTTGAAATAATGATGCATTTTTGACACCTTGGTAAGGAAAGGGGGAATCTTGAGGTAGGCTCCTCTTTCACACGTGTGGAAGGGTTTTTAATTCAAAAAATTTGTGATATTTTTATCTCTCCTCTCTCTTGGATCTGTCTCGTAGTTGATGACGCCTCAGGGCACGTTTCACATGCACGCACGCACCATCATGCTCTCCCTTCCCGTGAACCAGTCTCAAAGAATGACCAAATCACTGGGATACTAGACTGCACATGCCACCTATAAATCCATAAAAGATAGTCTTAGTTATTGTTTTCTTTAAGATGTTCTAGTGAATTTAGTTTAATTGCGAATATAAGAGAACCATAAGTACTACCTGTAGAGCCAATAGAATTGTCGTGACGACTTGAACTGTGTGTCACAACCATCTGACCAAACCCATCGCTGGCCACGTATGATCCCACAATCTCCTAAAAAACCATCATGGAGACGAAAACACTGTTGCACAAAATGTGCATCATGTGAATGATCATCTCACTGATATAGAAATGATACTCTCGAATAATGACACGGGTCTTGGGGGTACTCGCTATCCCATCTACATGAGCCTTTGCATGTCGATAGCTAATGTGGACCATAATAGCAACTTGGTGAGGTAAGCGATACAAACATTTAGGACACAAAAAAATCAAATAAGTAATATAGCTCAAACACGAAACAAATATTATGAAATATAACCATTACCTGCTCTGAGAAGTAATACTCAAAAGATGTGAAGCTATAGTTCTCTGCAAAATCAATCATAAAGATGACCACACCAATAGGAAACTCTGCCAAGCATGCTCGGAACTGATGATCCTACCACTTGGCACAATGACTATGCCGTATATAGGAGTAGATCTGGTCCCTAAATGTGGCTGTGAAGTGACAACATGGTGTATGTTTGTCCACGAGCTGTAACTTCCTGGACTGTCCACTCTGGAAGAGCTAGTGTGTCATATACTCATAACGTTACCATGGCACTATCTCTTGGTCACTTGCATCAAGATCTACCATCTGTAGATGTGCAATTGAACCACATGATGATTGCTCTCCACACAAGGCATCCTATGGAACTGGGCATCCTCCGTGCATGCACACAAAAGAGAGTGGATGGAATCACGAGCACACAAAAGAGAGTGGATGGAATCACGAGGACTACGAGGCAACTCTCTATGCCCACTAAGAGAACGGAATACATCATAAAAAAGTTTGAACTCAGCATGGTAGCGACAACAACATGTGTCACGCTGACGTGAGTACCTCACAAACCAAGGCTTACACCCCTCAAATGACCTTTGCCCAATTTTAAGCTCTAGATATGAAGCCACAAACTGAGAATACAACTCAATTTGGGTCATTTCAAGAAAGCAAGCATGGTGCTCAATGAACACTCCTTTTGTCACTCTCTTACGCAAAGCTTTCTTGAAAACTGGCGAGGCACGACAATTCTCCTCCCAAAAACTTTCTATCAAGGTTCTAGTGGTTTCATCTAGTAGGCGATCATGCCTAGCTACACGACCACTACTCGCCCACAAAGCACCAACCCCATTGGCATCTGAACTTTGTCGTCTAATAGACCCAACTCTAAGTGCAGTGGTGCTATGGAAAGGATGCGAGATGTGGCACTAACCTTACCCTTCATTTGGGAGCTACTTATGGCTGCCACAGTAGCCCGTCGAGCAGCCAAAGCATCCGCAGAGTTCCTCTTCTTGTTAACTATATAGGAATGACAAACACTTTGTAGCACCGCCATGCCAGCTCTCCTCTCTCTTCGACCTCCAATGTCGGAAAGCACCCTGCAGTTGGCCATGTTGGGTAGATCGATCAAAGCATCAAGCACACATGCCTGTGATGAAGGCGTGAGGTCTTTGAAATAGGAATGGAAGATTGCATGGGCACGACAATGTGCCCGTGACTTTGATAGTTCTTTCCTATCCACACGATGGGCACCCAAAGGAGGGGGGGTGGGTTCTTGTAGAAGAGAAAGGGACTCAGGAAGGGCGGGTTCATGTGGATTATCTAAACTAAGGGGTAGTGGGGGGGGGACGTGGTGGAGGGAGAGGAAGTGGAAGAGGAGGAGCAAGGCTTGGATCATCTGCCAACAGAAGGTGTTGCTTGTTGACGTGCTCTTCACTCTCTCTTTCTCATCATCACGAGCTATCTTTTTCCTCTCCTCCTCTTGAACTTGGTGGACGGGGGGAAGTCTAGTCCTATCACATTTCCGACTCCTACAAATTTGAGAACCCATTCTCAAGGAAGCTAACAGAGAAAAAATTATAAAGGCTCAATGATGGGATAGTACTAGAGATAAGTGTGGGATAGTACTAGAGATGTGTGATTATATAGGAAAAATAGGTTATCCACTTCAAATGTCATTGGATTTCCTATCTAAGATTGATTGGATAATTAAGCTAAACATAAAGATAATTAAAGATAAACTATTATCCACTTAAAAATCAATATTATTAATAATATTTATTAACAAGTCTAAATATTTATCATTACTAGATATATAAATATATCTTTTATTTTATAATTATATAATTACTTTTTTTTATAATGTATTTTTTTTTCAAATTTTATTCAAAGGTTTATTCTACACAAAATATTTTCAAGAAATAGTAAACTTAAAAATGTATTTTTTTAAATTGAATAATATGAACTTTAATAATAATATTATTGATCTAATTCTAAAATATAATCCTTTAAAATTAGTGATTTTAAATTCTTTTATTTAATAAGTTATATATATTTTATTATTTAAAATTCTATATTCTATTTCTCTAAATTACTAAATTAACTTTTTCAAAAATATATTTAAAAAAAAAAGGGAGGTGGGAAGGAGGTGCCACGTGTCACATGTGTGCATGACATGTGGCATTCTCTTGACATGTGGCACTATTATGGTTGATGTGACAATTCCATGATATGGCATGCCATGTCACCAAGTGCGAGGTGGCATGCAAAGGTGGCAAGAAGATGTAGCATTAATGATGACTAGGATGATGAGGTGGGGAGTCAACTAGGTTGACCATGTTGATATGGAGGGTGGAGGTGGCAAGCTACTTATGTGGATCCTCTCGAAGCTCATGTGGACATAAAGTGGCATGCATATATAAGATTTGTGCCTACCCAGGCCTCACACATGGAATGATATCTAAGCTTTGAAGTTTACCAAGCCTAGATTTCCAAACCTAACTAGGATTGGTTTTAGACTTGAAAAGGGGAGAGTGGACACAATATGGGAATTTTCACTTTTGGGAGGATTGAAAATGGACCTTCCCATACTCAAATTAAGCCAAATTTTTTTTAATAAATTCATGGCAACAAGCGTATTGATCCCTAGAGTTTTTAGATTGAAAGATTCAATATTTAATTTTCTAGAATTAAATTACAATTGATTTAATGGGCCTCTGACAGTCATAGCAAATTTTCCAAAGTAAATCTAGAAAAATCCAACCGTTAGATTTGTAATTTTACCTTATACCCACATTATACTAATGTTTCCCAATCTAACCATCACTAGATCCATACAATTTGAGAATTTTAAATGGTAGATGTGGTGGGAGGATAAAATAGTATGTTTTTTAATAATACATTTTAAATAATATAGAAAATAATAGAACACATCAAAAATTACTCCATAAATCAAGTTAATCTCTATGTTATTTGTATTTGTGATATGCAAAGTGGGAACATCATATGAGTAATAATGTAAAAGCTATAGGCAATTTACTCAAATTCACTATACTTGTCTAAACCTTCGACAGGGTCTGTATACAATTTTGGTTCCCAAAGAAAAGGGGATTTGCAATTATTGGATATTCGATCAGATTATAGTTTTAGGTGCCCAACTTTGCATATGATGTTTCATTGGAAGACCTTGAAGTGAAACTCCTTGGCTAGCTAGGAGAGATTGGTTATTCTTCTTGAAAAATTGCCTGTTTTTTGGCTAAAGCCAAGGGCGCCCACTACATAAAACTAGATAACCTCATCTTGCAACCACCCTGTGATGAGATGTGGATATGGGTAGATGCAAGTGGATGAGATGTGATGAGAATAAATGTAGAAAGATATGATGAGATGGAGAATGATGTGATTGGATGAGAATGATGAAGGACGATCGGAATACATATGATTGGACTTGGATTACGTAATGTGGATTGATGTGGAACAATGTGGAAAGACGAGAGTTTGTTATAGATACTGCATTTATGACCTATTTTTAAATGACTGTTTTATGTCAAGAATGCTGGGAAAGCATTTGGACCGTCTTGTGAATGAGGTCGTGGAGACCTAAGTGATAAAGTTGCAACAGCTGATGGAGAGTCAACGGAGGACGTCTCGTGTAGCAAGGTCGGCCGAGGTCTTGATAGCCTCAGTTTGTTTTAAATGGTGGGCTTCCGGTATGGTGGATGAGGGACCAAGGAAGCAGCCTATGAGTGCAGCGCCGCTAGGTGACCTGCGAAGGATCTTAGAGGGTGCTGACCATACGGTGCTCGGGCTCTGGGTCACTGAAGATACCCACGTGTGCATCTAGGAAGATATTGGAACAAGGAGTAAGAGTTGTTTTTTGAATTCGGGCATGGATATGGTTGATTGACCTTGCTGGTCCACCTCAACAGATTAGTCCATGGCTCTTTTATATGGATCTATTGGTTGATCTTGCTGATCTTCAACGGAGAATCCATCTGGATTTTTATAAGTGAATATATTACCAGGTACTATGAGCTAGGAACTATCGAAAAGGCCCCTGAGTGGACAGGTGGTGAGTGTTCTGGTTACCAATGATGCCATAGGTACACCGATGAAGGAATGATTGGAAATTAGAATTCAACCAAATATTTTGGAGGATTATGATCAGTGATACTATGGTTTCATTAAAAGATTGTTTTAAAGTCAGCTGAATCTGTGAAATAGGCAATTTCATATTGGGTGTGTAAGTGGTGTGACTATCTTGAAGTTTGCATGAAGCGCCGGCTAGGGGGCTTGGGAACTCTTTTTCCTGGTACCCGGGACAAAACCTAACCAAATTCCTAATTGGATCCCATCACTACAGTGGTGGGTAGTTGGCTAACCCATGGGATTGGATGGGGTTAGGCTCTGGACTCTGATGGATCCCTAAAATGAGACTCAATTCTGTTATGGTACGATACATGAAGTAAATCCCGGACAGTCCTTATTCTATGGAAAAGAATCAACGGCTGTGCCTCTCGATGAGGAAAAAAGTGTTGGTCTCTAGTGCAAGTCTTTTCCTTGATCTGACCAAATGACTTACGGGTCGAATCAGTTTGGTTAGTGATGACCTTGACTACATTAGAATAAAAATATTCTAGAGGAATCGCCCGTGTTTTCTGGGCGAGGAAAGTTTTTTTTGTTTCGGATTTGGAAGAACCGAGGGATTAGTCTCTTGTCCAGATTTCCGTGGGCAAGGCCCCGAGTGAGAGGCTCTGCCCTACGCAAGAAGTGCTACTTCCACCACTGCTAACAACCCCGAATTCATTGCGTGAAGGGGGCAGGGATCTTTCATGGGGTGCTTACAATTGCAAGGAAACTTGGTTCCTCCATGCTAGTGCAAGCTCATACACATGTTGGACGATAGCCACCAAACCTTCCTCCTTATTTTTCTTGAACCTAAGTAACTCACCCTTCTAAAATGATGATTGAAAACCCCTCGATCGAACATAATGTGGACAACCACCAAACCTTCTTCCTTCATTTTCTTGAACCCAAGTAACTTATCCTTTTAATGATGATTTAAAACCCCTCGATCAAACACAATGTGGACCATATGCGCTTGATTGCATGAAATCCTAGGCACCCTTACAAAAGCTTGTTCCTACTCATTCCCCATTTCATCCTTTGTGTTGTGTAATAGGAGCTCTTCAATCTCCTCCTTTGGTCTTCTTTAATAAAGCCATAATTTAATGATGAAGAGAGAGCGAGACAAAAAGAGTTTAGGAAGGAAGACAAGATAGAAGAGAGATTAGCTAGGAAAGATTTACAGATGAAATAATGTGTAGAGAAAGAAAGAGAGAGGGGGAGAGAGAGAGATTGGGGAGGAAGTGAGGAAGACGGCTTGGGGAGGAAGAAGATTAGTGGCTATGGAGGAAGAAGATTAGTTTCTATGGAAGTGGAAGATTAGTGGCTATAGAGTGGTAGAGAGAGTAAGAGAGGTTAGGGAGAAAAATGATTAGTGCCTTTGGAGAGGTAGAGAGAGAAAGGGAGGAAGAGAGTTAGAGAGCTTGGGAAGGGAGAATTTAGGGGTTATGAAAGGGGAGATTAGCAAGAGGGTAGTTAGTTAGAGGTTTTAGGAGCTTCAAAAAGAGAAGAAGAGCTTGAATTTGACCATAGAATATTTTTGGGGTGGTTTTGGAGAGAAATGGAACGGAACATTTTGGGGCTTAGAGCTTGGAAAAGAGAAGTAGAGGTTGAAAAATCACTTTTAGACCATAGGATATTTTTTTGGGGTGGTTTTGGAGGAAAATGGGAACATTTTGGGGGCAGTTTATTTTTTTTCTTGGTTTTTTGGGCTTTTTGGACGCATGAAAATTGAAAGCCTAACCCCCCACTTTTCAAGTGGATAGAATGTGCACACTCCTCTTTTTTTGTTGGTACATTCCTAATGAGATGTTAATTAAAAGGACCCTTTTAGAGTTCAAATTTCTCCTGATGGGACCATTTTGGGAGTAGTTACATTTTTTATTTTTTAAGGCTTTTTGCACACATGAAAATTGAAAGCCTAACCCCCCCCACTTTTCAAGTGGATAGAATGTGCACACTCCTCTTTTCCTATTGGTACATTCCTAATGACATGTTAATTAAAAGGACCCTTTTAGAGTTCAAATACCTCGTAATGTGCCCTAGTATGTGTCAAAAGTTGTTTTTCTCATGTTTAGGTGGTCAATTCACTACGTGATTGTAGTTGTTGAAGCCATCCATGAATTGAGATAGTTTTGGAAGACATTCATGGTCAGAAAGAGGACAAGGTGTTGTAGAGGTGGAATGGGATCATAACATATGTATAGGTACTCTACTACATGATAAAAGGTGTTTTGAGCCTATCTAGATGGTCAATCCCTATACCTTGGAGCCATTGAAGCCATCCATGGATAAGAAGAGCACGCGACTTACGCTACACCCTCCAAGGCTCTCTCTCTCTCAGGAAGCCATACTTGATCATGCATTGATTGAGTGCTGTGAAGTATACACAGATGTAGATGAAGGGAAGCCATCCTTGACCATGCACTTATCGAGTGGTTAGTAGACTACATAATTGCAAATCTTATTGGTCTTCTTCTTAGGGATGACCAGTATCGGAGATAGCCATTGTGAATGCTCAATGGGCGCAATGACCCAACTTCTTACATCTTATCCATAATTATTTCTTTGACATAATGAACATCTTTGTTGACATAGTGTAGATCTTAAAAGTGAATATCTCATTGCCATAATGGGTTATATTTCCCTTCATGCAGCTCACTTGCCATTAGATGGGTTCATGAAAGCATCTCATACCCAATCCATTATCATGAGGAAGCCCTAATTAAATGAATATGTTTTGGGGTACTGGATGCAACTTAATGTGGAGTTTAAGGTCATGGGTGTGAATCCCACCTCGAGCATTAGACATTTATTTCCCCCCACATTAAACTTAGAAAGAGTTCAAGGAGTCCCAATGAGAGAACATGTGCAGAGGTGCAAGAATTTGTGTGCACGAGTGTAAGAATGTGCACTGTGCACACCCAAGAAAGAATATGAACTTGGACAATCAAAACAATACGAGCTCAAGGTACAAACCTTCTATAAGGTTTTCATAGAGATGACACTCAGGAAGAGAGTGCAAGAATGTGTGTAGAAGCGTAAGAATGTGCATTGTGTGCACCCAAAAATAAATGATAAATGTGAGCTGAAGGTACGACCCCTCAAAGGTTGAGAGAGATATATTTTCTTAAAAGTAACACATCAACGTGAAGGCTTGCTTAAAGAAGTGAAGCCTTTTGTGGGAAGTGAAGGCTTGAAGGGCCACAAGCGCGTAGTCTAGTGGTAGAATGGTTAGGTCCCATTATGGGGCCGCCAGTGAGCTATGTGGTTGTTGTGAGCTGATGAAGTAATCCACTCTCCCACTAAATATCTCGTCTTTGTAAGCCAATGGAGTAATCCACTTTCCCATGAAATATCTCATATCGCAAAAGGGCTCTAGGTAGATTTTGGGGTTCTTGTGTACGTGGCACCCCCGTGGAACGTAGGCCCACCACAGTCGGTCAACCATAGCCCGTCACCAAAATTTGCTGTCGGTGCTATTTTTACTTGCATGCAAAGTAAACATTAGGTAGTTTCAGGGTTGACGACTACATGTGTCGGGTCAGATCGTGAGGGTCCTTTCACATACTTTTGCATGCTCACAGATTTCGAATCGTGCTGCCTGATTCGAAATCATCCCTCCCCTCCTCTGGTTCATTTGGCGCCCGTCCCCTTCGCTCCCGTTTTTGCCCCTCCCCTTTGCTCCAAGCTTCCCCTTTTCTGCCCGTCCCCTTTGCTCCAAGAAGACGGGAAACTATGTGTGTTCCACCTCAGAGACGCCGGAGAAAAAGTAATGGCCGCATCTAAGCCCATGTCGGCTGTGAATATGCCCATCTCTACCAAGCATGGAAAAGCACCCGTTTCTGCTACACGTGGCAAAGGAAAACACATGCGGCAAACCCCCAAGGGGAAGGGTGCAAGGCCATCCAAAAATACAAAGAGAGGTGAACGCATAAGGCCATTCCAAACTCCACCGGCCGGCAAGTCAACAATTCTAGATGAAAGCGTGATTCCTGATGACATTGGTGGCTATGGGGTCAAAAAGGGATTGTCGGACGATGAAGCATATATCGTTTGGAGGTACTTTGATGAGGTTGGCTTTTAGACTACATGCTCTTGTGTCTTTCATTACTTGTTTCTTGTGTAATTTGGCGATGGGCGTGTTTGTATGGACACTTGTCGGTGTGGAGTCCATTGTTGTGTCAACATGGAGATGTACTTGTGTATGGTGTCCATGCATGTGTCTATGTGCATGGGTTTGTGCTTGTCTATGTGCATGGGTTTGTCCATTCATGTGTGTGGGTGTCCATACATGTGTTTATGTATGTGTACATGTGTGTGTGTCCAGCCATGTGTGCATGTGTGTGTTCCATGCATGGGTCCATGTGTGTGTCCACACATGTGTGTGTGCATGGCTGTCCATGCATATGAGTGAATGTGTTTGCATGTGTGTCCATGGCTATCCATGCATGTGTTTGTGTCCTCAGTCGCCACCACCTGCGCTTCCTTTGTATTCCCGGCCTGCTGTCGACGTGTTCCTTCGCGACTTCACTGCCAGCGTTCTGCCAGCTCTCTGTCTTCCCACTGCAGTCGGCGCCACCACCTGCGCACACACAGAGGCCGCTCCCTCTTTGCTTGCGTCAACGACTGCAGGCGACCCTCTCTCACTGACGACCCCCAGGGCGGCAACCTATTCTTCGCTGAATCACCAGGACTATCTTCTCTCTCAACGAGGCAGCCTGTCGATTCTTACCCGGAGGCCCCACTTCACGTAGGCGGCTCCCCCAGTAGCTCTGCACACTCTAGTCGTCGCCCTTCAGCACCTCTCTATGCTCACACCTGCAGAGCTGCTCCCTTCTGTGATACAGTCGACTTCTCCCCCCTCTATAGCCGGCCACACGGCGGCCCTTCACGTTTCTACCTTTCTTCGCCTGCAGCTACGTATCACCCCCCTTTCCACGCCTTCGCCAACCTTCTACCATGTGGTGGCCGCAGCACTGGCATCAAGGCAAAGTTCCACGTGGTCTCCTCTGTTGGCCACTTCAATAATATTATTTTTTTCTATTTTGCCTAAAAGATGGCCACCATCTATGCTTTCACACCAATGCTCAAAGCTACATCCTCCCAAACCTTCCTTTCCACACTATTTACAAGGCTACCTTGGCCCTTTAATCATTAATTGCTCCCCACGCTTTCCACACACTTGAATACAGCTTCGAGGGCCCGTTCATTTAAAGGGACACATACACAACCAAGATGCCGAACGCTGATATCTCACATAGGCCATGCATCCATATATAGACAAGCTCAAAATATCTCTCAGAAAAACGCCTGACAATCTTCATGGTGAGAAAGAGGCCAAGGTGTTGTAGAGGTGGAATGGGATCATAACATATGTATAGGTACTCTACTACATGATAAAAGGTGTTTTGAGCCTATCTAGATGGTCAAGCGCTATACCTTGGAGCCATTGAAGCCATCCATGGATAAGAAGAGCACGCGACTCCCGCTACACCCTCCAAGGCTCTCTCTCTCGGGAAGCCATACTTGATCATGCATTGATTGAGTGGTGTGAAGTCTACACAGATGTAGATGAAGGGAAGCCATCCTTGATAATGTAATTATTGAGTGGTCAGAAGTAGGCTATACAATTGCAGATCTTATCGATCTTCTTCTTCTTAGGGAGATGACCAGTATCGGAGATAGCCATTGTGAATGCTCAATGGGCCCAACTTCTTACATCTTATCCATAATTATTTCTTTGGCATAATGAAGATCTTTGTTGACATATTGTAGATCTTAAAAGTGAATATCTCATTGCCATAATGGGTTATATTTCCCTTCATATGCAGCTCACTTGCCATCATGAGATGGGTTCACGAAAGCATCTCATACCCAATCCATTATCATGAGGAAGCCCTAATTAAATGAATATGTTTTGGGGTATTGGATGCAACTTAATGTGGAGTTTAAGATCATGGGTGTGAATCCCACCTCGAGCATTAGACATTTAATTCCCCCCACATTAACTTAGAAAGAGTTCAAGGAGTCCCAGTGAGAGAAGATGTGCATAGGTGCAAGAATTCGTGTGCACGAGCGTAAGAATGTGCACTGTGCACACCCAAGAAAAAATATGAACTTGGGCAATCAAAACAATACGAGCTCAAGGTACAAACCTTCTATAAGGTTTTCATAGAGATGAGACTTAGGGAGAGAGTGTGTGCACAAGCGTAAGAATGTGCATTGTGTGCACCCAAAAATAAGTGTGAGCTCAAGGAACCAGCGCTCAAAGGTTGAGAGAGAGATATGTTTTCTTAAAAGTAACACATCAACCCTTTTGGAAGTGAAGGCTTGCTTAAAGAAGTGAAGCCTTTTGTTGGAAGTGAAGGCTTGAAGGGCCAGGGGCGAGTAGTCTAGTGGTAGAACGGTTAGGTCCCATCACGGGAGCCGGGTGGGTTATGAGCTGATGGAGTAATCTACTCTCCCACTAAATATATGATATCTTTGTAAGCCGATGGAGTAATCCACTTTCCCACTAAATATCTCATGTCGCAAAAGCCACAAGCCTTTTCCATTTGACCGAGTCGCGCTAGCAAGCAAGGGTCGCTTTGCGTGGGAGATGCGTTAGTGTGATGAAGGGCCTGACGACAGAAGTAGAGTGCAAACGATGAAGAAAGACGTTCGAAACGATTAAGAAATTATAGATTCCCTTCTCTCGTGATGGAGTAGTAGAGACCGGAGACTGCCCTCGCTTATAAAATCACAGTTCCTCTCCTCGATCTGCAGCAATAACTCATCACTGTCTACTTTACCTTAGCCAGCCAGTTCCCTATCATTGTATTCCAGAATGGCCGCCGCCGCCGCCGCCGCTCACTCAACTAAGCCGCACGCAGTAGCCATCCCCTTGCCCGCCCAAGGCCATATCAACCCGCTCATGCGCTTTTGCAAGACGCTGGCCTCCCATGGTTTCCTCATCACCTTCGTGAACATCGACCCCATCCACCAGCGCATCGTCCAGCTGGAGGAGGAGCCGCACCCGCCTGCCAAGCACGTAGATGAAAAGCAAGCGCCGCCGCCCAGCAATATACGCCGAGCTAGCATACCTGTCGAGGGGGTGGACCTGGCCAATGATTTCCGGATGAGTATGGCGGACTTCCTCGAGGCGATGCAGGGGTTGAGTGGTCCCATCGCGCAGCTGGTGGAGCACATCAACAAGGAAGGCCCCCCTGTCACGTGTGTTATCTCCGACATCTTCATGTCCGGTCCGGCACAGAGGGTGGTTGACAAGTTCAACCTCCCGAGGATCGTTATGTTCCCGTCCAGCCAAAGCCTGAACCTCCTCCTGCTCCACATCCACAACGGCCTCATCCCCTTGGAAGACGGTAAGCTAAAATTTCCTTTCGTTGCTCCAGTCACAATTAGTTACATCGTCATTGTCTCTGATCACGACATTTGCCGGCTCTATATATTTGGCAGCAATGCACGCCAGCATCCATCGAGAGAGGCCAGCAGATCTCTTCCGCAAGGACCTTCCAGGCCTTCCCGCGCTCCGCAACGCTGACATGCCATCAATGAAGCATGTAGTGGACGACACGGAGCAATCCTACCCTGCCATTCTTCGAGCGTGCCGGATAGCCTACGAGAGCGCCCACACCATCGTCGTCAACTCCTTTGAGGAGCTCGAGGCCCCGGCCTTCCAAGCCCTGCCCCACCACCTGCGACGGCCCTGCGCCATCTACGGAGTGGGCCCGCTCATCGAGGAATTGGAGGGGGAAAGCAGCACCAGCCTGTGGAAGGAAGAGGACCAGTGCTTGCAGTGGCTCGATGAACAGCCGCCACAGTCCGTGCTCTACATCTCCTTCGGCAGCATCACGCTCCTCTCCAAGCAGCAATTTGAGGAGCTGCTTGCCGGCCTGGAAGCCAGTGGGCAGCGCTTCATTTGGGCCTTTCGCCCAGACCTCGTGGCGGACGCCTCCAGCATCCCACAAGAGTTCCGAGAAAATACCAAGGACCGCGGCTACATAGTGTCATGGGCGCCCCAACTCCGCGT
Organism: Cibotium barometz; assembly: GCF_041138505.1. NCBI lineage: Eukaryota > Viridiplantae > Streptophyta > Polypodiopsida > Cyatheales > Cibotiaceae > Cibotium > Cibotium barometz. Next base: position 52,807,502 of record NC_141047.1, on the reverse strand, counting down.
GCTCTCCCATCCCTCCGTGGGCGGCTTCCTTACCCACTGTGGATGGAACTCCACCACCGAGGCCATCTCCGCAGGGGTCCCCATGCTCTGCTGGCCCTACTTCGCGGACCAGTGGCTCGACGCCAAGTTTGTGGTGGAGGAATGGAAGGTGGGGCTCAGGTTCCAAGCCGAAGATGGCCTTGTGCGACGAAGCGAGGTGGAGAAGATGGTGAGGGCTGCAATGGAAGGCGAGGAGGGTAAGACGCTGCGGAAGAATGCTAGCAAGCTCAGAGAGGCCGCACACCGCAGCTTGCAGCCCGGAGGATCATCACACAGCAACATCCAGGCCGTCGTTAAGGCTTTCTCCTAGGTAGGCATGATTACATAAGATAATCTTGTCAGATAAGACAAACATCCATTCTTTGAAACTCGACGTAGTAGGAAAGATGATTGGTTTCTTTTGAGGGGATGCTCTCGATAGGCCTGTCTTCGAGAGACAAACATCCATACTCGAAGTACTGAGGCTCGACGTAGGAAAGATGATTGGTTTCTTTTGAGGGGATGTTCTCAATAGGCGAAAATGTTCTCTGCAATAATAGGCCTGCCTTCGATTGTTTTCTAGCAATGAACGATGAAACATCAAATATAAAAGTACTAGTACATTTTATAAAACGAGAGTGTGTGTCGTAAATTTGAACCTACAAAAAAGACAAGGAGGCATACAAGGATGAAACATCAAGTAGGGGCGGATAACTAACGAAGGAGAAATGTTTTTTCATTAATTTATGTAAGAGGCGTAATAGGAAAACCTTAAAAGTGCTAAGGTATTATTAGATTTCTTCAACCTTATTTAATGAAAGTTTTTATAACCGTCATCTCATCTCATAACCACATCAATTCCTCTCTTGTTGCGTCCCCAATAATCTCTCTCTCCCCAATAATCTCTCTCTTGCTGTCCTCTATTGTCGTCAACCTCTTGCTACTTCTCGTGATGCGGTCTTCAAAGGTACCAGTTATATGTACAATTTCCATTCAAGAGTTATATGTACAATTTCCATTCAAGTCCCCTCACTGCCCGCCTTGGCCTCGATGTCGCCCATGTCTATCTTCTACCCCGTTAGAAGACAATGACACGTAGCTACCCACACAAGGAAGGCTAAGGCTCGTGCGCATCCCCCCACGTCTCAGAGTTGATGTTCTCTTGCCACAAGCTTTTGGGGAGGGAAGTGCATCCTCTTGGTTGGGCATGTGCAACAATGTTCTCATCCTTTTGTGCCTCCTCAAAGATGATATATGGTCTCTCTTCTCAAATTTTAGGAATCTGAATCCATCGGATTTTTCCGTATTGAAAACAAAAAAATATCGATGGAGGTAAATCCCTAATTAGTGCAGTCATTTGGGAGCTCTGAATTTTCAGAGAGATAGAAGAGCCATTAGTTAGCCAATAAGATATATGTTGGAAATTATAATGAAATGAGAGAGAGAGAGAGAGAGAGAGAGAGAGAGAGAGAGAGAGAGAGAGAGCGTGAGTATATGTTGGAAAAGACAAGAGGCATACCTACAAATGGATATGCAATTATAAACAGTAGCCTATAAAAGATATTCCAAAATTCATTCTCTTTTCAAAATATAAGATATTCTAAAATTCATCAACTATAGCCTATTGCCTATAAAAGATATTCCAAAATTCATCTACTTATATATATATATATATATATTATTGTGCAAAGTTCAAAATAAGGGTATGGCGTCTCCTTTATAAACATAACCCAAAAAGTGGATTGGCCCATATCCACTTAATTTCTTTTAATCTCCAGGAGTTTCTTGGAATCTTTGAGACCAAAACTTATCATGATTGTTCTGAATTGCAAAGTCGCATTGATTACAAGTAGACATGCGTCCATAACCACATAACAAAGGAATTTTAGAGTTCTAAAATTTTCTTGCATGGCTATGCATGCGGTTGCATCTGTGCATATAGCTGCGAGAGCATAATTGCATGCATAACCATAGATGTAACCGCGTTTATAGCCATGATGTAGCCAGCACAAATTTGTGGAGGGGACACATGGGAGAGAGAGAAACAGATCAGATCTCTGCCTCTTTCTCTTTTGTTCCGTAGTGTACGCAAAAAATTGGGCTCTTTCTCACTCACACAATCATTTCTCACCCTCTCATCACACTATCATCGATCATGTGCAAGTTCTGATGCATATGTATATATTCATTGTGTAGTCAAACGTTCTATACTTAGATCTTATCCATGATTCCTCTCCATGGGAGTGGCTTATCCATTCGTCTTAATTTCATGTATTTAAATTTTTTTTTTTGTTGAAGTACATGTAAATATACATGTTTCATTGTAAGAGTTTGTTAATACAAATGATGGAATAACTTACACAATAAAATTTCAAGGTGTTAATCACTATTCATTTGGTGTGTACTTTGTTCTTCCTGTTGTGACATTCTTTTTACTTCTCTTCACAATGAGCTTCAGAATCTCCTTCCCATCTTCTAAGAAGAATTTATGTTTCACCAATGGTTGAGTTCTCGTGAGCGCAAAGTTCTTACAAGAATAAGTAGCCCACATGTCATTCTCTGGATTGCAAGCAATAGTAAATATTGGGACCCAAAAGTTCCATGTCCCACTAGAGCTTACCTCTAATGATCAGGGGGATAATTTTTATATACTTGAAGTCTCTCTTTCAAGCAATTACCTCGCAATAGTTGATGCTTCGTTAATCTCAAGCCCACAACCAATAGCCATTCTAAAAGACTTCCAACTCAATCAAACATGATAGATTTTTATAACCCCCTACAAGATTAGAACAAAACTCAGCCTCATCCACATTTGCAAGAGGAGAGGGTAAGAGCATTTTGGATACCTTTGGAGCACGAAGAACGGAAACACATTAACAAAGATTTTGTTAAATGTTAAAGAGGTTATCAATGTCCAAGAGATTCGCAGGCAATATAATGGTGATATTGCATTTGAGTTCCCACCAACCATGGGATCACGTGCAGAGATGGACTCCATGGAGAATAAGTATGATCCCCACTAGTGGTCAAAGCCACTAATTTTTAATTATTCCCTTCCCCTTGGAGTGTGTCAAAAAATCCATTGCCTAAGTAATTTGAAGTGTGTAAATGAGCTTTGCCCATGACTAAAGAACCATCTAAGATCTCAAACACATCAAATTTTAGTGGTAGCATGCTAAAAGCATCGACCAGTGGAGAGGAGTGCAATAGTGCATTTGGAAAGCTCCTTTGCCATTACTGCTCAATGCTTGCACGAGAATATAAGAGAGAAAAATAGATCAGATCTACTTCTCTCTCTCTCTTATTCTGTCCTCCCCCATTGGAGGGTGTACTACTAAGAAACCCTATTACCACGTGCATTCAAGGGTATTTAAAAAACCCCTTATCTGTGAATTTTTCATGAATAAAATGACCCCTTTTCCTTTATAAACTTACGGGTTTTTTCATAATCGATTAAAGAAACCTCTTCTGTAAACATATTTGTATAAATTTTCTTTAAAATTTTGAATTAAAAATCCCTTCTAATAAACTCACATGCTAAACTAATTTCATATATTTAGGTGCATCCCACGAACCTCCCCCTCGGCACCTCCTCGCCCTCCCCATTAAAATAAAACTAAAACTAAAATGAAAGATCCATGCCCCGTGTCCGCACAACGAATTCTAGGATGCTAGCAGCGAAAGTAGTACTTCTTGCGTAGGGCAGAGCCTCTCACTCGGGGTCTCGCCCATGGATATCCGGACAAGAGACTAATCCCTCAGTTCTTCCAAACTTGAACCCAAAAAAACTTCCCTCGCCTAGAAAGCACGGGCAATTCCTCTGGGATAATTTTATTCTAACGTAGTCAAAAGCCTTAACTAACCAAATTGATCCGACCAAACCCATAAGTTTCATGGTTAGATCAAGGAAGAGACTTGCACTTGGATCATAGAGTCCGACACTTTTTTCCTCATAAAGAGGCACAACCGTTGATTCTTTTCCATAGAACAAGGGTTATGTGGGATTTACTTCAACTATCGTAACTTAACAGAATTGAGTCTCATTTTAAGTCGAGCCTAACCCCATTGAATCCCATGGGTTAGCCAACTGCCCAGCCACTATAGTAATAGGATCCATTTAGGAGTTTGGTTATGTTTTGCCCCGGGTACCAGGGAAAAGAGTTCCCAGGCCCCCTAGTCGGCGCTTCAAGAAAACTTCAAGATAGTCACACCACTTATACACCCAATATGAAATTGCCTGTTTCACAGGTTCAGTTGTCTTTAAAATAATCTTTTAATGAGACCATAGTATCACTAATCATAATCCTCCAAAATATTTAGCTTGAATTCTAATTTCCAATCATTCCTTCATTGGTGTACCTATGGCATCATTGGCAACCAGAACGCTCACCACACCTGTTCGCTCAGGGGCCTTTTCAATAGTTCCTAGTGCATAGTACTTAGAAATATAATCGCATAAGAAAAATCCAGATGGACTCTCTGTTGAAGATCAGCAAGATCAACCAACAGATCCATATAAAAGAGCCATGGACTCATCTGTTGAGGACCAACAAGGCCAATCAACCAGATCCATGCCTGAGTTCAGAAAACAATTCCAACTCATTTTTTCATTTTCTTCCTCGACGCACGTGTGGGTATCTTTGGCAACCCAGAGCCCGAGCACCGTATGGTCAGCACCCTATAGGCTCCTTTCGCAGGTCACCTAGCGCTTCACTCATAGACCGCTTCCTTGGTCCCTCATCCACCGTACCGGAAGCTCACCATTTAAATTGAACCGAGGCTGGTCAAGACCTCGGAGGATGACCTTGCTACGCAAGACGTCCTCCATTGACTCTCCGTCAGCTGCTGCTGCTGTAGCAACTTTATCACTTAGGTCTCCAAGACCTCATTCACAAGATGGTCAAAATGCTTCCCCAGCATTCTTGACATAAAACAATCATTTAAAAACAGGTCATAAATACAGTTTCTAAAACGAACTCTCATCTTTCCACATTGTTCTACATCATTTCTAGTTAAACCACATTCTTCTACATCAATTCACATGGCTTATAATTTCCATCCAATCACATCATATTACATCTCATCACATCTATCCACATCTATTCTCATCACATTACATCACAACATATCCACATCACATCTTATCCATTCATATCACATCACATCCATCTACATTTATTCAAATCCACATCACATCCACATATCATCACATCACGTTCACATCTATTTACATCACTTCACATCCATTCACATCTACCCAAAGTTCACATCACATCATATCACATCTCATCTATCCATATTATATCTCAACCATTCATATATAACTAGATCCACATCACATCACATCCATTCACATCTCATTACATCACATTCATATTTCACTTCATCTCACCACATCCACTCACATCTCATCACATCCATTCACATGCATCACACCCATTCACATCCCACATTCATCTACATCTCGTCACATCCATCCTTATCTTATCACATCTCGTTCACATCACATCACATTCATTCCATCCACATCTATTCATATCACACCACATCCATTCACAGCTCATCACATTCATCCGCATCCATTCATTCATTCACATGCACATCTATCACATCACATCTCATTCTCATCCATCTACATCGCATCACATCCTTTCACATACCATCACATCTCATTCACATCCTTTCACATACCACCACATCTCATTCACATCCATTTACATCGCACCACATCCTTTTACATACCATCACATCTTGAGCATCACATTCACATCCACATCCATTCACATCACATCACATCTCGTCCATATCTCATCACATTCACATCCACGTCCATTTACATCACATCACATCTCATCCACATCTCATCACATTTACATCTTCTCACATCACATTCACATCTTATCACATCCACTTTTAGTACCGTTTTCTACTTACGATACTGATAGGACCTTTCTAAGTTTTTGCCAATTGCTTGGCCTAGTTAAAGGTACTTTTTCTCGATCCCATTGAATCTATGTATCAGAGTGTTGTTGAAGGTTTAAAAAGGAAAAATAAACCTTATCAGAATTGAATAGTAAAAACTCAGAAAGAGCATTTAAGTATTGTATTTTCATTCCTTAAGCTTCATTAATGAGAAATAATTCTTAACTTCATTACCGAGAATTAATTCTAAACTTCATTAATGAGAATTAAGTATTGTATTTTCATTCCTTAAGCTTCATTAATGAGAATTAATTCTAAACTTCCATTTACTCATTGGATTCTCGATCCTGCCAGGGATTCCAGATTCTCTTTTCTAAATAAGAAATATCCAAGTTTTCTCAATGGATATTTTCATATTTCTCAAATTTCTCAAGTAAAATATATCCAATATTCTTCTTTTTGAGTAAAAGATTCATGGGATTTATAAAAATCAATTCTACCCATATTTTCCAATAAAAATATTATTACTCAAAATTCCACTTTTGATAAATACCCATAATTTGAATTATGCCAAAAATTCCTCTTTTACCATTTAATTACTTGGATCTCAAATATCATGGAAATTTCTCTTTTTGCATAAAAATAAATTTACCAAAAATTCATCTTTTACCATTTAATTACGTGGATCTCAAATATCATGGGAATTCCTCTTTGTATAAAAATATTTTTACCAAAATTTACTCTTTTCTCATAATCAATTAATTATGCATAATTACAAAAAAAATATTTCTCATGAATATGATGAAAATCATTCTTTTGCATAGGATGTCAAATCCTAGAATATGGTAGGAAGTCCTCTTTTAGCATTATGCATAAAAATAAGATATGTATTATTTTCTAAAAATTTTACAATAGCTTTGCTGCTATTACTGATAATTCTTAAATTTTCTTAAAAGAGTAAAAGCTTGTAATGAAAATATGATAGTAGTTCCTCTTTTATGCTTAAAATTACACTATGAATTTAATTATGATTATCCCACTAGATTAAGCTAATTTCATTATTTCTCTTTTCCCAAATTGATAGGATAATCTATTTCTCATTTAGAATCACTCAAAGTAGTTTTTAACTACTTATAAATAATCTAAAAGAAATAACCATTATTTTGTTACATAAAATCATAAAAATACCATTTTCTTAATCTTTAGCTTATCAAGCCTAGAGTTTAGCTTTGAATTAAGAGACTATCATTGAGAAGCATCCTTTTTCAAGGGATTTAGCCATAAAGATGGCTATTCTTTTAGAGAGAGAGATTTACTTAAAGAAAGCATTACAAATAAGCATAAAGATTAACTTTCTCTTAATTAAGTATTAAGATTTTAAGGGAAAGCTTGATTTTAATTAAAACAATTATATAGAAAGCTTATCAAGCTTGAGAGGGGTTGAGAAGAAGAAAGTCATTAAGAGAAATTGAAAAAAATCATAAAAATTGATTTTATCTCCAAGTTTGGCTTGATTCTCTAATTGCAGTGAAGCCCCTAACCAATCAGTTGGTCCACCAAGAGGATAAGGGCAACTCCAAGAGTTGTTGTAGAGAGAGAGAGCTCCAAGCTCCCAAGAGAGAGGAAAATTTAAGGGATAATAGAAAATATAATTATTTTAATACTGGCATAGTATAGCTCTAATATTATTTTAATATAATACTGGCATAGTGTAGCTCTAATATTTTATTATAAATAACTGAGGATCTATTTATAGGTGAGGGAGGCCACTAACCAAGTCCAACTGGGTTCTAGAATTTTCTAGGTTCAGTTTGACTCAATTTGGATAAGATTTAGACCAGTTTGGCTCCCTTTTTGATTTGTTTTGATCCCGGAGAGAGGAGAGATTTGTTTTGAACCTACAAAAAAGACAAGGAGGCATACAAGGATGAAACATCAAGTAGGGGCGGATAACTAACGAAGGAGAAATGTTTTTTCATTAATTTATGTAAGAGGCGTAATAGGAAAACCTTAAAAGTGCTAAGGTATTATTAGATTTCTTCAACCTTATTTAATGAAAGTTTTTATAACCGTCATCTCATCTCATAACCACATCAATTCCTCTCTTGTTGCGTCCCCAATAATCTCTCTCTCTCCAATAATCTCTCTTGTTGTCCTCTATTGTCGTCAACCTCTTGCTACTTCTCGTGATGCGATCTTCAAAGGTACCAGTTATATGTACAATTTCCATTCAAGAGTTATATGTACAATTTCCATTCAAGTCCCCTCACTGCCCGCCTTGGCCTTGATGTCATCCATGTCTATCTTCTACCCTGTTAGAAGACAATGACACGTAGCTAGCCACACAAGGAAGGCTAAGGCTCTTTCTTCTCCCCTTTTTTGTGTGTGCACCAGATCTCTTTCTCTCTCTACATCCTCTCTCTAAAATGCCCTGCACTCCTTCTCCATGAAAAAAAGGTTCTTTCTCTACTCCAAAGGCCATAGCTAGCAGATCTGTACTCCTAAATGAGCCTTCTCTCTCTAAACCCACAGTAGTAGCCATGGCTTGCAAGGAAGAAGCTTACCATGAGCATTCTTTCTACAATACTTGGTCCTCTCTCCATAGTAGCCATGACTTGCACAGAAGAACCTTTCCATGATGTATTCTCTCTCTATAGTGCTTAGCAGCCATAGCTTGCACTAAAGAAGCTGCCCATGATGCATTGTCTCCTTTGCATTTCCTTCTCACCATTGCCAATCCTCTCTATGTTTCTTTGGCTCCCTTTGCGGCTTCTTTCTCTATCCACAATGCAGCTCTAGAGAAGTAACCCTCATCTCCATTCTTTCCATTATTTTTTGATTCCATATCCTGCTCCTTCCACTCCTATTCAACCCAAGCTTACAAGCCTACTTTCTTGTAGATGGCACTACAAGGCATCACCAATAAGCCTTCTAAGTTCCGCCTTCAGGTTGATTTGGAGATAGAATATGCAACCCTACGCAGTAGGCATGTTGCACCTAATATTTCATACAATGAGCTTCGAATGCAAGGAGCAAAGGCCATTGATCTTTGGATTGATAGAAATCTTTATCCACCAGATCCAATATCTGGTGCCCCTCCACCATCCAGAAGCATTACAATATTTTTGAAGTTTGTTGGTGATAGTTTCAATGGCTGTCTTGGCTATTGTAGGAGATTACATATGTTGTGTGGCTAGATGAGGCAGCTGGAAAGAGGCAAACACAATTTGCCTTCGACCAGCTTCAAGCGGCATCGACTAAGCAGATCAATAGTTTGATGCAGAGGATTAAAGAGCTCTTAGAGGAGCTTGAGGTACAGAAGAATAATTTAGCGGATCGTGTGCGCACAATGGATCAATTTACCGATAATTATGTTCGTCTTCAATACTCCACTCGTAATCTTCGGCGTCGTGTTCACCATTTCACTCACCTTCCCATTGGATATCACGCAAGGCAAAGAAAACGTAAAGCTGTTGGGTTACTTTCTAAGAGAGGAGGCACATGCAAGAGGCGTATTCAAACAACCTGGTAAAAAAATTTGTAGGAATTATAGCAACTTTGAGAAGCAATTAATGAATAAAGCATCTCTCATGGGTGACTCTTGCGATTGTAGGGCATGTGCAGCAGCTGTACTAGGACGTAACAACGCTGAGGACAATGTTAATGTCTCCCTTCTTCAACATGTCCTTCAGGAGAAGGATATCATGGAAATGATAACAGGTTCTAGTAATGATAAGCTGCGGGAGACCCTTCGTCGACATTTCTTGAAGGAATTCAAAGAAATTGTCACACCCAAAGAGATGCTTGATATATGTGACTCAGCAAGTATTAGCCAGAAAGGTTACAGAGCAATTTACAGGTCAATCACTTTAGGGTTGCGAGCAAAGGGAGGTACAAAATCCTTGCTTCCAACACTTTATAGCTTACAGATGGCAAAGAAGTGTGCTAATGGTGATATTGCATCCATGTTTAATGGGTACAAGTGGGTGGAGGATATTATGCCAATGCCAACAAACAAACCCTTTGAATACAATGCATATAACAATGTCTACATTGACATGAAAGTGTTACAAAAAGCAATGATTCAGTACTATGGCCTCACACTTGAAGAGATAGGTGGAAATGCCGTGTTTGTCTTGAAGCTAGATGAATGTCAAGTGGTTAAAGGTCAAAGACTAGAGCATGTTAGTTTAACCTTGATGAGCCGAGCACTTAGAGGAAAGCCTTTAGAGACCCAAGAGTTGGATGCAAGTCAAGACAGCAATAATAGGGGTCAAGGGCATAAGCAAGAATACTACGGCATTCAATCAGAGAAGAACATTTGGTGGCAACAAGCAGCATGGGTCCTCCCAAAAGAGAACCATGATACCTTGAGGTGGTATTTTGAACGGTCTGGCATTCAACATGTCGTCTCTTGTCAGGTCAATGGTCAAAAGCTTGATGTTCCCGGGATAGGCTGCTTTAACGTTGAATGGCACTTGGATGGCGATCTAAAAACCTTAAAGTGTATGTTGGGTTGTAAACAGGTGCGAATACTATATTCTCATGTGTTTACTGTTTTCATTCCAAGATAGCAGTAGATTCAAGAGTAAAAGGGAAACAACCTAGCAAAGGCAAAAGTCAAAAACAGGTGGGTGCAAAAAAAGCAATCGTTTTTTATGCTGAACAGAGGAAAGGATCAAAGGTATGGCATAATGGCATATTAAGTTGTGACCAGAGCAAGCCACCTAGTCGTGACCAGGAGGACAGTGCTTGGAACCCAATCTTGGACATTCCACTATGTCAAGTGCATGTGTGCACATTACATGCAAGACTCAGGATTTTGGATAAGCTATTGATGCTCCACATAAACCATGTCTGGAGCATGGAGCCCGAAGATCGACGAGAAGAGTCAATACGTGCACTAGAGGGTGTACTTTCCTCTCTTGGACTATATGCTGGAGCAGTGGTCTTGACAAAGGACAGAAAATCAAACCCTACACAAGACAACCCTAATAAAATTTGCATGGGTGGATCAAAGGCAAGACACTTGCTATCAAACCACTTGGGTTCTCATAGCCACACTAACTTTGAAATTTGGAAGAAGATATGTGATGTTACAACATATCGAGGAAATGATGCCAGGCTTGGCCTAAAACGTGCATGTGTATGGGAGGCATGTGATAAAATGGTCGATCTTCTAGAGCGACCTCACCTGGATGACCATGGTATTGAGGCACTTAAACAAGCCACTTGTAGATTTACAGAAGAAATGGTCGAGGCATGGGGAGAAACACACATTACTCACTACATGGTAATGTTATATTTCTTGTGTCCTTGTAGTATGTTCTTCATACTGTTTGTTGACTTTTTGTAATTTTCTATGTAGCATATATTGTATGCACATGGGCCATACTTTCTTGATAGATATGGATCTTTAGCACTTTGGAGCAATCAAGGCATGGAGAAATCACATTACCAAGCAAAGGTCGTGTATTTTAAGGGCACTCGCCACCATGGTGGTGGCAAAGTCAAGAGTAATGCGCTCCATGAAATGTTCAACTCGTTCTATCGCGTTCTGGTTGGCAAAAAAAGGCAAAAATCTCGCAGTAATTTGTCTCTTAGGCGTCAAATAATGAAAACTGTTAACGCAAGAAGAACTGAAGGATACAACCAATCAAATGCTAGGGAGAGACTACGGCAGTGGGTTGCAAGCAAGCGTCGGTGCGATTCCTCATGGGCTTAAACTCTCTGATTATAATCTTTTTGTGTTTTTAAATTTTCTAAAAGTTTTAAAAAATATATTTATAGACATATTTAAGTCATTTTTCATTTATAACCACCACATTTCATTTTCTTCTTTGTGCTCTACTCTCTCTTGCTCTCCCACTATCTCTCGCACACGTACATACCTAGGCCATACCAGAAGAATAGGAGCAAGACGAGCGGTTTTTCGATCAACTCGGCCCACTACCTCTATAGAAAAAAGGACAAATCTACCTATAGTAATAGAGCAAGAGGCAAAGAAGATGAGAGAAGAAGAGAAACACAGGAAGGAGGTCAAAGAAGCGCAGTGCAGGAAGGAAGCTGAAGAAGCAGAGCGTAGTAGAGAAGCGGAAGAAGAGCGGCGTCGAAAAGAAGCCAAGGAAGGTCAAGGGCAACCACCCGAGATTGTTATTGAGGCCAACACCCTAGAGCAGCTAGAGGTTATCCTACAGAACAGGGAGGTCGAGCTCTTGTCCTATGGCATCACAAAAGATATCATTGACAAAGAGTTTGCTCTTGTGAGGGCCGCTTGGGAGAAAGAAATGCAAAAGAGATAGCAGCCCAAAGAGGATGCAAGAAGGGCAAGCCAAGCACAACCGCAAGTAGCCACAACATCCAGACGTCTAGTGAAGACGTGTGGCAAAAGAAAGGGGGGCAAGTTTCGAGACCAGCTAGAAGAGGAAGAGCGTCACTACAAGGGATTGGGCTCATACCCGCGCTCCTAGCCGCTAAAAATGACTTGTGAAAAAAAGTAGCGGGCCCGTGTATCAGCGCGTGTATCATCGCAGCCAGAGACATGCGTGTAAAAGCGCGTGTATAGCACCTCTCAAACGCGCGTATACACGGGTGTATAGCCGCGTTTTTTTTTACAGACGCGTTGATACATGCGGCTATACACCCTTTTTTTTATTTTAGACGCGCTTATACACGGGTCTATAGCCGCGTCCTATTCAGTTCAAATGTCTCAGACGCGTTCATACCTGCATCTATACACGCGTTTCTTTAATTTAGATGCGCTTATACACGCGTAATTGCCAATTTATACGCGTTGATACACACGTATTTTCCAGGTTATCCGCGCAGATACACGCGAATTTTAGCAGTTCTGACGCGTTTATACACGCGAACAGAGAGCAAAAAAAAAATCCAGAGAGTGCTATTTGGTGCTTGAATACTGTTCCAGCATTCCAGCACCCAATAGCACTCTCTAGTTTAGGGTTTTTGGTGCATTAGACCATCCCATTAGACCATCCACGAAGAACATATGCACGAGGGAGATTAAGACAAGAACAACATGAATGCATACATTGTCATTACACGATTCAAGACAAACATGAATGTAATACTATCGATCAATCAATTCAATATTACTATCAAAATTTCATACATGTATACAAGGGAGTCCATATCTCGAAGTAGCCCATGGCTTGAGTTTACAAAAAAATATATACAATCACATCCTCAATATGGAATGTGATACTACAAGTCTGAGTACTACTCAGACCCAGATGATGACTCGGTGCTCCCCCCATGCTCAGATGAGCTCACATCGGTCGGAATGTCGGAGGAGTAGTGCTCACGTCCACCCTCTGCAGAGCGGCGGGGCCGGTGGATCATCAGCAGCTTGTGCCTGTTCAAGTAATATATAGTATATAAGTATATATATATGCAATTCAAAAAACCAAAACCATTCGTTACGAATTTTCAAGTACCTGTCGACCGTATGGTCTCATGGCCAACTCAAACTGCGCGTCCGTAATACGTCCCTCGGCTCTGAAGATGGCCCACGTGTCACGTCTGCTATGCCGACGAGCATACGTAGTATCGTGGGTTGTGGGCTTCCTCCCCGTAACCCGTCGCTGTATCATAATCAACACAATTTGTAAGATTAAAACAATCATAGAATCAATGAATTAAGTAAACAATCAAATAAAGTGGCAGGATACTTACGAACTCTGCCTCCCATGACTCGACGCCGCCAGATCCGAAATGCGAAGATCCAATGGTCTCCATCTGGATCCGTCGTGCCTCCACATGCTGCCTGCTCTTCACGCCACCCTCTGCTCGTTTCTTTGCCTCCTTCCACTCGCGTTTGTGCGCAGTGGCAGGTTTCTCGGCAGGATAGCCACCCGCAGCTACATTTAGCTGGTCATTGTACGCGAGTTTTTTAAGGTGAGATCTTTTATTACTTAAGATCTCCCTTATTCGCGTCCTTCCCCATACATCGGAGAATGTAGCATGTGGGGGATTGGGGTACCGACTATGTACAGCCTCTATCACTTCCCCAACTAATCGGCTATTTTGATCTTTAAATTTAATAAAACAATTTCTATATGAGTTTGATACTACCCCACGCATGTACTCCATTACCTCCCTCCCCCTCGCATCCATCACTATCCCGCCCCTATCCGTCACATCATAGCAAACTACTCTCTCCATCTCTCTCATCTCCTCCTCTTCCGAACTGTCTCCTCTAACTCTTCTCCCTCTATCTCCTCTCTCACCGCGTGCCCTACTACCTCCCCCACCTCCCCCACCTCCCCCACCAAAGCACCCGCCGCATCCTCCACTCCCACTCTTCCTACTGCTGCGGGTGGAGTCACGACTGGGGGATTATCTACGTGACGGTGGCTCTGAGGGAGCACGTGATGGTGGCTGTGAGGGTGTACGTGAGTGTGTTTGGGACGAGGTATGTCTCCTCGGTGGACGTGGAAGAGGAGAAGCTGCATGCCGTCTCGTCGGACTCGGAGGAATAGACGGCACTGGAGTGCCCTGGATACTCGCGGTAGGGGTATAGACACCAGGCAGGGAAGGAGGGGGATGGGCATACATATACTCTGTAAGCTCCACCGGGCCAGGTTGGCGCCCAAAGTGATTCATCATCTCCATCAACCAATTGCTGTACGCAAATGGATCGGATGAAGAACCTGGAATATCCATAAAGAACCTGCAACAAACATCTTCATGTACATCATGGGCTGTCTCTTGACTCACACAAACATCATCATTCAAGTCAGTTGCCTGCAAATCATGACATCTGAAACGCCGCAGTTTTCTGTCTGCAGAAACGCGTGTATACACCCGTCAAAAAACGCGTGTATACACCCGTCCAGAAACGCGTGTATATGCGCGTGAACAAACTCTACAGACAGGTTACACGCGCTTCTACACGCGTTCTTACACGCGACCTGCGAAAAAAGTTTCTCGAAAAGACCGACCCCCCGACAAAGACAGAATGTCCTTATAAAAGGACCAGCCATTGTCGCCCCTGTCAGGATGCAGTAACCCAATCGTGTGCAAAAAGACAAACCCAAAGAGCAAAGAGCAAAGTAAACAAATCTGACAAAAGAGACAAGGCACAGGACAAAGTGACTCACCTCTGCAAAAGTGAGTCCTCTCTGCTCCTTCTCTGCTTTTTTAGTTTAAACATACCGCCGCGTTTATATGCGCGTTTATAAATGCGGGTATATTCGCGTGTATGTCATTTTAGCTGCGTTTATACACGCGTTTTGCAGAAATTAGCAGCGTGAATACACACGATTTTTAAGAAGTACCCGCGTTAATACACGGAATTTTTAGGAGATAGCCGCGTCAATACACGCGATTTGGTGCTTTCATTAAAAACATATAATGATTTTGTGTTTTCTGATTTGTACACAGGATGTCATCAACCTCTTCAAGCAGTTCTGGGGAAGATGAGACAATGCGTCATCGTAATCGCGATGTGTGGTTGGGACAACGGATCAAATGTATGTGTAATCGATGTCAAGGATGCATTGTACGAGCACGTCGAATTACATTGAATCACATCTCCATGTATGGAGAATGGAATCAAACAGGTTTAGAGGTGAGTAGATGTAAATTGATGGTATTCAAATGACTCATGGTATCCAAATTAAATTAATAGAGTTGTAACATATAATTTGATAAATTGAAGCAGGATGCAGTACCACACCCTAACATGGTACCCTACGCGCGACGAGAGCACGTAAAGCATCGACGAGATGATGCTGGAGCTTCGGGATCTATTGTCAGAGATGAGTGGGAAAGGGACGACAATAGCCCTGCACCCCACGAAGTTGTGGAAGAGGAGGTGCTTGATGATATGGTGCGAAATCTTTTTAAGGATGATCCCAAAGGTATGGACGACGATGATATGGAACAAGAGCATCTTTATAAGGCTTCATCGACACCGGTGTTTGAAGGGTGCACATTCTCAGTTTTACGTGCTTCACTTGAACTACTTAATATACAAAGAGTTTATGGATGGAGCAATGCAAGTCTTGACGCATTGTTGAAGTAAGCATTCTAACTTACAAATTTGAATTAGTGGTTTAATAAGGTTTAGGATTTAAGACTAATTATAATTGATGATATTGGATGCAGGCTATTATCAAACATGCTTCCAAAGGAAAATAGACTACCCACCTCAAGAGACATAGCGAGGCGCTATGTGACATCTCCTGGAGGACTGGATTATGATAAAATACATGCATGCGTCAATGATTGCATTCTCTTTCGTGGGACGCATAAGGAGGCTCTACATTGTCCCACTTGTGGTGAAGCAAGGTACAGAACAGATATGAAGAGTTTTGATGTACCTCGTAAAGTCTTGCGACACTTTCCTATAATTCCTCGCATCAAACACATGTTCAAGTGCAAATCCATAGCAGAGCTCATGTCATGGCATTCCTCACATCGATCGGATGATGGCATGTGGAGAATTCCCGCAGACACTCCTGCTTGGAAGCATATTGAAGATGAGTGGCCCAGCTTTAAAACAGAGCCCAGAAACTTGAGACTTGGCCTGGGTATGGATGGAGTGAATCCATTTGGTTTCAAAAGCACCGCATACAGCGTGTGGCCAGTTGTGTTGGTGAATTACAACCTTCCACCATCAATGGCGATCAAGAAGGGACATCTTATGTTATCCCTTCTAATTCCAGGGAAACATAAAGTCAAGCATATGGATGTTTATCTTGAACCATTGATTGATGAGTTGGAGGAACTATGGAGAGGTGTTGCGGTGGTGGACATTAGTAGGCCTCCCTCCTCTCGACACTTCGACTTAAAAGCAGTGTTGATGTGGACAATGCATGACTTTCCAGGATACAGCGATTATTCTGGTAAGAATTCTAATTACCTCCCTACTCTATTACTATTGGCTACATATATTAATTAGACGGTTTGACTTTATTATTCTAACTTTTATTTATATTTTAACAGGTTTGAAAACATCGGGTAAACATGCATGTCCTGTTTGTGGCCCTTCGTTAGTACATGAGTATGCTGATGGTTTGTGTAAGACTATATTCGATAATCATCATCGATTTCTCCCCTCAGATCATCCTAAATATGTTGCTAGTAAGAGTAACATTCCTCCACAAACACTTCGTGCAAAAGATTGGAAGCGTATTTGGGAGTCTACAACTGTTCTTCCTCCAGATGGCATGAACAGGTATAGTGATGTTTTTTCAATCTTGTTTTGTGTAGTCTCTAATTGGATTAAAGGTCACATAGAGCAATCCCTTGTGCAGGTACTCCATTTTTTTCCGGCTGCCATATTGGACCCATCTTAAGATCAACCATCTTCTTGATCCCATGCACATCTTCAAGAATGTGGGATCTGGTATTTGGGAACATATTACTGGTAAACGAGACAATGTTAGCGTACGTGAGGACTTGCGGGTCGCAGGACGTATGCGTCAAGCTTGGCCAGGAGAGGTGAGTGGGCACGTTCGTCTTCCGCCTGCACCATGGATTATATCAAAGAAAGAGGAGAAGCAGGTAAAGCAGGCCATCATCACTTTGCGTACTCCCACTGGATGCATGAGATCATTGAAGGGAGCCTTTACAACCACTAAGAAAAGAGGCGTTGAGCAACTATATGGGTTGAAGTCCCACGATTGGCACAAGATGCTTCAAGTAAGTGTTTTCCAAGTCTTTTACGTACGTTGAAATTAAATTTTGTAATGCCATAAACCATAAATGTGCTTTTATGTGCGCAGTTCATACTACCTACTAGCATCGACCATTGTGCGAATAAGAGTTTGAAAAAATGTATTTATAAGATGGGCGAGCTTGTGAGGTATGTAAAACCCATGCTCAGATCACCCTTCATTATACCTTGCAAAATGAACGTGCATGAGGTATAACGTACTATTTATTTATTTTTCAGATATGTTAGTTCCAAAGCAATTGATCCAGCCACGTTGGATGATGCGCGTGTTATGGCAGTGGAAACGGTTTGTTTGGTAGAGGAGACTTTTCCGCGAACCATTCTCACAAGTCAACTACATCTCATTGTGCATTTAGTGGACGAAATTGCTTTATGTGGTACTGTGCATGCACGTTGGATGTTCTTCCTAGAGCGCTTCGTGAAGACCTTAAAAGACTTTGTGAGGCAAAGTGCAAGGCCTGAAGGAATCATGGCCGAGGGTTGGTTGATACAAGAGTCTCTTGTATATATTTCAGAATTTCTTGGTCAGGTGGACAGCTCTTTGCCACGACTATGGAGCAATGAAGAGGACTTGAGGATGACCTCTATTGTGCCTCAAGGAAAAGGACAGAGTAAAGTAATTGACAGAACATTGATTGATGATCTCAATTTCACTTGTATCCTTAATAGTGATGTGATGAGCAGATGGGTTACAAGATATGAGGATGCAAAGACAAAAAGGCAAGCAGAAAGAGCTCTCTTTCGGAGGCAACATGGCTCTCGGAAGGCGTACCCCAAGCATCTAGCAACACTTCCGAATGATATCCATGTTGATTGGTTGCATGAGGAAATGGAGAGAGCAGAGAGCGACGAGGGGCTGCATATCACGGCGGAAGAATGGGAGTATGCACGAGGATGCATGTCAAAGGTACATAGAACTAATGTTTTGCATTAGTTGTAAGTGATTTGCTTTTAATATTTATTCACATTGCTTACACAAATATTGCTTCTATTTTGGTCCAGTGCACTATGTTCAATGCTATATGGTGTGAAGGCAAGCATTTTTGAACACAAAGAATTGATGAAAAGAGAAATACACAAGATTGCGGTGTCATTAGTAGCTTTGAGGGAGCTAATGGAAAAATGGATGATTATTGTGGCATAATCCAAGACATATTTAGGCTTGACTTTCGTCGCTTCTTTGTGTATGTTTTGGATGTCAAATGGCAAATGAACGTGGTGGAAAAAGGGCCTGATGCAACGATAAAACGCCATGCAAGTGGATATGTAACTATTGACTCTACAAAGTTCTAGCAAACAAAGAAAGATAGGCTCGTATTGCCACAACAATGTGAGCAGGTATGCATTTTTTTACTAATGTGTTTCATGTACATATATATCTAAGCTCGCGTACCCCTTGACTTTTGATATGCTAATTAATTACTGTACTGTGTGTATTTGAGTAGGTTATCTATCTACCAATGGTGCATGACATCAAATGGTGGTACGTCATCCCTATTGCACCACGTTCCAAAGTGATGTATAATACATTCACTGATATGGAGCATATGGAGGATGTAACAAGCCGCAATGAAGATGACGTCGAACATGCCATTGAAGATGTTGTGATCGATGATCAAGAAATAAGAGATGATCATGATAATGAGGATGAGCATGCCATTTCTCATGATCATGAGAATGACCCTATCATTGAGGATGATGGTGATGTTGATGAGGATGATCAGGACATCGATACCATTATCAATGGAGTACAGAATATCGATAGTGGAATAAATTTAATCGTAGCCTTACCAATTGATCAAATGGATATTGATGTTGATCGTTTGGCAAGGATGGATCTTATTGAAGATGAGATCGAACCCTAACCAATCCGTCACTGTATGTTCTAAATTGATGACATTTCTATCATCTCATATGCATGATTTATTTTTGAATATATTTCATTGTTGTAAATGCATGTAGTGGGATTGTGTAATGATGTATACTGTAATGTACTATGAGATGGTTTAAGGAAAATAGTTTTTAATTTTGTAGTTTTTTTTAGTTTTTCTCTGCCATGCGTGTATTAATCCGTGTATAGTAGCGTGTATTTATCCGTGAGCTATGCAGAAGCTAAAATATTTGCTCCAATCATCACCCACATAAAGAAAGGCAGATTATGAGTGTGGCAGGCCTATGATTGTTACAGTTGATACTAGTCCTACTGGGATAGGATGGGCAGTAGGGCAAGATGATGAGGATGATCATAGGTATGTAACTAGATTTGGAGCAAAGGTATTAAGCTTTCGGCAACGAAAGTATCCACAGATCAAGAGAGAATTATGGGGGATAGTCACTGCTCTAAAATGTGAAAAAGAATATCTTATTGGGGCATCTGTACTTGTGGAAACTGATTGCTTGCCACTTCTTGGGATGATAGCAAGTTGTACCACTCCAGATATTGCTATGCTTAGGTGGATTGCTTATATCAAGTCACTAAACCCTGAGTTTGAGCATATTGCGGGAAAAGATAATCCAGTTTTGCAGATATGCTATCAAGAGCCAGGTATGAAGATGAGAAAGAGATGATTAGTGACATTGATGATGTGGGTACAAAGTTCTATACTACAGCATATGCAAAAGGGGATCATATTTGCCTATCAAATGCACTTGAGTCTTTTATTGAGGAAATATATGAAGGAGATTGGTTGCTTATTGGTCAATATTTGAGTACTCTGACAAGGCAAGAAAATTGATCTGACTCAGAATTTAAGAGGATCCGCAGAAAAGCATATGGTTACTTTCTAAAGGATGGGTATCTCTGGAAGCATCCTAAACAGAGGAATGCTATGCCACAGAGAGTCATATGTGATAAAGAGACTCAAGGAAAGCTTGTGAAAGAATTCCATGAGAGTCTCTGGGCTGGACATAGAAGTGTGTGGGCCACCTTTACCAAAATAAAGGAAAAATATTGGTGGAAAGGAATGTACAAGGATATTTCCCAATATGTGGAAACATGCATGGTATGTCAAATGTACTCAAATGTGCGGCATCATGATGGCTTGCAACCAACCTACCCACCTGCCATGCACTACAAATGGGTAGTGGATCTAGTTACAATGCCTTTGGGAATTTGGCAGATGCGGTACATTGTACTTGCAAGAGAAGATTTGACAAATCAGGTAGAAGGGTGTGCTCTTAGAACAAAGAGTACGGAAACAGTATGCAAATTTCTCTTGGAAGATGTGATTTGCCGATATGGTTGTGTTGGGAAAATAACAGCTGATAGGGGTGAGCTAGATGTTGAAGAAGCAAGGGAATTCTTCTCTAGAATTGGTATCAAACTGTCCCTAACATGTGCTTACAATCCTGAGGGCAATGGGAAAAGTGAGCGAGGACATCCTCCAATCATTAAAGCTTTGGCTAAGGCATGCAGAGAAAGGATGAGAGAGTGGCCAAAGCTGCTACCATATGCCTTGTGGGCTGACCGTACAACTCATAGCTCAGTGACAGGATACATGCCTGCAGAATTAATGTATGGTCAGAAGCCAGTGATGCCAGTTGAAGAAGTAATTCTAACTTGGAATGTATTGCCCTGGGTGGAAGGATTGAGCAGAGATGACCTCCTTGCATTGCGAATAAGACAGTTGGAGAGGAGGCCTGAAGATGTAGAGCTTGCTAAAGCTCGCTTGAAAGATGCAAGGCTGAAAAATAAAGAAAGATTTGATAGTAGACACAGAATCCGGCCAAAACCTATTGAAGAAGGTGATTGGGTTCTAATGTATGATAGTAGCCTTGACAACCAATTCACTGTTCAAAGAAAATTTGCAAAAAGATGGTTTGGCCCTTACAATGTCAAGCATGTGCATGGAAATGCCACGTATACTCTGTGTGAGCTTGATGGAACAGAAGTAAAGAATCTTGTGGCTGGCAAAAGAATCAAGATATTTAAAAGAAGGCATGATGGTGATCCTTTTGATTCACAAGAGATTCAGGATGAGAAGCTTGACAGTGGTAGTATGGATATGATTGAAGAGGAAGAGGATAATCTTCCTGGAACTGCAGAAGATGAAGACGACATCCAGTTATATGTGGACCTTGATGACGATTTGGCACATACCAGAGGATGTGCAGGTTTAGAGGGGGTGGATGTCATGCCATGGCACGTCTATGATGTGAAACCGTGCATGTGAGGCCATCAAATACACATCCAGATGCATGGGGTTAAGTGCCATGACGAGTCATTATATGATGCCATGTACATATGTTCATATTGTAAATGAGGTTCAATAAGACGAGCTGAGGCTGAGCCAGATCTAGGAGTTTTTGTATATGAGTATGGAGGATGATGTTTTTGCTGTTACTCAGAGCTCATGGGCAAGTTAGAAGCATCCAGTTATATATGATGGCATGAGGGCATACCAATGCACAAAGGAATGCATTTATGAAGGCATGGAGAAATACTTGAATGAACAATTGGGGATTCTATAAATCACATGGGCCGATATGATGATTTATAAACTATGAAGGTGTCAAGAGAAATGGAGATTTAATGAACATCACAGTGCCGAAGAGTTCATTGAATGTGGGGGAATTAAAAAAAAAATAGATGAAATGCCTTGCATTGAGAACTTTAACCTTAACTTGCATTGGGAATTTTAACCTTAATGCTAAGGTTAGAAACAATGCACTAAGGCTGGCAGCATACGTGGAAAAGGAAATGCATTTCTTTTATTTGGGAGTTTTCTAGATAGCATGGAAGCGAAATGCGAGCGCAGCCTTTTTCATTGGAAACTCCCACATGAATAGCTGCAAAAGGTGGTAAGGGGGCGCCGAGTTCTCCGCGGGAAAAAGGAGAAAAGGACCGGAGGCAGACGGCGGTGATATATAGTGGGATATAAATTCTGTAGAGTGGAGGAACAGCGTCGAAATCTACCAGTGTTTTTAATTTCTTGAATACACACACTGTTTGTGTCTTGTAGGTGTTAGAATTGGAGGGAATCTTGAGTATTATTAAGGGGGATACTCTTTGTTTTTTTTATTTGATGACCTTCATCGAACAGCCGACGGCGAGCAGTTTGTGATTGGTGAAACAAATGAAGAGATACACGCATGTAAATCTTCAGTTAAGTGTTTTTTTTTATTATTTTCTTTAAAACTACTCTCACTCTATACGATTTGAGAGAATCGTATATCCCATACATCGAAAAGAATTTGGAAATGAATAGAAGGACTTTGGGAAAAAGCTAAAGAATTTGGAGCTCGGAGATTTGTGAAAAATGTATTGAAGTCGAGGGTAATTCGCCTTACTTTCTACTCAAATGAATTTTGGAAATTACGAGTATGTTAAAGCTATGCCAAATGCTATCTTTTGCTTGTGAGATGTTAGAATATTAAGGCAGGTTTTCAGGTGAAAAAGAGCATCTTGATATAATGGTTTTGATGACACTGGATCTAAAGGATGTAACTGGTCACATGTATATTGGAAAAATTGGAAGGCCTTGTTATGCCTACATGTGAATGGTTCAAAGGATTTCGAGAGAGAAGTCAGTGAGTAAAGGAACAAACACTTGGTATGCAATTTTGTGCAATCATCAGGATGAATTCAAGGATGTATTGAGGTGAATCGACACATGAATTTGTCATTGGAAATAGTGACGATCAATACTCCTTGGGAAATTTTGTGTGTGAGTTTTCTTGTTAGATTTGACATTCACTCTCACAGCTAGAAGTCTCGTACTTTCCTGGCTGCACCGCACACTTCACGACAACGTGGTAATAGGGTTTCTTAGTAGTACACCCTCCAATGGGGGAGGACAGAATAAGAGAGAGAGAGAAGTAGATCTGATCTATTTTTCTCTCTTATATTCTCGTGCAAGCATTGAGCAGTAATGGCAAAGGAGCTTTCCAAATGCACTATTGCACTCCTCTCCACTGGTCGATGCTTTTAGCATGCTACCACTAAAATTTGATGTGTTTGAGATCTTAGATGGTTCTTTAGTCATGGGCAAAGCTCATTTACACACTTCAAATTACTTAGGCAATGGATTTTTTGACTCACTCCAAGGGGAAGGCAATAATTAAAAATTAGTGGCTTTGACCACTAGTGGGGATCATACTTATTCTCCATGGAGTCCATCCCTGCATGTGATCCCATGGTTGGTGGGAACTCAAATGCAATATCACCATTATATTGCCTGCGAATCTCTTGGACATTGATAACCTCTTTAACATTTAACAAAATCTTTGTTAATGTGTTTCCGTTCTTCGTGCTCCAAAGGTATCCAAAATGCTCTTACCCTCTCCTCTTGCAAATGTGGATGAGGCTGAGTTTTGTTCTAATCTTGTAGGGGGTTATAAAAATCTATCATGTTTGATTGAGTTTGAAGTCTTTTAGAATGGCTATTGGTTGTGGGCTTGAGATTAACGAAGCATCAACTATTGCGAGGTAATTGCTTGAAAGAGAGACTTCAAGTATATAAAAATTATCCCCCTGATCATTAGAGGTAAGCTCTAGTGGGACATGGAACTTTTGGGTCCCAATATTTACTATTGCTTGCAATCCAGAGAATGACATGTGGGCTACTTATTCTTGTAAGAACTTTGCGCTCACGAGAACTTAACCATTGGTGAAACATAAATTCTTCTTAGAAGATGGGAAGGAGATTCTGAAGCTCATTGTGAAGAGAAGTAAAAAGAATGTCACAACAGGAAGAACAAAGTACACACCAAATGAATAGTGATTAACACCTTGAAATTTTATTGTGTAAGTTATTCCATCATTTGTATTAACAAACTCTTACAACGAAACATGTATATTTACATGTACTTCAACAAAAAAAAAATTTAAATACATGAAATTAAGACGAATGGATAAGCCACTCCCATGGAGAGGAATCATGGATGAGATCTAAGTATAGAACGTTTGACTACACAATGAATATATACATATGCATCAGATCTTGCACATGATCGATGATAGTGTGATGAGAGGGTGAGAAATGATTGTGTGAGTGAGAAAGAGCCCAATTTTTTGCGTACACTACGGAACAAAAGAGAAAGAGGCAGAGATCTGATCTGTTTCTCTCTCTCCCATGTGTCCCCTCCACAAATTTGTGCTGGCTACAGCATGGCTATAAACGCGGTTACATCTATGGTTATGCATGCAATTATGCTCTCGCAGCTATATGCACAGATGCAACCGCATGCATAGCCATGCAAGAAAATTTTAGAACTCTAAAATTCCTTTGTTATGTGGTTATGGACGCATGTCTACTTGTAATCAATGCGACTTTGCAATTCAGAACAATCATGATAAGTTTTGGTCTCAAAGATTCCAAGAAACTCCTGGAGATTAAAAGAAATTAAGTGGATATGGGCCAATCCACTTTTTGGGTTATGTTTATAAAGGAGATGCCATACCCTTATTTTGAACTTTGCACAATAATATATATATATATATATATATATAAGTAGATGAATTTTGGAATATCTTTTATAGGCAATAGGCTATAGTTGATGAATTTTAGAATATCTTATATTTTGAAAAGAGAATGAATTTTGGAATATCTTTTATAGGCTACTGTTTATAATTGCATATCCATTTGTAGGTATGCCTCTTGTCTTTTCCAACATATACTCACGCTCTCTCTCTCTCTCTCTCTCTCTCTCTCTCTCTCTCTCATTTCATTATAATTTCCAACATATATCTTATTGGCTAACTAATGGCTCTTCTATCTCTCTGAAAATTCAGAGCTCCCAAATGACTGCACTAATTAGGGATTTACCTCCATCGATATTTTTTTGTTTTCAATACGAAAAAATCCGATGGATTCAGATTCCTAAAATTTGAGAAGAGAGACCATATATCATCTTTGAGGAGGCACAAAAGGATGAGAACATTGTTGCACATGCCCAACCAAGAGGATGCACTTCCCTCCCCAAAAGCTTGTGGCAAGAGAACATCAACTCTGAGACGTGGGGGGATGCGCACGAGCCTTAGCCTTCCTTGTGTGGGTAGCTACGTGTCATTGTCTTCTAACAGGGTAGAAGATAGACATGGGCGACATCGAGGCCAAGGCGGGCAGTGAGGGGACTTGAATGGAAATTGTACATATAACTCTTGAATGGAAATTGTACATATAACTGGTACCTTTGAAGACCGCATCACGAGAAGTAGCAAGAGGTTGACGACAATAGAGGACAGCAAGAGAGAGATTATTGGAGAGAGAGAGATTATTGGGGATGCAACAAGAGAGGAATTGATGTGGTTATGAGATGAGATGACGGTTATAAAAACTTTCATTAAATAAGGTTGAAGAAATCTAATAATACCTTAGCACTTTTAAGGTTTTCCTATTACGCCTCTTACATAAATTACGAAAAAACATTTCTCCTTCGTTAGTTATCCGCCCCTACTTGATGTTTCATCCTTGTATGCCTCCTTGTCTTTTTTGTAGGTTCAAATTTACGACACACACTCTCGTTTTATAAAATGTACTAGTACTTTTATATTTGATGTTTCATCGTTCATTGCTATAAAACAATCGAAGGCAGGCCTATTATTGCAGAGAACATTTTCGCCTATTGAGAACATCCCTTCAAAAGAAACCAATCATCTTTCCTACGTCGAGCCTCAGTACTTCGAGT
Organism: Cibotium barometz; assembly: GCF_041138505.1. NCBI lineage: Eukaryota > Viridiplantae > Streptophyta > Polypodiopsida > Cyatheales > Cibotiaceae > Cibotium > Cibotium barometz. Next base: position 52,781,230 of record NC_141047.1, on the reverse strand, counting down.
ATGGATGTTTGTCTCTCGAAGACAGGCCTATCGAGAGCATCCCCTCAAAAGAAACCAATCATCTTTCCTACTACGTCGAGTTTCAAAGAATGGATGTTTGTCTTATCTGACAAGATTATCTTATGTATTCATGCCTACCTAGGAGAAAGCCTTAACGACGGCCTGGATGTTGCTGTGTGATGATCCTCCGGGCTGCAAGCTGCGGTGTGCGGCCTCTCTGAGCTTGCTAGCATTCTTCCGCAGCGTCTTACCCTCCTCGCCTTCCATTGCAGCCCTCACCATCTTCTCCACCTCGCTTCGTCGCACAAGGCCATCTTCGGCTTGGAACCTGAGCCCCACCTTCCATTCCTCCACCACAAACTTGGCGTCGAGCCACTGGTCCGCGAAGTAGGGCCAGCAGAGCATGGGGACCCCTGCGGAGATGGCCTCGGTGGTGGAGTTCCATCCACAGTGGGTAAGGAAGCCGCCCACGGAGGGATGGGAGAGCACGCGGAGTTGGGGCGCCCATGACACTATGTAGCCGCGGTCCTTGGTATTTTCTCGGAACTCTTGTGGGATGCTGGAGGCGTCCGCCACGAGGTCTGGGCGAAAGGCCCAAATGAAGCGCTGCCCACTGGCTTCCAGGCCGGCAAGCAGCTCCTCAAATTGCTGCTTGGAGAGGAGCGTGATGCTGCCGAAGGAGATGTAGAGCACGGACTGTGGCGGCTGTTCATCGAGCCACTGCAAGCACTGGTCCTCTTCCTTCCACAGGCTGGTGCTGCTTTCCCCCTCCAATTCCTCGATGAGCGGGCCCACTCCGTAGATGGCGCAGGGCCGTCGCAGGTGGTGGGGCAGGGCTTGGAAGGCCGGGGCCTCGAGCTCCTCAAAGGAGTTGACGACGATGGTGTGGGCGCTCTCGTAGGCTATCCGGCACGCTCGAAGAATGGCAGGGTAGGATTGCTCCGTGTCGTCCACTACATGCTTCATTGATGGCATGTCAGCGTTGCGGAGCGCGGGAAGGCCTGGAAGGTCCTTGCGGAAGAGATCTGCTGGCCTCTCTCGATGGATGCTGGCGTGCATTGCTGCCAAATATATAGAGCCGGCAAATGTCGTGATCAGAGACAATGACGATGTAACTAATTGTGACTGGAGCAACGAAAGGAAATTTTAGCTTACCGTCTTCCAAGGGGATGAGGCCGTTGTGGATGTGGAGCAGGAGGAGGTTCAGGCTTTGGCTGGACGGGAACATAACGATCCTCGGGAGGTTGAACTTGTCAACCACCCTCTGTGCCGGACCGGACATGAAGATGTCGGAGATAACACACGTGACAGGGGGGCCTTCCTTGTTGATGTGCTCCACCAGCTGCGCGATGGGACCACTCAACCCCTGCATCGCCTCGAGGAAGTCCGCCATACTCATCCGGAAATCATTGGCCAGGTCCACCCCCTCGACAGGTATGCTAGCTCGGCGTATATTGCTGGGCGGCGGCGCTTGCTTTTCATCTACGTGCTTGGCAGGCGGGTGCGGCTCCTCCTCCAGCTGGACGATGCGCTGGTGGATGGGGTCGATGTTCACGAAGGTGATGAGGAAACCATGGGAGGCCAGCGTCTTGCAAAAGCGCATGAGCGGGTTGATATGGCCTTGGGCGGGCAAGGGGATGGCTACTGCGTGCGGCTTAGTTGAGTGAGCGGCGGCGGCGGCGGCGGCCATTCTGGAATACAATGATAGGGAACTGGCTGGCTAAGGTAAAGTAGACAGTGATGAGTTATTGCTGCAGATCGAGGAGAGGAACTGTGATTTTATAAGCGAGGGCAGTCTCCGGTCTCTACTACTCCATCACGAGAGAAGGGAATCTATAATTTCTTAATCGTTTCGAACGTCTTTCTTCATCGTTTGCACTCTACTTCTGTCGTCAGGCCCTTCATCACACTAACGCATCTCCCACGCAAAGCGACCCTTGCTTGCTAGCGCGACTCGGTCAAATGGAAAAGGCTTGTGGCTTTTGCGACATGAGATATTTAGTGGGAAAGTGGATTACTCCATCGGCTTACAAAGATATCATATATTTAGTGGGAGAGTAGATTACTCCATCAGCTCATAACCCACCCGGCTCCCGTGATGGGACCTAACCGTTCTACCACTAGACTACTCGCCCCTGGCCCTTCAAGCCTTCACTTCCAACAAAAGGCTTCACTTCTTTAAGCAAGCCTTCACTTCCAAAAGGGTTGATGTGTTACTTTTAAGAAAACATATCTCTCTCTCAACCTTTGAGCGCTGGTTCCTTGAGCTCGCTCACACTTATTTTTGGGTGCACACAATGCACATTCTTACGCTTGTGCACACACTCTCTCCCTAAGTCTCATCTCTATGAAAACCTTATAGAAGGTTTGTACCTTGAGCTCGTATTCACTACAAGGGATCGGGCTCATACCCGCGCTCCTAGCCACGGGCTCATACCCGCGCTCCTAGCCGCTAAAAATGACTTGTGAAAAAAAGTAGCGGGTCCGTGTATCAGCGCGTGTATAATCGCGGCCAGAGACATGCGTGTAAAAGCGCGTGTATAGTACTTTTCAGATGTGCTAATACACGAGCGTATACACGCGTTTTGTCAGTACAGCTGCGCTTAGACGCGCTGATAAAAGCGTCTATACACGCGTTTAGTGAGTTTAGCTGCACTTATACATGCGTATTTGGTAGATTTGACGCATCTATACACGGGTTTTTTACAGATTATCCGCGTATATACACGCGAGATTTTTGTAAGCATGTGGCGGTGGATCTCCCCCACATGTTTGCAAAGTTTGGTCCCCATCAGAGCATGTTTGGGTACGATTGTATGGGAAAGGCCCGGACTTTCCATGGCCTCTTAAGCACCAAGAGACTTGAAAAATTCACACTGGCTACTAATTACCAATCCAAACATGTTTCGATTGTGACCAAACACTGCAAACATGTGGGGGTGGGCCCCTCCCTCATGCTTGCAAAGTTTGCTTCCCATCGAAGCATGTTTGGGTATGATGGTATGAGAAAAGCCTGGATTTTCCATGGCCACTTAAGCACCAAGAGACTTGAAAAATCTGCACTCGGCGTTAATTACCAATCCAAACATGCTCCGATTGTGGCCAAACTCTGCAAGCATGTGGGGGTGGGTCCCCCACACATTCTTGCAAAGTTTGGTCCCTATCGGAGCATTTTTGGGTACAATGGTATGGGAAAGGCCCGGATTTTCCATGGCCTCTTAAGCACCAAGAGACTTGAAAAATCCACACTAGCTACTAATTACCAATGCTAACATGCTCCGATTGTAACCAAGCTTTGCAAGCATGTGGGGGTGGGTCCCCCCTACATGCTTTGCAAGCATGTGGGTCCCCCCTACATGCTTGCAAACTCTGGTCCCCATCAGGGCATGTTTGGGTACGATGGAATGGGGAAAGCCTGGATTTTCCATGGCCTCTTAAGCACCAAGAGACTTGAAAAATCCACATTGGCCGCTAATTACCAATCTAAACATGCTCGGATTGTGACCAAACTTTGCAAGCATGTAGGCCCCTCCCACATGCTTGCAAAGTTGGGTCCCCATAGGAGCATGTTTGGGTACGATGGTATGGGGAAGGCCCGGATTCTCCATGGTATGGGGAAGGCCCGGATTCTCCATGGCCTCTTAAGCACCAAGAGACTTGAAAAATCTACACTGGGCGCTATTTACCAATCCAAACATGCCCCGATTGTGACCAAACTTTGCAAACATGTGGGGGTGGTCCCCTCCCACATGCTTGCAAAGTTTGGTCCCCATCGGAGCATGTTTGGGTACGATGATATGGGGAAGGCTCGGATTTTCCATGGCCTCTTAAGCACCAAGAGACTTGAAAAATCCACACTGGCCGCTAATTACCAATTGAAACATGCTCCGATTATGACCAAACTTTGCAATCATGTGGGGGTGGGCCCCTCCCCCATGCTTGCAAAGTTGGGTCCCCATTGGAGCATGTTTGCGTCCGATGGTATGGGGAAGGCCCGTATTTTCCATGGCCTCTTGAGCAGCAAGAGACTTGAAAAATCCACACTCGACCCTAATTACCAATCCAGACATGCTCCGATTGTGACCAACTTTGCAAACATGTGGGGGTGGGCCCTTCCCACATGCTTGCAAAGTTTGGTTCCCATCAGAGCATGTTTGGGTATGATGGTATGGGGAAGGCCCAGATTTTTGATGGCCTCTTAAGCACCAAAAGACTTGAAAAATCCGCACTGGGTGCTAATTACCAATCCAAACATGCTCCGATTGTGACCAAACATTGCAAGCATGTGGGGGTGGGTCCCCCCCACATGCTTGCAAAGTTTGATCCCCAATCGGAGCATGTTTGGGTACGATGGTATGGGGAAGGCTCGGATTTTCCATGGCCTCTTAAGCACCAAGAGACTTGAAAAATCCGCACTCGATGCTAATTACCTATCCAAACATGCTCCGATTATGACCAAACCTTGCAAGCATGTGGGGGTGGTCCCCCCCACATGCTTGCAAAGTTGGGTCCCCATCAGAGCACGTTTGGGTACGATGGTATGGGGAAGGCCCGGATTTTCCATGGCCTCTTAAGCAACAAGAGACTTGAAAAATCCACACTGGCCGCTAATTACCAATCCAAACATGCTCTGATTGAGACCAAACTCTACAAAAATGTGGGGGTGGGCCCTCTCACATGCTTGCAAAGTTTGGCTCCCATCGGAGCATGTTTGGGTACGATGGTATGGGGGAAGGCCTGGATTCTCCATGGCCTCTCAAGCACCAAGAGACTTGAAAAATCCATACTAGGCGCTAATTACCAATCCAAACATGCTCCGATTGTGACCAAATTCTGCAAGCATGTGGGGGTGGGTCCCACCCACATGTTTGCAAAGTTTGGTCTCCATCGGAGCATGTTTGGGTTCGATGGTGTGGGAAAGGCCCGGATTTTCCATGGCCTCTTAAGCACCAAGAGACTTGAAAAGTCTGCACTGGCCGCTAATTACCAATCCAAACATGCTCTGATTATGACCAAACTTTTCAAGCATGTGGAGGTGGGTCCCCCCCACATGCTTGCAAAGTTTGGTCCCCAATGGAGCATGTTTGTGTATGATGGTATGGGGAAGGCCCGGATTTTCCATGGCCTCTTAAGCACCAAGAGACTTGAAAAATCCACACTGGCCACTAATTTCCAATCCAAACATGCTCTGATTGTGTCCAGACTCTGCAAGCATGTGGGAGTGGGTCCCTCCCACATGCTTGCAAAGTTTGGTTCCCATCGGAGCTTGTTTGGGTACGATGGTATGGGGAAGGCCCGGATTTTCCATGGCCTCTGAAGCACCAAGAGACTTGGAAAAATCCACACTGGGCACTAATTACCAATCCAAACATGCTCCGATTATGACCAAACTTTGCATGCATGTGGGGGTGGGCTCTTCTCACATGCTTGCAAAGTTTGGTTCCCATTGGGGCATGTTTGGGTACGATGGTATGGGGAAGGCCCGGATTTTCCATGGCCTCTTAAGCACCAAGAGACTTGAGAAATCCCCAGTGGGCACTACTTACTAACCCAAACATGCTCCGATCATGACCAAACTTTGCAAGCATATGGGGGTGGGCTCCCCCCCACATGCTTACAAAGTGTGGTTCCCCCCATCGGAGCATGTTTGGGTACGATAGCATGGAGATTTTCAACAAACAATATGATAGCCAAAGTGTTAAAATTTTTAAAAAAATCAAGAACATCAACTAAAATGTAATGATACTCAATAATGAAAAAACTCATAATGATATAAACATCAAATAAGTACATCAGAATGAAAATGAGCTACCCTAGCTAGTTTGAGGTTAGTCATTGCCCATAAATCTAAGTACAATGTAAGTGAGCTAACCTAGCTAGTCTGAGGTTAGTCACTGCCCATAAATCTAAGTACAATGTAAGTGAGCTAACCTAGCTAGTCAGAGTTTAGTCACTATCAACGGTAACCCAATCAAAATCGTCATCTCTAGTCGACGTGCGCATCGAGGCTGTTGTGCACATCGAGGAGGCTATGCTACGGGGGTCGTCGAATATCTACGGGGAGGTCTGCCTCAAAGGCAAGATCATGAGCTGGTGTCGGTGTACTCGGGAGCTTACGAGTCCCATAAGCTACTATAGCCCTCTCCCTCTCTCTACATCATGCTACTGCAAGACGTCTCTATTTGTAAACCTAAAATCTATAATCAGCAATGGTACGTGTCTGCCACTCTGCTCGTGTAAGCTCCTCTACTGTAAGGACACGCTGCTCATGAGAAGCAGCACTCCTGCTAGCACCATCACCCAAGGTGCCACTAGGACTAGCACCACCCACATGCTCATATGCTGTGATCTGGCTCTCGTGAAGGCCTCTCTAGTATGCATCAAACTCATGTGCACTCCACTCAATCTCTGGAGGCACCTCAGGCTCCTGATCTCTGTCATCGACGGCGTCGAGTCCCAAGTCAGTAGTAGCTGAGGTAAAATCAAAAGGCCTGCCAGTCCTAGCATCTACTCGAATGAGGCCTGGGTGAAATCATCAATGCCCAAAACTCTGTATGTCGCTAGGTCGACGCGTGCACGGCAAGAGGGACATGTTGAGAAGCGTACTAGCTCCTGGGTGATGAAAGACAAATGGAGAAAATGTCCACATCCCAGGGTATATCCACTAGTATTTTCAATGTCCTCGATACAAAGAGCGCAGCAGGCATCATGTAGGAATGGTGGTGCATCCTGAGGGAGAGGTCCTCGAAAAACCTGTGTAACAGGCCATGGATATAAAGGAAAGTAGGGCACTGTCACGTCTAAGGATCTGCGGAACTCTCGAACATGCAGCAACAACTGCTCTACCCTATGCTGTGCAATCTGCTCCATAATCATGTGATGCTGCACCTCAGCTCTAGAACTCTCTACCTCAGTCCGAGCAGCCTATACAAAAAAGTAAAGCATAAAAATAATTGATTAGTCTCTCTCATTAGGTATTACTTAAAGAAATTTATAACTTAGGATCTTAATTATAACTCTTTTACGTGCAAGAGAAACCTACCTGCTGGATGTCAAACTCTCTCACATGCCGTGCCTCTGTAGTAGAGCTACCTCTGCCAAGAGAGAGGAAAATTTAAGGGATAATAGAAAATATAATTATTTTAATATAATACTGGCATAGTATAGCTCTAAATTTTATTATAAATGACTGAGGGTCTATTTATAGGTGAGGGAGGCCACTAACCAAGTCCAACTGGGTTCTAGAATTTTCTAGGTTCAGTTTGACTCAATTTGGACAAGATTTGGACCAGTTTGGCTCCCTTTTTGATTTGTTCAAAGATGTGGGCCACGTAGTCCAGTGGTGCTCCCAACATTTGTGTGGGAGTGTAGCATCATCGTATCCCAAATGTGATGCTCGGATTGTCAGGAGATTTTTTTGGCATGTGGATAGTGGCATGATTGACCTCTATCTTGACTAGATCTCTATCTTGATAGTGAACTGAACTCAGACTAGTTGGGTTAGTTCACTAACATTGTACTTAGATTTTTTGGGAGTGACTAATCTCACAATAGTTGGGGTAGCTCATTTTCAAAATACCTTGATGTTTTGAGTTAGTGGCTAAACCCAGAGTAGCTGTGCTAGCTCACATTCTGATGTACTTAATTGATGTTTATATCATTATGAGTTTTCTCATTATTGAGGATCATTGCATTTTAGTTTATGTTCAAGGTTTTCTGATTTTTTTAACACTTTGGCTATCATATCGTTTGTTAAAACATCGGAGCATGTTTGGGCATGATGGTATGGGGAAGGCCCGGATATTCCATGGCCTCTTAAGCACCAAGAGACTTAAAAAATCTGCACTGGGCGCTAATTACCACTCCAAACATGCTCCGATTGTGACCAAACTTTGCAAGCATGTGGGAGTGGGTACCCCCAACATGCTTCCAAAGTTTGGTTCCCATCGAACTATGTTTGGGTATGATGATATGGGGAAGGCCCGGATTTTCCATGGCCTCTTAAGCACCAAGAGACTTGAAAAATCCACATTGGCCGCTAATTACCAATCCAAACATGCTCCGATTGTGACCAAACTTTGCAAGCATGTGGGGGTGGGCCCCTCCCACATGCTTGCAAAGTTGGGTCCCCATCGCAGCATGTTAGATATCCGTAACGCCACTACGGGCGTTACCAAGAGAGGGGACGGCCTATGGCTCACCACCCAGCCATAGAGGAAGAATGAGGATTGCCCCTCATCCCCCAGGCTATATAGTGTGTGGCCTGCCGTCCACACTAGCCTGGCTGCCCATGACTCCGCATGGGCGTCCTCTCCCACTAAACCCCGAACATGGCCATCTGGTCTGCCACATCGGTCATCACAAGCATTACAGCCTACGTGACATTACTCCCCCTTAAGAAGAGTTTTCGTCCTCGAAAACAAACTGGGGAAACCTTTTGGAAATTGTAGTACGGCGTTTTCAAGGGTGCGTCTATTTAGCGAGCCAAGAGCAGTGAGCACAGAGCAGTGAGTAGAAATAAAGTCCTTGTGAAAGTGAGCAAGTAGGGGCATGGTATGATGTTAAGCGAGCATGTAATGTTAAAGAGAAGAGTGAAACCATAGTGCAACTCTATAATGAACAGAACAAAGAAGACTAAAAAAGTTTAAAAATGACTATTGCAAATAAAGCATTTTCAAATGAATGGTGCGGATATAAAAAATCACTACAAAACTCATACTACTTGGCTCGCTAAAAAGACGTTGAATTGGTCATTGAGCTACTAATAGAAACAAACTATTGTTTGCAACCACATGGAAACCACAGCGACCAGAGAGCATAGAAATCAAGCCATTAAGATGCACACCAATTTTAATAGCCATACCACTGACACAACAATATAATACTCTTTAGAAACCATAACCATAGGATTTAAAAATTTTATAATCCAAATAAAAATTGTCCAACAATCAGCTACATGCTATTGTAAAAAACATTCAGAAGCATAACATCCATCAAAACATTACTTCCAATAGTCCCAAAAAAATGATTGTCTCAATTAAAAAAAAGACTATCTCTAATGGCATTCTGATGTAGACATGTGATCCTCATAACTGCAAGAGACACAAAGAAAAGAAAATAAGCTTTATCAATACAAAATTATTCTCTACTAACATATTTATCTTTTCAACATGCATACCTTTGCTGAGTATGGTTCTAACAGGTGATCATAGATCTGCTCATCCTTGTCTAACATTATGACATTGCGATCCATAAATGCTGCCACTAGCCCAAGAGTTCCAGTGCCAGCAAACAAATCCAAAATCGTGTCCCCAGGACGACTGAAGACGGAGACGATGTATTTGCTAAGCCGCTGACCTCTCTGACAACCGCCCCGCCATGGTCTACCCTTTCTCTTCACCAGATCCTCCGATGGCACTCTTGAAAACGCACACAAACCATTAACCATATGCCATAAAGATCACCGAAAATCATTTTAAATTCTATCTTGATTTGAATGCATACATACATGTCAAAGATAAGATCTTGCCCTACATCAAGATCATCACCTAGTGCCAAATCCCTTAGTTGATCCCCATGCATCACAAAGCTTGTAGCAGGAGATGTTGAGCGAACAAAAACAGCCAATATTAGACAAGTGACCTACAAGCAAAGACACATTGGTTGTTCATGCATTTTCACCTTAAATGGGACAAAGAAGATTTGCACAAATGACAGCCCCAAAGAGAACAACACCAATACCTGGGTAGTAATCATTTGCCCCATCTTCTTCCCAATAGGTGGAGTACACCTCACAACCTGTCTATGATAAATGCCAAACCCAACGCTCTGTGCAACCTGCTCAATGGTCACTCCTTCTTCCATAGTGTAAAGGCATGTAAAGAAGCCTCGATCCGAGAGACAAGAATCAACAACTTTAAAAGTAGAGTCATACATGCCATCCCCAATCTTATTCCAATATGGAACCTTGTTTGCAACACAACCTCCAATGATGATATTTGAGGGGAAGTCTGCAAATATCAACTCCACACAGTAATCGGACCCTCTACTCTTGACATTCCCTACTGTGCAAATAACATTCATGGCATCAAGCACTTGCTTTCCCAATGAGGATGCATCCTCCATGTTCACAAAAGTAGCTGCAAGGTCCTCAATACTGACATTGAAGGCATAAATGGTTCCTATAGACAGGTTTTTGACATTTAACACACATAGTCTCAAGTCAAAACAATCGGATCACGATAGAGATGAGGTAGGAAGCTCACATACCTGGAGCTTGTAATGTCTTGGTTATGATGTCAGTTGGTTGTATCCCGCCTGCACTACTATTGGATGTCTGTTGTTGACTCTGCTCCCTATTTGCTTCCATTGCTCGATTCACCTCCAATGCACGATTCACTATTTCCCTCCCTAAATTCACTGGCAATGACTTACGAAAAGAAGCCGATGCAATCGATGTTGCATGTGATGTGGATGTGGCCTCATTATGATCAATTTGCTGGCTACGAAGCTCCAATATAGACTTATGTTGGCGATACAGATCAAGCTCCTCCTCAGGCACATGGTTTCTTTCAAGGTCCAACCACCACGGGCAGAAACGAGACTCTATGCTTGACATGGCCTGTTCAATGACAAACATGGGTAAACACAACTCACCCTCAATATGAACATGTTTCTCAATCATGGATTCAAAATGACAAATTCAATCACTTACTCTTCCAAGCTTCAAATCGGCATACATATAAGATTGATTGTCAACACAAAGCCACACACTAGCGAGAGGGGGTAAAATATCCAATTGGTGCTCCTCAATTTCAGAAAGCAACCATCTGCAAGCCAAAGCACAAATGATAAAACAACACACAGAAAGAAGCATGCATGTTTTTTAACAAGGAATATCTGGGTTATGTTGGAGGAAAACCTATAAACGACTCGCCGTGTAGCACTTTGTAGGCCTGGTTGATGGTCAATATCATGGCTAAATTTTATGCCTCCTTCGTGCACTTTGAAAGCCCTTTTGAAGTACTTTCTTCTGCATAGAACAACAAAAGAGGTGAATCGGCTCTCACCTGGCAACCTGACTCGATCGGCATTTTTAATATCATTTTGGATTCTCAAACCCAGCTCCGTGATCTGAAGCCAGTAGGAGTACATGTGCAGCCATTCCCTAACCTTTGTCTTATCATTTGGCATACCCTCAAGTGATCGCACTGCAGCCTGAGAGTTGTCCAATAGCTTGACAATGTGAGCCTTATCTGTGTCTCTGATGCAAGCAGAACCTATCATATTGAGCTTTTCCTCTGTGGCCACATGATTGCTTGACGCGTGCCATGGGAGGGAGAGCACTGCACACCAAAAGGCCTCACCGTTGGAGGGATCAGCAATCCTTGCATATTTTGATGTTTTTCCTCTGTAGAGAACTTCTACCTTTCGAGTCACATTCTCCCTAGCAGACTCGGCAAGTGGTCCATTTGATGCCTCATCAATTTTTTGCTCCATCTCATCCTTGAACAAGAGCCAAGTCATAATCTGGATTGGCAAATGAAGCCAACTAGGCCTTCCTCTGGCAGATGCACTCTGCATCTCTCTCTCAACCCATAGCTTGTCCTCATTGTCCAAATGTGCCATGAGAGTTGTTAGGTCGGACTCTCCCAATCTTCTTAGTTGAAATAGACGATCACCAAATGTGGTTGGCACAAATGCATAATCATGCGTCCTACAAAACAAAGAAGAAATATGTTAATATTCTTGAGTACAAACAACTTACTTGACATAGAAGGAGACTCTGATGACAAATTAACTTACTTGTTCAACCTGGACAATGAAAACAAAAGCTCACCCACATCCCTCCGCTCGAACACATAAAATTTACAGAGAACACAACAATGCATGGACAAATCCCCTTGAAACCCTGTAATAAAACACAAAATTAGGAAGGACAAAGAAGCATAAGAAACTATAACATCCCAATGAGAACTCACCTGTAGAAATGCAGTCCATCCAAGCATTGTGTCGATTATTACCATCAAGAATATGCACCATTTTTCGGCTCAAGTACGGACCCCACTCGGGGTCAAGTGCAAGAGTTTCCTCAAATTGTTGATTCACAGTCCTCCAATGCTCATCCCAAGATTCCTCCCTCTCTTGTGTCAATGGTGTCTCCTCCCCTTCCAAGTCCATAATTGATACTGTGAAAGCTCCCATGCTCTCAATGTACCCACCTAGTTTTTTGAAGCTTCGAGTAAGAGATTTATCTGTTGAGGGAGAAACCTTTCGGATTGCCTCCGTCTGGATCATCCTACAGAGAGGAACACGTGGAGGTGGAGACCTAAATTTGACGTTTCACCAATGGTTGAGTTCTCGTGAGCGCAAAGTTCTTACAAGAATAAGTAGCCCCTATGTCATTCTCTGGATTGCAAGCAATAGTAAATATTGGGACCCAAAAGTTCCATGTCCCACTAGAGCTTACCTCTAATGATCAGGGGGATAATTTTTATATACTTGAAGGCTCTCTTTCAAGCAATTACATCGCAATAGTTGATGCTTCGCTAATCTCAAGCCCATAGCCATTCTAGAAGACTTCCAACTCAATCAAACATGATAGATTTTTATAACCCGGGTAAGAGCATCTTGGATACCTTTGGAGCACGAAGAACGGAAACACATTAACAAAGATTTTGTTAAATGTTAAAGAGGTTATCAATGTCCAAGAGATTCGTAGGCAATATAATGGGGATATTGCATTTGAGTTCCCACCAACCATGGGATCACGTGCAGGGATGGACTCCATGGAGAATAAGTATGATCCCCACCAAAGCCACTATTTTTTAATTATTGCCTTCCCCTTGGATTGTGTCAAAAAATCCATTGCCTAAGTAATTTGAAGTGTGTAAATGAGCTTTGCCCATGACTAAAGAACCATCTAAGATCTCAAACACATCACATTTTAGTGGTAGCATGCTAAAAGCATCGACCAGTGATGGAGAGAAGTGCAATAGTGCATTTGGAAAGCTCCTTTGCCATTACTGCTCAATGCTTTGCAGGAGAACATAAGAGAGAAAAATAGATCAGATCTACTTCTCTCTCTCTCTTATTCTGTCCTTCCCCATTAGAGGGTGCACTACTAAGAAACCCTATTACCACGTGCATTCAAGGGTATTTAAAAAACCCCTTATCTGCTATGAATTTTTCATGAATAAAATGACCCCTTTTCCTTTATAAACTTACGGGTTTTTTCATAATCGATTAAAAAAACCTCTTCTGTAAACGTATTTGTATAAATTTCCTTTAAAATTTTAAATTAAAAATCCCTTCTAATGAACTCACATACTAAACTAATTTCATATATTTAGGTGCATCCCACGAGCCTCCCCCTGGCACCTCCTCGCCCTCCCCATTAAAAAAAAACTAAAACTAAAATGAAAGATCCATGCCTCCTCTGCACAACGAATTCTAGGATGCTAGCAACGAAAGTAGCACTTCTTGTGCAGGGCAGAGCCTCTCACTCAGGGCCTCGCCCATGGATATCCGGACAAGAGACTAATCCCTCGGTTCTTCCAAACCTGAACCCAGAAAAACTTCCCTCGCCTAGAAAGCATGGGCGATTCCTCTGGGATAATTTTATTCTAACGTAGTCAAAAGCCTTAACTAACCAAACTGATCCGACCAAACCCGTAAGTTTCATGGTTAGATCAAGGAAGAGACTTGCACTTGGATCATAGAGCCCGACACTTTTTTCCTCATAAAGAGGCACAACCGTTGATTCTTCTCCATAGAACAAGGGTTATCCGGGATTTACTTCAACTATCGTAACTTAACAGAATTGAGTCTCATTTTAAGTCCAGCCTAACCCCATTGAATCCCATGGGTTAGCCAACTGCCCAACCACTATAGTAATAGGATCCATTTAGGAGTTTGGTTATGTTTTGCCCCGGGTACCAGGGAAAAGAGTTCCCACGTCCCCTAGTCAGCGCTTCAAGCAAACTTCAAGATAGTCATACCACTTATACACCCAGTATGAAATTGCCTGTTTCACAGATTCAGTTGTCTTTAAAATAATCTTTTAATGAGACCATAGTATCACTAATCATAATCCTCCAAAATATTTAGCTTGAATTCTAATTTCCAATCATTCCTTCATTAGTGTACCTATGGCATCATTGGCAACCAGAATGCTCACCACACCTGTTCGGTCAGGGACCTTTTCAATAGTTCCTAGTGCACAGTACTTAGAAATATAATCACATAAGAAAAATCCAGATGGACTCTCTGTTGAAGATCAGCAAGATCAACCAACAGATCCATATAAAAGAGCCATGGACTCATCTGCTGAGGACCAGCAAGGCCAATCAACCAGATCCAGGCCTGAGTTCAGAAAACAACAACTCATTTTTTCATTTTCTTCCTCGACGCACGTGTGGGTATCTTTAGCAACCCAGAGTCCGAGCACTATATGGTCAACACCCTATAGGCTCCTTTCGTAGGTCACCTCACGCTTCACTCATAGACTGCTTCCTTGGTCCCTCATCCACCGTACCGGAAGCTCACCATTTAAATTGAATCGAGGCTGGTCAAGACCTCAGAGGATGACCTTGCTATGCAAGACATCCTCTATTGACTCTCTGTCAGCTCTACTGCTGTTGCAACTTTATCACTTAGGTCTCCAAGACCTCATTCACAAGATGGTCAAAGTGCTTCCCCAGCATTCTTGACATAAAACAGTAATTTAAAAACAGGTCATAAATACAGTTTCTAATGAACTCTCATCTTTCCACATTGTTCCACATCATTTCTCGTTAAACCACATTCTTCATCAATTCACATGGCTTATAATTCCCATCCAATCACATCATATTACATCTCATCACATCTATCCACATCTATCCTCATCACATCACATCACAACATATCCACATCACATCTCATCCATTCATATCACATCACATCCATCTACATTTATTCAAATCCACATCACATCCACATATCATCACATCACGTTCACATCTATTTACATCACTTCACATCCATTCACATCTACCCAAAGTTCACATCACATCATATCACATCTCATCTGTCCATATCATATCTCAACCATTCATATATAACCAGATCCACATCACATCCATTCACATCTCATTACATCACATTCACATTTCACCACACCTCACCACATCCACTCACATCTCATCACATCCATTCACATGCATCACACCCATTCACATCCCACATTCATCTACATCTCGTCACATCCATCCTTATCTTATCACATCTCGTTCACATCACATCACATTCATTCCATCCACATCTATCCATATCACACCACATCCATTCACAGCTCATCACATTCATCCGTATCCATCCATTCATTCACATGCACATCTATCACATCACATCTCATTCTCATCCATTTACATCGCATCACATCCTTTCACATACCATCACATCTCATTCACATCCATTTACATCGCATCACATCCTTTCACATACCATCACATCTCATTCACATCCTTTCACATACCATCACATCTCATTCATATCCATTTACATCGCATCACATCCTTTTACATACCATCACATCTCATCACATTCACATCCACATCCATTTACATCACATCACATCTCATCCATATCTCATCACATTCACATCCACGTCCATTTACATCACATCACATCTCATCACATTTACATCTTATCACATCACATTCACATCTTATCACATCCACTTTTAGTACCGTTTTCTACTTACGATACTAATAGGACCTTTCTAAGTTTTTGCCAATTGCTTGGCCTAGTTAAAGGTACTTTTTCTCGATCCCATTGAATCTACGTATCAGAGTGTTGTTGAAGGTTTAAAAAGGGAAAATAAACCTTATCAGAATTGAATAGTAAAAACTCAGAAAGAGCATTTAAGTATTGTATTTTCTACTTACGATACTGATAGGACCTTTCTGAGATTTTGCCAATTGCTTGGCCTAGTTAAAGGTACTTTTTCTCGATCCCATTGAATCTACATATCAGAGTGTTGTTGAAGGTTTAAAAAGGGAAAATAAACCTTATTAGAATTGAATAGTAAAAACTCAGAAAGAGCATTTAAGTATTGTATTTTCATTCCTTAAGCTTCAATAATGAGAATTAATTCTAAACTTCCATTTACTCATTGGATTCTCAATCCTGCCAGCAGGGATTCCAGTTTCTCTTTTCTAAATAAGAAATATCCAAGTTTTCTCGATGGATATTTTCATATTATTTCTCAAATTTCTCAAGTAAAATATATCCAATATTCTTCTTTTTGAATAAAAGATTCATGGAATTTACAAAAATCAATTCTACCCATATTTCCCAATAAAAATATTAATACTCAAAATTCCACTTTTGATAAATACTCATAATTTGAATTATGCCAAAAATTCCTCTTTTACCATTTAATTACTTGGATCTCAAATATCATGGAAATTCCTCTTTTTGCATAAAAATAAATTTACCAAAAATTCATCTTTTACCATTTAATTACTTGGATCTCAAATATCATGGGAATTCCTCTTTTTGTATAAAAATATTTTTACCAAAATTTACTCTTTTCTCATAATCAATTAATTATGCATAATTACCAAAAGAAATTCTCATGAATATGATGAAAATTATTCTTTTTGCATAGGATGTCAAATCCTAGAATATGGTAGGAAGTCCTCTTTTAGCATTATGCATAAAAATAAGATATGTATTATTTTCTAAAAATTTTACCATAGCTTTGCTGCTATTACTGATAATTCTCAAATTTTCTTAAAAGAGTAAAAGCTTGTAATGAAAATATGATAGTAGTTCCTCTTTTATGCTTAAAATCAAACTATGAATTTAATTATGATTATCCCACTAGATTAAGCTAATTTCATTATTTCTCTTTTCTCAAATTGATAGGATAATCTATTTCTCATTTAGAATCACTCAAAGTAGTTTTTAACTACTTATAAATAATCTACAAGAAATAACCATTATTTTATTACATAAAATCATAAAAATACCATTTTCTTAATCTTTCGCTTATCAATCCTAGAGTTTAGCTTTGAATTAAGAGACTATCATTAAGAAGCATCCTTTTTCAAGGGATTTAGCCATAAAGATGGCTATTCTTTTAGAGAGAGAGATTTACTTAAAGAAAGCATTACAAATAAGCATAAAGATTAACTTTCTCTTAATTAAGTATTAAGACTTTAAGGAAAAGCTTGATTTTAATTAAAACAATTATATAGAAAGCTTATCAAGCTTGAGAGGGGTTGAGAAGAAGAAAGTCATTAAGAGAAATTAGAAAAAATCATAAAAATTAAATTTATCTCCAAGTTTGGCTTGATTCTCTAATTGCAGTGAAGCCCTAACCAATCAATTGGTCCACCAAGAGGAGAAGAGCAACTCCAAGAGTTGTTGTAGAGAGAGAGAGCTCCAAGCTCCCAAGAGAGAGAAAAATTTAAAGGATAATAGAAAATATAATTATTTTAATATAATACTGGCATAGTATAGCTCTAATATTTTATTATAAATGACTGAGGGTCTATTTATAGGTGAGGGAGGCCACTAACCAAGTCCAACTAGGGTTCTAGAATTTTCTAGGTTCAGTTTGACTCAATTTGGATAAGATTTGGACCAGTTTGGCTCCCTTTTTATTTGGTTTGATCCAGGAGAGAGGAGAGATAAAAATATCACAAATTTTTTGAATTAAAAACCCTTCCACACATGTGAAAGAGGATCCTACCTCAAGATTCCCCCTTTTCTTACCAAGGTGTCAAAAATGCATCATTATTCCAAAATATCTCATTTTTTTAGTAATATCTCATAATTTTTAATAATAAACCTTGTACTCAGTCAACTCTTCATCTTATGTGAGCATTTACTCATTTTTTGGTATTTTCTTTTATTCTTTGGATTTATCTCATCCCAACACTTGGATTAATCCAATTGGCCCATTGGTACTTTAATGGGACCATAATCCAAAAATTTCTGAAAATGTAGACGCTTATACTAAGGTCCCTTATACCATTTTTAATTAATTATTAATGCACATTGGAAAGTTCATTTTGAACTTTTGTTTCAAGGGAATCCAATTTAGAAACTAGGAGGATTTTTATATCCAAATATATCTCAATTTTGTACTATCGCTCTCTAGATATTTTCTCTCTCTAGGTCAAAACAGGGTAAAACAAGATCTTTCTTCTATTTCAAAGAGGGGAATAATAACAAGAACATAAGGTGAGGTTCTTACACCTTTACACCTCAAAAGTTGGAGGGAGAAATCTTACATAAAACATGAAGAATACACATTTACATTAAAAGAACACATATATAATATTTTACTAAAGATTTTTACTCAAAAATATAAACATATATTGAGAGTGATTGACACATTAAGTTAAATAAAATGTTGATACTGTTGATGTGATAAGGGTTTGATTAATACAAGGATTAGAGAGGGTAGGGGTGTGTCAGGGTGTTGGAGGAGTAGAGGGAAGAAGAGTCATCACATAGTGGATGTGAGAGGGGTTTGGAGAGTGGTGGGGTGAAGGCTAAGAGAGAGAGGGCTCTGTGGAAGTGAAGAAGTGTCCAACACATAGGTCAGCATAAAGCACTACAAGGGAATAGAGGCCTACCAGTGAAAAGTACTAGCATTTCACCGGTGTTTTTTGCTAAATGATGATCTCGCTAGTGCTAAATACCAGTGATGAAAT
This sequence comes from Cibotium barometz, assembly GCF_041138505.1. NCBI lineage: Eukaryota > Viridiplantae > Streptophyta > Polypodiopsida > Cyatheales > Cibotiaceae > Cibotium > Cibotium barometz. Next base: position 52,762,517 of record NC_141047.1, on the reverse strand, counting down.
AATCATTGATACCAGTGATATTTTTCTTGGTAAAATTGCTAGATATTACTAAAAAATAATTCGTATTTAGCGATATTATTTTGCTAGTAAAGATGCTGGTACCAACAATTTGGGTTCACACCTTCATTTTGTCTTTTATATAGTCTATGCATGGTCAATACATCAAGGAATTCCCAAGATTGCAAAAATACAAGATTGGCACACACATCCTCTTCCTTCGACACCTCTCTCTCTCTCTCTCCCCCCTCTCTCTAACCAACACACACCAACACACAAAAACACACAACCAACTTCATTTTGTATAAATAGCTTGCAAAATCCAAAAATAAGGAGGCCAATATAATTTTTGAATAATCCCAAATGTATCTAATATGTTTCATCAATCCAGTCTTGTAGCAAAGCTACTTGAGTATCAGGTTCAATGTCTAGCTCAAGTAAGAGATCAATGGAAAGTTGATCCAAGCCATCATCAATCGCACGGTCTATATCTACATCATCACCATTGTCGAGCCCTATTTAATCTTTGTTTGTTTGTTTGATGTATACCTTCCTCCATGTTGTCTTGGTCTTCAACTTGCTCGCTCTGATCTACACCCTCCATATTGTTATGGTTTTCATGATCATCATCATCATCCATTACATTGTCATCCACTTCCTCCTTGAATTCTTCATGTTGAAATATGTGGGTGGATTGCGGGGTGATTTGAATCACATACCACCATATTGGATCAATACGATTGGGTTAAAAAATAACCTAGAAAATCATAAAAATGAGTAAGTAGCCCATTTTAATATACCATAAGTAAGTTGCTTTATTTAAATATTGGTACATACTTCCTCACAATGTTCAAGGAGCACAAAAGTATCTTTCTCATCTCTCCAAATCTTTGTGGAGTCAATTGCAAAGAAACCATTTGGATGCTTCTTCATAATTGCATGAGCACCACTACATATCACTTTGAACCACTTCACATCAAAGATGTAGATAGTAAAATATATAAACCCGACCTCTTTGATGTCTTAAATGGTTCTACAATAATCTAATTACTTAGGTATGATGTTTGTGTCATGTCTGTTTTCTCTATTAGAGTGCAATGTTTTGAGAGATGGGAAGTATGTTATATGCACATTATGTGTGCATATACTAGGAGGCTAACCCACATTAGGCTTGTGAGCATGGGAGCATGGGAACAAGCTCTAGTGGAGCATGGGTTAGGACTAACCTTAAGGGTTAAGGTTAGGGTCAGGCATCCAAGGATCACACATGGGAGATGGAGAGTCAAGAGTCACTTGAGGGCCCTCCTATATAATAGGGACATGGGGCACACTCAAGGGGGGCTTAGGCTATGGTCTCTTGATGTTATCTTGAGGCTAGGTTATGTTATGTTCTCTTGTGTAGTAGAGGACATAACTACTCACCTACCATTTCACACTATAGCTACATGCTGATGGATTGGAGTTATTCCTCTTGATGGTACTATGGGACATCAAGGTAAAGGTATGATGTACTTCATTATAATTCATGTGTGCATCCCTTGGGCTCGGGGGTGGTCGGGTGGATGAGGTTATACCTAATTTATGCATGTTTATGCATAAAAATTATCTAGAGAGATCTTAGGGTTTTAACAAAAAGAGAGAAGGATCCAGAGGAACATAGACTTTATCATCAGAATGAGATGGTGATTCTCAGTTTCTCATTTGATTCATTGAAGCAACATTCAGAGTCCCCAAGTCTTCTTTGAGTTCTCTATGTTTGCTGGCTTCTCCAAAAATCTCCTTGCCTTATCTCTAGTCATGAAGACCTTTTGAGCAAGCTCTGGTATGACATACCAGAGGCTTGCTTTTTCTTGGGACCTTTGGAGGCATCCTTCCCAATGGGACCAACCTTTTGCATATCTTTTCCATTTGTCTTTTTCTGCCTAGGAATATCAATCTGAGCATTGCAGTATGGACAAGGTCATCTTGATGTCATGCCTTGAGCACAACCCATCATGCATTTAATTGTCTTCAAATCTCCCCCAAGATGCCAATCCACCTTGAACTTTCCTATGTTTTCTACATCTAAAATTTGACCATCAATTTACTTTTTGATTACATATATTATCCAGGGAGTCCTTTCAAACATTCATGTCAATACCTCATGTGTCTCCTTCGGTATCTCCAATGCACCAAGCCACCAGTCCTCTTTCTCAGATTGCACACTAAAACTTGGTTTGGTAGTCTTTTCCCATGCACATATCATGGCCTCATTCATGAGCGTAATGCTCATACGTTCCAGCTTCCGACCTTTCACAATTTGGCATGCATCTAGCTTGAGCACAAATGAAGGTGTGCTCCCTAAAACTGCAAATAAATGATAATTTGCAGTATTCAAAATAAAATAACCGTCTTCATTTTATACTAAAAAACATGAATAGTAGCAATTGCAAGTTCTAACCTTCTGGTGAAAGACCATAGAACTTCACCATAGCTTGTTGTAGTCTCTCAATATGAACAAAGATGTTATTGTAAACATCATAGTAAAATTATGTAAGCTTGTTTTAGTCTCTCAATAAGAACAAAGATGTTATTGTAAACATCATAGTGAAATTATGTACTTATTGTCTTGTTTTTCTTTCTTATCGACCCTGTGTCTAATGTTAGTGTGCCCTCAATGTGATAAAACTATCCTATAGCTCGCTGCACATCGTCATTATTAGTACACTTGACATTGTGAACCACCTTGAGTGTAGGAAATAAAGTGCCAGTGATCCCTTGTCCTAGAAATGCATCTTTTACAATTTGATGGATTGCTTAGTACACTTTCATGCTGATTCCAGCCGCATCACAAACATGTTGAATTAATGAAGAATTGATGGAGGTGGTAATCTTGCTCACCAGATTGCTGACAATAGCTTGGAATGTTTTAGGACGATGAGGGTCAGTAATAATTGAGAGAATATCCTTGGTATTCATAATGGCTTTGACCAAATCCTTCCATCCCTCTTCGCTAGAACCACACACGTCTTGCAAAAAATTCGTGGAAAAACACAAATCATGACTATTTTGTTTACTGAGGTCATAATGAAAGTTTATGTTACTTACTTTGTTGTACGAATCCTCTTCTTCCGTGCTTCACCTTTAGACACAAGAGATTCTATACCAGCCAATATCTTTTTATGTTCACGAGCACCATTTGGCATTTCTTTGAGTCGTTTGATAAGTTCCTCTAGCCTTTGAATCTTTGCATCCTTCTCCACATTCTCTACAAGGATCTCTTTCATTTTATCTGATGATTTTTTAAGTCCTTGACATTGTAAAAGGGTGAATTGTGATGCTTGCAATTGAGATTGGAGAATACGGGTTTGCCAAGCTCCACTTGTAGTCAATCTTCTGCAGTATCCTAACAAGCCAAGCTTTCCTTCACCAAAATAAATTGCATAAAAGATGATAAATCATGGAAAGGAGGGTTTGCTCTTAATGGAGGGTCAATTAGATAGAGATGCCCATCAATCCAAAGATTTATATTTTTCTCCTTAGCTATCCTATCAGCTTGGACATATTGTGCATCAATAGGATGGGTTTTTTTAGAGCTGCCATACTCTTCAGGAATACGAATGTGTAAATCAACCTTCTGTTTTCTAGCTTCACAAGGAGCTACACACACAGCTTTTGCAAAGGCTCCATAGCTAAGCAGAGGAAGAAGCTAAAACAAAGAGATATTCATAGGGGGGGAGAGAGAGAGAGAGAGAGAGGGAGTGAGAGAGAGAGAGAGAGAGAGAGAGAGAGTGAGAGAGAGAGAGAGAAAGAGAGAGAGAGAGTGAGAGAGAGAGTGTTAAAACTTTGCTGTTGCAGGTTTAACACAAATCCATTTTTCTAAGCAGAAAATGATATTTTTGATATATAAATATAATAACATGGAGTTCAATAAATTACATTTATGAGAAAAATTAAAAAATAATAATTTTTGGGGTGCCCATAATTTCGGGATCTCATGGACGTAGTGGTTCCTGACAGTTAGTTATGCTTATGGGGTTGTGGGGACCTGACAGCTAGTTATGGATGTACTGGTTTCTGTGAGATAGGCTTCTGATGTGACCCTTGAATTACAAGATTTTTGGAGGGAAAAAAGTATTTTCATCATACATATTGGTTGGGTGGTGTTTTTTCACCTCAAAATGTAAAAAAATAAAAAATGAAAAATTTTCACTTTTTGGGACCCACCTAAATATGAGAATGTTTTGCTGATGTGGAAGGGAGATATGGTGGGAGTTAATGAGGAAGGAGATTTCAAACTGACAAGAAAGCTGAAGATAAAAAATTCAAAAAGTATGAGAAAAGTCAAAAAGTAAGAGAGAGTATGAGAATATTCCCTTTAAAAAGTGAAACTAGGGGGGTTGGTGTGGCAAGGTAAAAAATAGGGGTCATCATAGCCTTTGTCTCCCTTTACTAAATGGATGTGATAAGATGTAAATGGGATGCGATAAGATGTGAATGGGATGTGATAGGATGTGATAAGCTGTAAATGGGATGCGAGAGGATGTGAATGGATGTGATAAGATGTAAATGGGACGTGATAAGATGTGAATGGGATGTGATAAGATGTGAATGGGATGTGATAGGATGTGGTGTAATGAAAAAGAATGTGGATGAGATGTGAAGTAAATGGATGTGGATGTGAATGATGAGATGAGAGGATATGTGAAAGAATGAGATGGGAAGTAAATGGATGTGTATGTGAAAGAATGTGATGTAAATGGATGTGGATGTGTATGTGAAAGAATGGATGTGAATGTGTATGTGAAAGAATGTTTGTGGATGTGTATGTGAAAGAATGTGATGTAAACGGATGTGGATGTGGATGTGAAAGGATGTGATGTGATGTAAATGGATGTGGATGTGGATGTGGATGTGGATGAGATGTGGATGTGAATGTGATGTGGATGTGGATGAGATGTGATGTGATGAAAAGAGATGTGGATGTGGATGAGCTATGATGTGATGAAAAGAGATGTGAGATGTGGATGGGAATGAGATGTGATGTGATGAAAAGAGATGTGATGTGATGTAAAGGGATGTGGATGTGAATGTGATGTGGATGTGGATGAGATGTGATGTAATGTAAAGAGATGTGGATGAGATGTGATGTAATGTAAAGAGATGTGGATGTGAATGTGATGTGGATGTGGATGTGGATGAGATGTGATGTGATGTAAAGAGATATGGATAAAATGTGATGTGATGTGAATATATGTGGATGTTAAGTGATAGATGTGAATGTATGGATAGATGTGGATAGTCGTGCATGTGAATGCTTGGATGGATGTGGATGAATGAGATGGGATGTGTATGAATGAGATATGATGTGGATGTGATGTAATGTGGATAGAATGTATGTGATGGAACGGGGATACAATGAATGTGATGAATGTTAATGGATGTGATGTGATGTGAGTCCGGATAAGTGTGAATGGGTGAGATGTGATGTAAAATGGATGTGATGTGATATGATGTAAATTGGGATAGATGTGAATGGATGATATGTGATGTGAATGGATGTGATGTGAATTGGGATAGATGTGAATGAATGAGATGTGATGTGAAATGGATGTGATGTGAATCGGGATAGATATGAATGGATGAGATATGATGTGAAATGGATGTGATGTGAATCGGGATAGATGTGAATGGATGATATATGATGTGAAATGGATGTGATGTGATGTGATGTGAATCAGGATAGATGTGAATGGATGAGATGTGATGTGAATGAATGTGATGTGATGAGATGTGAATGAATGTGATGTGGGGCGGTTGCAAAAGATGAGGGTACACACTTTCGTTCACTCTCTCTAAAATTGGGACATCCACGCATCTCGAGCGGAGTACCTCTATCGTGATATCGCCATCAATTAAAACACGACACGTGCCTCCCAAGGTTAAAGCGACATATCTCGAATGAGATACCAACTAATGCCATGCTAGCAGGTCCGGGTTTCCAGTCATCATCCATGTCACCAATACAGTTCACCGCCATCACACTATCTCAATCGAGATATTCATGGCACTCGGATCCACATCAATGCCACGTTGTATCCCCCTAGGCATATTTCACTAGCCCATCTCCACCGTCCACGTATCTCAAACGAGATATTGAAATAAAATCTCGACCATTCATTGTTCGCCATCGTCCACATATCTCGTTCGAGGTATAGAGATGCAATCTCCACCGTCCATTCATGCACATTGGAAGATGCGATCCCAGCCGTTTAAATATCTCGATCGAGGTATTTAATGAATCTCGACCATCGACATACCTCGGTCGTGGTAATGACTTAAAATCTAAGCCGTCCATGTACCTCGAACGAGATACTAATATCAAATCTCAACCGTAGATCCTTCACCAACCCTAAAATTAAGTGTGTATCTTGGCCGTTTGTTTCACTAACCCTAAAATCCAGAGCGTACATCTTGCAAACCCTAAAGTGCATGATGTCACCGAACCTCGTTCGAGGTTATAAAATCGGAAAACTTTTTTTTTTGCCTCATTGTCAGAAGTCGTTTTCACTTTCCTTACTCTCTTGATTTGGATTAGCATTAGTGGGCCCATTAGCATTGTTTTATAGCTTCAATAGTGCTACTTAGCACTAAGCATTGGACCCTTCGCATTGGACCTTTCACATTGGACCTTTGTGTTAGGCTTAGGTTTTAGCATGGAGTCACACAAGGAGGGCCACGAGGAGGGCCGCTCGTCTATTGTGTGGACCTCATCGTAGAGATAGACTGCGAGCCATTAGGGCCAAAAACGTCTCAAAATGGGCTGTGTAAGGAATTTCTCTAACTTGCTAATTAGTAGAATGTTGACGGTCAAAACGGCTCCAAATTTAGCCGTTTTGGGTATTTAAAGCGTATCTATCTGACTGAATACGTAACTAAGTGCATATTTTAAAATCTTAAAAAATAGATCGTTTTCATGCTACTCTTTAATGGCTCGTCTCGAAATTTGTCCTCTTATAGTGACTACGTGGCAAAATGACCATTCTCTCCAAACGCGCTCTTATCCATTCTCCAAAAAAAATTTCACTCCTCTGCTTCTCTAAAAATTTCACAAGCTACATCTCATTCTCATTCTTCTGTGTCTCTCATGATCTAATAGCTCTGCTTATACTTTTTGCTCGGTTAGTAATGAGTGATACATCTAATCGAAAGTTTCATTTGAACATCAAGCTCAACCAAGAGTATGCAACTACACGGAGTGTCTACCAAAGATCCCTATCATGTGCAAATGAAGCTCAACATCTTCGCAACGAAGGAAAGAAGCATATTGACCTATGGACAGATGGAAGTCTATATCCACCGGATCCCAAAACAGGAAGGTATCCTTCTTTTCACACACCACATGATTTGATTAGATTTGTTGGTGATGGGGAGGATGGCTTACTTGGTTATAGTTCAAGACTATCTCAATCACATATTAATTATGCAGAATATACTACATATCTTCAAAATACTTCATCTTTGAATGCAACAAAAATTTTAGAACTTGAAAACGAAATAGTGTCTTTGAAACAAGAAAATGATCAATTGAAATCCTTAAAAGAAACTCCAATAGGATTAAGAGCACGAGTAAAACGAATGCGGGATGTAGTTAACTTAACAGAGAGATCTGGACAAAGAAAAAAAAGGTTAAAACTTGTAAGAGATCATGTTACTAACCTTCTAGGATTTGACATGTCTAATGCTCAGGAAAGGGTGAGATTTTTGAATGAGCTTATGAATAGGTCGGATATCTTGAAACTTTTAGAACTTCCTGAAAATCAAACTCAAAAAAAACTGGTCTTTTAACATCTATTAAAAGATATGGACTTATTAGTCCAGCCTTCCCAAATGCAAGAAGTTTGTGACACAGTGGGAGTGAGTAGAAAGGGATACAGAGCCATCTCTAAAACCTGGTTCAGGGTCCTTAAGTATTACAAAATCAAAGCTTTTGGGTTGCCTAGACCTCACAATGTTGGAAAATATAGAACTATGTTAAATGAGGAAATTTCTAAACATTTCGGAGAGTATTTCCATATTGAGGGAACAATGCCATATGAGAGACAAAAAAAAAAATCATCTTTTGAATACAACGTTTATAATAATATTTGGATGAACATTAGAAAAGTCCAATCTTTTATGGTGAGATATTACAACATAAGAGAAATAGATTGTGAAGGAAAACTTGTATTTGTTTTAAAATTAGATGAAGCTCAAATCCAAAAGTGTCAAAAAATGGAAAGAATATCTATATCCGTAATGAATAAAGCATTGGACTATAGTCAGGGTAAGCTTGATTCTCCATACCACAAAACTCAATCAGAAATGGAGCTATGGTGGATTGGATCAGCTCAGGTACCAGTAGAGAGTCATGAAACATTAAAGTGGATCTTCTCAAAAACAGACATTCCTTCAGTTATTCAGAGCCAGAATACAGGTGAACACCTTCATGTTGATGACATAAGTGATTTCATTGTGGAATGGCATTTGAGTGCCGACCTCAAGGCATTGAAGTGTATGTTTGGTGTATGTGGAGGAGCAAATACCAAATATCCATGTCTTTATTGCATGGCAAGCACAGGGACAAAAGAATGGCTTGCAGAAAATGAGATTGGAAAACCACCATCCAGAAATAATGTGAATATTGTCGATTATCCAACTTCTGTTAAAATATGGGATCCAATTCTACCAATACATTTGAAAAATGTGCATATATGTACACTGCATGCAGAGATAAGAATCTTGGACAAATTGCTCAGACTTCATCTGGACTATGCATATTCTATTAAGCCGACTAAACTTGCAGATGAGTGCATAGAAAAGTGCGAAGCCTTGCTCTCTCAAATGGGTTTTCATGGTGGGGAAGTGCATCTTAAAAAAGATCCTGTTCTTTCTGGAGGAACAGGTGATGTTCTGCAAGATGTTTCAATGGGAGGAGCAAAAGCGAGAAGATTTTTGAGCAACCATGACACCAAACAAGTCAACGCAATGTGGAACTGTTGGAAACAGCTGTGTGTCATCACCACAAATGTCAAAAGTAGACCAGATGTAGCCAACAAACGTATGGAAGTTTGGAAAAAACTCGACAATTTTTTCAAAGTCCTTAGACAACAAGTTGGTTCAAATACTTATGCAGATGATTTCAAAAACGCAATAAAGCTTTTGATCAAAGCTATCACAGATGCCTGGGGAGAAAAAGACATAACTTATTACTTGGTGAGTATTCAAACTTATCAAAACAGTTATATATTGGTGTGTCCAGACTTATTACTTGAAATTTCTTAAATGTACTAACAAAAATTTTCTTTGTAGCATATTCTTTACTTGCATGGACCATATTTTGCTACAGAAGGACCACTTGCAACATGGAATACACAAGGATTGGAAAAGTCTCATTATCAAGCGAGAACTTCCTTTTTTAGATGTACCCGAAGAGGAGGAGGTGGACAAAGAAGAAGCAATGCACTAAAAGAATTATTCAATTGGTTCTACAGGAGGCAATTACAAAGGATGAGATCAAAGACCCAGCAATCTGAAACTACACCAACAACTCAAGAAAGAGACTAATGATTACTAACACATTTGTACCTTTAACAAAAAGTTTTGCTGAAATAAAGTTGGTCCTTGCAAAATATTGTGTACATTAGTATTTGATTCTCTTGGGACTTCTTGGCATGTCACCTCTGTATCTCAAAAATTTTCTCCTTCTATAACCTCCAAGGAGATTGATATCTGACACCTCAGCTGCAGCTGCATAGCTAGAGTAGCAAAGAAAGTACCCTGCTCTTGAGGCATTGAAACCTGCAGCATATCCAAAGATTCTAAGAGCAGCAGCTCTCTCTAGAAGCAAAACCTTGTTAGCATTTATTTGAAGGGGAGTATATCCCATAAACCTTGACAACACCTTGAAGGCAAATATTGGCAACTCAGCATCTTCAGAGAAGTTCATGTGGAATGCACAGAACACAGCCTTATCCAATGTAGGCAAGTAGTGCATGAGAGCAGATGAAGGCCTTCTTGACCTTGTTTCTGTAGATTTCACTCTGGTGCCTCTAGCTCTTGCCAGAAAATCATCCTTATCAAGCAATTCAATCTGCAAGACAAAAACCTCAATTAAAAAAAATTACAATCACAATAACATTAAACAAAGGATTAAATGGAAGCTACCTTCTGCAACTCATCCTCAATTACTACTTTGTCTTTCATCAAGTTGCAAGAGCCAACCCTTTCCACTTTATCAGAATCTGCCTGAAGCTTGAAATCTCTGCCAAAAGACTCAATACCTAACTCAATGAGCCTGTCCTCAAAATCCTCATCACTCAAGGAAGGTTTCCCCTCTTCCATTTTTTTAAGGCACAAGGCAAGTGCATCAGTAGCAGGGATAAATGAGTTGTCAGATGTTTGCAAATCAAGTGCCAAAAACTCTTCCTTTGGCTCTACTTCTGTATCAATAAAGTCTTTGGCCACTTCACAAGCTTCTGAAATTGCTGCAATACAGTAGTCTTCTCTGATATTGAAGAGACATTGAAGATAGGAAAGAGGAATAAAATCTTTCTCATTGATATAAAAGAAAGGAAGGTTTGGAAGAGTAACAGAGGATTCAGATATACTTGCTACCTCTGAAGGCTCTTCAGTAATAGTGGAAGCCCTAAATTCTGCAACATCAAGATTTGCACTTTCTCTCTCCTCAGCTTGAACATCAATTTCTTCCTCTTCTAAAATTTCACATTTCTCTAACTTTGAAACTGTGGTGACAATTAAGTTTTCTTCCTCATTCTCTGCATCAATTTCTGGTTGTTGCTCTTTATCCTGTATTTCTGCTTTCAAAAATAGGAAGAAAAGAAAGGAGACATCCTTGGGGACAAGGTTGCAATGTTTTTTATGGATAGGACAAGAAATGGATGAAGGGCATGTGAAAGAAGTTCTATTTGAAAACCTACTGAACCTCTTTGTTACTTTGGCTTTCTCCACAGATAGCTGTGTAAAATCTGTAAGGTGACAAAAATCATGGTCTCCGACACGAAAACAATGAGCTTGAATTGACATTTCAAATTGGTTGTACTCATCTTCAAGAATGTCCTTGAGCTTCAACAAAACATCTGAAAGAGAAAACCTTGGATTGAAAATCTCCACTGCATCAAAGTATACCTTCATATCATGACCATCTTGCAAAATAGCATTCAAGAGCTTCTCACTTGGGCCTTCTTCAACAAGCTCATGTCGACCCGCAACACCTTTACTCATGCCTGAAAAATTCTGATGTGCCAGAACCAAGCGAAAATGAAAGGTCCAAAAAAATTGGAATGACTCTATCGCTTGGTGCAGGATTTGACAATTCCAAGGTCTCCAAATTAATTCTGATTTTTGCAAAATAGGGTTTGGAAGAGAAAACGGTGCACAGCTTGATCTGACGCAAACGAGTGGTCCAAAACTGGGGAAAAATTTTAAAAGCGCGTGACTAAAAGACATTAAATAGTGACCGTTTATGCCACGTGGCAATAATGATTACATACCACGTGCACTCAACGGTACTTTGTACGACATATCCGAGGTATAAAAAGTTAATATTGTTAAAAATATTCATTTTTTTCTCCGTCACTGTATCAAGCGAAATCAGGCTACCTTTTGTTTCTCAACCCCACTTTTCCCATATCAAGCGTTCTCAATTCCCTGCCCGAATCAAGCGATTGCTCACATCCGATCCACTTGGATTTCCCACTTCGCTTCGTTCGGGTCTTCATTTTTTTCTCCATCCCGCATCAAGCGATAAGACAAATCCAAACCTCTCGGATTTTCATCATCGCTTCGTTCGGGATTTTTAGAATTTTTACTTCTTGCCCGAATCAAGCGATAATCACCATCCATTATCTTTGGAATCCCTTCATCGCTTCGTTCGGGCTACTTCCTTTTTTTGTCCTATAATACAAATTGCGTGATCTGGTCTCCTTTTCTAGCTTCAATGGCAAGGACGAAGCAGACTGCAAGGAAAGTTTACCCACCATTGGAGACTGAAAAAGCTGAAGACAAGCCAGGTCCTTCCGAACAGGAAAAGCCCCTTCCAAAGCCTCGTGCGAGGGTGACAGCAAGAAAGAGATTGAAATATCAGGTGAAGTCCTTAAGAGAGATAAGAGCAGCACAGAAATCTACAAGTCTCCTCATCCCTCGACTCCCATTTACACGGGTTGTCAGGGATATATCAGAAAGGTTGGTTGGTAAAATGAGAAACACATATCTTCAGAAAGTTAAATGGGAAACCCAGGCCCTCATGTGTCTTCAAGAGGCTGCTGAAGATTTTTTAATTGACTTTATGAATGATGGCTACATTGCTGCTGCATTCGCTCATAGGATCACTCTTATGAGCAAAGATTTTGTGCTGGTGTCCAGACTTAGATATAAGTTTGACAAAGCTTTGGAGCCTATTCCAAGTCAAGATATGAGAGCTTTTGAAATTCTCAATATCCCTCCAGCAAGGCAACCCAAGCAGTCTGTTGTTATTGAAGATATTTCTCATCCTTATGATACAAGAAAAGCTCAGGATATCAAAGAAGAAGTTGAAAAAGAGAGAGAGCAAGAGAAAATTTCAGAGGATGCACTTCTTTCTCAGCAAGCTGAGATTCTCCATTCATCCAATTCAGAGCTTTATAAGAATGTGACAGGTCAGATGATAGTAGATGTGTCCATGCCTGGAGAGGATGAAGTGTATTGTGACATTGCCCCTGAGGACACAAGCATGCTTGTGAATCCTAATATTGAGATATCTGACACAGTCCTCTTCATCTGCCTAAGGTTTGTAGGGATTTGCTTTTGTTTTTTTGTTGAATTTCCCAGGAACCATATTTTGTTGACATGTTTTGTTTGTGTATCCAGATGTCTTATGAGGGATCTTCATGAATCAATGGCTGTGCAAGTGACAATTCTTGATCCCCTTATTACACAGTGCCTTTTCAATAGGCAGGGGGATCTAGCAAGTTTTCTCAAAAACTTTGATATGCTTACCTGCAATTACATTGTGTACCCTTATGTTGAAGTGTAAGACTCATTCTCAATTACCTTTTGCCTATTATAGACATGACAGTTTTCATTACTAATTTCAGTATTCATATTATCACAGAGGCCATTGGAGTCTTATTATTATCAATCTATTGGATAGAGATGTGATCTTTATGAACTCTTTGGCATCCATCCATGGGAGAAGTAAAATGTAAGAATCAATTTTGCCATGTGTTGACCCTCAAATTTCTTGCATGATTTCAATTATTTGGTTGACCTTCAAAATTTTTTGTTTGCAGTGCTGCCAAACTTATCTTGAGTTTTCTAGCCTCTACCTATGTAGACTACAAACTTGAAGATTTTAAGTACTTCAATCAGGAAGTTCCCTTGCAAAAAGACTCAACATCTTGTGGATGGATGGTTCTTGCTAATGCTTGGAGATTTCTTGAGTCAAGGTTCAGAATGACAACACTTCCTGTAAGTTCATGAATAAAAACCATTGATTGATTTAGTGAATACATTGAGTGACCTGTTTTCTTACTTTCTTATTTTCTTTTGTCTTAGTTGCATGAGTATTCAGATTCTTGGGTAAGTTGGGTAAGGGAGAAGGCAGTGTCCATGGTTTTGAGCAGATCCATCAATCCATATGATCCTGATTCTCCCTTTCCACCTGGATCCAAGGATACAACTTCAAAGAAAAGGAAAAGGGAGAAGAAGGAAAGCAAAGAAAAGGAAAAGACCTCTGCCAAAGAGAAGAAGAAGAGAAAGAAGAGCCCTTCCAAGAGCAAGTCTTCCAAGGGGAAAAAGAGCCATTCTAAAGAGAAGAGCCATTCTAAATTAAAGATCCCTCAGGCTACAGAGAAGATCCCTACCCCTCCTGTTAAAGAGAAGAGCCCTAGCCCACTTGCTAAAGAGAAGACCCCCAGCCCTCCTGCCAAAGAGATGAGCTCTTCACCAGCTCAAGGGAAGACACCTATCAAAGAGAAGATCCCTAGTCCTCCTACCAAAGAGAAGAGCTCTTCTCCAGCTCAAGAGAAGACACCTATCAAAGAGAAGACCCCTGTCAAAGAGAGGAGTGCTGCTAAAGGTCTTCCTTTTCACTCACCAGTGAAATTTAAAATTCAGAAGCGTCGTTTGTCCAACAAAGGTAGTAAGAGGGCAAATGTTGGCTCTCCATTTAATTTCTTGTTCAAGTTCCCCAAGAAGACTGCCAAGTCTCCAAGGCCAACCTCCAAAGAATCTTCTCCAAAACCAGACCCCACTGCCAAATCTCCCTCGCCAACACGTGAAGGTCTAAAAGAGGAGCCCAACTTACCACCATTAGGGGAATCCACTCTAAAGTCTTCCTCTCCAACACCTCAAGTGCTGAAAACTCCAGAACTAGAACCTCAATCAGCAAAATTTGATCGAAGCAAACATAAGAGAGAAAGATTCTCTAAAGATGCAGGGTCATCTCATGCCAAAAGGAAAGTTGATTTTGCAGAGTGATTCCACATATTGGATTTGTTTTGTTCATTTTATCCATATGAACACACATTTTTTGGGTTAATTTTCTGTAAAATTCTGTATCAATAATTTGATATCAATCTGTTAAACCTTGTTTTGTGTCGCAACAATTTGTTTACCAATTTTGTGAAGAAGACGAGACGAAATCTAGCAGAATATATTGATTACATTATCATTTTCAACTATACAAACTTGCCCTTGCAAGTGGCTTAAATACAACTTTTTTTGGGGGGAGACATGTGATGCATGAGGTTACACTCTCCATCCTTGTACGGATAACAATATCATCTACTTTGAATCTATATTCAGGTGATATTTCATCCAGAAACTCAAGCGACTCTCTAACATGTTGTAGTCGCCAGTTTGATGTTACTATGAGTTTCCTAGGATCTATGAATGGATGGACTATGATGTTAAATTCAAACTCTGGACAATTCTCTTCAGAGTCCAAAGGGACCCAACTACCAAGCTTGCTTTTCCATCTCCTATAGTCATAGCCCAAAACTAAGGATTGGCGACACAGTTGGTATGAGATGGACAAAGAATTTGGGCTTACTCTACAACTGATATTGTCCCCCATATGAAAAGTTTCCTTGGTACTCCATCCTTCTCCAAGTACAGTGTCCAGATCAGTCAGAGATAGTCTTCTATTAAGCCACATCGTTCTTGTCCTCTCCAATTCCATTGTTCTGAAACATGCCACAAAGACATGTATAGGCAAGAACTATTGAAGTTTAATCCTTCTTGAAATCCTTCCAGGAGACATTGCTTTAAGAATATCATCTTTGATTTTCGATTTGAAGCTTGTTATGGTATTTGGATCAGGAACTTCCCATTCTAGTGACATTATTGTGGGAATAGGTATGTCATACAATTCTCCATGAACACCTTCTCTTGATGGAACCCTGTATTCTGCAAAATACACAAATAAATCCACTGATTTGTAAAATGAAGGTGGTTTGTCTGCGTACATGACATCTGCAATCCCCTTGTGAATTGCCTTGAATGTGCCACTTAAGCTCTCAACAGGCTGCCACTCCACAGCTGTTGACGGAAAGATAACTGAAATGAAACAAACAACAAATATATCAGAAAGAGAAATATTGTGTTGTGTCAAATAGATAAAGGTTTGTTGAATTACAGTAAGAATGGAGAATTGGATGTTCATCCAAGTTCAACACCATGTCTTTGGCCATGTAGACATGTTGAACTTTTGCAAGCCAGCCATTGTCGGTCACTTTGAATGCAAGAACACGACCTTTCCAATGGGATTTCACTTCATTTCGCTTGGTTCTTTTCACCCTGTGGGCACCTTTGCAAGAGGGAAGCATTGTTACCCAATCATTCACACGAAAAGACATGGGTTTCCAAACACCATCTTCTCTCGTGTTATGAAAATCACAAGAAGTAATATTATGAGAAGGACGACGTGAGGACGCCATAGAAGCTCACAGATAAGAGAAAAATAGTAAATCTTTTGAATAGTGAATCTTTTGAATAGTGAATCTTTTGAAAGTGCAAAGAAGAAAGAATAAACCATATGCCAAAATGAAAGGAAGGCGGAAAGTAGACGTCTGATGTTTTGTCATTAATAGCGTTGTTTTCAAGGCCTGAAAAGGGGATTTCGTATCTTAATGCTTGATTTTTTGAAATAAAAAATGGAACATGATGTCACTATTTTGGACCCAAACTTTAATGTTGGCCATCGTAAACAGCTAAATTTAGCCGTTTTAGCCGTTCGCCACTAAAATAGAACCGTTAAGAAGACATTTGGAGGAGACAAGAATGCCATACTTTTGTATACGTGTCAATTCACAATTGGATAATTTCTTAATCCTTGGATTAACAAACAGCCCTTTTCTAGCCGTTTTTGGCCCTAATGTAGAAGCTATCCGTAGGAGTGCTAGAGAGAGTGAATGAATGAGATGTGATGTGATGTGATCTGAATCGGGATAGATGTGAATGGATGAGATGTGATGTGAATGGATGTGATGTGATATGATGTAATTTGGGATAGATGTGAATGGATGATATGTGATGTGAAATGGATGTGATGTGATGTGATGTGAATCGGGATAGATATGAATGGATGAGATGTGATCTAAATGAATGTGATGTGATGAGATGTGAATGAATGTGATGTGGGGCAGTTGCAAGATGAGGGTACTCACTTTCATTCACTCTCTCTAAAATTGGGACATCCACGCATCTCAAGTAGAGTACCTCGATCGTGATATCGCCACCATCAATTAAAACACGACACGTGCCTCCCAAGCCTAAAGCGACATATCTGGAACGAGATACCAACTAATGCCATGCTAGCAGGTCCAGGTTTCCAATCATCATCCATGTCACCAATACAGGTCACCGCCACCACACTATCTCGATCGAGATATTCATGGCACTCAGATGCACATCAATGCCACGCTGTATCCCCCTAGGCATATTTGACTAGCCCATCTCCACTGTCCATGCATCTCGAATGAGATATTGAAATAAAATCTCGACCATTCATTGTTCGAGGTATAGTGATACAATCTCCATCGTCCACATCTCAAAAATATTGAGATCGAATCTCAACCATTGAAATACCTCGTTCGAGGTAAAGAGATGCAATCTCCACCATCCACATATCTCGTTCGAGGTACAAAGATGCAATCTCCACCGTCCATTCATGCACATTGGAAGATGCGATCCCAACCGTTTAAATATCTCGATCGAGGTATTTAATGAATCTCGACCGTTGACATACCTTGATCATGGTAATGACTTAAAATATAAGCTGTCCATGTACCGCGAACGAGATACTAATATTAAATCTCAGCCGTCAATCCTTCACCAACCCTAAAATTAAGTGTGTATCTTGGTCGTTTGTTTCACTAACCCTAAAATCCAGAGCGTACATCTTGTAAACCCTAAAGTGCATGATGCCACCGAACCTCGTTTCAAGTTATAAAACCGGAAAACTTTTTTTTTGCCTCATTGTCAGAAGTCATTTTCACTCTCCTTACTCTCTTGATTTGGATTAGCATTAATAGGCCCATTAGCATTGTTTTATAGCTTCATTAGTGCTACTTAGCACTAAGCATTGGACCCTTCACATTGGAACTTTCACATTGGACCTTTGTGTTAGGCTTAGGTTTTATTCGTCCCTTCATAGCCTTCACGATATTGTTTATGTAGATGAGTGGATAGCCCACCATCGCACTGCTCCTGTGTCACATGGCCTGACATATCGTCAGGTCTGTGATCTTGGTCCGATTAGGGATGGAGCCTACTTAGATCTTTTCCTCGATAGTCGTGGGATGAGGCGGCCTGGGGCAGGCAAGCCCCTTAATATTTTGCGGTGTTCGCATCCTCATATGGCGGCACATATCTATAGTCGATATGTTGCCGCATATGGGAGGATGCTGATTCACATATACTTCACAAAGCAATTATATGCGGAGTTTGTCTTAGGGGAGGAGGTGGATTACACTAGCCATCGGCCGGGTGGTGGTGCTAGCTGAGGCCGTCTCCAGGACCCCCAAGGTAGGCGGCCTCCACCAGCTCTTCGTGTAGCTCCTACAGATCCTTCATTTGTGCCTATGTCGACAATCGAGGCTCTTGGCACCCAGGTTGGCATCGACGTACAGAGTACCACGGAGAGCATCCAGCACGCGGTGCGCTTGTTCTCACGATCGATACCGACAACAGATGTCGAGGTATTTACATATTTATTACTTCTTAAGTTTTTTTAGTCATTTATTTACATGTTTATACGTACTTTTCTATATTTTTACGAGCGGCATGGTTGATTGTGTAATGTAGGGTCCCACACCTATCACTGAGAGACTCACTCAGGAGTTGGTAGAGGCGAGAGTAGAGATTGACTGCCTTAGAGCTGCACCACCATTCCTACATGATGCCTGCTGCGCTCTTTGTATCGAGGACATTGACAATACTAGTGGATATACCCTGGGATGTGGAAATTTTTTCCATTTGTCTTTCATCACCCAAGAGCTAGTACGCTTCTCAACATGTCCGCGGTTACATCTATGGTTATGCATGCAATTATGCTCTCGCAGCTATATGCACAGATGCAACCGCATGCATAGCCATGCAAGAAAATTTTAGAACTCTAAAATTCCTTTGTTATGTGGTTATGGACGCATGTCTACTTGTAATCAATGCGACTTTGCAATTCAGAACAATCATGATAAGTTTTGGTCTCAAAGATTCCAAGAAACTCCTGGAGATTAAAAGAAATTAAGTGGATATGGGCCAATCCACTTTTTGGGTTATGTTTATAAAGGAGACGCCATACCCTTATTTTGAACTTTGCACAATAATATATATATATATATATATAAGTAGATGAATTTTGGAATATCTTTTATAGGCAATAGGCTATAGTTGATGAATTTTAGAATATCTTATATTTTGAAAAGAGAATGAATTTTGGAATATCTTTTATAGGCTACTGTTTATAATTGCATATCCATTTGTAGGTATGCCTCTTGTCTTTTCCAACATATACTCACGCTCTCTCTCTCTCTCTCTCTCTCTCTCTCTCTCTCTCTCTCTCATTTCATTATAATTTCCAACATATATCTTATTGGCTAACTAATGGCTCTTCTATCTCTCTGAAAATTCAGAGCTCCCAAATGACTGCACTAATTAGGGATTTACCTCCATCGATATTTTTTTGTTTTCAATACGAAAAAATCCGATGGATTCAGATTCCTAAAATTTGAGAAGAGAGACCATATATCATCTTTGAGGAGGCACAAAAGGATGAGAACATTGTTGCACATGCCCAACCAAGAGGATGCACTTCCCTCCCCAAAAGCTTGTGGCAAGAGAACATCAACTCTGAGACGTGGGGGGATGCGCACGAGCCTTAGCCTTCCTTGTGTGGGTAGCTACGTGTCATTGTCTTCTAACAAGGTAGAAGATAGACATGGGCGACATCGAGGCCAAGGCGGGCAGTGAGGGGACTTGAATGGAAATTGTACATATAACTCTTGAATGGAAATTGTACATATAACTGGTACCTTTGAAGACCGCATCACGAGAAGTAGCAAGAGGTTGACGACAATAGAGGACAGCAAGAGAGAGATTATTGGGGAGAGAGAGATTATTGGGGACGCAACAAGAGAGGAATTGATGTGGTTATGAGATGAGATGACGGTTATAAAAACTTTCATTAAATAAGGTTGAAGAAATCTAATAATACCTTAGCACTTTTAAGGTTTTCCTATTACGCCTCTTACATAAATTAATGAAAAAACATTTCTCCTTCGTTAGTTATCCGCCCCTACTTGATGTTTCATCCTTGTATGCCTCCTTGTCTTTTTTGTAGGTTCAAATTTACGACACACACTCTCGTTTTATCTAGTACTTTTATATTTGATGTTTCATCGTTCATTGCTAGAAAACAATCGAAGGCAGGCCTATTATTGCAGAGAACATTTTCGCCTATTGAGAACATCCCCTCAAAAGAAACCAATCATCTTTCCTACGTCGAGCCTCAGTACTTCGAGTATGGATGTTTGTCTCTCGAAGACAGGCCTATCGAGAGCATCCCCTCAAAAGAAACCAATCATCTTTCCTACTACGTCGAGTTTCAAAGAATGGATGTTTGTCTTATCTGACAAGATTATCTTATGTAATCATGCCTACCTAGGAGAAAGCCTTAACGACGGCCTGGATGTTGCTGTGTGATGATCCTCCGGGCTGCAAGCTGCGGTGTGCGGCCTCTCTGAGCTTGCTAGCATTCTTCCGCAGCGTCTTACCCTCCTCGCCTTCCATTGCAGCCCTCACCATCTTCTCCACCTCGCTTCGCTTCGTCGCACAAGGCCATCTTCGGCTTGGAACCTGAGCCCCACCTTCCATTCCTCCACCACAAACTTGGCGTCGAGCCACTGGTCCGCGAAGTAGGGCCAGCAGAGCATGGGGACCCCTGCGGAGATGGCCTCGGTGGTGGAGTTCCATCCACAGTGGGTAAGGAAGCCGCCCACGGAGGGATGGGAGAGCACGCGGAGTTGGGGCGCCCATGACACTATGTAGCCGCGGTCCTTGGTATTTTCTCGGAACTCTTGTGGGATGCTGGAGGCGTCCGCCACGAGGTCTGGGCGAAAGGCCCAAATGAAGCGCTGCCCACTGGCTTCCAGGCCGGCAAGCAGCTCCTCAAATTGCTGCTTGGAGAGGAGCGTGATGCTGCCGAAGGAGATGTAGAGCACGGACTGTGGCGGCTGTTCATCGAGCCACTGCAAGCACTGGTCCTCTTCCTTCCACAGGCTGGTGCTGCTTTCCCCCTCCAATTCCTCGATGAGCGGGCCCACTCCGTAGATGGCGCAGGGCCGTCGCAGGTGGTGGGGCAGGGCTTGGAAGGCCGGGGCCTCGAGCTCCTCAAAGGAGTTGACGACGATGGTGTGGGCGCTCTCGTAGGCTATCCGGCACGCTCGAAGAATGGCAGGGTAGGATTGCTCCGTGTCGTCCACTACATGCTTCATTGATGGCATGTCAGCGTTGCGGAGCGCGGGAAGGCCTGGAAGGTCCTTGCGGAAGAGATCTGCTGGCCTCTCTCGATGGATGCTGGCGTGCATTGCTGCCAAATATATAGAGCCGGCAAATGTCGTGATCAGAGACAATGACGATGTAACTAATTGTGACTGGAGCAACGAAAGGAAATTTTAGCTTACCGTCTTCCAAGGGGATGAGGCCGTTGTGGATGTGGAGCAGGAGGAGGTTCAGGCTTTGGCTGGACGGGAACATAACGATCCTCGGGAGGTTGAACTTGTCAACCACCCTCTGTGCCGGACCGGACATGAAGATGTCGGAGATAACACACGTGACAGGGGGGCCTTCCTTGTTGATGTGCTCCACCAGCTGCGCGATGGGACCACTCAACCCCTGCATCGCCTCGAGGAAGTCCGCCATACTCATCCGGAAATCATTGGCCAGGTCCACCCCCTCGACAGGTATGCTAGCTCGGCGTATATTGCTGGGCGGCGGCGCTTGCTTTTCATCTACGTGCTTGGCAGGCGGGTGCGGCTCCTCCTCCAGCTGGACGATGCGCTGGTGGATGGGGTCGATGTTCACGAAGGTGATGAGGAAACCATGGGAGGCCAGCGTCTTGCAAAAGCGCATGAGCGGGTTGATATGGCCTTGGGCGGGCAAGGGGATGGCTACTGCGTGCGGCTTAGTTGAGTGAGCGGCGGCGGCGGCGGCGGCCATTCTGGAATACAATGATAGGGAACTGGCTGGCTAAGGTAAAGTAGACAGTGATGAGTTATTGCTGCAGATCGAGGAGAGGAACTGTGATTTTATAAGCGAGGGCAGTCTCCGGTCTCTACTACTCCATCACGAGAGAAGGGAATCTATAATTTCTTAATCGTTTCGAACGTCTTTCTTCATCGTTTGCACTCTACTTCTGTCGTCAGGCCCTTCATCACACTAACGCATCTCCCACGCAAAGCGACCCTTGCTTGCTAGCGCGACTCGGTCAAATGGAAAAGGCTTGTGGCTTTTGCGACATGAGATATTTAGTGGGAAAGTGGATTACTCCATCGGCTTACAAAGATATCATATATTTAGTGGGAGAGTAGATTACTCCATCAGCTCATAACCCACCCGGCTCCCGTGATGGGACCTAACCGTTCTACCACTAGACTACTCGCCCCTGGCCCTTCAAGCCTTCACTTCCAACAAAAGGCTTCACTTCTTTAAGCAAGCCTTCACTTCCAAAAGGGTTGATGTGTTACTTTTAAGAAAACATATCTCTCTCTCAACCTTTGAGCGCTGGTTCCTTGAGCTCGCTCACACTTATTTTTGGGTGCACACAATGCACATTCTTACGCTTGTGCACACACTCTCTCCCTAAGTCTCATCTCTATGAAAACCTTATAGAAGGTTTGTACCTTGAGCTCGTATTGTTTTGATTGCCCAAGTTCATATTTTTTCTTGGGTGTGCACAGTGCACATTCTTACGCTCGTGCACACGAATTCTTGCACCTATGCACATCTTCTCTCACTGGGACTCCTTGAACTCTTTCTAAGTTAATGTGGGGGGAAATAAATGTCTAATGCTCGAGGTGGGATTCACACCCATGATCTTAAACTCCACATTAAGTTGCATCCAATACCCCAAAACATATTCATTTAATTAGGGCTTCCTCATGATAATGGATTGGGTATGAGATGCTTTCGTGAACCCATCTCATGATGGCAAGTGAGCTGCATATGAAGGGAAATATAACCCATTATGGCAATGAGATATTCACTTTTAAGATCTACAATATGTCAACAAAGATCTTCATTATGCCAAAGAAATAATTATGGATAAGATGTAAGAAGTTGGGCCCATTGAGCATTCACAATGGCTATCTCCGATACTGGTCATCTCCCTAAGAAGAAGAAGATCGATAAGATCTGCAATTGTATAGCCTACTTCTGACCACTCAATAATTACATTATCAAGGATGGCTTCCCTTCATCTACATCTGTGTAGACTTCACACCACTCAATCAATGCATGATCAAGTATGGCTTCCCGAGAGAGAGAGCCTTGGAGGGTGTAGCGGGAGTCGCGTGCTCTTCTTATCCATGGATGGCTTCAATGGCTCCAAGGTATAGCGATTGACCATCTAGATAGGCTCAAAACACCTTTTATCATGTAGTAGAGTACCTATACATATGTTATGATCCCATTCCACCTCTACAACACCTTGGCCTCTTTCTCACCATGAAGATTGTTAGGCGTTTTTCTGAGAGATATTTTGAGCTTGTCTATATATGGATGCATGGCCTATGTGAGAGTTTTGCTCGGGAATGCCTTGGCAGGTGTATAGGGTGGACGGTTTGGCTGTGGGTTTGTTGCAGGCCTGAGGTCCACTGGAGATGATATCAGCGTTCGGCAGCTTGGTTGTGTATATGTCCCTTTAAATGAACGCGCACTCGAAGCTGTATTCAAGTGTGTGGAAAGCGTGGGGAGCAATTAATGATTAAAGGGCCAAGGTAGCCTTGTAGATGGTGTGGAAAGGAAGGTTTTGGAGGACGTAGCTTTGAGCATTGGTGTGAAAGCATAGATGGTGACCATCTTTTAGGCAAAATAGAAAAAAATAATATTATTGAAGTGGCCAACAGAGGAGACCACGTGGAACTTTGCCTTGATGCCAGTGCTGCGGCCACCACATGGTAGAAGGTTGGCGAAGGCGTGGAAAGGGGGGTGATACGTAGCTGCAGGCGAAGAAAGGTAGAAACGTGAAGGGCCGCCGTGTGGCCGGCTATAGAGGGGGGAGAAGTCGACTGTATCACAGAAGGGAGCAGCTCTGCAGGTGTGAGCATAGAGAGGTGCTGAAGGGCGACGACTAGAGTGTGCAGAGCTACTGGGGGAGCCGCCTACGTGAAGTTGGGGCCTCTGGGTGCGCAGCTGACTAGCGGAAGAAGACCGCCTTGCAGAGGGCTGCAGAGATAGGCGAGGAGGTGTGAAGAATCGACAGGCTGCCTCGTTGAGAGAGAAGATAGTCCTGGTGATTCAGCGAAGAATAGGTTGCCGCCCTGGGGGTCGTCAGTGAGAGAGGGTCGCCTGCAGTCGTTGACGCAAGCAAAGAGGGAGCGGCCTCTGTGTGTGCGTAGGTGGTGGCGCCGACTGCAGTGGGAAGACAGAGAGCTAGCAGAACGCTGGCAGTGAAGTCGCGAAGGAACACGTCAACAGCAGGCCGGGAATACAAAGGAAGCGCAGGTGGTGGCGACTGAGGACACAAACACATGCATGGATAGCCATGGACACACATGCAAACACATTCACTCATATGTATGGACAGCCATGCACACACACATGTGTGGACACACACATGGACCCATGCATGGAACACACACATGCACACATGGCTGGACACACACACATGTACACATACATAAACACATGTATGGACACCCACACACATGAATGGACAAACCCATGCACATAGACAAGCACAAACCCATGCACATAGACACATGCATGGACACCATACACAATTACATCTCCATGTTGACACAACAATAGACTCCACACCGACAAGTGTCCATACAAACACGCCCATCGCCAAATTACACAAGAAACAAGTAATGAAAGACACAAGAGCATATAGTCTAAAAGCCAACCTCATCAAAGTACCTCCAAACGATATATGCTTCATCGTCCGACAATCCCTTTTTGACCCCGTAGCCACCAATGTCATCAGGAATCACGCTTTCATCTAGAATTGTTGACTTGCCGGTCGGTGGAGTTTGGAATGGCCTTATGCGTTCACCTCTCTTTGGATTTTTGGATGGCCTTGCACCCTTCCCCTTGGGGGTTTGCCGCATGTGTTTTCCTTTGCCACGTGTAGCAGAAACGGGTGCTTTTCCATGCTTGGTAGAGATGGGCATATTCACAGCCGACATGGGCTTAGATGCGGCCATTACTTTTTCTCCGGCGTCTCTGAGGTGGAACACACATAGTTTCCCGTCTTCTTGGAGCAAAGGGGACGGGCAGAAAAGGGGAAGCTTGGAGCAAAGGGGAGGGGCAAAAACGGGAGCGAAGGGGACGGGTGCCAAATGAACCAGAGGAGGGGAGGGATGATTTCGAATCAAGCAGCACGATTCGAAATCTGTGAGCATGCAAAAGTATGTGAAAGGACCCTCACGATCTGACCCGACACATGTAGTCGTCAACCCTGAAACTACCTAATGTTTACTTTGCATGCAAGTAAAAATAGCACCGACAGCAAATTTTGGTGACGGGCTATGGTTGACCGACTGTGGTGGGCCTACGTTCCACGGGGGTGCCACGTACACAAGAACCCCAAAATCTACCTAGAGCCCTTTTGCGATATGAGATATTTCATGGGAAAGTGGATTACTCCATTGGCTTACAAAGACGAGATATTTAGTGGGAGAGTGGATTACTTCATCAGCTCACAACAACCACATAGCTCACTGGCGGCCCCATAATGGGACCTAACCATTCTACCACTAGACTACGCGCTTGTGGCCCTTCAAGCCTTCACTTCCCACAAAAGGCTTCACTTCTTTAAGCAAGCCTTCACGTTGATGTGTTACTTTTAAGAAAATATATCTCTCTCAACCTTTGAGGGGTCGTACCTTCAGCTCACATTTATCATTTATTTTTGGGTGCACACAATGCACATTCTTACGCTTCTACACACATTCTTGCACTCTCTTCCTGAGTGTCATCTCTATGAAAACCTTATAGAAGGTTTGTACCTTGAGCTCGTATTGTTTTGATTGTCCAAGTTCATATTCTTTCTTGGGTGTGCACAGTGCACATTCTTACACTCGTGCACACAAATTCTTGCACCTCTGCACATGTTCTCTCATTGGGACTCCTTGAACTCTTTCTAAGTTTAATGTGGGGGGAAATAAATGTCTAATGCTCGAGGTGGGATTCACACCCATGACCTTAAACTCCACATTAAGTTGCATCCAGTACCCCAAAACATATTCACTTAATTAGGGCTTCCTCATGATAATGGATTGGGTATGAGATGCTTTCATGAACCCATCTAATGGCAAGTGAGCTGCATGAAGGGAAATATAACCCATTATGGCAATGAGATATTCACTTTTAAGATCTACACTATGTCAACAAAGATGTTCATTATGTCAAAGAAATAATTATGGATAAGATGTAAGAAGTTGGGTCATTGCGCCCATTGAGCATTCACAATGGCTATCTCCGATATTGGTCATCCCTAAGAAGAAGACCAATAAGATCTGCAATTATGTAGTCTACTAACCACTCGATAAGTGCATGGTCAAGGATGGCTTCCCTTCATCTACATCTGTGTATACTTCACAGCACTCAATCAATGCATGATCAAGTATGGCTTCCCGAGAGAGAGAGAGCCTTGGAGGGTGTAGCGTAAGTCGCGTGCTCTTCTTATCCATGGATGGCTTCAATGGCTCCAAGGTATAGGGATTGACCATCTAGATAGGCTCAAAACACCTTTTATCATGTAGTAGAGTACCTATACATATGTTATGATCCCATTCCACCTCTACAACACCTTGTCCTCTTTCTGACCATGAATGTCTTCCAAAACTATCTCAATTCATGGATGGCTTCAACAACTACAATCACGTAGTGAATTGACCACCTAAACATGAGAAAAACAACTTTTGACACATACTAGGGCACATTACGAGGTATTTGAACTCTAAAAGGGTCCTTTTAATTAACATGTCATTAGGAATGTACCAATAGGAAAAGAGGAGTGTGCACATTCTATCCACTTGAAAAGTGGGGGGGTTAGGCTTTCAATTTTCATGTGTGCAAAAAGCCTTAAAAAATAAAAAATGTAACTACTCCCAAAATGGTCCCATCAGGAGAAATTTGAACTCTAAAAGGGTCCTTTTAATTAACATCTCATTAGGAATGTACCAACAAAAAAAGAGGAGTGTGCACATTCTATCCACTTGAAAAGTGGGGGGTTAGGCTTTGTTCCATTTCTCTCCAAAACCACCCCAAAAATATTCTATGGTCAAATTCAAGCTCTTCTTCTCTTTTTGAAGCTCCTAAAACCTCTAACTAACTACCCTCTTGCTAATCTCCCCTTTCATAACCCCTAAATTCTCCCTTCCCAAGCTCTCTAACTCTCTTCCTCCCTTTCTCTCTCTACCTCTCCAAAGGCACTTATCATTTTTCTCCCTAACCTCTCTTACTCTCTCTACCACTCTATAGCCACTAATCTTCCACTTCCATAGAAACTAATCTTCTTCCTCCATAGCCACTAATCTTCTTCCTCCCCAAGCCGTCTTCCTCACTTCCTCCCCAATCTCTCTCTCTCCCCCTCTCTCTTTCTTTCTCTACACATTATTTCATCTGTAAATCTTTCCTAGCTAATCTCTCTTCTATCTTGTCTTCCTTCCTAAACTCTTTTTGTCTCGCTCTCTCTTCATCATTAAATTATGGCTTTATTAAAGAAGACCAAAGGAGGAGATTGAAGAGCTCCTATTACACAACACAAAGGATGAAATGGGGAATGAGTAGGAACAAGCTTTTGTAAGGGTGCCTAGGATTTCATGCAATCAAGCGCATATGGTCCACATTGTGTTTGATCGAGGGGTTTTAAATCATCATTAAAAGGATAAGTTACTTGGGTTCAAGAAAATGAAGGAAGAAGGTTTGGTGGTTGTCCACATTATGTTCGATCGAGGGGTTTTCAATCATCATTTTAGAAGGGTGAGTTACTTAGGTTCAAGAAAAATAAGGAGGAAGGTTTGGTGGCTATCGTCCAACATGTGTATGAGCTTGCACTAGCATGGAGGAACCAAGTTTCCTTGCAATTGTAAGCACCCCATGAAAGATCCCTGCCCCCTTCACGCAATGAATTCGGGGTTGTTAGCAGTGGTGGAAGTAGCACTTCTTGCGTAGGGCAGAGCCTCTCACTCAGGGCCTTGCCCACGGAAATCTGGACAAGAGACTAATCCCTCGGTTCTTCCAAAACCGAAACAAAAAAAACTTTCCTCGCCCAGAAAACACGGGCGATTCCTCTAGAATATTTTTATTCTAATGTAGTCAAGGTCATCACTAACCAAACTGATCCGACCCGTAAGTCATTTGGTCAGATCAAGGAAAAGACTTGCACTTGGATCATAGAGACCAACACTTTTTTCCTCATCGAGAGGCATAGCCGTTGATTCTTTTCCATAGAATAAGGACTGTCCGGGATTTACTTCATGTATCGTACCATAACAGAATTGAGTCTCATTTTAGGGATCCATCAGAGTCCAGAGCCTAACCCCATCCAGTACCATGGGTTAGCCGACTACCCACCACTGTAGTGATGGGATCCAATTAGGAATTTGGTTAGGTTTTGTCCCGGGTACCAGGAAAAAGAGTTCCCAAGCCCCCCAGCCGGCGCTTCATGCAAACTTCAAGATAGTCACACCACTTACACACCCAATATGAAATTGCCTATTTCACAGATTCAGCGGACTTTAAAACAATCTTTTAATGAAACCATAGTATCACTGATCATAATCCTCCAAAATATTTGGTTGAATTCTAATTTCCAATCATTCCTTCATCGGTGTACCTATGGCATCATTGGTAACCAGAACACTCACCACCTGTCCACTCAAGGGCCTTTTCGATAGTTCCTAGCTCATAGTACCTGGTAATATATTCACTTATAAAAATCCAGATGGATTCTCCGTTGAAGATCAGCAAGATCAACCAATAGATCCATATAAAAGAGCCATGGACTAATCTGTTGAGGTGGACCAGCAAGGTCAATCAACCATATCCATGCCCGAATTCAAAAAACAACTCTTACTCCTTGTTCCAATATCTTCCTAGATGCACGCGTGGGTATCTTCAGTGACCCAGAGCCCGAGCACCGTATGGTCAGCACCCTCTAAGATCCTTCGCAGGTCACCTAGCGGCGCTGCACTCATAGGCTGCTTCCTTGGTCCCTCATCCACCATACCGGAAGCCCACCATTTAAAACAAACTGACGCTATCAAGACCTCGGCCGACCTTGCTACACGAGACGTCCTCCGTTGACTCTCCATCAGCTGTTGCAACTTTATCACTTAGGTCTCCACGACCTCATTCACAAGACAGTCAAAATGCTTTCCCAGCATTCTTGACATAAAACAGTCATTTAAAAATAGGTCATAAATGCAGTATCTATAACGAACTCTCGTCTTTCCACATTGTTCCACATCAATCCACATTACGTAATCCAAGTCCAATCATATGTATTTCGATCGTCCTTCATCATTCTCATCCAATCACATCATTCTCCATCTCATCACTTCTTTCTACATTTATTCTCATCACATCTCATCCACTTGCATCTACCCATATCCACATCTCATCACAGGGTGGTTGCAAGATGAGGTTATCTAGTTTTATGTAGTGGGCGCCCTTGGCTTTAGCCAAAAAACAGGCAATTTTTCAAGAAGAATAACCAATCTCTCCTAGCTAGCCAAGGAGTTTCACTTCAAGGTCTTCTAATGAAACATCATATGCAAAGTTGGGCACCTAAAACTATAATCTGATCGAATATCCAATAATTGCAAATCCCCTTTTCTTTGGGAACCAAAATTGTATACAGGCCCTGTCGAAGGTTTAGACAAGTATAGTGAATTTGAGTAAATTGCCTATAGCTTTTACATTATTACTCATATGATGTTCCCACTTTGCATATCACAAATACAAATAACATAGAGATTAACTTGATTTATGGAGTAATTTTTAATGTGTTCTATTATTTTCTATATTATTTAAAATGTATTATTAAAAAACATACTATTTTATCCTCCCACCACATCTACCATTTAAAATTCTCAAATTGTATGGATCTAGTGATGGTTAGATTGGGAAACATTAGTATAATGTGGGTATAAGGTAAAATTACAAATCTAACGGTTGGATTTTTCTAGATTTACTTTGGAAAATTTGTTATGACTGTCAGAGGCCCATTAAATCAATTGTAATTTAATTCTAGAAAATTAAATATTGAATCTTTCAATCTAAAAACTCTAGGGATCAATACGCTTGTTGCCATGAATTTATTAAAAAAATTTGGCTTAATTTGAGTATGGGAAGGTCCATTTTCAATCCTCCCAAAAGTGAAAATTCCCATATTGTGTCCACTCTCCCCTTTTCAAGTCTAAAACCAATCCTAGTTAGGTTTGGAAATCTAGGCTTGGTAAACTTCAAAGCTTAGATATCATTCCATGTGTGAGGCCTGGGTAGGCACAAATCTTATATATGCATGCCACTTTATGTCCACATGAGCTTCGAGAGGATCCACATAAGTAGCTTGCCACCTCCACCCTCCATATCAACATGGTCAACCTAGTTGACTCCCCACCTCATCATCCTAGTCATCATTAATGCTACATCTTCTTGCCACCTTTGCATGCCACCTCGCACTTGGTGACATGGCATGCCACATCATGGAATTGTCACATCAACCATAATAGTGTCACATGTCAAGAGAATGCCACATGTCATGCACACATGTGACACGTGGCACCTCCTTCCCACCTCCCTTTTTTTTCAAAAATATATTTTTGAAAAAGTTAATTTAGTAATTTAGAGAAATAGAATATAGAATTTTAAATAATAAAATATATATAACTTATTAAATAAAAGAATTTAAAATCACTAATTTTAAAGGATTATATTTTAGAATTAGATCGATAATATTATTATTAAAGTTCATATTATTCAATTTAAAAAAATACATTTTTAAGTTTACTATTTCTTGAAAATATTTTGTGTAGAATAAACCTTTGAATAAAATTTGAAAAAAATACATTATAAAAAAAGTAATTATATAATTATAAAATAAAAGATATATTTATATATCTAGTAATGATAAATATTTAGACTTGTTAATAAATATTATTAATAATATTGATTTTTAAGTGGATAATAGTTTATCTTTAATTATCTTTATGTTTAGCTTAATTATCCAATCAATCTTAGATAGGAAATCCAATGACATTTGAAGTGGATAACCTATTTTTCCTATATAATCACACATCTCTAGTACTATCCCACACTTATCTCTAGTACTATCCCATCATTGAGCCTTTATAATTTTTTCTCTGTTAGCTTCCTTGAGAATGGGTTCTCAAATTTGTAGGAGTCGGAAATGTGATAGGACTAGACTTCCCCCCGTCCACCAAGTTCAAGAGGAGGAGAGGAAAAAGGTAGCTCGTGATGATGAGAAAGAGAGAGTGGAGAGCACGTCAACGAGCAACACCTTCTGTTGGCGGATGATCCAAGCCTT
This sequence comes from Cibotium barometz, assembly GCF_041138505.1. Taxonomy (NCBI): domain Eukaryota; kingdom Viridiplantae; phylum Streptophyta; class Polypodiopsida; order Cyatheales; family Cibotiaceae; genus Cibotium; species Cibotium barometz. Next base: position 52,731,223 of record NC_141047.1, on the reverse strand, counting down.
GCTCCTCCTCTTCCACTTCCTCTCCCTCCACCATGTCCCCCCCCACTACCCCTTAGTTTAGATAATCCACATGAACCCGCCCTTCCTGAGTCCCCTTCTCTTCTACAAGAACCCACCCCCCCTCCTTTGGGCGCCCATCGTGTGGATAGGAAAGAACTCTCAAAGTCACGGGCACATTGTCGTGCCCATGCAATCTTCCATTCCTATTTCAAAGACCTCACGCCTTCATCACAGGCATGTGTGCTTGATGCTTTGATCGATCTACCCAACATGGCCAACTACAGGGTGCTTTCCGACATTGGAGGTCGAAGAGAGAGGAGAGCTGGCATGGCGGTGCTACAAAGTGTTTGTCATTCCTATATAGTTAACAAGAAGAGGAACTCTGCGGATGCTTTGGCTGCTCGACGGGCTACTGTGGCAGCCATAAGTAGCTCCCAAATGAAGGGTAAAGTTAGTGCCACATCTCGCATCCTTTCCATAGCACCACTGCACTTAGAGTTGGGCTATTAGACGACAAAGTTCAGATGCCAATGGGGTTGGTGCTTTGTGGGCGAGTAGTGGTCGTGTAGCTAGGCATGATCGCCTACTAGATGAAACCACTAGAACCTTGATAGAAAGTTTTTGGGAGGAGAATTGTCGTGCCTCGCCAGTTTTCAAGAAAGCTTTGCGTAAGAGAGTGACAAAAGGAGTGTTCATTGAGCACCATGCTTGCTTTCTTGAAATGACCCAAATTGAGTTGTATTCTCAGTTTGTGGCTTCGTATCTAGAGCTTAAAATTGGGCAAAGGTCATTTGAGGGGTGTAAGCCTTGGTTTGTGAGGTACTCACGTCAGCGTGACACATGTTGTTGTCGCTACCATGCTGAGTTCAAACTTTTTTATGATGTGTTCCGTTCTCTTAGTGGGCATAGAGAGTTGCCTCGTAGTCCTCGTGATTCCATCCACTCTCTTTTGTGTGCTCGTGATTCCATCCACTCTCTTTTGTGTGCATGCACGGAGGATGCCCAGTTCCATAGGATGCCTTGTGTGGAGAGCAATCATCATGTGGTTCAATTGCACATCTACAGATGGTAGATCTTGATGCAAGTGACCAAGAGATAGTGCCATGGTAACGTTATGAGTATATGACACACTAGCTCTTCCAGAGTGGACAGTCCAGGAAGTTACAGCTCGTGGACAAACATACACCATGTTGTCACTTCACAACCACATTTAGGGACCAGATCTACCCCTATATACGGCATAGTCATTGTGCCAAGTGGTAGGATCATCAGTTCCGAGCATGCTTGGCAGAGTTTCCTATTGGTGTGGTCATCTTTATGATTGATTTTGCAGAGAACTATAGCTTCACATCTTTTCAGGAGATACAATCTGAATATTACTTCTCAGAGCAGGTAATGGTTATATTTCATAATATTTGTTTCGTGTTTGAGCTATATTACTTATTTGATTTTTTTGTGTCCTAAATGTTTGTATCGCTTACCTCACCAAGTTGCTATTATGGTCCACATTAGCTATCGACATGCAAAGGCTCATGTAGATGGGATAGCGAGTACCCCCGAGACCCGTGTCATTATTCGAGAGTATCATTTCTATATCAGTGAGATGATCATTCACATGATGCACATTTTGTGCAACAGTGTTTTCGTCTCCATGATGGTTTTTTAGGAGATTGTGGGATCATACGTGGCCAGCGATGGGTTTGGTCAGATGGTTGTGACACACAGTTCAAGTCGTCACGACAATTCTATTGGCTCTACAGGTAGTACTTATGGTTCTCTTATATTCGCAATTAAACTAAATTCACTAGAACATCTTAAAGAAAACAATAACTAAGACTATCTTTTATGGATTTATAGGTGGCATGTGCAGTCTAGTATCCCAGTGATTTGGTCATTCTTTGAGATTGGTTCACGGGAAGGGAGAGCATGATGGTGCGTGCGTGCATGTGAAACGTGCCCTGAGGCGTCATCAGCTACGAGACAGATCCAAGAGAGAGGAGAGATAAAAATATCACAAATTTTTTGAATTAAAAACCCTTCCACACGTGTGAAAGAGGAGCCTACCTCAAGATTCCCCCTTTCCTTACCAAGGTGTCAAAAATGCATCATTATTTCAAAATATCTCATTCTTTTAGTAATATCTCATAATTTTTAACTAATAAACCTTGTACTCAGTCAACTCTTCATCTTATGTGAGCATTTACTCATTTTTTGGTATTTTATTTTATTCTTTGGATTTATCTCATCCCAACACTTGGATTAATCCAATTGGCCCATTGGAACTTTAATTGGACCATAATCCAAAAATTTCAAAAAATGTAGACGCTTATACTAAGGTCCCTTATACCATTTTTAATTAATTCTTAATGCACATTGGAAAGTTCATTTTGAACTTTTGTTTCAAGGAAATCCAATTTAGAAACTAGGAGGATTTTTATATCCAAAGATATCTCAATTTTGTACTATCTCTCTCTAGATATTTTCTCTCTCTAGGTCAAAACAGGGTAAAACAAGATCTTTCTTCTATTTCACAGAGGGGAATAATTACAAGAACATAAGGGGAGGTTCTTACACCTTTACGCCTCAAAAGTTGGAGGGAGAAATCTTACATAAAACATGATGAATACACATTTACATTAAAAGAACACATATATAATATTTTATTAAAGATTTTTATTCAAAAATATAAACATATATTGAGAGTGATTGACACATTAAGTTAAATAAAATGTTGATACTGTTGATGTGATAAGGGTCTGATTAATACAAGGATTAGAGAGGGTAGGGGTGTGTCAGGGTGTTGGAGGAGCAGAGGGGAGAAGAGTCAGCACATAGTGGATGTGAGAGGGGTTTGGAGAGTGGTGGGGTGAAGGCTAAGAGAGAGAGGGCTCTGTGGAAGTGAAGAAGTGTCCAACACATAGGTCAGCATAAAGCACTACAAGGGAATAGAGGCCTACCAGCGAAAAATACTAGCATTTCACCGGTGTTTTTTGCTAAATGATGATCTCACTGCTAAATACCAGTGAGGATGAAATAATCATTGGTATTCAGTGATATTTTTCTTGGTAAAATTGCTAGATATTACTAAAAAATCATTCATTTTTAGCGATATTATTTCGCTAGTAAAGATGCTGGGACCAACAATTTGGATTCATACCTTCATTTTGTCTTTTATATAGCCTATGCATGGTCAATACATCAAGGAATGCCCAAGATTGCTTATACCTAATTTATGCATGTTTATGCATAACAATCATCTAGAGAGATCTTAGGGTTTTAACAAAAAGAGAGAAGGATCCGGAGGAACATAGACTTTATCATTAGAATGAGATGGTGATTCTCAGATTCTCATTTGATTCATTGAAGCAACATTCATCATTTGAAGTATTTGGCTTGTGATGATGTCCCTTTGTGTGGCAGGACTCTTGTCAAATGTTGTTGAGTAGGATCTGATCCCATCTTCTTATGCATATTTAAGTGCTCTTATGAAGCTGATTTACATGAAGCACAAGAATGGAGTCATATAGACTCTTATTGAACTACTCTGTGTTGAAGTAGCCACTTGTTGGTGAGGATTGAAAGAATTACGTGGACTTGCAAGGCTAATATAGAGATCTTCACTAGGGATAGAAAATCATTGAGTTGTGAAGATTGTGGCGTCTGTTGGAGAGGTTTGTAATTTGAAGGAAAATTCCAGGCGATGGGTTATACCATTGACCAGGCTTCCGCTCACACCATGGCCCCCCCATCCAGAGATGTACCTACAAGTTATTAATGTGGTGAGGCATTGGTGCAAATGTTCTCCAGTGCATGAGTAGGATTCATACTCATGGAGCAGCTACTACATTAATTTAGCCAAAAGAATAGTAAGCAAGAAGCTTAACAAATATATAGTGGCTATTGTGTGATATGGCTTAATCCATGATGAGACTTAAATCGTGAAAGTGCAGGTTCTTAAGCCTTGAGATGGATTCCTTGAATTTGTAAATTTTGACCTCATTTTTTCCCCCACGTGAACTACTAAGAGTTAAACATTAAGGCGTGAAAGACCAAACGTGAAATAGTAGACGTTAAAGTCGACTTGAAATAGCATACGTGAAAGTCACGACGTGAAAGTGCAGATGTGAAAGTCATGACGTGAAATAGCAGATGTGAAAGTCATGACGTGAAATTGCAGACGTGAAAGTCATGACGTGAACTCATATTGTTTGATTTTGGCAACCATATGATGGAATTACCATCATAGTATCCTTGTTGATGAAGCACATGCACAGGCACCCATCTTTGACGAACACTGTAATTTGGGCCGATGTGCTTGGTGTTGAGGCTTCCTTCTTTGTACAAGCTTAGGGGACTTTGATGCACTTGGGGACCCAAGATTTAGTATTTCTTTGGTAGTATCCTTGTGCTTACAACAATGTTTTTGGTACCCACACTTGTTGCATTGGTGCATAAGCTTTTGTGGACGGTGTTGTGGAGTACTCTTCTTCTTCCTTGGCTTCCGAGTGCTGCATTGAAAAAGAGGTTGTGACTGTCAAGGCGCCCAAATTTGATTGGCACCTTCATAGTAGCCTTGAGCTACAAGTAGCTGCTCCTCCACCCACATTTTGATACTATTAAGATATGTTGATTGTGGTTGTCGTGGTGGAGTTTTCTTTTGGGGTAATGTGGAAGGTTTGGGGCCCTCCTTGACTTTTGTTGGTGCAGAGGCTACAAGTTTGAGACTCATTGTTGGCATTGTTGATGATGAGGTTAGAGTCTCCTATTGAGTGGTTGTCGATGAGACGAGGCCTTTGAGCATGTCGTAGTCTAATTTGTTAAGGTTTGTCGATGAAAATGCATAGGCTCTGGGCCTTTCCTTTGAGCTCCGTGTTAGAGATAGATGATTGGGCTCTGGGAAATTCTTCAGGAATAGCTGATTGTGAGGTTTTGGCATCGAACTTCATAGGTGAGGATGGGGTTGATGGAGTAGAGGCTTTATCGGAGTTGGTTGTTGATGCAAATGGTTGATGCAAATGGTAGGTCATTGTGTGGAGGGGCTTTTGTGGAAGAGGCTTGTATCCATTTGCATTCAACATCATAGATATCCATTAAAGTTGGATCCTCTTCCTCACAGTATGGCATTGGTAACTTTTTGTCGTTGACCATCATGATGATTCTATCACTAGCAAAGCACAGTGGTGCTTGGGTAGCAATAGTTCATTTATGCCCCAAGATCAAATCTACTTCTAACACATACTCAACCACAAAAAACTTGCAAGTGAGGGGGTTAGTTTAAATATACATTGTATGTTCAAAGTACCCCAAACATGGCATGTTCATGTCTTGTGTAAAGGTAATCCTTTCAGGATGTGCCGTGAGTGTTGGTTGACTTAACAAATCCCATAGCTCAAGAGTCATGAGATTGTGTTCTCATGTAAGTACCAGAACAATGTGAATTTTTAGTCCACATCGTTGTTTTGCAGAGGCCAAATTCGCACTGTTCTGGCACAGCTTCCTCAATCCTCTAGGAGCATTGCTGATGCCTTGGGTGACAAACTGCTGAACACTGCATGTTAAACAAACATGATGATAGACACTCCATGTTAAACAAACAAACATATGATAGACACTCCATGTTAAACAAACATGATGACACCAAGACATTGTAAGAGAAACTTAAAATTTAAATTATCAAAAGGTTACAAATGAAAGCCAGATAGGCTTGTTTTACAAAGTCTGGGTTTGAAACAAAAGAGTTGCTTCAAAAAGCAGGTTAACGTCTAAGATCTCTAGATCGTGTCTCGCTCGCCTCGAATACGCCGAGCTAGTTGCATGTCCTTGGCAGAAATGGTAATCCTCTTTGTATGGATTACAAGGAGGTTGGTATCTTCAAAATCCCAACAAGGTAAGCCTCGGCGGCTTCTTACAATGCTTCAAGGGCAATCCCCTGTACACGGAACTCTGTTCTATATCGTTAGAAAATCTCCTTCACTGTGCGAGCAAAAGGGGCTTTTCTTATCAGCAACTCAGTGTTCCTCTAATAAAACTTGATTTCTTGTAGAGCCCTATGCCCTTGGTGCATCCTTCTCCTTGGAGATCTCTTTGTTGTGTTGGTGCATTGGCAAGGTTGGGACTTCTTTGGCTTGAAGAGCTTGACCTTTCTACGCTTACGTGCACTTGCAGGAACCTCCCCTTGGTCTCTCTCATAGTCTGAATCCTCCTCCTCCTCTTGTTGTGGTACCTGTGTGTATCAAGTTCCTCCCGGGTAGGTAGGATATCTTATCCTGGTAGTAGGGTCTTGCCATCTGTGGTGTTGTGCAATGCAGGAATGTTTTCACCAACCCAGTCGAAGTGCTCATCATTGGCCTCTCTGTCTTGATCTCTAGGGTGGCTGCATTGTGGCACTACAAGTCACTACTGCCATACACGTGTTCGATACATGCGATAAGTTACGGGCACGTGTATGGTCGTGCATGTATATGAGTAATATCGGGCACGTTGTCGTGACGTGAGCGGTGTCGCTGGGAAAGCGCGGGGCCTCTGGCTGTGAGAGTAGCTTTCAAATCCCTTACAATCCAGCTAATGTGTTCTGTAACCCTCGTACCTTAAACCTTCATTCCAAGAAATGTCCCAACAGCCTTCAAACAAGTCAACATGCTCATCCACAACTGATACCATGTAATATAGATTCATCCAAAACAACACTCAAACATCATAGAAATTTCATCGTGTTTCACCATCATCCCATTTATCATATGTTCAAACCAAATCCTCAGTCATCTTTGCACTTGCTAAAAAAGATGTCTCAACAACCCTGAGACAGGGGACTCATACACGAGAAGAACAAAAACATAGACATGAAAGTGAATATCCACAAGTGGACTCAAGAATCTGAGTCTAGAGAACTGTCAGCTGGTATCACATGTACTGCTTTCTGGTTAGTATGTCTCCTATGCTTTGACACTCAGCCCATCAAAATTAGCACTCAGAAAGCTGTTAAAGTCTGCCCACGAACAATGAAGCACACAATGTTCTTTCTGTAAGAAAAACTGTAACATAAGAGCAAAAGCAGTGTTGCTGTCTTCACTGACTAGCATCCAACACAATTGACGCCCAGTTGATCATACTGTGTCCTCTTGGCACTCAAAATTAACTCCAAAAAACATTAGAAACATTCTGATAGACTAGCTGTACTGTAAACAGTGCTGACCTGGCTGACAAAATCATGGAGTTCACATACAATCAAGGATGCTGTCCTTCAAAAAAAACATTAGACAACTTCTAATGACTGCCCATTATCAATAGCAGTCATCATAGACTGAACGTCCACCACTCAGACGGCTGCACACTTGCTGCAGCAGAGAGGCCGTCCCTTTGTTTATCCTCGCCAGCAGCTTCTCACAAAAGAGAGAGGCCCCTTCACAATAACCAGGCGACCCCCTTCTGCATAGACGACCCCCTCTGGCGACTTCTCTCTTCGGCTTCTCTCCCTGGCGACTCCACCTTTTCTCTGCGGGGCAGCTGTATATCCTTTGCACCTCTGGTTGTCAACTTCACCTACTCCCAGCTACGCTTGTGGCTGCAGCTAATCACAGCAACCACACACAGGCCCCTCTCAGAAATGACCAGCCCGACCTCCTTGTCGAACAGCAGCTTCACATGCCCTGGCTTCCTTTTCAGAATCACGAGGCCCTCCTTTTCAGTTGCAGCTCGATCCGAGCCCTTCACACCCGGTCCTCCCCCACGGCGTCTCCCTTCATCGGCGGCTCCTCATCTCCATAAGGCGGCTTCGCCAACCTTCCAGGGACTCCAGCTGCAGTCCTCTACGTGGCTACTACCTCGTTGGCCACGTTTTTCATTGTTTTATTTATTTTTATTTATTTGAAAATGGCCACCATAATGTGTCTTTTCACACCAAGTCCAAGACAACTTTGGCCCTTTTTACCTTTTTCTGCCCATGTCTTCCATTCACACTTCAATAAAGCTTCATGTGCCCATTACGGCCGAAAAAAAATGCCAAAGGAAATTTTTCCGACTCTTGGCCATTCACTGCATCATTCAACACTATCATCAGCTTTGTGACCACATGCTGTCCGTGCAGGCAACAGCAAACCATCTACAACAAAAAGATCTCACCCACAAGCATTTTGCCCAAACCTATGTACAAAGGCATAAGGACTTCTGCTAGCCCCTCGGAATGCGTAAAGGCATATACACATCATGTACACTGTGGCACTTTATCCATGCATCTGGATTTACATTTAATGGTCTCACATGCATGGTTTCACACCATAGACGTGCCATGGCACGACAACGTGCATATTGGCATCTACATTCGCGTGTATAGAGGTTTCAGAAATGCGTGTACCAGCGCATGTATATTGGCATCTAAATTCACATGTATACTGATTTCAGAAATGCGTGTATCAGCGCGTGTATATACACGCAATTATACACGCCTTATTACACGCGATAACAAAGAACTTTATTAAGAAAAACTCCATTCCTTTATAAAATTAAAAACCATTTTCTTTAAACCATCTCATAGTATATTACAATATATATCATTACACAATCCCACTACATACATTTACAACAATGTAATATATTCAAAAATAAATCATGAGATGATAATTAAAAGACAACATATACAATAGAAATGTCATCAATTTAGAACTATATAGTGATGGATTGGTTAGGGTTCGATCTCATCTTCAATAAGATCCATCCTTGCCAAACGATCAACATCAATATCCATTTGATCAATTTGTAAGGCTACGATTAAATTTATTCCACTATCGATATTCTGTCCACCATAATGGTATCGATGCCCTGATCATCCTCATCAACATCACCATCATCCTCAATGGTAGGGTCATCCTCATGATCATGAGAAATGGCACGCTCATCCTCATTATCATGATCATCTCTTATTTCTTGATCATCGATCACAACTTCTTCATTGGCATGTTCGACATCATCTTCATTGCGGCTTGCTACATCCTCCATATGCTCCATATCAGTGAATGTATTATACATCACTTTGGAACGTGGTGCAATAGGGATGACCTACCACCATTTAATGTCATGCACCATTGGCAGATAGATAACCTACTCAAATACACGTACTATAGTAATTAATTAGCATATCAAAAGTCAAGGGGTACGCGAGCTTAGATATATATGTACATGAAACACATTAGTAAAAAAATGCATACCTGCTCACATTGTTGTGGCAATACGAGCCTATCTTTCTTTGTTTGCCAAAACTTTGTAGAGTCAATAGTTACATAGCCACTTGCATGGCATTTTATTGTTGCATTAGGCCCTTTTTCCACCATGTTCATTTGCCATTTGACATCCAAAACATACACAAAGAAGCGACGAAAGTCAAGCCTAAATATGTCTTGGATTGTGCCACAATAATCATCCATTTTTCCATTGGCTACCTCAAAGCTACTAATGACACCACAATCTTGTGTATTCCTCTTTTCATCAATTCTTTGTGTTCGAAAATGCTTGCCTTCACACCATATAGCATTGAACATAGTGCACTGGACCAAAATAGAAGCAATATTTGTGTAAGCAATGTGAATAAATATTAAAAGCAAATCACTTACAACTAATGCAAAAACATTAGTTCTATGTACCTTTAACATGCATTCTCCTGCATACTCCCATTCTTTCACCTTGATATGTAGCCCCTCGCCGCTCTCTGCTCTCTCCATTTCCTCATGCAACCAATCAACATGGATATCATTCGGAAGTGTTGCTAGATGCTTAGGGTATGCCTTACGAGATCCATGTTGCCTCCAAAAGAGAGCTCTTTTTGCTTGCCTTTTTGTCTTTGCATCCTCATATCTTGTAACCTATCTACTCATCACATCACTATTAAGGATGCAAGTGAAATTGAGATCATCAATTAATGTTCTGTCAATTACTTTACTCTGTCCTTTTCCTTGAGGCACAATATGTTGAAATTTGAGCATAATGATGAGCTATGGTGGATCAAACACTAGAATCAACATCATTAACAAAGTGATTAATAAATAATTAAGATGTAATTAGTGGGTAAATAGATTAATGTAGGCATGGATACTCAGCTGCCCTAAGAAGATTGAAAGAAGAGACGGACGCGTGGAGAGAAGCTACCACGACAAGAAGACTGAAGAAAAGAGAAGATGTGAGGCTCTAAAGAGTGAGGAGCCATATGAAAATCTCTGAGAGAGAGAGAGAGAAAGAGACCCCACAACCCAATGTAACCTGCCCCAACAAAGTAAATCCACCTCTGAGCCACCGCCGATGATGTAGGTCACGTGGTAGATGTATGTGTGAGCACTTTAGTCAAGGTCGTGGGCACTTATAGTAGCCTTGGACACATAGAGAGAGAGAGAGTGTCAAGGACTATGGAGTTTAGGGACTTGAGGCACTGGTCGCGGACTGTCAAGTAAGAAAGAAACTTGATACAGGGTCCAGGTGTGTTGAGATAACTTGAGGGGAGGAGTAGACACTGGTCGCGGACTACCAAAACGAGTAAGGGGAGGCAAACTTGGTATAGGGTCTAGGTGTACTAGGAGTATTCACTTGAGGGGAGGTGTTGAAAATACAAGTGAATAGGGTGTGTGCGGGAACAAGCCCTTGGTTAGAGGCTGTAAAAGAGAAGATGTAATTGTGAAAGAACCTATGAAAAGGTGAGAAGAATCTACTGGGAGAGAATAAAGGGTAGCATGAGAGAATTTAGGAGTGTGGAGATATTCTGGGAGATATTCAGGGAAAAGAGAAGAGGTGGAGAGAATCAGGCAAAAGGTGGAGGTATTCTGGGAGTGAATCATGGAGAAATCAATGGGATTAGATGCTTGATGTAAACTCTATAAATTGAGGCATAGCCCTAATGAGAATTTGTGTGGATCTTCCTCTTGGAAAGAGATATTCTTCTTCTGTCATGGCTGGGGCCATGAGCTTGTCCATCAGGTCTTTTTGCTTTATGTGAGCAACATGTTTCAATGTTTTGCTGACAGTTCCTTTGGGTTTTTGATGTTTATCTTGTGTCATTATGCAATGCAAACCCAAATTTATGCGGGAGGTCTTACCTCTTGCCTTATTCTGGACAAGGGCAGTGTCTGATCCCATATTTACACTGATGTAATGTGCCCAATACATAATGCATATGGCATTCATTCTTATGCACATTCCCAAATGCAACTCTGGCTATGAATAATCTTGAATTTGAGTGAGATTTACAGGCATTAACCAAGGGTTAAATGCAAAATGATGATTATCATAATTTTATCAACACAATTTTACCATAAATTACATTAAATCAAGGGTAACCAATTTGTACGGGATGGTTGGAGTATCAAACCAACTCCGATTTGCAATCTCAAGTTATAGGGATCTGTATCAGATACCTAATGGTTAATTTGAACCCTCAATTGTACCAAAATATAGTGATTAGCACTGATTAATCACTGATTAGCAAATTAATCCTCTGGTTTGTGTGCACAAAACCAGAGGTTGCGGGAAGTCCAAATCTGGTGCCTTAGACTTCAAATGAGCTCAAATGCTTTCAAAGCCATCAATAGCAATGAGTCTAGTAGAGGATTAAGCCAAGAAACACAAGATTTGACCAAATATTGAAAGCTTAATCTCTGTTTTACCAAAGTCACCTGCAGATTTGATGAAGAGCTTGGATCTCGCTGTAGACTTGATGAAATTGAATTTTGTCTTCACCAGCTTGTAGAGCATGCTTGAAAACCCTCGGGGCTAAGAGGAATTAGACCCATTTGATTTGATGAAGTAGAAATCATTGATTTACTGTAGAAAAACGTAGCTTTTTAATCAGCAAAAATCGGGAGCTTACGTGGGCAGTTTGTGCTTCTAATTCGATGGGCTGGAGCTCCTATGGGTCAGCTATCTTGGGCTAGAAGGTTTTGGGCAATGGTTGAGTGTGCAAGGAGAATGAGATCCTCCACTAGCTGGGGGTATAGAGGTGAAGTGAAAAATAACTAAAATTTTGATTATTTTCTAATTATTTACTAATCTTGATTAATTAAATAATGGACTCATAAACCTGATGGATTCTAGGCATGGCTCTGATACCATGTTGAAATTTGAGCATAATGATGAGCTATGGTGGATCAAACACTAGAATCAACATCATTAACAAAGTGATTAGCAAATAATTAAGATGTAATTAGTGGGTAATTAGCAAATAGATTAATGTAGGCATGGATACTCAAAAACTAGCAAATTCTCATTAGGGCTATGCCTCAATTTATAGAGTTTACATCAAGCATCTAATCCCATTGATTTCTCCATGATTCACTCCCAGAATATCTCCACCTTTTGCCTGATTCTCTCCACCTCTTCTCTTTTCCCTGAATATCTCCCAGAATATCTCCACACTCCTAAATTCTCTCATGCTACCCTTTATTCTCTCCCAGTAGATTCTTCTCACCTTTTCACAAGCTCTTTCACAATTACATCTTCTCTTTTACAGCCTCTAACCAAGGGCTTGCTCCCGCACCACACGCCCTATTCACTTGTATTTTCAACACAATAGAGGTCATCCTCAAGTCCTCTTCATTGCTCCATAGTCGCGGCAAAGAGCTGTCCACCTGACCAAGAAATTTTGAAATATATACAAGAGACTCTTGTATCAACCAACCCTCGGCCATGCTTCCTTCGGGCCTTGCACTTTGCCTCACAAAGTCTTTTAAGGTCTTCATGAAGCGCTCTAGGAAGAACATCCAACATGCATGCACAGTGCCACATAAAGCAATTTCGTCCACTAAATGCACAATGAGATGTAGTTGACTTGTGAGAATAGTCTCCTCTACCAAACAAACCACCTCCACTGCCATAACACGTGCATCATCCAACGTGGCTGGATCAATTGCTTTAGAACTAACATATCTGAAAAATAAATGAATAGTATGTTATACCTCATGCACGTTCATTTTGCAAGGTATAATGAAGGGTGATCTGACATGGGTTTTACATACCTCACGAGCTCGCCCATCTTATAAGTACATTTTTTCAAATTCTTGTTTGCACAATGGTCGATACTAGTAGGTAGTATGAACTACGCACATAAGAGCACATGTATGTATGGTTTATGGCATTACAAAATTTAATTTCAACGTACAAGACTTGGAAAACACTTACTTGGAGCATCTTATGCCAATCGTGGGACTTCAACCCATATAGTTGCTCAACGCCTCTTTTCTTAGTGGTTGTAAACTCTCCCTTCAATGATCTCATGCATCTAGTGGGAGTACGCAAAGTGGTGATGGCCTACTTTACTTGCTTCTCCTCTTTCTTTGATATAATCCATGGTGCAGCGGTGGAAGACGAACGTGCCCACCCTCCTCTCGTGGCCAAGCTTGACGCATACGTCCTACGACTCGCAAGTCCTCTCGTACGCTAACATTGTCTCGTTTACCAATAACATGTTCCCACATTCTTGAAGATGTGCATGGGATCAAGAAGATGGTTGATCTTAAGATGGGTCCAATATGGTAGCTGGAAAAAAATGGAGTACCTACACAAGGGATTGCTCTATGTGATCTTTAATCCAATTAGAGACTACACAAAACAAGATTGAAAAACATTACTATACCTGTTCATGCCATCTCTAGAGGAAGAACATTTGTAGACTCCCAAATACGCTTCTAATCTTTTGCACGAAGTGTTTGTGGAGGAACGTTACTCTTACTAGCAACATATTTAGGATGATCTGATGGGAGAAATCGATGATGATTATCGAATATGGTCTTACACAAACCGTCAGCATACTCATGTACTAATGAAGGGCCACAAACACGACATGCATGTTTACCCAATGTTTTCAAACCTGTTAAAATATAAATAAAAGTTAGAATAATAAAGTCAATAGTTATAATTAATATAGCCAATAGTATTAGAGTAGGGAGGTAATTAAAATTCTTACCAGAACAATCGCTATATCTTGGAAAGTCATGCATTGTCCACATCAACACTGCTTTTAAGTCGAAGTGTCGAGAGGAGGGAGGCCTACTAATGTCGAGAGGAGGGAGGCCTACTAATGTCGAGAGGAGGGAGGCCTACTAATGTCCTCGGGGGGTGCACCTCAAAAAATGTAAGTCTACCACGTGCGATCATTAGGTGGGGTTTTTTTAATCCAAAATATTGGATAAATTTACAGAAATACAATTACAAAAGGGGTATTTTAATTGTACTTTGGAAAAAAACCCGTAAGTCTATAAAGAAAAAGGGGTAGTTTTATTAGCTCAAAATTCACAGATAAGGGGTTTTTTAAATACCCCTTGAACGCACATCGTATGAGGGGCTTCCATATAGTGCACCCCCCGAGCTAATGTCCACCATCGCAACACCTCTCCATAGTTCCTCCAACTCATCAATCAACGGTTCGAGATAAACATCCATATGCTTGACTTTATGCTTCCCTGGAATTAGAAGGGATAACATAAGATGTCCCTTCTTGATCGCCATTGATGGTGGAAGGTTGTAATTCACCAACACAACTGGCCACACGCTGTATGCGATGCTTTTGAAAACAAATGGATTCACTCCATCCATACCTAGGCCAAGTCTCAAGTTTCTGGGCTCTGTTTTAAAGCTGGACCGCTCATCTTCAATATGCTTCCAAACAGGAGTGTTTGCGGGAATTTTCCACATGCCATCATCTGATCGATGTGAGGAATGCCATGACATGAGCTCTGCTATGGATTTGCACTTGAACGTGTGTTTGATGCGAGGAATTATAGAAAAGTGTCGCAAGACTTTACGAGGTACATCAAAACTCTTCACATCTGTTCTATACCTTGCTTCACCACCACAAGTGGGACAATGTCAAGCCTCCTTGTGCGTCCCATGAAAGAGAATGCAATCATTGACGCATGCATGTATGCGATCATAATCCAATCCTCCTAGAGATGTCACTGATACGCCTTCCCAAGCACACTAAAAAGACAGCAAACCCGAGCTCAAGCACGCAAAATATATGCGTGGAGCTTTGCTCCTAGCCATAAAAACTACAAGAAGCTCTCAAGAAACACACATATACACACACACCATCTATTCTCTCATCTCTTTCTCTAGGAAAACACCATAGCCATATACCCACACAATGAAAAGCTACCTAGTGTAGAGCACACAAAAGATAGACAAGACAATCATCCTCACCATCCTCTTCTCCTTCCTCCATAGCTAGGAAATATTCAAGAACAAGGAAGAGACAAGAGAGAGGCAAGAGTTGTGCTCAAACCAAGAGAGTTAGAAAGGAACGTGAAAGAGGTTGATAAAGGAAGAGAGAGACTCTAACTTCCTCAACCACCCACATCCCGCGACCCTTCTTTTCCCCTTTTCTTTATTTGATTCCAAATATTCAAAAGTACATAATGTTTGAACTTTAGGCTTGCTTCATTTTGTGAATACATGGCTTGGACCTTACAAAATACTAAGAGAGAGTTTTCATGCTCTGGCTTTACAAATGCGGACCCGCTAATATGCCAAGCATTTACAAAGTTGGACATGTGTACAAATCATACGGCAACAAGTGTATGTCTAGGCTTGGATACAAAATAAACATGGGATAACATCATTCTTATTTGAGAAAAGCTACATCTTCTTAGCCTATTTGATGTTAAAATTGGAGGCTATCATTCCTCCCACACTTAGCTTGTGAGCTCCCGCGAACAAAATATCAATGAAATTTCTCCCTTTTTACATAATCTCTCTTTCAAAAAAACTCCTCAAACTTCATCACACCTCTTCAAACTCCTCACTTACTCTCCTACACTTACTCCATACTCCACCAAACATAGAATGAGGTGAAAAATCATCAACACATCCTCCACAAAAAACCCACAAACATCCTATGGAAATTATAACAACTCTCAACTTCAACCCTTGTTGCTGAGACCAACTGTTGCCCCATCCATACATGCACTTTTGGCATCTAACATGATATTGGATCAAAAACCGAGCACAGCCATTGCATATGATGTCATGATCCCAACAACATGGCCATCATATGCATCCTCGTTTACCATAGACTTTATCAGCATGGGTTTTTGATGTTCGAGACTACTGCCCTCTCACAAGCTTTAGTATCCTCCAGAAATAATCCTAGCAATGTGAATAAATGAAAAAATCTGCGGGTTGATCTGCCAACTTCTACCTCCTATGTGCCGCCAAAACTACTGTTTGCTGACATCGTCCTTGCTGGCAGGCTATAGCGAGACCCTCTTTTACAATCATGACTACGGATCATGTGTTCTGCGTGCAGGTAGTCGTCGTAATCATGGCTGCTCATTTGCTTTGTTGCTGTAGAGTGCAGTTCTCTAGCCCCTGGAATCTTCTTCGGAGCGGAGGACAAGGCGAGCGAAGCAAGGGGCTTGGAGGCTGCCGACGTGATCGCAGCGGCCATAGCTCTGGTTTCTCTCTCTTTCTCTCTCAACCTTCGCTGCACCCTGACCCCCATTGTCCCTTCCTTTGCAAAGCTTGTCCTCTCCTCAATGACACAGGCATCAAGAAGTCCCCTTTTTTCTCTTCCTCTCTATCTCACCTTCGGACCTGGTTTGCCTTCTCAACTATGATGTTTGCTTGCTTTATGTCTGGTTTGCACCCTCATGTCTGCTTGACCCGCCACAGTCATACCTTCTGTGTGTTGCCTCATTGTTCTGATCGCCTCTGGCCATGGACCGGAAGATGGACAAGGAAGAAACTGGCTGCCAGCCGCCCGAGGGCCCTGCTTTTTGCACCAATAACTGTGAAATCTTATCCACTCTCTGCTGCAGGCATCAAAACTCCTGCGCCTCTGTCTTCAAAAGTTTGCTCTTCTCTTTGCAGCTTTCATGTCCATCTTGCTCCTTTCTTTCCTTCAAGGCTGCCTCCCTCCTCATTTGAAGCTACTTCTTGCAAGTTCCATGGTTAGCCCCTCCCGGCGATCTCTTCACTCAAGAACACCATATAGTCTCTAGGTAAAGTTTGCTTTGAGGCCACTAGCACTAGGTCACTCATCAACCCAACCTCATCTAAGATCCATCAATGGAAGTACTCTCATAACAAGTCCCTAGACTCATAGTCCTCTGACATCTAGACCAGAGTTGGAAGCATGCAAAATATATGCATTGGGATTACCCATAGCCTATCAAAGACTAGCTCCCTCCCGGCAAACGCACCAAAAATGACTCGCCTCCAAGCTAAGCGTCCAACAACTATCATGGCCCCTCTAACTATGCTTCTACGTCCTAACTCACTTCCAAATACACTCAACTGCCCACACAAATGTAGCTTAAAACTACCCCAAACACAGTGCTGCACAGCCTCGCGTAGTCCAACAATCAAACCTTAATCTCTCAGTCACCCAGATTCTCTATCTCTCTCTCTCAGGGACTATGACATGTCTAAGTCGTTTCACTTGTGCTGCGTTGTGGTTCCTTTTAATCACAGTGCCTCTCTAACACTTCTGACACAATTTTCCACACACCACTGCTACTTAACTCACTCTCACACAAAACTCATGAAAATCTGAACTTTTATTGATCCAATTCTCTCCCTCTTTCCTTTGAATGCCACTAACATGCACAATCACACACATTCTTTGCAATCAACCATTATGCCAACAAATCAAACTCTCTCTCTCTCTCTCTCTATCACTAGCAATGAATAAACAGGCAGCAAAGAGCACCTCTCACCAATCAATTGATAAGCTACTCTCTTTACTTCTCTGTTCACATACACTCTCTCTCACATATTATCATGCAACCACTTTCAAAATAACCATGCTTCGCTTTTTTTATATGTATATGTTTACTTTTGCAACGATTTTAAATGTTTTTATAAGTCAATTTAACAGATTCAAGCGCACTAACCAACTGCAATTGGCTTTGCTACTAGTCCGTCTTCTTCTATGCTCTTTTCTCGCTTCTTCTCATGCTCACTTGTTCATTCTCCTTCTCTCCTATCTTCCTCTTCTCATTCTCACAAGCATTCACGTTGCCGATTGCACTTCCCCTGACTCTCTCTCTTCCTCTCCTTCTTGCACACCTCTCTCTAACTCATCAATGCCAACCCTCTAGTTTTCTACTAACTCCATCCCATGCACACAGGCGACTAACTCAACCTACTCTCTTCTGAATATCACCAAAGAATTGGCGTTCACCCTCTCGCTTCTTCAACTCTGACCAAATAGTTTCTCTCTTTCTATCTCTAGCGCTCCCCAATAAACAGTAACTCCAGCGTTTCCTCTCACTATTTTGCTCTCCCTACTCTCTATGGCGCAGCCCACACTGAGAATCAACTCAGCGTTTCTCTCTCTCTCTCTCTCTCTATCTATCTATAGAGCGTTTTTCCTCTCTTTCTCTACTCAACAACTCCAACGACTTCTTTTTCTCCTACTCACTGTGGTGCTGCCCACACAATTCTCCCTCGCTGTCGCTTCTCTACAAGCTACAAAGGGCCCACAATAACTCCAGTGAATTCTTTCTCTCGCTCTATTCCAATGGCTGTCCAACTGGCTATGGATAGCAACGTAGACCCTCTCCCTCTTACTGCTCTTGCGCTACCCTATTCCTAAGGCGCTGCCCCACACACAACAAACTCCAGCATCTTTTTTCTCTCTCTAATCGCTAACCCTGCCCGGCTATGGACACACCCATGCGCACACAGAAAGAAGGAAGCCCATGCGCCATGTTTCTCTGTCTCCTCTACTTGCTCTACACATGCTGCCCAACTGATAACTCCAGCGATTTCCTCCCTTATCTATCTACGCATACTCCAGCGATTTCCCTCTCTGATTTTGCTACTCGGCTGCCCACGCTATCGGAACGGCGCTTATTCTCTCTCTCTCTCTCTTGCTTTGTTTGCAGGTGGTCAGCAAGAGGGCTCTCCCTTTCTCTTTCTTCTGCACTATAGTAAGTGCACGGCACACACCGCCCTCGCTTTTGCACCTAGCACCCACACACACGCGCTTGCTGGTCATGTTCTTGCCACCCAATGCATATGCCTAGCGCACACGCTCCCTTGCACTGGAGTGCACACACAGACTCCCCACTGTTGCCGAGTGTGCACACACACATGCACTGATACACTCACCCATTCTCGCCCACTTCTTCTCTCTCTCTCTGTTCGACTATGCAGCGCTGGCACAGCAGCGGCAACAAGCTCTTACACACACACATTAATCAACAAACAAAAAAAAAAGCAGGCTTACCTTCTCCTCCTGCTCCTCCTCCTCGTGTTCTCCACGCCAGCCAGAGAAAGAAACGTTTTCTCTCTCTCTCTTCTATTCTCTCAAGAGGTTACCAACGGGTGCTAAAACTACCCACCCCTCCATTTTTTTAATTTGGAATTTTTTCATTTGTAACCACATTAAGGTCTCCAAACTTGCGTTCCCACCTAACCATCCTCAAAGCTTGAGCTCGAAACTCATCATACTAACCCTCGTTCTCTCCCCCTCGATCTCTCTCTTCTCTCTACCCACTTACATATAACCTCCTATTTATGTACAAAACAATATTAATCGTCACCATTCCCATGCAATGTGCTTACACCAATGGACAACATCGACAATCATGATGCATGCAAATACCATGACATTCCACACACATATGCTTTCAAATACCATGAAAATGCACCTAAAATAACCACAATTGACCCTATGTAAACCCTAAAAATTGCTAAAAATGGCTTCGATCGAGGGGTCATCATCCCCCCACACTGAAATGTGAGCGTCCTCGTGAACACAGCAGCAACTTCACTTCACAGCTTCCCCCACACTTAACTTCTTCACCATCACTGCCTAGCATCACATCTCCACTTCATCACTCTGAAACAACCACCAACCATACACTAGAATTTTACCGTACCAAACAAACAAACAAAAACAAAAACAAACCTTCAACACCTTCACATCAGCACACATAAATGAGTGAATGAAAATCCAAGTTGCAAACACCACTACAAGACTTATATAACACTAACCAATGGATAAACCAAAAAGGTTTATTAAGCAAACATCAAATCCCAAAAACAGTAAAAATTAGCAACTACCACAACATCCTCACTATGTCTATAATATTTCCACTTTAACAAATAGGAAACAACCCATCCATAACTACAAAACTCTAGGAAAACTACCTTCCACTCACTTCCATATTTCGTAAAGACAATATTCCTCTGGGATTCCAATTGGGCAGGGCATTGCACATGTGCAAAACCTAGATGAGGGGGTTAATATGAAAGACAAAAGCATGCCTAGGAGTAGCAATTTCCATTGGAGATTTTTAATAGAGTCTATAAGAGAGAGGATAGAAAATAAGGATAGCAAAATATATCAATTGAGGCAGTCCAAGTATCGAGTTTATGGTGTCATAGGTCATATTGCAAAGCTCTGTGGGAAGAAGAAACTAGATAGAGTTCTAAATATGCTTGTTTGCATGAAAGAATTTTCCATTCAATTTTGAAATGATGATGTCATCTAATGAAACCCAAATTTAACCATATTTTGGTGAATTTCATGTGCTATATTGGTTTTTATGTGCCATGCTTAGTGTATATATGTGTTTTTGTCATAGTATGGAAGAGTTTAAAAGCCAAACCTTACAGAGGTCACAAGTGTTAGTCATATGATTGTTAAATATATATTAAAAAAAACATGTGTGTAGTGGTTAGGGTATGGTCTACATTTAGGACACTGTAGTTTTTTAGTGAGGCTGTGTCTGAACCACATATAGATGTCTATCAAAAGGGCATGGTAAAATAAATAATAATAAAGAGAGACAAAGATAGGGTGGTGGAGTTTATTGGAGACCATGAGAGAGGGCATAGATATATGCTAAGTGCTTAGTTGGGGATACTCTTTGTGGTGTTTGACATTGAGGCATGTTATCTATCTTACATAAAGAATGTGAGCTTTTGAGCGCTGAAGTGTCGGCATGATGTTTCTCAATCATATAAATAGCAAAGTAGATATAAGAGTGGTGAGAAATGAAAGCTCTAGTGAAGAGGGCTGGTGATAGAGAGTTTATGGGAGATAAATGATGAGTAAATGAGGTCAGTTAAATGAAAGAGAGAGAAGGGAGATTGAAATTTGAGAAGTGTGTGTGTGAAGAGATGATAGATGGACTGATTAAGTATATGTTATAGTGAAGGATCTGCTTGATACTTAGTTCATGGGAGCTACAACCGAGTGTAGGGAAAATAACGGCTTGAATCTTAGCACCAAAAAGGGAATATGGTTAGAGTGTGTAATATGGAATTAACAAAAATAAACAAAAAATCCTGACAAACATAACAAAAAATCCAAAAATAATAATAAAAAAACTTTAAAAAGAAACAATTGTTTTGTTTGTGTGATTTGTTATGTGTTTTTGTTGTTTGTTTTGGTTTGCATGTGGATTGGTTTTTTTGTGTTTGTTTGTTTTCAATTTTAGGTACATTATGTTTCTTGGAAGTTGTAATCTAATTGTTTGAATGGCTAATATGTGCAGATATGGTATTTTCTTTGTATTTTTGCATTGCTAGGTGCAAGGAGATGGGGAAGTAACTTGGGAACAATGATATCATAGTATTGAAGATTGTTTCTGGACATGCAATTTTTGCTACTCAAAGGATATGCAGTGTTCCACAGGTGTATTTTCTCCAATATATTTGGGTATTTTTTTGGTATCACTTGCATGGTGTGTGTAATAATGGGGATTGTGAGTTGTGTTAATCCAGTTGCAATTGCTTGGTACTTGACTTATATGATTCTTTCTTTTGGAAAGATTTGGGGTTTATTAGTCAAGGATACTAATTCTATGAGTTTCTTGCTGAGCTCTGTAGTAGAAATTGGTCATTACCACATTCATCTTAACTAGGCATGTGCTGCATTGACTATATTTTTTCTCTTTAATGGTAGGTAACAGCTTGGAAGTACTTAAGAACTCTAGTGGAAGGAACTTTTCTCCCTTATTCCTGGGTTATAATTACCATAATAGTCTCGATTTTCATGATGAGCCTGGGGAGGCATTGCCTTTGAAAAATGATGAAAAAAAAGAAAAAAAAAAGAAAAAAGAGGAAGGAAGAAAAATAAAAATTCAAATGTATGTATGTGGTATATGTGGTCTATCACCTTAATGGTTCTTGGTAGGTGAGGAGAGTCATGCTGGCAGGGTTGTCAGTACTCTAAACCGATGCCTTGAGCTGTTTTGGGATAGCCATCGCCATGTGAGCTTGGTAGGTTCTTGGAGGCAACCTAGCCAGGAGGCAAGGTCTGAGAATCGCAGCGCCTAGTTTCATATGGGGTGGTTGCCATTGTGGTGTACATTTGGTAATTAAAAAAAATCAACAGAGAAAAAAAATTGAACCGAGAAAGGCATGGTTCTGATATAAGGGAATTTCAATCAGGCAATGACTTCCATAGTTAGTTGTGCTACTATTGTCTTTATGAAATATGGAAGTTAGTGGAAGGTAGTTTTCCTAGAGTTTTGTAGTTATGGATGGGTTGTTTTCTATTTGTTAAAGTGGAAATATTATAGACATAGTGAGGATGTTGTGGTAGTTGCTAATTTTTACTGTTTTTGGGATTTGATGTTTGCTTAATAAACCTTTTTGGTTTATCCATTGGTTAGTGTTATATAAGTCTTGTAGTGGTGTTTGCAACTTGGATTTTCATTCACTCATTTATATGTGCTGATGTGAAGGTGTTGAAGGTTTGTTTTTGTTTTTGTTTGTTTGTTTGGTACGGTATAATTCTTGTGTATGGTTGGTGGTTGTTTTAGAGTGATGAAGTGGAGATGTGATGCTAGGCAGTGATGGTGAAGAAGTTAAGTGTGGGGGAAGCTGTGAAGTGAAGTTGCTGCTGTGTTCACGAGGACGCTCACATTTCAGTGTGGGGGCAATGATGACCCCTGGATCGAAGCCATTTTTAGCAATTTTTAGGGTTTACATAGGGTCAATTGTGGTTATTTTAGGTGCATTTTCATGGTATTTGAAAGCATATGTGTGTGTAATGTCATGGTATTTGCATGCATCATGATTGTCGATGTTGTCCATTGGTGTAAGCACATTGCATGGGAATGGTGACGATTAATATTGTTTTATACATAAATAGGAGGTTGTATGTAAGTGGGTAGAGAGAAGAGAGAGATCGAGGGGGAGAGAACGAGGGTTAGTATGATGAGTTTCGAGCTCAAGCTTTGAGGATGGTTAGGTGGGAACGCAAGTTTGGAGACCTTAATGTGGTTACAAATGAAAAAATTCCAAATTAAAAAAATGGAGGGGTGGGTAGTTTTAGCACCCATTGGTACCCTCTTGAGAGAATATAGAAGAGAGAGAGAGGAAACGTTTCTTTCTCTGGCGTGAAGAACACGAGGAGGAGGAGGAGGAGGTAAGCCTGCTGTTTTTTTTTGTTTGTTGATTAATGTTTATGTGTGTAAGAGCTTGTTGCCGCTGCTGCCAGTGCCGCATAGTCGAACAGAGAGAGAGAGAGAAGAAGTGGGTGAGAATGGGTGAGTGTATCAGTGCGTGTGTGTGTGCGCACTCGGCAACAGTGGGGAGTCTGTGTGTGCACTCCAGTGCAAGGGAGCGTGTGCGCTAGGCATAGGCATTGGGTGGCAAGAAGGTGACCAGCTCGGGGGGTGCACCTCAAAAAATGTAAGTCTACCACGTGCGATCATCAGGTGGGGTTTTTTTAATCCAAAATATTGGGTAAATTTACAAAAATACAATTACAAGAGGGGTATTTTAATTGTACTTTGGAAAAAAACCCGTAAGTCTATAAAGAAAAAGGGGTAGTTTTATTAGCTCAAAATTCACAGATAAGGGGTTTTTTAAATACCCCTTGAACGCACGTCGTAGGAGGGGCTTCCATATAGTGCACCCCCCGAGGTGACCAGCAAGCGCGTGTATGTGTGTGCTAGGTGCAAGAGCAAGGGCGGTGTGTGCCGTGCACTTACTGTAGTGCAGAAGAAAGAGAAAGGGAGAGCCCTCTTGCTGACCACCTGCAAGAGAAGCAAGAGAGAGAGAGAGAGAGAGAATAAGCGCAGTTCCGATAGCGTGGGCAGCCAAGTAGCAAAATCAGAGAGGGAAATCGCTAGAGTTATCAGTTGGATAGCGTGTGTAGAGCAAGTAGAGGAGACAGAGAAACATGGCGCATGGGCAGCCTTCTTTCTGTGTGCGCATGGGTGTGTCCATAGCCGGGCAGGGTTAGCGATTAGAGAGAGAGAAAAAAACGCTGGAGTTTGTTGTGTGTGGGGCAACGCCTTAGGAATAGGGTAGCGCAAGAGGAGTAAGAGGGAGAGGGTCTGCGTTGCTATCCATAGCCAGTTGGGCAGCCATAGGAAGTGGAAGAGAAAAAAAAACACTGGACATAATGGCTGTGCCTTAGTCAGAAGAGCAAGATAGAGAGAGAGAGAATTGAAGCCTGCAATAAAAGGTGGAAGAAGAGGAGCAGAGAAGAGGTTGCAGAAGAAGGAAAAGACAGAGAGAGAGAGAGAAAGATTCCGATTTGCTGTCCTCAAAAAACCAGAGAAGAGAAGAAGTAAGGACCATAAGAAATTTTAATAATTTAATCAATTAAATAAACTTGAATTAAGAACCAATTTAAAAAACAGAAAACAGAAACAGAGAATGTGAAAGTTAAAGAGAGTTAGAGAGAAAGAGTAAATTGATGTGCTGATAAATGTGTGTGTGCAAGTTAGCATTTAAGATTTAATAAATTATTATTCTGCATGTTAAAAACTGATAATTTCCTATAATTAATTGATTAGTGTGACAAATTACAGTAAGTGTGTGTGAGTGTTATGTTTATTAGTGTGTGTTTGCCGTTGTGTGTGAATTTGTGTATGTGTGATAGTTATTAGTGTGTTAGTGTCGTTATCTTGTAAAGAGTGTAGCAGAGTGTTGGATTAGATGTTAGTGTAGTTATATGTATGTGTTAGTTAGTGCTTGTGTTCTCGCTAGTGTCAGTGTAATTGTGAGTGCTAGAGTAATAGTGTTAGTTTTAGTGTGTGTGTGTTTATTAGTGTCCGTTAATTTTAGTGTGAGTGCTTGTTTAGTGTGTTAGAGTGTCTGTAGCAAGTAGGTACGTGTGTGTAGAAACATATTAGTTAGTTATTGTCTGAGTAGTGGTTAGTGTTAGTGCGATTAGATGCTAGTGTGTGTGAGCTAGTGTGCCTGTGTGTAGTAAGAGAGTGTGTCTGTAGAGTCGAGGAGAGAGTAGCCCACTAGCTAGGTAGTGAGAGGAGCTTTCCTGTGTCTGTGTAGAGAGAGAGAGAGAGAAAGTAAATATTAAAAGTTTGATATTGTTTGATTTTAGTCTGTGTTTGTTTAGTGTATATTAGGAGCATAGAAAGGGTTAGAGAGAGGATCATTTTAATAAAATATTATTTCAAGACTCTGCTCTGTCAAGTGATTGGTTTTATACATTAAAAGACACTGTCCCGTGTGTGTTAGAAAGATTGTCTTAAAAAGAATTCCAACCCAGCATCATAAAAGCGACGACTTAGATATATTTTAGTTTTGCAGGGTGAGCGTAAGTTTTAGCACGTTTGTTAAGACAAGTGAGTGTGTTTAGCACTGATTTAGGACGCATTAGTATAGTTTAGGACGCATTAGTAGTTGTTGGACTTAGGGAGTGGAAGGCTAGTCATTTTTGGTGCATTTGCCGGGAGGGGCTAGCCATGGAACTTGCAAGAAGCAGCTTGTAGAAAAGGAGCATGACATGGAGGCCTTTGTGCAAGAGCTAAAAGTTAAAGTCAGTCTCCTCAACAAAGAGCTCAAACGGGAACGCAGTGAAAGGTCACGGCTCTCAGACATGCAGGGAGATGTGAAATACAAGCTGATGAAAGGAGTGCGAAAAAGAGAGCAGAAGTGGGAAGAGGAACTGGAGGTGCTAAAAGGGAAACTGGATGAGATGACAGCTGCCATAGGTCTCAAAGATGAGAGGATTGAGGTGCTGGAAAAAGATGTTAAGGCAAAAGCTGCTCAGCTGGCCCAAGAGAAGCAGAAGTGGAACATGGCAATCAAGGAAGCAGAAGGCTGCAAAGACGATTCTCCGCTTTGTGCACGGTAAAGAAAATGGCTTGCTAGAGCTTCTGAGAGAGAGAGAAAAAAGGCTATAAAACAGGTGAGGGTAGGACAGGTTTCACATGTAAGACTGATGAGGATGAACAAGACACCTGCGTGTACTAAGAAGCTTTTAGCAATGGGAGCATGAGAGACCAGTTCCATAACAAAAGGCATCATGTTAAAGCAAGGTCTATGGATTTGGGCAGTCCAAGAGAATTTTGACACCACTCGGCCGGCTCTCCATGAAGACCAGTTGGGAAAGTCCTCAGAGTTGCAGAAAGCCAAGGTGAAGCAAGACTGTGAGCCGAGAAGAAGAAAGGAAAAATCTCTGGCCCAAGCCTACTGTGCACAGAAGAGGAGTTCTATCCAAAGGGGTTGAAGTGGGCTGGGCAGAATAGTTCATTGGAAAAGCAAGATGTTTTAAAGCTTTTGGAGATGAAGAAGGGCAGTGGTGACAATACATTCACATTACTTCAAGGCAGAGAGATGGACATGAAAGCTGTAAAGAGCAGAGCGAGGGGACAGCATTCTTGTCAGACTTTTGAAGACAGAGGTGTAGGAGTTTAACGACATCTGCGATTTCTTGTGAAGTCTACAGCAAACGTTGCATCCACCGAAATTATTATTAAAGGTTGGACTTTTAATGTTATTGGCCGTTGTTCCCACACATCTCTCTCCTACTGTGCAGTGCAATAGGACATACACACACACAACATGGGTTTTGTTCTATTTAACCTTGGGTGAGTGAGCATTAATGTGCTGGGCAAGGCATGGGTATTCATTTATACACACATGGGGATGAGTGTTAGGCTTTAAACTTAATTTTGTTTTTTTTCTTTTCAATAAGTTCTACTTATCCTTCCTATTGAGAGAAGTTTACACATTATTGATCCGAGTGGAGTACTTCACGTATTATCTTTTGTGAGGGTGCATTTCATGTTCTATCAATTGTTGGGGAACATTTTGGTGTTCAAAGTTGGTGTTTGTTTCTTCCATGAAGATTGTGAGTTTTTGCGGGTGGGAAGTTGATAACTTTTCTCCTCATCATATGTCTTAGTCAAAAGCTATGGAGTTATTGTAGGAGAGTAAAGTAGGGGTAAAAGGTGTGTGTTTTTGGAGAAGAACTGGAGTGAAGTTATGGAGCTCATATGAAGTTGTGTGGTGTGAGAATGAGAGTGAAATAAAGCTTTGGAGCTTATTAAGTATGCAGCAAAAAGAGGTTCTTCATCGACATTTTGTTCGCGGGAGCTCACAAGCTAAGTGTGGGAGGAATGATAGCCTCCAATTTTGACATCAAATAGGCTAAGAAGATGTAGCTTTTCTCAAATAAGAATGATGTTATCCCATGTTTATTTTGTATCCAAGCCTAGACATACACTTGTTGCCGTATGATTTGTACGCATGTCCAACTTTGTAAATGCTTGGCAATTTAGCGGGTCCGCATTTGTAAAGCCAAAGCATGGAAACTCTCTAGCTATTTTGTAAGGTTAAAAGCCATGGTCTATGTATGCACAAAAATGAAAGCTAAGCCTAAGGTTTCAAAAAGCTTATGTAACAAACTTTTCAAATTCAATAAAGAAAGAAAGAGAAAGGAGTCGTGTGATTTGGGAGGTTTGGGAAGTTGGAAGTTGGTTACCTCTCTCTACCTTTATCTACCAATCTCACGGTTCTTTTCAAACTCTTTCAATTGGCACAAACTCTCGCTTTCTTGTTTCTTGTTTTCTTCCATCTCTCTTGTGCTTCAACGCCATATCCATGGAGGAAGAGAGTGAAGAAGAAGATGGTGAGGATGATCTCTATGCTTATCTTTTGTGTGCCATAACCTAGGTCTAGTTTCTTTTTGTGTGTGCATGGCTGTAGCTTCCTAGAGAGAGAAAGAGAGAGAGTGTGTGTGCTATTCTTGAGTGTGTGTATGAGCGATTCTTGCAGCTTTCATGGCTATGGAGCACTCCAATGCGTATATTTTGCATGCTCGAGCCCGGATTTGCTGTAATTTTGTGTGCTTGGAAGGCTATTTCATTTGGTGCGTTCGCCGAGAGGGGCTAGCCATGGAACTTGCAAGAAGCAGCTTGCAGAAAAGGAGCATGACATGGAGGCCTTCATGCAAGAGCTAAAAGATGAAGTCAGTCTCCTCAACAAAGAGCTCAAACGGGAACACAATGAAAGGTCACGGCTCTCAGACATGCAGGGAGATGTGAAATACAAGCTGATGAAAGGAGTGCGAAAAAGAGAGCAGAAGTGGGAAGAGGAACTGGAGGTGCTGAAAGGGGAACTGGATGAGATGACAGCTGCCATAGCTCTCAAAGATGAGAGGATTGAGGTGCTGGAAAAAGATGTTAAGGCAAAAGCTGCTCAGCTGGCCCAAGAGAAGCAAAAGTGGAACATGGCAATCAAGGAAGTAAAGCAGAAGGCCGCAAAGACGATTCTCCGCTTTGTGCACGGTAAAGAAAATGGCTTGCTAGAGCTTCTGAGAGAGAGAGAAAAAAGGCTGTAAAACAGGTGAGGGTAGGACAGGTTTCACATGTGAGACTGATGAGGATGAACAGGACACCTGCGTGTACCAAGAAGCTTTTAGCAATGGGAGCATGAGAGACCAGTTCCATAACAAAAGGCATCATGTTAAAGCAAGGTCTATGGATTTGGGTAGTCCAAGAGAATTTCGACACCACTTGGCCAAGCACGGGCCCGAGATGGCTCTCCATGAAGACCAGTTGGGAAAGTCCTCAGAGTTGCAGAAAGCCAAGGTGAAGCAAGACTGTGAGTCGAGAAGAAGAAAGGAAAAATCTCTGGCCCAAGCCTACTGCACAGAAGAGGAGTTCTATCCAAAGGGGTTGAAGTGGGCTGGGCGAAATAGTTCATTGGAAAAGCAAGATGTTTTAAAGCTTTTGGAGAGGAAGAAGGGCAGTGGTGACAATACGTTCACATTACTTCAAGGCAGAGAGATGGACATGAAAGCTGTAAAGAGCAGAGCGAGGGGACCGCATTCTTGTCAGACTTTTGGAGACAGAGGCGCAGGAGTTTAACGACGTTTGCAAGCGATTTCTTGTGAAGTCTACAGCAAACGTTGCATCCACCAAAATTATTATTAAAGGTTGGACCTTTAATGTTATTGGCCGTTGTTCCCACACATCTCTCTCCTACTGTGCAGTGCAATAGGACATACACACACACAACATGGGTTTTGTTCTATTTAACCTTGGGTGAGTGAGCATTAATGTGCTGGGCAAGGCATGGGTATTCATTTATACACAAATGGGGATGAGTGTTAGGCTTTAAACTTAATTTTGTTTTTGCTGGGCAAGGCATGGGTATTCATTTATACACACATGGGGATGAGTGTTAGGCTTTAAACTTAATTTTGTTTTTTTTCTTTTCAATAAGTTCTACTTATCCTTCCTATTGAGAGAAGTTTACACATTATTGATCCGAGTGGAGTACTTCACGTATTATCTTTTGTGAGGGTGCATTTCATGTTCTATCAATTGTTGGGGAACATTTTGGTGTTCAAAGTTGGTGTTTGTTTCTTCCATGAAGATTGTGAGTTTTTGCGGGTGGAAAGTTGATAACTTTTCTCCTCATCATATGTCTTAGTCAAAAGCTATGGAGTTATTGTAGGAGAGTAAAGTAGGGGTAGAAGGTGTGTGTTTCTGGAGAAGAACTGGAGTGAAGTTATGGAGCTCATATGAAGTTGTGTGGTGTGAGAATGAGAGTGAAATAAAGCTTTGGAGCTTATTAAGTATGCAGCAAAAGGAGGTTCTTCATCAACATTTTGTTCGCGCGAGCTCACAAGCTAAGTGTGGGAGGAATGATAGCCTCCAATTTTGACATCAACAAATAGGCTAAGAAGATGTAGCTTTTCTCAAATAAGAATGATGTTATCCCATGTTTATTTTGTATCCAAGCCTAGACATACACTTGTTGCCGTATGATTTGTACGCATGTCCAACTTTGTAAATGCTTGGCAATTTAGCGGGTCCGCATTTGTAAAGCCAAAGCATGGAAACTCTCTAGCTATTTTGTAAGGTTAAAAGCCATGGTCTATGTATGCACAAAAATGAAAGCTAAGCCTAAGGTTTCAAAAAGCTTATGTAACAAACTTTTCAAATTCAATAAAGAAAGAAAGAGAAAGGAGTCGTGTGATTTGGGAGGTTTGGGAAGTTGGAAGTTGGTTACAACCTCTCTCTACCTTTATCTGCCAATCTCACGGTTCTTTTCAAACTCTCTCAATTGGCACAAACTCTTGCTTTCTTGTTTCTTGTTTCTTCCATCTCTCTTGTGCTTCAACGCCATATTCATGGAGGAAGAGAGTGAAGAAGAAGATGGTGAGGATGATCTCTATGCTTATCTTTTGTGTGCCATAGCCTAGGTCTAGTTTCTTTTTGTGTGTGCATGGCTGTAGCTTCCTAGAGAGAGAAAGAGAGAGAGTGTGTGTGCCATTCTTGAGTGTGTGTATGAGCGATTCTTGTAGCTTTCATGGCTATGGAGCACTCCAATGTGTATATTTCGCATGCTCGAGCCCGGATTTGCTGTAATTTTGTGTGCTTGGAAGGCTATTTCATTTCGTGTGGTTGGTGATTGTTTCAGAGTGATGAAGTGGAGATGTGATGCTAGGCAGTGATGGTGAAGAAGTTAAGTGTGGGGGAAGCTGTGAAGTGAAGTTACTGCTATGTTCACGAGGACACTCACATTTCAGTGTGGGGGGGATGATGACCCCTGGATCGAAGTCATTTTTAGCAATTATTAGGGTTTAAATAGGGTCAATTGTGGTTATTTTAGGTGCATTTTCATGGTATTTGAAAGCATATGTGTGTGGAATGTCATGGTATTTGCATGCATCATGATTGTCGATGTTGTCCATTGGTGTAAGCACATTGCATGGGAATGGTGACGATTAATATTGTTTTGTACATAAAGAGGAGGTTGTATGTAAGTGGGTAGAGAGAAGAGAGAGATCGAGGGGGAGAGAACGAGGGTTAGTATGATGAATTTCGAGCTCAAGCTTTTAGTATGGTTAGGTGGGAACGCAAATTTGTAGACCTTAATGTGGTTACAAATGAAAAATTCCAAAGTAAAAAAATGGAGGGGTGGGTAGTTTTAGCACCCGTTGGTAACCTCTTGAGAGAATAGAAGAGAGAGAGAGAAAACGTTTCTTTCTCTGGCTGGCATGGAGAACACGAGGAGGAGGAGGAGGAGGTAAGCTTGCTTTTTTTTTGTTTGTTGATTAATGTGTGTGTGTGTAAGAGCTTGTTGCCGCTATTGCCAGTGCCGCATAGTCGAACAGAGAGAGAGAGAGAGAAGAAGTGGGCGAGAATGGGTGTGTATCAGTGCGTGTGTGTGTGCACACTCGGCAACAGTGGGGAGTCTGTGTGTGCACTCCAGTGCAAGGGAGCGTGTGCGCTAGGCATAGGCGTTGGGTGGCAAGAACGTGACTAGCAAGTGCGTGTGTGTGGGTGCTAGGTGCAAAAGTGAGGGCGGTGTGTGCCGTGCACTTACTGTAGTGAAGAAGAAAGAGAAAGGGAGATCCCTCTTGCTGACCACCTGCAAACAAAGCAAGAGAGAGAGAGAGAATAAGCGCAGTTCTGATAGCGTGGACAGCCGAGTAGCAAAATGAGAGACGAAAATCGCTTGAGTTATCAGTTGGGCAGCGTGTGTAGAGCAAGTAGAGGAGACAGAGAAACATGGCGCATGGGCAACCTTCTTTCTGTGTGCGCATGGGTGTGTCCATAGCCGACGGGCAGGGTTAGCGATTAGAGAGAGAAAAAAATGCTGGAGTTTGTTGTGTGTGGGGCAGCGCCTTAGGAATAGGGTAGCGCAAGAGGAGTAAGAGGGAGAGGGGTTGCGTTGCTATCCATAGCCAGTTGGGCAGCCATTGGAATAGAGCGAGAGAAAGAATTCAATGGAATTATTGTGGGCTCTCTGTAGCTTGTAGAGAAGCGACAGCGAGGGAGAATTGTGTGGGCAGCACCACAATGAGTAGGAGACAGAGAAGTCGTTGGAGTTGTTGAGTAGAGAAAGAGAGGAAAAACGCTCGATAGAGAGAGAGAGAGAGAGAGAGGGAGAGTGAGAGATAGAGAGACTCTCTGTCTATTAGAGGAGGAGAGTGAGAGAGGTTATCAGCATTCATAGAGGGCAGCCGCATGGAGAGGAGACGGCCGATTGTGACACAGCCGAGCATCCAAGGATGATAGCATAGCAGGGGGGGCTGCTGCCATGTAGAGAGACAGAGAGAGAGAGAGAGAGAGAGAGAGAGAGAGAGAGAGAGCACCTATGCGTTGCCGCCTTAGCATTTGGGATTATAGGCTTGTCGTGAGCACATGATGTAGGGGAAGGGTCTTACGGGCTACCTCGCACAACCAGGAGAGCATAGGTAGCAAAACATTGAAGATGTTGCTTTTGGGCAGGCCATAGATTAGGAGAGAGGCATAGCCTTATTGCATGCACATGAAAGTCAAGGCTCACCATGAAAGTAGCCAAGGTGAGATGCATAAGAAGATGTCCATAGAGGGACCGTAGTGTAAGCAAGCCAAAAGGGTGGGTATAAATAGGGTAATCCAAGTAGAGATGAAAGAACAAAGACTTTGCAGATGTTTGGAGAGGACACACAGAATGAAAAATAGAGAAGGAAGAGAAAAAAAGAAGAAGGAAAGAAGAGAGAGGGCAATATGGTTGCGCTATGTGTGTATATGCAAAATAGGAAAGAGAGAGAAACAGGGATTTCATTAACGTCTTCACAATTTCGTGATCACGTTAACAAAACCTGTTGTTAACATAAAAATTCTTGTGATCACAATGTATATTCACGGGCATTTTTTATGACCTGCAAAAACCTTCTCTGCCAGTAATCCCGCCGGGAAAATGTCATTTCCCGGCGGGCCCGCTGGGAAAACCCATTTTTCCGGTGGACAAATTAAAAAACCCATTTTCCCGGTGGACAAATTTTCCGGCGGGTCCGTCGGGAAAACCCATTTTCCCGGTGGACAAATTAAAAAAATATAAAAAATATAAAAAATAAAAAATAAAAAATAAAAAAATCATGTTCACAGTCATTCTTACCATTTTTGGGCCTTCTGGACTCATTTATGATGTCAAAAGTTCAAAATTCTTGGCACAAAAAAAGTTTTGTATAATTTGCTGGCCTTAAGTTCAATTGACACACCAATTAAATCTAACTATACTTACATCAATTGACTCAATTGTCCATGACATAATTGCACTCAATTAAGCCCAATTGGACTCAATTACACTTGATTTACACTCAATTGATATTAATTGGGTGTCAATTGATGTCAATTGTGCCTAATTCGACGCAATTGAGTCCAATTTACACCCAATTTGCACAAATTGGGTGTAAACTAAGTATCAATTGAGTCGAATTGGACTCAATTGATAATAATTGGATGTTAATTGATATTAATTAAGCCCAATTGACTTCAATTGGGTGTTAATTTATTATAATTAATGTCAATTAAGCTCAATTGAGCTCAGTTGACATCAATTGGGTGTCAATTGATATCAATTGAGCTCAATTGGGCTCAATTGCACTCAATTGACACTCAATTGGGTGTTAATTGCATCCTATTGTGCTCAATTGAGCCCAATAGGATGCAATTAACATCAATCGGGTGTCAATTGATCACAATTGATATCAATTGGGCTCAATTGGGCTCAATTGCACTCAATTGTGTGATCGATTGTGTGTCAATTGATGTCAATTGAGCCTAATATGATACAATTGAGCTCAATTCACACCCAATTGGATGTAAATTGAGTGTCAATTGAGCCGAATTAGACTCAATTGATAGCAATTGGGTGTTAATTGATATCAATTAATATCCAATTAACATAATTGAAGTCAATTAAGTCTAATTGACTTCAATTGGATAATTTGGGTGTCAATTGAGCTCAATTGGACGTAATTGACATCAATTGGGTGTCAATTAACATCAATTGAACCTTATTGACATCAATTGGGTGCAAATTAACATCAATTGGACTCAATTGACATCAGTTGGGTTTCAATTGAGCCAAATTGGATGCAACTGACATCAATTGGGTGTCAATTGATTACAACTGAGCTGAATTGGGCTCAATTGCACTCAATTGATATTAATTGGGTGTCAATTAAACCTAATTTCATGCAATTGAGCTCAATTGACATCAATTGAGTGTCAATTAAACCTAATTCCATGCAATTGCACTCAATTGATATTAATTGGGTGTCAATTAAACCTAATTCCATGCAATTGAGCTCAATTGACATCAATTGATATTAATTGGGTGTCAATTAAACCTAATTCCATGCAATTGAGCTCAATTGACAGCTCTCAATTGATATTAATTGGGTATCAATTGATGTCAATTGAGCCTAATTTGATGCAATTGAGCTCAATTCACATCAGTTCACATCAATTGGGTGTCAATTGATGTCAATTGAGTAAAATTGAGTCTAATTGGGTGTCAATTGAGTCAAATTGAGTCTAATTGGGTGTCAATTGATATCAATTGGGCCAAATTGAGTCTGATTGAGCCCAATTAGACTTAATTAAGCTAAATTGAGTCTAATTAGGTGTCAACTGATGTCAATTGAGCCAAATTGAGTCTAAATGGGTGTCAATGGAGCTTAATTGACATCAATTGGGTGTCAATTGATGTCAATTGAGCCCAATTGAAGCTAATTGTGTATCAATTGACACACAATTGATGTCAGTTGGGCTCAATTGACATCAATTAGATTCAATTGACACACAATTGATGTCACATGGGCTCAATTGACATCAATTAACACCTAATTGATGTCAATTACTATCAATTGGGTGTCAATTAATTATAATTGATGCTAAATTGAATGAATTGAGTCCAATTAATATCAATTAAGTCTAATTGGGTATTAATTGATCAATTGGGCTCAATTGATATCAATTGACACCCAATTGGACTCAATTGACATCAATTGGACTCAATAGGGTGTTAACTGATGTTAATTGAGCCCAATTGACATCAATTGGGTGTTAATTGAGCTCAATTAGACACAATTAACAATAATTGGGTATGAGTTGAACTCAATTGGTGTCAATTGAGCCTAATTGCATCCAATTGAACTCAATTGACATCAATTGGGTAAATTGCATCCAATTTAATTAACATCAATTAAGCCTAATTGCATCTAATTTAACCCAATTGGACTCAATTGAATCCAATTGGACTCAATTGACATCAGTTAGGTGTCAATTGAGCCTAATTGTATCTATTTGGACTTAATTGACATCAATTGGGTGTCAATTAAACCCAATTAGAGTCAATTGATATCAATTGGGTGTTTATTGATATTAATTGAGTTTAATTGACATCAATTGGGTGTTTATTGATGTCAATTGAGTCCAATTAGATGTAATTGGACTCAATTGGGTGTGAATTAGACTCAATTAATATCAATTGGGCTCAATTGATATCAATTAGGTGTGAATTGATATCAATTGAGCCCAATTCGATGCAATTGATATCACTTGGGTGTCAATTAGACTTAATTGATATCAATTGAGTCCAAGTGGATGTCAATTGATATCAATTGAGCCCAATTGATCAATTGACACCCAATTAGACTTAATTGATATCAATTTGACTCAATTAGGTATTAATTGATATCAATTAGACTCAATTGGATATTAATTGATATTAATTGAGCTCAATTAGACTCAATTAACATCAATTAGATGCTAATTGAGTGTAATTGATATCCATTAAGCCCAATTTGGCTTAATTGACATCAATTGGGTATCAATTGACTACAATTGATGTCAATTGAGCTCAATTGATATTAATTAGGTGTTAATTAATGTCAATCCAGTCCAATTAATATCAATTAGGTATCAATTAAGCCAAATTGATATCAATTGGGTGTCAATTGAGCCCAATTCACATCAATTGGGTGTAAATTGAACCTAATTGGACTCAATTAACATCAATTAGGTGTGAATTGATGTCAATTGATCCCCCTTGGATGCAATTGATATCAATTTGGTGTCAATTGGACTCAATTGGCACCCAATTGATGTCAATTGAGTCCACTTGGATGTCAATTGATATCAATTGAGCCCAATTGATCAATTGACACCCAATTAGACTTAATTGATATCAATTTGACTCAATTGAATATTAATTGATGTCAATTGAACTCAATTGGATGTTAATTGATGTTAATTGAGTCTCAATTGACATCAATTGGGTGCCAATTGAGTGCAATTGATGTCAATTAAGCCCAATTTGGCTCAATTAACATCAATTGGGTGTCAATTAACTACGATTGATGTCAATTGAGCTGAATTGACATCAATTGGGTGTTAATTGATATTAATTGAGTTTAATTGACATCAATTGGGTGTTAATTGATGTCACTTGAGTCCAATTAGATGTAATTAGACTCAATTGGGTTTGAATTAGACTCAATTGATATCAATTGGGCTGAGTTAATTGGGTGTCAATTGAGCCCAATTGACATCAATTGGGTGTGAATTGAACGTGATTGGACTCAATTGACATTAATTAGGTGTGAATTGATGTCAATTGAGCCCAATTGGATGCAATGGATATCAATTGGGTGTCACTTGGACTGAATTGGCACCCAATTGATGTCAATTGAGTCCAATTGGATGTCAATTGGTATCAATTGAGCCCAATTGATCAATTAACACCCAATTAGACTTAATTGATATCAATTTGACTCAATTAGGTATTAATTGATGTTAATTAGACTTAATTGGGTATTAATTGATGTTAACTCAGTCTAATCGAACTCAATTGATATCAATTGGGTGCCAATTGAGTGCAATTAATATCAATTAAGCTCAATTCGACTCAATTGGCATCAATTGGGTGTCAATGACTACGATTGATGTTAATTGAGCTCAATTGACATCAATTGGGTGTTAATTGATGTCAATTGAGTCCAATTAACATCAATTAGATGTCAATTGAGCCCAATTGACATCAATTGGGTGTGAATTGAATCGGATTGGACTCAATTGACAATGATTAGGTATGAATTGATGTCAATTAAGCCCAATTGGATGCAATTGATATCAATTGGGTGTCACTTGGACTCAATTGGCACCCAATTGATGTCAATTGAGTCCAATTGGATGTCAATTGATATCAGTTGAGTCGAATTGATTAATTGACACCCAATTATACTTAATTGATATCAATTTGACTCAATTGGGTATTAGTTGATGTCAATTGGACTCAATTGGGTGTTAATTGATGTTAATTGAGGACTCAATTGACATCAACTGGGTACCAATTGAGTGCAATTGGTGTCAATTCGGCTCAATTGGCATCAATTGGATATCATTTGACTAGGATTGATGTCAATTGAGCTCAATTGACATCAATTGGGTGTTAATCGATGTCAATTGAGTCCAATTAAGCCCAGTTGTGTCCAATTGGGTGTCAATTGATTGAATCCAATTAAGTCCAATTAAGCCCAATTGAGTCCAATGGGGTGTCAATTGATGTCAATTGAGCCCAATCGATCAATTGACACCCAATTAGACTTAATTGATACCAATTGGACTCAATTGGATATTAATTGATGTCAATTAGACTCAATTGGAAGTATAATAAGATCTAATTGATGGTAATCGAGCTTAAGGTGATAAATTTAGAGATAACTTTTTTTGTACAAAGAATTTTAAACTTTTGACATCATAAATGAGTCCAGAAGGCCCAAAAATGGTAGGAATGACTGTGAACATGAAAATATTTTGACCATTTTTTTAACTTTTTTTCTCGTCGGGAAAATGGATTTTCCCAGCGGGCCCGCCGGGAAAACAAAAAGCCCGGCGGGCTTCGACAGGTTACCAGGTCACTGGTAACCTGCTATTTTGAGAACATGAAAACATGTGAACATGTGAATAACATGTTCACAAGTGTTATTAACAAAAAAAATCTTGTGATCACGTGAATATAAAATCATTGGAGAGAAAGAGATTTGATCACTTTGACATGGTGCATACTTAAAAGTAAAAGCATGAGAGTGTGATAGAATGTATTAGATTGTGTGCATTATTCTTGTGTTTGTGTTTCAGGAGGAGGAAGAGAAAGAAAGAAGAGAAAGAAAGAAGAAGAAGAAGAGAGTTCACGAGAATAATGAGTAGAGAGAGAAGAAAGAAAGAAAGAGTTTTGAAGTGTGAAAGAGAGAGAGTAAAGAGTGGAGTGAAGTGAAGATTAGCCAAATGTTGAATGTAGTGATGCTGTTGTTGCAGATTGACTGAAACGTGGAAGTGTTGAAAATATCGGTTCTTTTTCATTAAATTCTTGGAAACAATTTACACAACCATTTTGACATTAAATTTCTTTATTCAGTTTAGAATGGTGAAGTTGTGTCTTGATGATCTGTTGGGTCATAGTAGTTTGTTCTTTTCCATTTGTGTGTCTATGTGGGTGTGTGTAAATAAAACATTGTAAATTATTTCATACAAAAAGATGTCTTTTCGGTGTGTGTTTCTAGGATTTAGGCTGTGTGTGGTTGTTATTTAGGACGCATTCACTGTTTTAGTGGGTATTTAGTGCGTTGGACTAGAGAGTAGGAAGGCCAGTCATTTTTGGTGCGTTCGTCGGGAGCCAGTTAGCTTTTGCTACGGGGCACCCCGGTGCATATATTTTGCATACTGGCTATCTGGGTTTATGAGACTGAGAGGAAACTTGAGACCATGGAAATAGAGCCTCGTTTATTTCCTTGAGTGTGACGGGCATATGTGAGAGAGAAGACCTAGGACCTAATAAAGGAGTCTGTTCTATTTTGAGAGCGAGGGAGCACACAGAGAGTCTCACTCCCTTGCAACAATATGTTAGGTTGCCCTTGTATTGACACAGAAGGGGGGGCTAGGGAGTCAGTATCTTGTCAATTTGCTAGTAAGTTGCGAGTGGAAGTAGAAGTCTTGCAAGAACAACTTCGTCGGGAGAGGCAAATCTATGATGAATCTATTGTCGCATTATTTGCAAAGATGTCTAGATTAGAATTAGAGCGCAGCCAAGCTATATTAGAAGCACGACAGAACAAAGAGCGTTTGCAGTTCTTAGAGGTCCAATATCGAGAGAATCAATCAAAGTGGGATAACATGGATAATGCCGATGATGTGAATGTGTCAATTGAGAGCCCATGTTTACTAGGAGATGAGTGGCGAGAGGAAAGAGAGGTAGTAGACAATAACATAGCTACGTTGATAGACATTGAGAGAAGACAGGCCTTGCAAGAAGCACGTTTAGATAGGGAGCATTTGCAAGCATGTAATGGAATGTGTTATGAGGCTCCATTAGTTTACAAATCGGTTGATGTGGGCAATAGTGACAAAGAAATGTACAGTTCCATACCTATACCATCGAGTGTAATTACCCATCAAGAAGTAAAAGCTTTGGGAAACACTGCATGCGAGCATCCTCAAATTAAATTTGAGTTAGGTGCTTCCATACATGAGACTAGTGAGTGCCAGGATATAAATTTAGAAGAGACCATAGGTTTTAATGAGCTTGAGGAACTTATAACTCAGGGAGATTTGCATGTTAATAAAAATAAAGGGGATAAGAATTGTATATCCAAAATTATGGCAAATATGTTTTCCTCTGGGATTCCAATTGGGCAGGGCATTGCACATGTGCAAAACCTAGATGAGGGGGTTAATATGAAAGGCAAAAGCATGCCTAGAAGTAGCAATTTCCATTGGAGATTTTTAATAGAGTCTATAAGAGAGAGGATAGAAAAAAAGGATAGCAAAATATATCAATTGAGGCAGTCCAAGTATTAATTTTATGGTGTCATAGGTCATATTGCAAAGCTCTGTGGGAAGAAGAAACTAGATAGAATTCTAAATATGCTTGTTTGCATGAAAGAATTTTCCATTCAATTTTGAAATGATGATGTCATCCAATGAAACCCAAATTTAACCATATTTTGGTGAATGTCATGTGTTATATTGGTTTCTATGTGCCATGCTTAGTGTATATATGTGTTTTTGTCATAGTATGGAAGAGTTTAAAAGCCAAACCTTATAGAGGTCACAAGTGTTAGTCATATGATTGTTAAATATATTAAAAGAAAACTTTAAAAAGAAACAATTGTTTTGTTTGTGTGATTTGTTATGTGTTTTTGTTGTTTGTTTTGGTTTGCATGTGGATTGGTTTTTTTATGTTTGTTTGTTTTCAATTTTAGGTACATTATGTTTCTTGGAAGTTGTAATCTAATTGTTTGAATGGTTAATATGTGCAGATATGGTATTTTCTTTGTATTTTTGCATTGCTAGGTGTAAGGAGATGGGGGAGTAACTTGGGAACAATGATATCATAGTATTGAAGATTGTTTCTGGACATGCAATTTTTGCTACTCAGAGGATATGCAGTGTTCCACAGGTGTATTTTCTCCAATATATTTGGGTAATTTTTTGGTATCACTTGCATGGTGTGTGTAATAATGGGGATTGTGAGTTGTGTTCATCCAGTTGCAATTGCTTGGTACTTGACTTATATGATTCTTTCTTTTGGAAAGATTTGGGGTTTATTAGTCAAGGATACTAATTCTATGAGTTTCTTGCTGAGCTTTGTAGTAGAAATTGGTCATTACCACATTCATCTTAACTAAGCATGTGCTGCATTGACTTTATTTTTTCTCTTTAATGGTAGGTAACAGCTTGGAAGTACTTAAGAACTCTAGTGGAAGAAACTTTTCTCCCTTATTCCTGGGTTATAATGACCATACTAGTCTTGATTTTCATGATGAGCCTGGGGAGGGTTTTCAAATCATTGCCTTTGAAAAATGATGAAAAAAAAGAAAAAAAAGAGGAAGGAAGAAAAAAAATTTCAAATGTATGTATGTGGTATATGTGGTCTATCGCCTTAATGGCTCTTGGTAGGTGAGGAGAGTCATGCTGGCAGGGTTGTCGGTACTCTAAACTGATGCCTTGGGCTATTTTGGGATAGCCATCGTCATGTGAGCTTGGTAGGTTCTTGGAGTTACCCTAGCCGGGTGGCAAGGTCTGAGGATCGCAGCCTAGTTTCATATGGCATGGTTGCCATTGTGGTGTACATTTGGTTTTAAAAAAAAATCAACAGAGAAAAAAATTGAAATGAGAAAGGCATGGTTCTGATATAAGGGAATTACAATCAGGCAATGACTTCCATGGTTAGTTGTGCTACTATTGTCTTTATGAAATATGGAAGTGAGTGGAAGGTAGTTTTCCTAGAGTTTTGTAGTTATGGATGGGTTGTTTCCTATTTGTTAAAGTGGAAATATTATAGACATAGTGAGGATGTTGTGGTAGTTGCTAATTTTTACTATTTTTTGGGATTTGATGTTTCCTTAATAAACCTTTTTGGTAGTTGCTAATTTTTACTATTTTTTGGGATTTGATGTTTCCTTAATAAACCTTTTTGGTTTATCTATTGGTTAGTGTTATATAAGTCTTGTAGTGGTGTTTGCAACTTGGATTTTCATTCACTCATTTATGTGTGCTGATGTGAAGGTGTTGAAGGTTTGTTTTTGTTTTTGTTTGTTTATTTGGTACGGTATAAT
Source organism: Cibotium barometz (assembly GCF_041138505.1). Lineage (NCBI taxonomy): Eukaryota > Viridiplantae > Streptophyta > Polypodiopsida > Cyatheales > Cibotiaceae > Cibotium > Cibotium barometz. The sequence goes on along the minus strand of NC_141047.1, from coordinate 52,689,624 downwards.
TCTAGTGTATGGTTGGTGATTGTTTCAGAGTGATGAAGTGGAGATATGATGCTAGGAAGTGATGGTGAAGAAGTTAAGTGTGGGGGAAGCTATGAAGTGAAGTTGCTGCTGTGTTCACGAGGACGCTCACATTTCAGTGAGGAGGAAGAGAAAGAAAGAAGAGAAAGAAAGATGAAGAAGAAGAGAGTTCACGAGAATAATGAGTAGAGAGAGATGAAAGAAAGAAAGAGTTTTGAAGTGTGAAAGAGAGAGAGTGAAGAGTGGAGTGAAGTGAAGATTAGCCAAATGTTGAATGCAGTGATGCTGTTGCAGATTGACTGAAACGTGGAAGTGTTGGAAATATCGGTTCTTTTTCATTAAATTCTTGGAAACAATTTACACAAAACCATTTTGACGTTAAATTTCTTTATTCAGTTTAGAATGGTGAAGTTGTGTCTTGATGATCTGTTGGGTCATAGTAGTTTGTTCTTTTCCATTTGTGTGTCTATGTGGGTGTGTGTAAATAAAACATTGTAAATTATTTCATACAAAAAGATGACTTTTCGGTGTGTGTTTCTAGGATTTAGGCTGTGTGTGGTGGTTATTTAGGATGCATTCACTGTTTTAGTGGGTATTTAGTGCGTTGGACTAGAGAGTAGGAAGGCCAGTCAGTCACATAGCGCCTCGCTATGTCTCTTGAGGTGGGTAGTCTATTCCCCTTTGGAAGCATGTTTGATAATAGCGTGCATCCAATATCATCAATTAGCCCTAAACCCTAAACCCTAAACCACTAATTCAAATTTGCAAGTTAGAATGCTTACTTCAATAATGCGTCAAGACTTGCATTGCTCCATCCATAAACTGTTTGTATATTGAGTAGTTCAAGTGAAGCATGTAAAATAGAGAATACGCACCCTTCAAAAATCGGTGTTGATGAAGCCTTGTAAAGATGCTCTTGTTCCATATCATCATTGTCCATAATTTTGGGATCATCCCTAAAACGATACCGCACCATATCATCAAACACTTCCTCTTCCACAACTTCATGGGGTGCAGGGCTATTGTCATCCCTTTTCCACTCATCTCTGACAATAGATCCCGAAGCTCCAGCACCATCTCGTCGATGCTTTGCATGCTCTCACTGCACATAGGGCACCATGTTAAGGTGTGGTACTGCATCCTGCTTCAATTAGAGTAGATATATTACAACTCCATTAATTTGGACACCATGAGTCATTTGAATACTATCAATTTACATTTACTCACCTCTAAACCTGTTTGATTCCATTCTCCATACATGGACATGTGATTCAAGGTAATTCGATGCGCTCGTACAACCATCGATTACACATACACTTGATCCTTTGTCGTCCCAACCACACATCGCGATGACACACTGTCTCATACATGGACATGTGATTCAAGGTAATTCGACGCGCTCGTACAATGCATCCTTGACATCGATTACACATACACTTGATCCTTTGTCGTCCCAACCAGACATCGCGATGACGCACTGTCTCATCCTCACCAGAAATAGTTGAGGAGGTTAATGACATCCTATGTATAAAAGAGCAAACACATAATCATAATCAATTTTAATGAAAGTATAAAAAGTCTCTATATCCTATGTTGATCGCGTGTAATAGCACGTCTCACTGTTTTAAATCGCGTGTATACACGCGACCACCTGTCTATAACTAAAATAACCCACCGCCTTCTCCAAAAAGCCATTTTCAAACTTCATGTTTCCTCTCCTTCGTCGCCGCCAAATCTTCCCTCTTCCAACAACAGAGAACTAAAACCAAGTGCAAGGAGCAGACATGGATACAAGGAGCAGACATGGGCGAAGGAAACCAGCCAAAAAGAAGACTCACTTTTCCAGAGGTGAGCAGTTTGTCCTTTGTCCTATCTCTTTCCTTCCATTTGTTTATGTGATTGTCTCTTTTCCTTATGCGATTGTCTCTGTCCTTCTGTGGTCATGCCTGCTTCAGTATTTTTGTGAACAATAGTGATAGTCTGGGCTTTCTTTATAAGAAAGATTTGTCGATGGTCGGTCGTTTTCGAAAAAGTTTTTGCGCAGGCCGCGTGTACGAGCGCGTGTACGTTTGCATGTACCCTGTTTGCATAGATTGTTCATGCGTAGATACACGTATTTTTGGATGGGTTTTTACACGCAACTGTGTTGGTCCTTAAAGTTCACCCATGCTTGCGTGTCTTGCTTGACGATCCAGCTCAAGAGAGAGATGATCCCATCTGCATATGGCTTGCCTTCACAAAATCATATGTGCTAGCTTGCATGTTGTCATCATGGGGAATCATCAAGCATGTATAGGAACAACATTGATCAAGATGCTACATAAGGTTTGTGCTTTCAATCTTCATCTTTGTGCTTTGATACATAGAGTGATTCCCTTCATGGCGACTGTGCTTTGATACATAGAGTGATTCCCTTCATGGCGAGTGTGCTTTGATGCGCATAGAGTGTTTCCCTTCATGTATATACTTTTATTTTTGTAGATTCTTCATGGATCCAAGTTCTTCATCCGATCCATTTGCGTACGGCACTTGGATGATGGAGATACTAAATCATTTTGGGCGCCATCCTGGTCCAGTTGAGCTTACAGAGTACATGTACGTCCATCCCCCTCGTGGATTACCTGGTATCTATACCCCGCCCCCGAGTATCCATGTCACTCCACTGCCGTCTATGCCTGTGAGTCCGGCGAGATGACATGTAGCTTCTCCTCTTCCACGCCCACCGAGGAGACATACCCCGTCCCAAACACACTCACACACACCCTCCCAGGCACCGTCACGTCAGGGCTCTTAGCCACCATCACGTACTTTCTCATAGCCACAGTCACGTACACAGTCACGTACACAATCCCCCAGTCGTCGTGACTCCACCCGCAGTACAGAGGAGAGCAAACGCCACAGTAGGAAGAGTGGGAGTGGAGGATGTGGCAGGTGCTTTGGTGGGGGAGGTAGTAGGGCACGCGGTGAGAAGGAGATAGAGGGAGAAGAGTTAGAGGAGATAGTGATGATGAGGAGGTGAGAGAGGTGGAGGGAGTGATCTACTATGATGTGACGGATAGGGGCGGGGTAGTGATGGATGCGAGGGGGAAAGAGGTAATGGAGTACATGCGTGGGGTAGTTTCAAACTTGTACAGAAATTGTTTTATTAGATTTAAAGGTCAAAATAGCCGATTAGTTGGGGAGGTGATGATGCTGTACATAGTCGGTACCCTAATCCCCCACATGCGACATTCTCGGATGTATGGGGAAGGACATGAATAAGGGAGATCTTAAGTAATAAAAGATTTCACCTTAAAAAACTCGCGTACGATGATGGGCTAAATGTAGCTACGTGTGCCTATCCTGCCGAGAAACCTGCCACCACTGCACACAAACACGAGTGGAAGGAGGCAAAGAAACGAGCAGAGGGTGGCGTGAAGAGCAGGCAGCATGTGGAGGCACGACAGATCCAGATGGAGACCATTGGATCTTCGCATTTCGGATCTGGCGACATCGAGTCATGGGAGGCAGAGTTCGTATCTTGCCACTTTATTTGGTTATTTACTTAATTCATTGATTTTATGATTGTTTTAATCTTACAAATTGTATTGATTATGATACAGCGACGGGTTATGGGGAGGAAGCCCATAGCCCACGATACTGGGTATGCTCGCCCGTCGACATAGCAGACGTGACACGTGGGCCCTCTTCAGAGCCGAGGGACGTATTACGGACGCGCAGTTTGAGATGGCCATGAGACCATACGGTCGACAGGTACTTGAAAACTCTAAACGAATGATTTTGGTTTATTGAATTACATATATATATACTTATATACGATATATTACTTGAACAGGCACAAACTGCTGCTGCATGTGTCCACACGTGTGTGTGCATGGCTGTCCATACATATGAGTGAATGTGTTTGCATGTGTGTCCATGGCTATCCATACATGTGTTTGTGTCCATACACGTGAGTGAATGTGTTTGCATGTGTGTGCATGTGAAGGTATGTGTGTGCATGTGTTCATACATGTGTATCCATACGTGTGTGTGAATGTGTTGGCATGTGTGTGCATGTGTATGCATGTGAATATATGTGTGTGCATGTGTTCATACATGTGTCCATACCTGTGTGTGAATGTGTTTGCATGTGTATGCATGTGAACGTATGTGTGTGCATGTGTTCATACACATGTGTCCATACATGTGTGTGAATGTGTTGGCATGTGTGTGCATGTGAACGTATGTGTGTGCAAGTGTTCATACATCCGTGTCCATACATGTGTGTGAATATGTTTGCATGTGTGTGCATGTGTATGCATGTGAACGTATGTGTGTGCATGTGTTCATACATGTGTATGAATGTGTTTGCATGTGTGTTTGCATGTGTGTCCATACATGTGTATGAATGTGTTTGCATGTGTGTGCATGTGTATGCATGTGAACATATGTGTGTGTATGTGTTCATACATGTGTGTGAATGTGTTTGCATGTGTGTGCATGTGTATGCATGTGAACGTATGTGTGTGTGTGTGTCTAACATGTGTGTCCATGCATTTGTCCATACATACATGTGTCCATACATGTGTTTGTTAAAGTGTGTAATACACACACACACATGAAAACATGGCTGTCCATGCATGTGTTTGTGTCGTTACATGTGAGTGTATGTGTATGCATGTGAACGTATGTGTATGCATGTGTTCATGTGTGTGTGTGTCCAGGTAAGTGTCTATACATGTGTCTCCATACACTTACACATGCATTTGTGTATAGATGTGTTTTTTCATGTGTATCCATGCATGGCTATCCATACATGTGTTTGTGTCCATTCATGTGTGAACGTATGTGTATGCATGTGTTCATGTGTGTGTGTGTCCAGGTAAGTGTCTATACATGTGTCTCCATACACTTACACATGCATTTGTGCATAGATGTGTTTTTTCATGTGTATCCATGCATGGCTATCCAGACATGTGTTTGTGTCCGTTCATGTGTGTGCAATCAAGTGCATGTGAATGTATGCGTAGGCATGTAGAAATGTGTGTCCATGCACATGAATGTATGTGTATGTCTTGATGCATGTGTTTGTGTATGTGTGTGTGTTCATACATGTGTTTGTGCATGTGTGCCCATGCATGTGTTTGTGCATGCATATGAGTGTATGTGTCTATGTGTTAGTAGCATTTGTATGTCTGTGTCTATGCATATGTACTTACTTATGTGTTTTTGCTGTAGTACGAGGAGCGCATCTACACTAGGTATAAGATAGTTTGGTTCTTTTACAAGCTACGGGATTGTCGCCATGTGCCGAGTGTCCAACGTTGTTTTTTTTCGAAGAGTCGCATGAACAAACTGAGCAGACATGGTTTGGAGACAATCCCCGAACTCTGCAATAAGCAGCCTCGAGCATCATCATGCAGACCCTTGCCTAAGTTTGGTGGCATTGTATTTGAGGATGGTACTCGAGAGCAAGCCATAAAGGCTCTTGTAGCCCATGCACCCAATGTAGACGTGCAATCTACGGAGGGTGTGTTCTTTATCAATGGCTATGCTGCGGGTGCAATGGATGCAAGGAAACATGAAGGCAATATAAGTTGATCTATTTAAGATGCAATCCTTTTGCTTCTCCTATTTGCTTGCTTTGTACTTATGCTATGCGTTTGTACATGGTGGTTGTGCTATCTACAGGTGATGCTACGAAGACAGCCAGGAAAGTAGTACACATTGTTGATTTGTGTACCCCGCCTCAATCTACATACGTGCGACAACCCTCAGTGTCTATAGGTGGTGATGATGACAACATTGGTGATGAGGATGATAATGCAATCAATGGTGATGAGGATGACAATGTAGTACACACTCCATTTGATGATGATGACAACATTGCTGATGAGGATGACAATGTTATAGAAGCTCCATTCGATGATGAGGATGACAATGTTATACAAGCTTCATTTGATGAGACATTGGATGAGCATGGTGGATGAGCATGGTATGTCAAGTAAGGCAGATGTGCAGCAGCAACCGCTCTCAACCCGTCTTGACCATGTGGTTGATGAGCTCATTAAAGATGCACTCCATATGCAAGAGAAGCATATGGAGGAGAATGAGTGCCATGTAGATGAATTTTTGGATCAGGTCCATTGTTTGTAGAAATGAAAGTCTATGGAGCTTGAGAAAGATGTGGGACCAGCTTCTAGAGCAAGCCCACGAGTTGAGGGACAACCATGAGCATATGCAAATTGACAACAATTCTGAAGAGCCAGGATATGCAGGTGAGGGACAACAATCTGTTGGAAAAGGTAGAAAGGGTGAAAAGGCATTGGCTGGTCATGAAAGAGTATCACGGGTGTAGAAGGTCCATATGCAGGACAAGCATATGGAGGAGATTGAGGTGGATCAACTTTTATAGCAAGCCCACGAGCTGAGGGACAGCCATGAGCATATGCAAATTGACAACAATGCTGAAGAGCCAATATATGCAGGTGAGGGACAACCATCTGTTGGAAAAGGTAGAAAGGGTGGGAAGGCATTGGTTGGTCGTGCAAGAGTATCACGGGGGCGGAAGGTCCATATGCAGGACGAGCATATGGAGGAGATAGAGGTGGACCAGCTTCTACAACAAGCCCACGAGTTGAGGAACAGCCATGAGCATATGTAGATTGACAACAATGCTGAAGAGCCAATGTATGCAGGTGAGGGACATCCATCTGTTTTGGAAAGGGTGGAAAGGCATTGGCTGGTTATGCAAGAGTATCATGGGTGTGGAAGGTCTCCATGAGCTCACCAAGACGATCCTCTCAGCTTAGAGCATAGCTAATTGATCATTGTAGGTTCATGGTTTTTTGTTGTATTGGTGGATAAACTTGATATCTATTGTGGTCTTTGGTGGATAGACTTGATATCTATTGTCTCACCTCTATGGTGTGTAGATAGACCTTTTGTATGCAGAACTCTAGTGTCATGTACTTATGGATTATAATGCGATTAAATATTTCTCCAATGTCTTGTTGATATCTTTGCTGTGCTAAGGCAAGTCCATATGTATACAATCACTTGTGTAGGCAATATTTGGTGTTATGCATGTATATTGCCAACATAATTAACTTTCGCATCACTTTTCCATTTTTTGTGTTATGAACGATTTTTGTAGGGACCAATGCCAAACCCCGAGTCCATCGGCCTTGCTCTTAAGGCACTATGTATAGGAGGGTTGGTTTATGTACTTTTTTGTTAGCTCCAACCGGTTGGGCATATATTGTAACCCTAAAAAAAGACCATACGGTCGACAGGTACTTGAAAACTCTAAAAGAATGATTTTGGTTTATTGAACTACATATATATATATACTTATATACTATATATTACTTGAACAGGCACAAGCTGCTGATGATGATCCATCCGTCGCCACTGCAGAGGGTGGACGTGAGCACTACTCATCGGACATTCCGACCGATGTGAGCTCATTTGAGCATGGAGGGAGCACTGAGTCATCATCTGGGTCTGAGTAGTACTCAGACTTATAGTATCACATTCCATATTGAGGATGTGGTTGTATATATATTTTTGTAACTGAAGCCATGGGCTACTTCGATATATGGACTCCCTTGTATATATGTGTACACATAAAATTTTGATAGTAATATTGAATCGTGAATCGATAGTATTGCATTCATGTCTATCTTGAATCGTGTATTGACAATGTATGCATTCATGTCGTTCTTGTCTTAATCTTCGTTGTGGGATATCTTCCTCGTCGTGGATGGTCCAATGCACCAAAAAAAAAAATCCAGAGAGTGTTATTGGGTGCTGGAATGTTGGAACAGCATTCAGGTACCAAATAGCACTCTCTGGATTTTTTTAAAACTCTGTTTGCATGTATAAACGCGTCAACTCTGCAAAATCTCGCGTGTATATACGCGGATAATCTGTAAAAAAACCCGTGTATAGATGCGTCAAATCTACCAAATACGCATGTATAAGTGCAGCTAAACTCACTAAACGCGTGTATAGACGCTTTTATCAGCGCGTCTAAGCGCAGCTGTACTGACAAAACGCGTGTATACGCTCGTGTATTAGCACATCTGAAAAGTACTATACACGCGCTTTTACACGCATGTCTCTGGCCGCGATTATACACGCGCTGATACACGGACCCGCTACTTTTTTTCACAAGTCATTTTTAGCGGCTAGGAGCGCGGGTATGAGCCCGCGGCTAGGAGCGCGGGTATGAGCCCGATCCCTTGTAGTGAATACGAGCTCAAGGTACAAACCTTCTATAAGGTTTTCATAGAGATGAGACTTAGGGAGAGAGTGTGTGCACAAGCGTAAGAATGTGCATTGTGTGCACCCAAAAATAAGTGTGAGCGAGCTCAAGGAACCAGCGCTCAAAGGTTGAGAGAGAGATATGTTTTCTTAAAAGTAACACATCAACCCTTTTGGAAGTGAAGGCTTGCTTAAAGAAGTGAAGCCTTTTGTTGGAAGTGAAGGCTTGAAGGGCCAGGGGCGAGTAGTCTAGTGGTAGAACGGTTAGGTCCCATCACGGGAGCCGGGTGGGTTATGAGCTGATGGAGTAATCTACTCTCCCACTAAATATATGATATCTTTGTAAGCCGATGGAGTAATCCACTTTCCCACTAAATATCTCATGTCGCAAAAGCCACAAGCCTTTTCCATTTGACCGAGTCGCGCTAGCAAGCAAGGGTCGCTTTGCGTGGGAGATGCGTTAGTGTGATGAAGGGCCTGACGACAGAAGTAGAGTGCAAACGATGAAGAAAGACGTTCGAAACGATTAAGAAATTATAGATTCCCTTCTCTCGTGATGGAGTAGTAGAGACCGGAGACTGCCCTCGCTTATAAAATCACAGTTCCTCTCCTCGATCTGCAGCAATAACTCATCACTGTCTACTTTACCTTAGCCAGCCAGTTCCCTATCATTGTATTCCAGAATGGCCGCCGCCGCCGCCGCCGCTCACTCAACTAAGCCGCACGCAGTAGCCATCCCCTTGCCCGCCCAAGGCCATATCAACCCGCTCATGCGCTTTTGCAAGACGCTGGCCTCCCATGGTTTCCTCATCACCTTCGTGAACATCGACCCCATCCACCAGCGCATCGTCCAGCTGGAGGAGGAGCCGCACCCGCCTGCCAAGCACGTAGATGAAAAGCAAGCGCCGCCGCCCAGCAATATACGCCGAGCTAGCATACCTGTCGAGGGGGTGGACCTGGCCAATGATTTCCGGATGAGTATGGCGGACTTCCTCGAGGCGATGCAGGGGTTGAGTGGTCCCATCGCGCAGCTGGTGGAGCACATCAACAAGGAAGGCCCCCCTGTCACGTGTGTTATCTCCGACATCTTCATGTCCGGTCCGGCACAGAGGGTGGTTGACAAGTTCAACCTCCCGAGGATCGTTATGTTCCCGTCCAGCCAAAGCCTGAACCTCCTCCTGCTCCACATCCACAACGGCCTCATCCCCTTGGAAGACGGTAAGCTAAAATTTCCTTTCGTTGCTCCAGTCACAATTAGTTACATCGTCATTGTCTCTGATCACGACATTTGCCGGCTCTATATATTTGGCAGCAATGCACGCCAGCATCCATCGAGAGAGGCCAGCAGATCTCTTCCGCAAGGACCTTCCAGGCCTTCCCGCGCTCCGCAACGCTGACATGCCATCAATGAAGCATGTAGTGGACGACACGGAGCAATCCTACCCTGCCATTCTTCGAGCGTGCCGGATAGCCTACGAGAGCGCCCACACCATCGTCGTCAACTCCTTTGAGGAGCTCGAGGCCCCGGCCTTCCAAGCCCTGCCCCACCACCTGCGACGGCCCTGCGCCATCTACGGAGTGGGCCCGCTCATCGAGGAATTGGAGGGGGAAAGCAGCACCAGCCTGTGGAAGGAAGAGGACCAGTGCTTGCAGTGGCTCGATGAACAGCCGCCACAGTCCGTGCTCTACATCTCCTTCGGCAGCATCACGCTCCTCTCCAAGCAGCAATTTGAGGAGCTGCTTGCCGGCCTGGAAGCCAGTGGGCAGCGCTTCATTTGGGCCTTTCGCCCAGACCTCGTGGCGGACGCCTCCAGCATCCCACAAGAGTTCCGAGAAAATACCAAGGACCGCGGCTACATAGTGTCATGGGCGCCCCAACTCCGCGTGCTCTCCCATCCCTCCGTGGGCGGCTTCCTTACCCACTGTGGATGGAACTCCACCACCGAGGCCATCTCCGCAGGGGTCCCCATGCTCTGCTGGCCCTACTTCGCGGACCAGTGGCTCGACGCCAAGTTTGTGGTGGAGGAATGGAAGGTGGGGCTCAGGTTCCAAGCCGAAGATGGCCTTGTGCGACGAAGCGAAGCGAGGTGGAGAAGATGGTGAGGGCTGCAATGGAAGGCGAGGAGGGTAAGACGCTGCGGAAGAATGCTAGCAAGCTCAGAGAGGCCGCACACCGCAGCTTGCAGCCCGGAGGATCATCACACAGCAACATCCAGGCCGTCGTTAAGGCTTTCTCCTAGGTAGGCATGAATACATAAGATAATCTTGTCAGATAAGACAAACATCCATTCTTTGAAACTCGACGTAGTAGGAAAGATGATTGGTTTCTTTTGAGGGGATGCTCTCGATAGGCCTGTCTTCGAGAGACAAACATCCATACTCGAAGTACTGAGGCTCGACGTAGGAAAGATGATTGGTTTCTTTTGAAGGGATGTTCTCAATAGGCGAAAATGTTCTCTGCAATAATAGGCCTGCCTTCGATTGTTTTATAGCAATGAACGATGAAACATCAAATATAAAAGTACTAGTACATTTTATAAAACGAGAGTGTGTGTCGTAAATTTGAACCTACAAAAAAGACAAGGAGGCATACAAGGATGAAACATCAAGTAGGGGCGGATAACTAACGAAGGAGAAATGTTTTTTCGTAATTTATGTAAGAGGCGTAATAGGAAAACCTTAAAAGTGCTAAGGTATTATTAGATTTCTTCAACCTTATTTAATGAAAGTTTTTATAACCGTCATCTCATCTCATAACCACATCAATTCCTCTCTTGTTGCGTCCCCAATAATCTCTCTCTCTCCAATAATCTCTCTCTTGCTGTCCTCTATTGTCGTCAACCTCTTGCTACTTCTCGTGATGCGGTCTTCAAAGGTACCAGTTATATGTACAATTTCCATTCAAGAGTTATATGTACAATTTCCATTCAAGTCCCCTCACTGCCCGCCTTGGCCTCGATGTCGCCCATGTCTATCTTCTACCCTGTTAGAAGACAATGACACGTAGCTACCCACACAAGGAAGGCTAAGGCTCGTGCGCATCCCCCCACGTCTCAGAGTTGATGTTCTCTTGCCACAAGCTTTTGGGGAGGGAAGTGCATCCTCTTGGTTGGGCATGTGCAACAATGTTCTCATCCTTTTGTGCCTCCTCAAAGATGATATATGGTCTCTCTTCTCAAATTTTAGGAATCTGAATCCATCGGATTTTTCCGTATTGAAAACAAAAAAATATCGATGGAGGTAAATCCCTAATTAGTGCAGTCATTTGGGAGCTCTGAATTTTCAGAGAGATAGAAGAGCCATTAGTTAGCCAATAAGATATATGTTGGAAATTATAATGAAATGAGAGAGAGAGAGAGAGAGAGAGAGAGAGAGAGAGAGAGCGTGAGTATATGTTGGAAAAGACAAGAGGCATACCTACAAATGGATATGCAATTATAAACAGTAGCCTATAAAAGATATTCCAAAATTCATTCTCTTTTCAAAATATAAGATATTCTAAAATTCATCAACTATAGCCTATTGCCTATAAAAGATATTCCAAAATTCATCTACTTATATATATATATATATATATATTATTGTGCAAAGTTCAAAATAAGGGTATGGCGTCTCCTTTATAAACATAACCCAAAAAGTGGATTGGCCCATATCCACTTAATTTCTTTTAATCTCCAGGAGTTTCTTGGAATCTTTGAGACCAAAACTTATCATGATTGTTCTGAATTGCAAAGTCGCATTGATTACAAGTAGACATGCGTCCATAACCACATAACAAAGGAATTTTAGAGTTCTAAAATTTTCTTGCATGGCTATGCATGCGGTTGCATCTGTGCATATAGCTGCGAGAGCATAATTGCATGCATAACCATAGATGTAACCGCGTTTATAGCCATGCTGTAGCCAGCACAAATTTGTGGAGGGGACACATGGGAGAGAGAGAAACAGATCAGATCTCTGCCTCTTTCTCTTTTGTTCCGTAGTGTACGCAAAAAATTGGGCTCTTTCTCACTCACACAATCATTTCTCACCCTCTCATCACACTATCATCGATCATGTGCAAGATCTGATGCATATGTATATATTCATTGTGTAGTCAAACGTTCTATACTTAGATCTCATCCATGATTCCTCTCCATGGGAGTGGCTTATCCATTCGTCTTAATTTCATGTATTTAATTTTTTTTTTTTTTTGTTGAAGTACATGTAAATATACATGTTTCGTTGTAAGAGTTTGTTAATACAAATGATGGAATAACTTACACAATAAAATTTCAAGGTGTTAATCACTATTCATTTGGTGTGTACTTTGTTCTTCCTGTTGTGACATTCTTTTTACTTCTCTTCACAATGAGCTTCAGAATCTCCTTTCCATCTTCTAAGAAGAATTTATGTTTCACCAATGGTTGAGTTCTCGTGAGCGCAAAGTTCTTACAAGAATAAGTAGCCCACATGTCATTCTCTGGATTGCAAGCAATAGTAAATATTGGGACCCAAAAGTTCCATGTCCCACTAGAGCTTACCTCTAATGATCAGGGGGATAATTTTTATATACTTGAAGTCTCTCTTTCAAGCAATTACCTCGCAATAGTTGATGCTTCGTTAATCTCAAGCCCACAACCAATAGCCATTCTAAAAGACTTCCAACTCAATCAAACATGATAGATTTTTATAACCCCCTACAAGATTAGAACAAAACTCAGCCTCATCCACATTTGCAAGAGGAGAGGGTAAGAGCATTTTGGATACCTTTGGAGCACGAAGAACGGAAACACATTAACAAAGATTTTGTTAAATGTTAAAGAGGTTATCAATGTCCAAGAGATTCGCAGGCAATATAATGGTGATATTGCATTTGAGTTCCCACCAACCATGGGATCACGTGCAGGGATGGATTCCATGGAGAATAAGTATGATCCCCACTAGTGGTCAAAGCCACTAATTTTTAATTATTGCCTTCCCCTTGGAGTGTGTCAAAAAATCCATTGCCTAAGTAATTTGAAGTGTGTAAATGAGCTTTGCCCATGACTAAAGAACCATCTAAGATCTCAAACACATCAAATTTTAGTGGTAGCATGCTAAAAGCATCGACCAGTGGAGAGGAGTGCAATAGTGCCTTTGGAAAGCTCCTTTGCCATTACTGCTCAATGCTTGCACGAGAATATAAGAGAGAAAAATAGATCAGATCTACTTCTCTCTCTCTCTCTCTTATTCTGTCCTCCCCCATTGGAGGGTGTACTACTAAGAAACCCTATTACCACGTGCATTCAAGGGTATTTAAAAAACCCCTTATCTGTGAATTTTTCATGAATAAAATGACCCCTTTTCCTTTATAAACTTACGGGTTTTTTCATAATCGATTAAAGAAACCTCTTCTGTAAACATATTTGTATAAATTTTCTTTAAAATTTTGAATTAAAAATCCCTTCTAATAAACTCACATGCTAAACTAATTTCATATATTTAGGTGCATCCCACGAACCTCCCCCTCGGCACCTCCTCGCCCTCCCCATTAAAAAAAAACTAAAACTAAAATGAAAGATCCATGCCCCGTGTCCGCACAACGAATTCTAGGATGCTAGCAGCGAAAGTAGTACTTCTTGCGTAGGGCAGAGCCTCTCACTCGGGGTCTCGCCCATGGATATCCGGACAAGAGACTAATCCCTCAGTTCTTCCAAACTTGAACCCAAAAAAACTTCCCTCGCCTAGAAAGCACGGGCAATTCCTCTGGGATAATTTTATTCTAACGTAGTCAAAAGCCTTAACTAACCAAACTGATCCGACCAAACCCGTAAGTTTCATGGTTAGATCAAGGAAGAGACTTGCACTTGGATCATAGAGTCCGACACTTTTTTCCTCATAAAGAGGCACAACCGTTGATTCTTTTCCATAGAACAAGGGTTATCTAGGATTTACTTCAACTATCGTAACTTAACAGAATTGAGTCTCATTTTAAGTCGAGCCTAACCCCATTGAATCCCATGGGTTAGCCAACTGCCCAACCACTATAGTAATAGGATCCATTTAGGAGTTTAGTTATGTTTTGCCCCGGGTACCAGGGAAAAGAGTTCCCAGGCCCCCTAGTCGGCGCTTCAAGCAAACTTCAAGATAGTCACACCACTTATACACCCAATATGAAATTGCCTGTTTCACAGGTTCAGTTGTCTTTAAAATAATCTTTTAATGAGACCATAGTATCACTAATCATAATCCTCCAAAATATTTAGCTTGAATTCTAATTTCCAATCATTCCTTCATTGGTGTACCTATGGCATCATTGGCAACCAGAACGCTCACCACACCTGTTCGCTCAGGGGCCTTTTCAATAGTTCCTAGTGCATAGTACTTAGAAATATAATCACATAAGAAAAATCCAGATGGACTCTCTGTTGAAGATCAGCAAGATCAACCAACAGATCCATATAAAAGAGCCATGGACTCATCTGTTGAGGACCAGCAAGGCCAATCAACCAGATCCATGCCTGAGTTCAGAAAACAATTCCAACTCATTTTTTCATTTTCTTCCTCGACGCACGTGTGGGTATCTTTGGCAACCCAGAGCCCGAGCACCGTATGGTCAGCACCCTATAGGCTCCTTTCGCAGGTCACCTAGCGCTTCACTCATAGACCGCTTCCTTGGTCCCTCATCCACCGTACCGGAAGCTCACCATTTAAATTGAACCGAGGCTGGTTAAGACCTCGGAGGATGACCTTGCTATGCAAGACGTCCTCCATTGACTCTCCGTCAGCTGCTGCTGCTGTTGCAACTTTATCACTTAGGTCTCCAAGACCTCATTCACAAGATGGTCAAAATGCTTCCCCAGCATTCTTGACATAAAACAATCATTTAAAAACAGGTCATAAATACAGTTTCTAAGACGAACTCTCATCTTTCCACATTGTTCTACATCATTTCTCGTTAAACCACATTCTTCTACATCAATTCACATGGCTTATAATTTCCATCCAATCACATCATATTACATCTCATCACATCTCTCCACATCTATTCTCATCACATTACATCACAACATATCCACATCACATCTCATCCATTCATATCACATCACATCCATCTACATTTATTCAAATCCACATCACATCCACATATCATCACATCACATTCACATCTATTTACATCACTTCACATCCATTCACATCTACCCAAAGTTCACATCACATCATATCACATCTCATCTATCCATATTATATCTCAACCATTCATATATAACCAGATCCACATCACATCACATCCATTCACATCACATTCATATTTCACTTCATCTCACCACATCCACTCACATCTCATCACATCCATTCACATGCATCACACCCATTCACATCCCACATTCATCTACATCTCGTCACATCCATCCTTATCTTATCACATCTCGTTCACATCACATCACATTCATTCCATCCACATCTATTCATATCACACCACATCCATTCACAGCTCATCACATTCATCCGCATCCATTCATTCATTCACATGCACATCTATCACATCACATCTCATTCTCATCCATTTACATCGCATCACATCCTTTCACATACCATCACATCTCATTCACATCCTTTCACATACCACCACATCTCATTCACATCCATTTACATCGCACCACATCCTTTTACATACCATCACATCTTGAGCATCACATTCACATCCACATCCATTCACATCACATCACATCTCGTCCATATCTCATCACATTCACATCCACGTCCATTTACATCACATCACATCTCATCCACATCTCATCACATTTACATCTTATCACATCACATTCACATCTTATCACATCCACTTTTAGTACCGTTTTCTACTTACGATACTGATAGGACCTTTCTAAGTTTTTGCCAATTGCTTGGCCTAGTTAAAGGTACTTTTTCTCGATCCCATTGAATCTACGTATCAGAGTGTTGTTGAAGGTTTAAAAAGGAAAAATAAACCTTATCAGAATTGAATAGTAAAAACTCAGAAAGAGCATTTAAGTATTGTATTTTCATTCCTTAAGCTTCATTAATGAGAATTAATTCTAAACTTCATTACTGAGAATTAATTCTAAACTTCACTAATGAGAATTAAGTATTGTATTTTCATTCCTTAAGCTTCATTAATGAGAATTAATTCTAAACTTCCATTTACTCATTGGATTCTCGATCCTGCCAGGGATTCCAGATTCTCTTTTCTAAATAAGAAATATCCAAGTTTTCTCAATGGATATTTTCATATTTCTCAAATTTCTCAAGTAAAATATATCCAATATTCTTCTTTTTGAGTAAAAGATTCATGGGATTTATAAAAATCAATTCTACCCATATTTCCCAATAAAAATATTATTACTCAAAATTCCACTTTTGATAAATACCCATAATTTGAATTATGCCAAAAATTCCTCTTTTACCATTTAATTACTTGGATCTCAAATATCATGGAAATTTCTCTTTTTGCATAAAAATAAATTTACCAAAAATTCATCTTTTACCATTTAATTACTTGGATCTCAAATATCATGGGAATTCCTCTTTGTATAAAAATATTTTTACCAAAATTTACTCTTTTCTCATAATCAATTAATTATGCATAATTACAAAAAAAATATTTCTCATGAATATGATGAAAATCATTCTTTTTGCATAGGATGTCAAATCCTAGAATATGGTAGGAAGTCCTCTTTTAGCATTATGCATAAAAATAAGATATGTATTATTTTCTAAAAATTTTACAATAGCTTTGCTGCTATTACTGATAATTCTTAAATTTTCTTAAAAGAGTAAAAGCTTGTAATGAAAATATGATAGTAGTTCCTCTTTTATGCTTAAAATTACACTATGAATTTAATTATGATTATTCCACTAGATTAAGCTAATTTCATTATTTCTCTTTTCCCAAATTGATAGGATAATCTATTTCTCATTTAGAATCACTCAAAGTAGTTTTTAACTACTTATAAATAATCTAAAAGAAATAACCATTATTTTGTTACATAAAATCATAAAAATACCATTTTCTTCATCTTTAGCTTATCAAGCCTAGAGTTTAGCTTTGAATTAAGAGACTATCATTGAGAAGCATCCTTTTTCAAGGGATTTAGTCATAAAGATGGCTATTCTTTTAGAGAGAGAGATTTACTTAAAGAAAGCATTACAAATAAGCATAAAGATTAACTTTCTCTTAATTAAGTATTAAGATTTTAAGGGAAAGCTTGATTTTAATTAAAACAATTATATAGAAAGCTTATCAAGCTTGAGAGGGGTTGAGAAGAAGAAAGTCATTAAGAGAAATTGAAAAAAATCATAAAAATTGATTTTATCTCCAAGTTTGGCTTGATTCTCTAATTGCAGTGAAGCCCCTAACCAATCAGTTGGTCCACCAAGAGGATAAGGGCAACTCCAAGAGTTGTTGTAGAGAGAGAGAGCTCCAAGCTCCCAAGAGAGAGGAAAATTTAAGGGATAATAGAAAATATAATTATTTTAATACTGGCATAGTATAGCTCTAATATTATTTTAATATAATACTGGCATAGTGTAGCTCTAATATTTTATTATAAATAACTGAGGATCTATTTATAGGTGAGGGAGGTCACTAACCAAGTCCAACTGGGTTCTAGAATTTTCTAGGTTCAGTTTGACTCAATTTGGATAAGATTTAGACCAGTTTGGCTCCCTTTTTGATTTGTTTTGATCCAGGAGAGAGGAGAGATAAAAATATCATAAATTTTTTGAATTAAAAACCCTTCCACACATGTGAAAGAGGAGCATACCTCAAGATTTCCCCTCTTCTTACCAAGGTGTCAAAAATGCATCATTATTATAAAATATCACATTTTTTTAGTAATATCTCATAATTTTTAATAATAAACCTTGTACTCAGTCAACTCTTCATCTTATGTGAGCATCTACTCATTTTTGGGTATTTTCTTTTATTCTTTGGATTTATCTCATCCCAACACTTGGATTAATCCAATTGGACCATAATCCAAAAATTTCTAAAAATGTAGATGCTTATACACTAAGGTCCCTTATACCATTTTTAATTAATTCTTAATGCACATTGGAAAGTTCATTTTGAACTTTTGTTTCAAGGGAATCCAATTTAGAAACTAGGAGGATTTTTATATCCAAAGATATCTCAATTTTGTATTATCTCTCTCTAGATATTTTCTCTCTCTAGGTCAAAACAGGGTACAACAAGATCTTTCTTCTATTTCAGAGAGGGGAATAATTACAAGAACATAAGGGGAGGTTCTTACACCTTTACACCTCAAAATTTGGAGGGAGAAATCTTACGTAAAACATGAAGAATACACATTTACATTAAAAGAACACATATATAATATTTTATTAAAGATTTTTATTCAAAAATATAAACATATATTGAGAGTGATTGACACATTAAGTTAAATAAAATGTTGATACTATTGATGTGATAAGGGTCTGATTAATACAAGGATTAGAGAGGGTAGGGGTGTGTCAGGGTGTTGGAGGAGCAGAGGGGAGAAGAGTCAGCACATAGTGGATGTGAGAGGGGTTTGGAGAGTGGTGGGGTGAAGGCTAAGAGAGACAGGGCTCTGTGGAAGTGAAGAAGTGTCCAACACATAGGTCAACATAAAGCACTACAAGGGAATAGAGGCCTACTAGCGAAAAATACTAGCATTTCATTGGTGTTTTTTGCTAAATGATGATCTCGCTAGTGCTAAATACCAGTGATGAAATAATCATTGGTATTCAGTGATATTTTTCTTGGTAAAATTGCTAGATGTTACTAAAAAATCATTCGTATTTAGCGATATTGTTTCGCTAGTAAAGATGCTGGTACCAACAATTTGGGTTCATACCTTCATTTTGTCTTTTATATATAGTCTAAGCATGGTCAATACATCAAGGAATGCCCAAGATTGCAAAATTACAAGATTGGCACACACATCCTCTTCCTTCGACCTCTCTCTCTCTCTCTCCCCTCTCTCTAACCAACACACACCAACACACAAAAACACACAACCAACTTCATTTTGTATAAATAGCTTGCAAAATCCAAAAATAAGGAGGCCAATATAATTTTTGAATAATCCCAAATGTATCTAATATGTTTCATCAATCCAGTCTTGTAGCAAATCTACTTGAGTATCAGGTTCAATGTCTAGCTCAAGTAAGAGATCAATGGAAAGTCGATCCAAGCCATCATCTCAATCTCACGGTCTATATCTACATCATCACCATTGTCGAGCCCTATTTAATCTTTGTTTGTTTGTTTGATGTATACCTTCCTCCATGTTGTCTTGGTCTTCAACTTGCTCGCTTTGATCTACACCCTCCATATTGTTATGGGTTTCATGATCATCATCATCCACTACATTGTCATCCACTTCCTCCTTGAATTCTTCATGTTGAAATATGTGGGTGGATTGCGGGGTGATTTGAATCACATACCACCATATTGGATCAATACGATTGGGTTAAAAAATAACCTAGAAAATCATAAAAAATGAGTAAGTAGCCCATTTTAATATACCATAAGTAAGTTGCTTTATTTAAATATTGGTACATACTTCCTCACAATGTTCAAGGAGCACAAAAGTATCTTTCTCATCTCTCCAAATCTTTGTGGAGTCAATTGCAAAGAAACCATTTGGATGCTTCTTCATAATTGCATGAGCACCACTACATATCACTTTGAACCACTTCACATCAAAGATGTAGATAGTAAAATATATAAACCCGACCTCTTTGATGTCTTAAATGGTCCACAATAATCTAATTACTTAGGTATGATGTTTGTGTCATGTCTGTTTTCTCTATTAGAGTGCAATGTTTTGAGAGAGGGGAAGTATGTTATATGCACATTATGTGTGCATATACTAGGAGGCTAACCCACATTAGGCTTGTGAGCATGGGAGCATGGGAACAAGCTCTAGTGGAGCATGGGTTAGGACTAACCTTAAGGGTTAAGGTTAGGGTCAGGCATCCAAGAGTCACACATGGGAGATGGAGAGTCAAGAGTCACTTGAGGGCCCTCCTATATAATAGGGAGATGGGGCACACTCAAGGGGGGCTTAGGCTATGGTCTCTTGATGTTATCTTGAGGGGCTAGGTTATGTTATGTTCTCTTGTGTAGAGGATCATAACTACTCACCTACCATTTTACACTATAGCTACATGCTGATGGATTGGAGTTATTCCTCTTGATGGTATGGGACATCAAGGTAAAGATATGATGTACTTCATTATAATTCATGTGTGCATCCCTTGGGCTCGGGGGTGGTCGGGTGGATGAGTTTATACCTAATTTATGCATGTTTATGCATAACAATTTAGAGAGATCTTAGGGTTTTAACAAAAAGAGAGAAGGATCCGGAGGAACATAGACTTTATCATCAGAATGAGATGGTGATTCTCAGTTTCTCATTTGACTTATTGAAGCAACATTCAAAGTCCCCAAGTCTTCTTTGAATTCTCTATGTTTGCTGGCTTCTCCAAAACTCTCCTTGCCTTTTCTCCAGTCATGAAGACCTTTTGAGCAAGCTTTGGTATGACATACCAGAGGCTTGCTTATTCACTTCAATTTTTATGTTTTCGCTATGATAGCCAAGAGAATTCAAAAGATGCTCTAATTTACCAAGGGCATTGTGAATGCATAATCGATATGGCACTTAAGGAATCGAGATCGAAGATTCTCATGAATGCATGAATTGTGCAAAAGTGAATATTCTTTAGTGGAAAATTAATGATGGGGCTCCAATTTGAATTTATGTTTGGTTCTCCTAGTATATTAGGACACATGACACCTTCCACCCATCTTGCATTTGATTGTTCCTCATCTTCATCATCAATTGACTCGGTTGGATCTACTGCATCTTCCTATTGCTTCTTCCCTTTCTTGGGACCTTTGGAGGCATCCTTCCCAAGAGGACCAACCTTTTGCATATCTTTTCCATTTGTCTTTTTCTGCCTAGGAATATCAATCTGAGCATTGCAGTATGGACAAGGTCATCTTGATGTCGCGCCTTGAGCACAACCCATCATGCATTTAATTGTCTTCAAATCTCCCCCAAGATGCCAATCCACCTTGAACTTTCCTATGTTTTCTACATATAAAATTTGACCATCAATTTACTTTTTGATTACATATATTATCCAGGGAGTCCTTTCAAACATCCATGTCAATACCTCATGTGTCTCCTTCGGTATCTCCAATGCACCAAGCCACCAGTCCTCTTTCTCAGATTGCACACTAAAACTTGGTTTGGTAGTCTTTTCCCATGCACATATCATGGCCTCATTCATGAGTGTAATGCTCATATGTTCCAGCTTCCGACCTTTCACAATTTGGCATGCATCTAGCTTGAGCACAAATGAAAGTGTGCTCCCCAAAACTACAAATAAATGATAATTTGCAATATTCAAAACAAAATAACCGTCTTCATTTTATACTGAAAAACATGAATAATAGCAATTGCAAGTTCTAACCTTCTGGTGAAAGATCATAGAACTTCACCATAGCTTATTGTAGTCTCTCAATATGAACAAAGATGTTATTGTAAACATCATAGTGAAATTATGTAAGCTTGTTGTAGTCTCTCAATATGAACAAAGATGTTATTGTAAACATCATAGTGAAATTATGTACTTGTTGTCTTGTTTTTCTTTCTTATCGACCCTATGTCTAATGTTAGTGTGCCCTCAATGTGATAAAACTGTCCTATAGCTCACTACACATCATCATTATTGGTACACTTGACATTGTGAACCACCTTGAGTGTAGGAAATAAAGTGCCAGTGATCCCTTGTCCTAGAAATGCATCTTTTACAACTTGACGGATTGCTTGGTACCCTTTCATGCTGATTCCAGCCACATCACAAGCATGTTGAATTAATGAAGAATCGATGGAGGTGGTAATCTTGCTCACTAGATTGCTGATAATAGCTTGGCATGTTTTAGGACGATGAGGGTCAGTAATAATTGAGAGAATATCCTTGGTATTCATAATGGCTTTGACCAAATCCTTCCATCCCTCTTCGCTAGAACCACACACGTCTTGCAGAAAATTCATGGCAAAACACAAATCATGACTATTTTGTTTACTGAGTACATAATGAAAGTTTATGTTATTTACTTTGTTGTACGAATCCTTTTCTTCCATGCTTCACCTTTAGACGCAAGAGATTCTATACCAACCAATGTCTTTTTGTGTTCACGAGCACCATTTGGCATTGCTTTGAGTCGTTTGATAAGTTCCTCTAGCCTTTGAATCTTTGCATCCTTCTCCACATTCTCTACAAGGATCTCTTTCATTTTATCTGATGATGTTTTAAGTCCTTCTTGACATTGTAAAAGGGTGAATTGTGATGCTTGCAATTGAGATTGGAGAATACGGGTTTGCCAAGCTCCACTTGTAGTCAATCTCTTCTGCAGTATCCTAACAAGCCAAGCTTTCCTTCACCAAAACAAATTGCATAAAAGATGATAAATCGTGGGAAAGGAGGGTTTGCACTTAATGGAGGGTCAATTAGATAGAGATGCCCATCAACCCAAAGATCTATATTTTTCTCCTTAGCTATCCTATCAGCTTGGAGATATTGTGCATCAGTAGGATGGGTTTTTTTAGAGCTGCCATACTCTTCAGAAATACGAATGTGTAAATTAACCTTCTGTTTTCTAGCTTCACAAGGGGCTACACACACAGCTTTTGCAAAGGCTCCATAGCTAAGCAGAGGAAGAAGCTAAAACAGAGAGATATTCATAGAGAGAGAGAGAGAGAGAGAGAGAGAGAGAGAGAGAGAGAGAGAGAGAGAGAGAGAGAGTGTTAAAACTTTGCTGTTGGAGGTTTAACACAAATCCATTTTTCTAAGCAGAAAATGATATTTTTGATATACAAATATACTAACATGGAGTTTTTCATCAATAAATTACATTTATGAGAAAAATTAAAAAATAATAATTTTTGGGGTGCCCACAATTTCGGGATCTCATGGATGTAGTTATGCTTATGGGGTTGTGGGGACCTGACAGTTAGTTATGGATGTACTGGCTTCTGATGTGACCCTTGAATTACAAGATTTTTGGAGGAAAAAAAGTATTTTCATCATACATATTGGTTGGGTGGTGTTTTTCCACCTCAAAATGTAAAAAAATGAAAAATGAAAAATTTTCACTTTTTGGGACCCACCTAAATATGAGAATGTTTTGCTGATGTGGAAGGGAGATATGGTGGGAGTTAATGAGGAAGGAGATTTCAAACTGACAAGAAAGGTGAAGATAAAAAATTCAAAAAGTATGAGAAAAGTTAAAAAGTAAGAGAGAGTATGAGAATATTCCTTTTAAAAAGTGAAACTAGGGGGGTATGGTTGGTGTGGCAAGGTAAAAAATAGGGGTCATCATAGCCTTTGTCTCCCTTAAGCCCAGCTTTTTAAGCTCTAATCCCTTAAAATTAGGAATCCTTAGGAGGCCCTTTTTGGGTCCAAAAATTTCCTAATGGAATGTAAATAGCCCTTCTCCCTTGCCCTTGCTTCTAATTTTGTGTGTGTGTGTGTGTGTGTGTGTGTGTGTGGTGTGGGGTATATGTGTATAATTTCGTTGGTTGTTAGCATGTTTTGTTTGTGTTTGTTTTGTAGGGTTTCCATTGATTTACTCTCACAAGCCTTATCTTGGTCTCTCATGCTGTAAGCCATCCCTCAAGACTCCAACTAGTAGATAGCCCTTCCCCCTTGCCCTTGCTTTTGATGTTTTTTTTTTTTTGGTGTGTGTGTGTGTGTGTGTGGTGTGGGGTGTGTGCATGTGATTTCACTATTGCTAACATGATTTGTTTCTGTTTGTTTTGCAGGGTTTCTGTTGATTTACTCTCACAAGCTCTCTCTCTCTCTCTCTCTCTGTCGGTCTCTCATGCTGCAAGCCCTCCCTTCAGACTCCAACCAGTTCTAAGTCTCTCTAGTAAAGTGTCCTCATAGTTGTGTATGCATCTACTTGCTTTTTAAAATTTACCTTGATGTAAGCTTTCGTCGGTAGGGAGATCTAAGCATGACCATGCTCCTCTCCTTAGAGTGATGGTGTAAACATGGACATGAGGATGCCCCATGATTTTGCCATGCATTGCATAAACCCTAAATACTAAACACTTGCATAATCATGCACATAACCACTTGTATTTGTGTGTGTGTAGACCATGGATTGCACACCAAACAACACACCCACATAAACCCAATATCTCCACCATGCCTACCGATAGGCAATGTTCCGCGACAAGTTTTTTAATTTCATCACATAAATGAGCCTCGAGAAAAGGGATAGGCTCGAGCATACTTTAGGGGAAGGGTTAGCACTTCTGCACAACCATCACAACCCACCACCACACGTCATGCTCTGGACACTCCATGATGAGAGGTCATAGGAACCCCGACCCACGGCTTACTCAACTAATTGCAGTCGTAGAGAAGATGGGAGTGCTTATTGAGTTGTTGCCATGGTGGTGCCACAGATGCTTCTACCCCTCCATGTGAGTGGCCACCCATTTCTAGTTATGAGGGGACACCATGCTCACACACATTGACACTACACTAACTCATGTATATCCAATGCATATCATTACCACCAATACTAAGTAGTGGAGGGAAATGTAGTTCTCGTCGACGATGTAGGCTCGGGGGGTCACTCACAAAAAAATGTGAATATCACGTGCGTTCTACAGAAGCATAATTTTAATTTATGAAACTTACATAAATATATTTACATAAGGGTATGATTTAAAATTTTTTCAAAAAAAATTACAGATTCATAAAGAAAAGGGGATATTATATAGATTAAAAAATTCACAAATAAGGGATTTAAAATATAGGCCTTGAATGCACGCGATAGGGATATTTTACATATAGTGACCCCCCCGAGGATGTAGGCAACAAGGTGAATACTGGCACCCATTTCTAGAGATGGGAGTGCTTATTGAGTTGTTGCCATGGTGGTGCCACAGATGCTTCTACCCCTCCATGTGAGTGGCCACCCATTTCTAGTTATGAGGGGACACCATGCTCACACACATTGACACTAGACTAATTGCAGTCGTTGAGAAGATGGGAGTGCTTATTGAGTTGTTTCCATGGTGGTGCCACAGATGCTTCTACCCCTCCATGTGAGTGGCCACCCATTTCTAGTTATGAGGGGACACCATGCTCACACACATTGACACTACACTAACTCATGTATATCCAATGCATATCATAACCACCAATACTGAGTAGTGGAGGGAAATGTAGTTCTCGTCGACGATGTAGGCAACAAGGTGAATACTGGCATTCGTGATTTATGCCAA
This sequence comes from Cibotium barometz, assembly GCF_041138505.1. Classification (NCBI taxonomy): domain Eukaryota; kingdom Viridiplantae; phylum Streptophyta; class Polypodiopsida; order Cyatheales; family Cibotiaceae; genus Cibotium; species Cibotium barometz. The sequence goes on along the minus strand of NC_141047.1, from coordinate 52,664,053 downwards.
ATAGTTTTCACCCATGACTTTATGAATAAATGGTGTAAACTAGAACAAGAAAAGAAGGACCACATCATCAAAAAGATCAAGAGTGACTTTAGGCTATCCCCATGCCGTGAAGAGGTCCATCCCAGGTGGATCAAAGACCACATGGTAGATGTCATGAAGCAGTGGTGCATTGATATCACTACACATAGGGTGAAGGTAGGGGGAGAAAGGCCTTGGTATTATCATCAAGGGATTTGGGATGAGGAGTGTAGGAAGTACAATGCAAACCCCCACAAGTACCGACAGGAGGAGGTGCCAACTAAGTGGATGGAGTGTAAAAATCTCCCTTCTTGGGAGGGACGCTTCCCACACCTACTTTGTAAGTACAAATAGTAATCATTCTCTCTTTTTTTTGCACAATATGTGCATTTCTTGTGCAAGCAAGTATTTATAGTTGATTTTTATGCTTCTAGCAAAGAGTGGTGGGATGTACAGTAAATGATTAGGAGGTGAGGTATGACTTAAAGGACGGCACACACATGCCCTCCTCAAGCAAGTTGAGCAGAGCGAGAGGGTATCAATTCAATTGGATAGATGTGGTCTTGATATGGTAGGCACTCTACACTTTGCACCCATAATAAACTTTTGCATCACTTGCCATTTTCTATTTTTTGTGTTATGAACGTTTTTTGTAAGGACCAATGCCAAACCTTGAGTCCATCGGCCTTTCTTAAGGCACTATATATAGGACGGTTGGTTTATGTACTTTCTTGTCAGCTCCAACCGGTTGAGCATATATTGTAACCCTAACTATATGTAAATTCGTTTAAGTAATGAAAATGTATGTTTTGTGAAATCTGAGTATAGTTGATGCATATACTCTTCACTGTTGGCATAATGGTGCATCCATTTGTTTTGTCATCGATAAGTGTGTCAAAATTTGCATTAAAAAAACCATCCAAAACTTTTAATTGTTGATGCTTGTTTTGATGCTATTTTACACACTAACTTTGACGGTTGTAGTATGGACAAGGTCATCTTGATATCGTGCCTTGAGCACAACCCATCATGCATTTAATTGTCTTCAAATCTCCCCCAAGATGCCAATCCACCTTGAACTTTCCTATGTTTTCTACATCTAAAATTTGACCATCAATTTACTTTTTGATTACATATATTATTCAGGGAGTCATTTAAAACATCCATGCCAATACCTCATGTGTCTCCTTCGGTATCTCCAATGCACCAAGCCACTAGTCCTCTTTCTCAGATTGCACACTAAAACTTGGTTTGGTAGTCTTTTCCCATGCACATATCATGGCCTCATTCATGAGCGTAATGCTCATACGTTCTAGCTTCCGACCTTTCACAATTTGGCATGCATCTAGCTTGAGCACAAATGAAAGTGTGCTTTCCAAAACTGCAAATAAATGATAATTTACAATATCCAAAACAAAATAACCGTCTTCATTTTATACTGAAAAACATGAATAGTAGCAATTGCAAGTTCAAACCTTCTGGTGAAAGACCATAGAACTTCACCATAGCTTGTTGTAGTCTCTCAATATGAACAAAGATGTTATTGTAAACATCATAGTGAAATTATGTACTTGTTGTCTTGTTTTTCTTTCTTATCGACCCTGTGTCTAATGTTAGTGTGCCCTCAATGTGATAAAACTGTCCTATAGCTCGCTGCACATCATCATTATTGGTACACTTGACATTGTGAACCACCTTGAGTGTAGGAACTAAAGTGCCAGTGATCCCTTGTCCTAGAAATACATCTTTTATAACTTGACGGATTGCTTGGTACCCTTTCATGCTGATTCCAGCCGCATCACAAGCATGTAACTCAAATTTAGGAATTTTGGGAAATATGCACAATTTTGGGACAATTCTTTGTTAGATCCAATACAATGTTTACTGTGCGATATGCAAGATTTATTATTGGATGTTCTCAACAAGCATTCTTTGTTGTTAGATCCAATACAATGTTTACTATACGATATGCAAGATTTATTATTGGATGTTCTCAACAAGCATTTGAATAATGCGATATGATTTATATACTATTGTACATTTGTAACAAGTGTATATGATGTTGGTGGTGGGATGTAAATTTGCCTGCACACACACACACACATGCACACCAGGAATTAAGCTTGTTATATCACATAGCCTCCAGCAGTTGACCATCAAACACAGAAACTTTAACAAAGAAAGGATATTCAATGTAACTTTAAGTTGTAAGAAAGTCTAGGTGATAGAATTAAAAAGATCACCATCTGTATTGAATCAAAATTCTTGAACAATGGGTGAACCATAAATCTAAAAGCTTAAGAAAGCCTTACAATCTGAATAATGATCGAACTATGAGTTTGGTAGCTTCATACAACATTGCTAAAAGATTACGAAGCTAGTTGCCCATATGCTAACAAATCATTCTTGCTCAACTGCACTGACATGTTGATTCAATTGATTCTGTTTGGCCTTCAGTATTATAGCCTTTGGAATCTTGATTTTCTCTGGAAGTCGTCCACCCTTGGGCTTCCATGCCCAAATGATGCAGCTAGTATCTTCCCAGCGCTGATGATCATTTCTGTTCTCTCGCCAATACTTGTTCCAGCAATCCTTATAAACCTCCACATCACTTGCATTCTTCTTATTTGAAATTGGTGCCCAATATTGTATCTGAACTTGTAGGTAGTTTATCGAGTTGTTGTTTTGATCAACATCACTTGTTGTCACTCCCAACCATATTGGGTAATTTGCATCACAAGGTTGTACAAGTGCAAAATCTCCTTTAGACACATCAAGAGTCGGGTTGAACTCTTCAGCAGGTTTGTTGCGCATTGGACCACAATAATGGTCCTCATTTACATCAAACCCTTCATCTACATTATCCTCCACTTGAAGGTTAAGAGGCTCAGCTTTTTCCCATACACTCCTTGGCCAAAAGTCATAAAATCCAATGTCTTCCCTTGCACTAGGGGTTTGCATGTTTAGCATAAGATTCTCCCAATAGGCAAGGACCGGATTGATCCACTTAGCATAATCACTTTGGTCTCCTTTCTCTTGCAAGTGCTCTTTCCACCAATTGACATGTTTTTTTAAGCCCTCCACAACCTTCTCATTTTCCTTAACATACTCAAAGGGTGGCAATACTTTTGGAAAACCTTCAGGAAGCTTGGGTCCTCCCTCGTCATTTCTCTTCCATAACTCTATACCGCTTTCTGGTAACCAATCAACATTTTTGGGATGTACTTTGTATTGCATCAAAGGTATTCCATCACTCATATAAAACCTGAATTGCAATGGCTTTGAATGTCCAATCAAGCTATCGGCTCCATCATGTAAGCATCCCTTGACAAAGCCTTTGAAGTCTGCCACCTTTTGTAGGAGAAAGGGTGCTGGATGCATGCTAACACACTCATTAAAGATCTTCATCAAATGTGGAAATGTGAAAATGGTTTGTTTCCTTAACTTCTCAGAGAAGCGACTGAACAATGCATCAATATCTTCATGAGTATGACCAACCATAAGAAAACCAAGCTGCACCATGTCAAACACTCCTCGTGCAACCAATAGGGATAGATAGGCAAATACATAACGGTTCTTATTTTCAGAACCACAATTGTCAAGTTGCAACAACAACGTCCTTGGCAATCTCTTAAAAAATGTCCTTGAATTTGATGGCATTAAACTTGACGCATTTCCATTGCCCCTATCTTGCACATGTGTGTTAGTATGAAAGACTGACTGCATATGTGAAGAACAATTTTCCTCTATATCCACATTTGTTTTTGTCTCTGCATCTGCATCCTCAATGCTCTGCTTGCAATATGCATTTCTCTCCTTCAGTACTTCCATATGCTGATACAGGGCCATAGTAGACAAAACACAATCAAAAAGATCTGTTCGTGGTTCAGCATCTGAGTTTTGTGAGCTCAAGTCACCATACATGTGTTGCTCTCCTCTTTCTAAGTTTCTTAAACATTTTGAGAGAGATGAAATTGTGAAGTTGGGATCACTTGGCCATAACCCCAAGGCAAAGTGACCATAAGCTGTTTGTCCATGTCCATGAGTGAGCATTCCTGTTAAGGATACTGGAAGCCTCTCAACCCCATTGAGAGATTTAGGAACTGGTTTAATTTGTGGTATGGCAATCTTGCTTTGGTCCATCTTATCATGTATAATACACAAATACCTGTTTGGGTTCATTTCGGAAGAGCTCCTCCAAGCATAGTATAGATTTCTACAACTCATTTGTTTCAACATGTGTGCCCTTCTTTGTGCCATGTATCTGGCACGCTCCTCTTGATTTTTTGTTGATTCCAACTTGACCTTGATTGCCGTACAAATGTCGCATTTTGAGAAGGTGCTGGTTTTTGATAAACTAACTGTCTTGAACTCTGTGTTCCACAATCTTGAGAATGATGGTTGTGACAGTGGCCGGTATTCGAACGAGACAAGTGTGTCATTCACTTCACGCAATATGTCCACCTGTTTGTACATTGTTGGTAGAACACGTTGGGTCTCGCGGGCTCCATGCATAGTTGTCCTTGACCTATGTGGCATTTGATCGGCATTATTATCTATGAAGCCCTGTATGATTGATTTTGCCATCTCAACATGTGTCATGCCCTTCCGTATTATCCCACTGTTGCCATGACTGACATTACATGCACCATTCAAGAACTTCTTTCTGAGCCTATAGAACGTTGACTTACCGATGCCATGCATTACATACCATGCTTTACTACAAACCTTCTTCCCATCAAATGTGAACTCAAAGCACTCGTCATCTTGACCTTGTCTATAGGCCATGCCCATGCAATCTAGTACAAATGTGTATCGTGTACTATAGCTCTGTCCCCAAAAGTGTACCCTAGCTTGCATGATTTTGGATCTATCTCCAATTTGACAACATCGGTTCTCGCAACAATCAATGGTTGCGACGTTGTGAATGTTTGCAACATCACATTTTTTTCCAGCTCCATGGGTTTTATCGTAATTTTTCATTACCCTTACCCTATGGACATAGCTCCTTTTCTTATTTGTCCCTTCAATGATATCATAGTCAGTGATCATGGCATCATGGTGTTTGTCATCAGAACTATTGCCATCATTGCCCTCTACATCATCATCCTCTTTTTCATCACTTGAATTGTTTAGGCTGTCAATATTTTTTTGCATGAAGTGATCTTGAATACCCTCATCAATAGAAGAAGATTCTGTGTCCTTCACTAATGGTTCACCATTCTCAAATGTGAGTTGCCTGATCGGCCAACTAACCAAATTCAAACCTGAAACACAAGTTGAACTTGGATGCAAAGATCCTTCTACAATGACACCCAAGCTACTCTCCCCTAGTTCTCTACAATTTATAGCCTCGTATGGGTGGACCAGCAATACTACTCCATTGCCAAGTTTTGTAGATCTGTTGTCATCCCAGAGGATGACACTTTTCTCTTTCCAGCTCTCCCTATCTATAAAGTGATCTTCTTGATCAACAAGAAGTTTCGCAAAATTATCCTCTTTGGTATTAGTAATGTCTCTGTCCATAACAAGGTTGACCAATGGCCATTTGATGATGCTTCCAACTGCTTGAGACATTGTTCTTGCATCCATTGTGGCAAATGGAATGAGAAATGTGTCATCAAAGCTTTGTTGAACATGTATTGCTGCACATGTCTCACCAATGAATTGAAAACCACATGTTTGAGATGCATCAATAGAATGAATAATCCTGCATGCCTTCCTTGCAGAACCATCAATGAGAAACACTGAAGCACCTTGTTTTAGACCCTCCAATCCCTGAAAAAATCAAAATCTCAATAAGAAAGACTGAAGCGATGTTTTTGTGGTAGTACACAAAACTATAAATGTAATTCAATCTCAACATGAGTTCAGGCTCCAACCAAAGTTTGAATCTCACCTATCAATGCTAATTTGCTAAGAGGGAAGCTAGGATAATCCAATAGAACAAGTGGGGTGTGGGTGAAGATGGGTATATAACCAAAAGTGAAAGTAACTATAATCAAAAGACCTGGGACCTGGGCCTGTGGGCTTGGGCTTGGGCTTGGGGAATGAGCCATTATGCATTATATAGATTTTAGTTGAATTTTTAATCGCATAGTTTATAAGTATATTTGGGTGTATGAGAAAAATAGGAAAGAAAATAAAAAATCTCAAGTTCAAGGTCAAGTTCAAGGCTCGAACTTGAGTTGGAGCCTTGTCTATTACACAAGTAAGTAAGAATAGAGAGGGAAGCTAGGATAATCCAATAGAACAAGTGGGGTGTGGGTGAAGATGGGTATATAACCAAAAGTGAAAGTAACTATACTCATGGGACCTGGGACCTGGGCTTGGGGAATGAGCCATTGTGCATTATATAGATTTTAGTTAAATTTTTAATCGCATAGTTTATAAGTATATTTGGGTGTATGAGAAAAATAGGAAAGAAAACAAAAAATCTCAAGGTCAAGGTCAAGTTCAAGGCTCGAACTTGAGTTGGAGCCTTGTCTATTACACAAGTAAGTAAGAATAGAGAGGGAAGCTAGGATAATCCAATAGAACAAGTGGGGTGTGGGTGAAGATGGGTAACTAACCAAAAGTGAAAGTAACTATAATCAAAAGACCTGGGACCTGGGCTTGGGCTTGGGCTTGGGGAATGAGCCATTGTGCATTATATAGATTTTAGTTGAATTTTTAATCGCATAGTTTATAAGTATATTTGGGTGTATGAGAAAAATAGGAAAGAAAACAAAAAATCTCAAGGTCAAGGTCAAGTTCAAGGCTCGAACTTGAGTTGGAGCCTTGTCTATTACACATGTAAGTAAGAATAGAGAGGGAAGCTAGGATAATCCAATAGAACAAGTGGGGTGTGGGTGAAGATGGGTAACTAACCAAAAGTGAAAGTAACTATAATCAAAAGACCTGGGACCTGGGCTTGGGCTTGGGCTTGGGGAATGAGCCATTGTGCATTATATAGATTTTAGTTGAATTTTTAATCGCATAGTTTATAAGTATATTTGGGTGTATGAGAAAAATAGGAAAGAAAACAAAAAATCTCAAGTTCAAGGTCAAGTTCAAGGCTCGAACTTGAGTTGGAGCCTTGTCTATTACACAAGTGAGTAAGAATAGAGAGGGAAGCTAGAATAATCCAATAGAATAAGTGGGGTGTATGGGAAAAATAGGGAAGAAAACAAGAAATCTCAAGCTCAAGGCTCGAACTTGAGTTGGAGCCTTGTCTATTACACAAGCAAGTAGGAATAGAGAGGGAAACTAGCCTAATCCCATAGAACAAGTGGGGTGTGGATGAAGATGAGTATATAACCAAAAGTGATAGTGACTATTATCAAAAGACCTGGGACCTGGGGCCTGGGCCTGGGCCTGGGCTTGGGCTTGGGCTTGGGCTTGGGCTTGGGGGATGAAACCGAAACACCTTTCTGCCGGTCCGTCCCGGCGCTCCTCCGTCAACATCCTCCTCCTCTCCTGGCGTCGGCGCACAGGCCCGCCCCCCCTTCCGCCGTCGGCGCCCACAGCCCCTCCTCCTCCTCTCTCTCGGCGCACAGGCCCGCCCACAGCCCTCCCTCCTCCTCTCCCGGCGTCGGCGTACACGAAACCGAAACACCTTTCTGCCGGTCCGTCCCGGCGCTCCTCCGTCAACATCCTCCTCCTCTCCTGGCGTCGGCGCACAGGCCCGCCCCCCCTTCCGCCGTCGGCGCCCACAGCCCCTCCTCCTCCTCTCTCTCGGCGCACAGGCCCGCCCACAGCCCTCCCTCCTCCTCTCCCGGCGTCGGCGTACAGCCCCGCCCCCCCTTCCGCCGTCGGCGCCCACAGCCCCTCCTCCTCCTCTCTCTCGGCGCACAGGCCCGCCCACAGCCCTCCCTCCTCCTCTCCCGGCGTCGGCGTACAGCCCGCCCCCCCCTTCCTCCGGCGCGCACAGGCCCGCCCACAGCCCCTCCTCCTCCTCTCTCTCGGCGCACAGCCCCCCCTCCTCCTCTCCCGGCGTCGGCGCACAGCCCCGCCCCCCTCCCTCCGGCGCGCACAGGCCCGCCCACACCCCCCTTCCTCCGGCGCGCACCAGCCCCCCCTCCTCCGGCGCCCAAATTCAAAATTCAAAGTTTCCCCCCACGACCGCCGAATTCGAATTCAAAAATTCCCCCCGAATTCAAATTCGAAATTCCCCCCAACGGAAATTCAAATTCGAAATTCCCCCCAACGGATTTCCGCCCGCACCCCGAAATTCCCTGCCGACCCCTAAACTTTTTTCGCCTTCTCTCACCGAAAAACTTTTTCGCCTTCTCACAGAATCGACCGACCTCGCAAACTAAACCTGCGCACCCGCCTTCGCTCGCAGAAAGGAAAAACGGCCGACCTCGCGTTCCGCCCATACAAAAACCCTGCGCACCCTCGCCCAAATCTCTCGCAGCAATACTCTCCGCTCCTTCTGTCTCTGCAGCGCTGCGTTTCAAGCACGCCCTCTGCAGCCCTGCGTTTCAAGCGCACCTTGGAGCAGATCCTGCCCTGCGTTTCAAGCGCACCCCGGAGCAGACCTCTCGCAGCAATAATCTCTGCAGCCCTGCGTTTCTAGCGGTTTCTTTTCCACGGATACCTCAAGCATCCGTCAAGATCAAGAATGTGCAACATCGGAGACTTCAGCAAGTAAGTCCTTCTTTAATTGATTGTCTACACTAATATAAACGCTTACTTGATTGCACGCTAAGTGTGTCATTTGTCGATCGTTGCTCGTCGTAGATGGTTTCCACCTCTTGCTGCTCTCTTTTGTATCTTCACATATGTCAAGAACCTGTAAAACTGATCCAAGATAGACTCGACAACTTGGATATAGACTCCACCTTAAGTTCGAGCCTCCTCTACATAGAACTTATGTGTTAATGCTCGACCTAGATTGAGACTTTGTTCTCCATACTAGTGCACCGGCCTTAAGGCTCGAACTTGAGTTTGAGCCTTTGCTCTCCATGCTAGTGTACCCCGCCCCAGCCTTAAGGCTCGAACTTGAGTTGGAGCCTTTGTTCTCCAATCTAGTGTACACCGGCCTTAAGGCTCGAACTTGAGTTGGAGCCTTGGCTCTCGATGCTAGTGTACACCGGCCTTAAGGCTCGAACTTGAGTTGGAGCCTTGGCTCTCCCCAGCCTTAAGGCTCGAACTTGAGTTGGAGCCTTGGCTCTCGCCAGCCTTAAGGCTCGAACTTGAGTTGGAGCCTTGGCTCTCGATGCTAGTGTACACCGGCCTTAAGGCTCGAACTTGAGTTGGAGCCTTGGCTCTCGCCAGCCTTAAGGCTCGAACTTGAGTTGGAGCCTTGGCTCTCCCCAGCCTTAAGGCTCGAACTTGAGTTGGAGCCTTGGCTCTCGATGCTAGTGTAGCCTTAAGGCTCGAACTTGAGTTGGAGCCTTGGCTCTCGATGCTAGTGTGCTTAAGGCTCGAACTTGAGTTGGAGCCTTGGCTCTCCCCAGCCTTAAGGCTCGAACTTGAGTTGGAGCCTTGGCTCTCGATGCTAGTGTGCTTAAGGCTCGAACTTGAGTTGGAGCCTTGGCTCTCGATGCTAGTGTACACCGGCCTTAAGGCTCGAACTTCAGTTGGAGCCTTGGCTCTTGATGCTAGTGTGCTTAAGGCTCGAACTTGAGTTGGAGCCTTGGCTCTTCCCAGCCTTAAGGCTCGAACTTGAGTTGGAGCCTTGGCTTTCAATGCTAGTGTACACCGGCCTTAAGGCTCGAACTTGAGTTGGAGCCTTGGCTTTGAGTTGGAGCCTTGGCTCTCGATGCTAGTGTACACCGGCCTTAAGGCTCGAACTTGAGTTGGAGCCTTGGCTCTCGATGCTAGTGTACACAGGCCTTAAGGCTCGAACTTGAGTTGGAGCCTTGGCTCTCGATGCTAGTGTACACCGGCCTTAAGGCTCGAACTTGAGTTGGAGCCTTGGCTCTCCCCAGCCTTAAGGCTCGAACTTGAGTTGGAGCCTTGGCTCTCGATGCTAGTGTACACCGGCCTTAAGGCTCGAACTTGAGTTGGAGCCTTGGCTCTCGATGCTAGTGTACACTGGCCTTAAGGCTCGAACTTGAGTTGGAGCCTTGGCTTCCACAGCCTTAAGGCTCGAACTTGAGTTGGAGTCTTGGCTCTCGATGCTAGTGTACACCGGCCTTAAGGCTCGAACTTGAGTTGGAGCCTTGGCTCTCGCCAGCCTTAAGGCTCGAACTTGAGTTGGAGCCTTGGATCTCGATGCTAGTGTACACAGGCCTTAAGGCTCGAACTTGAGTTGGAGCCTTGGCTCTCGATGCTAGTGTACACCGGCCTTAAGGCTCCAACTTGAGTTGGAGCCTTGGCTCTCCCCAGCCTTAAGGCTCGAACTTGAGTTGGAGCCTTGGCTCTCGATGCTAGTGTACACCGGCCTTAAGGCTCGAACTTGAGTTGGAGCCTTGGCTTCCGTAGCCTTAAGGCTCGAACTTGAGTTGGAGTCTTGGCTCTCGATGCTAGTGTACACCGGCCTTAAGGCTCGAACTTGAGTTGGAGCCTTGGCTCTCGCCAGCCTTAAGGCTCGAACTTGAGTTGGAGCCTTGGCTCTCGATGCTAGTGTACACCGGCCTTAAGGCTCGAACTTGAGTTGGAGCCTTGGCTCTCGATGCTAGTGTACACCGGCCTTAAGGCTCGAACTTGAGTTGGAGCCTTGGCTCTCCCCAGCCTTAAGGCTCGAACTTGAGTTGGAGCCTTGGCTCTCGATGCTAGTGTACACCGGCCTTAAGGCTTGAACTTGAGTTGGAGCCTTGGCTCTTCCCAGCCTTAAGGCTCGAACTTGAGTTGGAGCCTTGGCTCTCGATGCTAGTGTACACCGGCCTTAAGGCTCGAACTTGAGTTGGAGCCTTGGCTCTCGATGCTAGTGTACACCGGCCTTAAGGCTCGAACTTGAGTTGGAGCCTTGGCTCTCGCCAGCCTTAAGGCTCGAACTTGAGTTGGAGCCTTGGCTCTCGATGCTAGTGTACACCGGCCTTAAGGCTCGAACTTGAGTTGGAGCCTTGGCTCTCCCCAGCCTTAAGGCTCGAACTTGAGTTGGAGCCTTGGCTCTCGCCAGCCTTAAGGCTCGAACTTGAGTTGGAGCCTTGGCTCTCGATGCTAGTGTACACGGGCCTTAAGGCTCGAACTTGAGTTGGAGCCTTGGCTCTCGATGCTAGTGTACACTGGCCTTAAGCCTCGAACTTCAGATTGAGCCTTTGTTCTCCATGCTAGTGTACTCTGGCTTTAAGGCTCGAACTTGAGTTTGAGCCTTTGCTCTCCATGCTAGTGCACCCCGGCCCCTTAAGGCTCGAACTTCAGATTGAGCCTTTGTTCTCCATGCTAGTGTACTCTGGCTTTAAGGCTCGAACTTGAGTTTGAGTCTTTGCTCTCCATGCTAGTGCACCCCGGCCCCTTAAGGCTCGAACTTCAGATTGAGCCTTTGCTCTCCATGCTAGTGCATCCCGGTCCCTTAAGGCTCGAACTCCAGTTTGAGCCTTTGCTCTCTATGCTAGTGCATCCCGGTCCCTTAAGGCTCGAACTTCAGATTGAGCCTTTGATCTCCATGCTAGTGCACCGTGGCTCCTTAAGGCTCGAACTTCAGTTTGAGCCTTTGCTCTCCATGCTAGTGTACAAGGCTTGAACTAGAGTTGGAGCCTTGGCTCTCGATGCTAGTGTACACTGGCCTTAAGGCTCGAACTTCAGATTGAGCCTTTGTTCTCCATGCTACTGTACTCTGGCCTCTTAAGACTCCAACTTAAGTTCAAGTCTCCCATACATGGAACTTCGCCTTAAGGCTCAAACTTGAGTTTGAGCCTTGTCTCTCTATGCTAGCGTACCCCTAGCATATGAGTACACAACTTGGATCTAGGCTCCAAGTCGAGCTTCTGTATAGATTAAGTAAATGCAAGTGAGGCTCTTGCTATTCAAGTAACTTTTTGTAGCATGCATTAAGTTTTTTAAGTTTGATAGGTTTTGATTTGATATGTAGCATTTAAATCCATTTTTTTCTAAGGTTTTGAAACTTTTTTTTTTGCTTCACAGGAATGGAAGCTAGCAGAGCGCCCGCTACCTCGCAACCACATGGTGCACTAATCTTTACTCTGGATGCTCTCGAAACAACAACTCAAGCTAAAAGTGTCACTCCTAGAATTAAGGTGGATAAAACCTTCGAATTGAGTAACAAAGAAGGAGTAAAATGGTTTGTGGATAGCTACGATGCTAGTGCAAACTTCAAAGGAGTCCTCCATTTGTTTTTGTCTCAAGGTGATACATCATATGGAGATATGGGGATTGTGGTAGGCGCTAAGGATGATGTGGATGCAAGAGCAAATCCATGCTTCACATGCACTGTATTGCCAGAAGGAGAAACTACAAAAGCAAATAAGTTTTGCTTATCATTGGAAACTTTTCACCCAGCAGACATGACTGGCAGTAAACTAGGAAAGGACAATTGTATTGTAAAGTTAGGATTGAAGATCATTGACTTTTCCAATCAAGAAGACTCAGGGGTGGATAATGTGGAGGACCTGGTGAAAGCAGTGAGGCATGCAAAGAAGGCTTTGGATTCACGAAAAAAGTCCATACCTGAAAAGGAGACAACAACCACTCAAGTTAGGAAAATTGTGGAGAAAAAAGGCAGGGCCATAGTGAAGAGTGCACTTGAAGCATCTACAAATGCTGGTGCAACTTCTTCAAAACATAAAAAGGAGGGTGACAAAATAAAAGTCCTTGATGTAAGCACAATAGCAGCTGAAGACATGGCAGGCTCTCAGGTGCAAGAAGAGGAGCAAGCACTTGCAAAGAAGAGAAAGGCAAAGCACTCCACAAAGGTTCAGGAAATCTCTTTAAAGAGGCAAAGGACAAAACCAGCAAGTGGTTCAAAGGAGATAGATGCGTCCGAGGACGAGCTAATGGAGGTTGAGACTCTAAACAAGGGCAGCAATGCAATTATCTCATTAGAAATAAAGAAGGGATATTATCCCTTTGGTCTAAATGAGGTCTTCAGCATTGATGTGATGAAATGTTATCCTGCTCCTTCAAACTATGTGTATAGAAGGTTAAATAAGGATTGGGTTCGTATTTTGACCCAAGACTTTATTGAGGACCCAAAGCAAGAGGAGATACTTGCAATTTTGATGCCCTGTAATCGTGCTACAAAACAACCCCTTGATAAACTCGCAAAAGAAGATATTCATAAAGTTGAATATTGGATTATCTCTGGTCAACACTCCATTAGTGCTGCAAAAAGCTTGCAAGCTCTAAATATGGCTAAAGTGACCCCTCCACTGCGTCAGCAATTCAGGTTCAGGAGATGTAAGATAATTGTAAATTGCCCGCCCAAGATTTCTCGTGACATTTCCAAGGATGCGAATTTATCTGTTGCAAAGTCAATGCAAAAGGAGCCATTCCTCGATCAACTTCTACAAGCTCGAGCACAATGGCATGCAAACGGTCGTCCTAGTAAACCTTTGCCTGGTGTCAATCAACCCAAGATGGACGAGTCTTGGAAGGTACTCTTTTGATTCTTTGCTATATCTTGGTAAATCATAGACCTACATTACTTCTTCTTTACTTCTTCATAGATCTATAGTTTTAAGTATAGCAGTAGCATAAGAAAGATGCATGTAAGGCTTCTTCTCAAACTACATAAACTTAATAGTTTGGTTTGAAATTGAACTTCAAGCCTCACCTCTCTGTGATGGTCTAGCACTTGCATATCTAATTATGGCTCGAACTTAAGTTGGAGCCTCACTTGCAAGTGCTAGATTTGCATACGGAGGTGATGCTCAAACCTAAGATTGAGCATCACGATTATATACTAGTTTAGCACTGCAAGTGAGGCTCAAACTCAAGTTTGAGCATAAGCTCCAAATGATTGAAAACCCATAGATGCATAATTCCTCCTAATATTTTGTGATATCTATAGTGAGGGGGCTAACTTCTTACTTTGCAACTTTGCAGGCCTTTGTGGAGACCACGGAGCACACATTACATAAGAACTTTGTCAAAAATGATTTACACTTGCTTCTATGTGATGATGATGTATGGCAGAACTGGGTTAAGATCATGAGGCTTTATGCAAAAGGCTTGCTACCAAATACAAAGGGAGAAACTCCAACTAAAGGTCTTGATCAAAATCCCAGACTTCCAACTTTGAAGAGTGGGCAAATTCAGCAGGCACCAGGAACAGTCCAACTAGGCCCAACGCTGTTTAGGTGCATTTTAGGCCTTCAGAAGAGTGAAGTTTTGGACATTCAAACATCACTTCTTGACAAGAGAATACTGCTTAAAAAGGGAAAGCAAACCCATCAAAGAATGGATATGGAGGAGATGGCTTGGAAGCTAAAAACAGATCGAGTTCTCAAAGATGCAATAACCGCCTTCTATTTTGATCTGACAAGGGAAAAGATGACTTGGGAACAGGTGTGTGAGACATATAAGCTAGGGGAGTATGAGTATAATCAATTGAGGAGCTACATCCAGTCCTTTGTTAGGGATGCTCTCAATCCTTCAAAAAAAAATCCTTCACTTTCAAAAAGTGTAGTAACTTTACTGAATCACCTATATAGAGCATCTATGGGTATTGTATCTCAACAAGAGTCTATTCCTTGGAAAATTAGGGGGGTGGGTTTTGATATGACAAAGATTATAGCCTTCTGTAGTGAAGAGCATGTACCATTTCAGCTGGCAATCATGGACCTACATAGTACAAAGGAGCAGCTCTCGTCAGAATTTTTCTCCAAGTTGGCACTTGCTTTGAACACACTAAACTCACAATATGAATATATTCTTGTGTGTTTTGTTGATTTCATCACCATTGGAATGCTTATCGAAGGGATTTCTAGCCAGTCAACAAAGGTGCACTATGAATTTGGTGTGATCCACACACAAAAAGATGATGCCTGGACATCTGGAACAGTTGAGATTGCAACTGTTATTCTTTTCATCAGCAAGGTTGACAAGTTTGAGGCCATTGATAAGGTTCTCACAAAAAAGGTATTCATCTCAGGATCTAGTGGCCAAAATAGAGAATTCATCGACAAAGGCTTTATTGATGGTCTCATCAAAGGGTTTTGTCCTGAACAGAGCTATGTTGTAGAGATATATTGTGGTGGAGTTGTGCTAGAGGAGAGCTTGCTAAAGAAGAGACGATGTATTGCTTTATGCAAAGATGATTTGGAAGCGATGGCATTAGAATCAAAGTGCTCTGCTCTTTTAGATGGTCACCCGTCCTTGCAAGAGTGGTGTGGTGCAAGTGGCGGCACAAAAAAGCAAACACTAGATGATGCAGAAAAAGAGAACCTTCAAAATCTTCACATTGATGACCCACCAAGTACAGAGGACGAAGAGGAAGGTGATGATATTGACAACAAAAATGACACAGATGATGATAAAGAAGTTGGGGATGCTATAGACTTTGAAGATGCAAGGCAAAGGAATGAAGAGGACCAAGGGAATGATGCTCTATTCAATGAGGATGCCGAAGACAATTTTGAAGATATTGGAAGGCATGAAAATGATGATGAAGGTGGGAATGGTGATGATATATTGGATTCTGCAAAATCCATGGAAGCTACAAATGTTGGGGTTGCTATGGCCGTTGAGAAGATTGGGGATACAGATGTCAACAAGGCTTTCCATGCTCATAGCCCATCAAGCTCTCAACCAAAGAAAGGTAGAAAAGTGCATTGATAGTGCTTATTATGAATGTACAACGAATCATTGAAAGGAGCTTATCAACAACTAATATTAGCAAAGGTTTTGTTCAAAGTGTGGATTTGTTGAAATAATAATTTATCTTTTGATTAATACATTGGCTTTTTTGGATTCACTTTTAACATTTTTCTATTAAAGTGAATATTTCTATTCTATTTATCCTTTATTTCATGCCAACGTCTAGTACAAATGATGATGCACACTTACTATTAAGAAATTTCTCCATATCCTAGTGTAGCAGTGAGGCTCAAAATTAAGTTTGAGCCTAATACAAATGATGACACACACTTACTATTAAGAAATTACACTTACTCCATATCCTAGTGTAGCGGTGAGTCTCAAACTTAAGTTTCAACCGTACCTCCACTTATGTCCAACCTTGGGGATGTCTTCCAACACAAGGCACAATCTCAAGTTGAGCAATCTTTACGTTGCCCTTGTAAGTGAGGCTCAAACTCAAGTTTGACTCTTATGTTATGGTTCCTAATTCATTATGGTACATCAGTCGAAGTTTAGTAATCTAAGTTTGGATACAAAGTATATGTGTAGATATAAAAATGACTAGTATTGTATTAGCCTTGTTGTATTATTTAAATCCTAAAAGTAATAGCATTTTATTTTAATCTTACAGATATATACAAAGAAGGGAAAGACGAAGATAACATTGCTCAACTAGAACATCATCATGAAAGCCCTACTAGAGAGATCAACTCTCATGATTTAAATGCTAGAAATAATGAAGACAACATGGTGGAGGTAGATCACATCAATGATTCAGCTTTGCAAACATCTTCAAGGCCTTCAAGTGATAGGACTAAAGAGACTAAGGACATTCCTAATTTGAAAGTTAATGTTGAGGTTAGTGAGAATAAAGATAAAGTCAATGAAGAGCTTCAAGACACTTCTGCAACCAAGGAGAGACAAGAAGAGATTGTTGAACAAATGGATGAGGCTACATATGCTACAAATAGAGGGAAAATAGTTGAAATCAAGGACTCTGTGGCAGAGGGTGTTGAAGAAATTGATGAGGCTACATATGCTACGAATAAAGAGAGAATAGTTGAAATCAAGGACTCTGTGGTGGCAGAGGGTGCCAAGAAAACTAAAGGTATATCTTTTTCAATAGGATGTTATTTAAGATGATTTATTCAGCAATTTTGTGTGTTAAAAAGTATGTTTCTCAGCGAGAGTTGTTTTTGCAGGTATAGCTGCTTCTAACAATCACAAGTTAAGTACGCAAGAAATAGAGCAACGTGTTGAGGAGCTACGTTCCGATACACAAAAGAGTAGGCCTCTAGGAAGTTTATATTCTTTTGAGAGAGATGGAGATAGATTAGTATTTCAATCTTCACCAATCAATAGGGAAATTCAATCACGTCTAGGAGCCATCGTCATAGATGAATATGGGAGCATGAAACGAAAGTAAACTTGTGGATGTTTTGTTGTAATTAGCTCTCATTGATAATATAGGATCACTTGTTTTAATATTGTTAAGTATGTAAACACATTAAAGTGTTATCATTCTTCTGTATTGTATGCAAAAAATATTCCTCGTGCAATCACCATAAAGAAACATGCACTTATACTTGATCTTAATGGAGTTTTACTCAACAAGGAAGAGAAGAGGCATCCACAAACAAATTGTATTCGAATTGATATTGGTCGCACCACAGTTGTTATTCGCCCCGAGTGTTTTGAATTTTTGGATGAGATTTGCCAGTACTTTCATGTTGGTATTTGGTCCACCATGCTACACAAGAATGTTTGTGCCTATGTAAACACTCTTGAACAGTATGCACATAAGAAATATCATTTCTTTATGGTGTGGGGACAAGAAGAATGTTATATCCATAATCTTCGAAAAGTGTATAGGCCAGATAAGCCTACTGTTGAGGCTATGTTTAAACCTTTACTCAAGGTTTGGAATCAGTTCCAAGATATTTGCAATAAGAAGAATACATTGCTTATTGATGATAGCCCTTTCAAGGGATGTGTTAATCCAAAAGACAACTGTCTCTTCCCTGAAAGTTTTCAAGGAGGGCACGACTACGTACTGTGCAATGACCTTCTACCCTACCTTTTAAATCTAAATAATACAAATGACATTAGGTCTATTATTTTGCTTAATCGGCTAGGTCAATCTCCTATCACACATGGCCATAATTTATTTATCGATTTTCAAGATGTACTGGAAGAATGGCTTCAATTCACCTCCCTATTTTTGCGAGAAGAAGTGGAAAACTCATCTTCTGCATCTTCACACTTACCATTATATGGTGATAAGCTAAAGTATGTCCAATCAAGAGGGGAAAAAAGAGAAGTAGAATCTATAAGCAAGGATCTAGCAATGTTGGCATCCAAAGCTGGAGTACCATTACTATCCAAAGACCAGCTAAGCTTGTTAAAAGTGTGTTACAAAAGAAGGATTTTGAGTGATCAACACGCTATTGCTTATGCTACTCGCTTGGGATATGATCGTGGTCATCTCATAAGTGGAGTTGCAGCAAAAGCATACATATCAAGGCTACAAAAGGCTTACTTGAGCTTATGGGTAGGATAATGTCTGGTTTCATTAAACATTGAGTGACAGTATAATCAGATTCCAACCTAACCCAAACTAGTTATTGCTGTGCAGGTCGAAGGAAACCATTTCTGAGGTCTAAACGTGCAGTTTGAAGTATGAGATCTGTACAAATATCAAGACTTGTTGGGTGCAGAATGTTTGGAGCCATTTTGTACCTAAAAGCCCATAAGATAGACTTAAGCTTTGGCCAAAACAATGTACTTAGATGGGTTTAATTTTTGGATTGTACGAGCCAAATCTTTACACTATTGTATCAAGAAATCAAATGCCTTCAAACTTACTGTCATTTGATTATCTCTTTTGTCAATATTTGCAATTCGATTGCAATAAAGATGTGTTTGTTTTTTATTGAATATATTGCCTTGTCAAGGTGTAAGGCTATGAATATCATAATAATTTAATTTGGATAGACTCAATTATCTCAATAGTGAAAATTTTTTATACATCATATTCAATAAATTTGATGAAATTTAGCATTGACAATATACTCGCTCTTTAATTTTTTTGGTTGAACTAATGAGGTATTGGAGCATTTGTCTATGAAGGTTTAAGACCATCCATATCATGGATGAATTTATGTTGTTGGCACATAATATATTTATTCAAAATTTTGAATGTACATTAACCAAACATTTTGTTTTCAACAGGATATGTTGAAGCATATAGCTTTGATTTCAAGTGTACAGAAAACTTACTATTGAGGTGGCACCAATCATTGGTGACTTATGTACCTAGAGGCAAAAGAGTTCCACCACCCCCAGATACAATAAGGAAACAAAGAAGAGTATTGATACTTGAACTCAATGGTGTTTTACTTAAGACCATTGAGATGCAACATGGTGATGTATGTCCAGACTGGGCCAAACATATGCATCTTGTGGAAGAGAATACAAGTGTTTGGCATTTGATTCGCAAAGATGCATTCACTTTCCTTGATTTTTGTATGCAATGGTTTGAGGTATGGATCTGGAGTACTAATAGACTACAAAGGACTCGACGCATTCTTGAGTTGTGCTTTCCTCGGCACCATCAAAAGTTTAAGGTCGTAGCAGGGCATGCAGCATGTCAAAAGACGGATCTTCTTATTGGATATCGATTTGTATACCACAAAAACTTAGATGTAGCATGGAGAATTTTTCATGACCTGGATGAAAATAACACACTAATTTTTGATGATACCCTCTACAATGTAATGTGGAATATGCCCGGAACCTACTTGATTTTTCCAAAGATGTGGAATCAAAATATAGAGGAGCTTCAAAGTTTTTTGGAGACAACAATCAGCGCATGGTTACTTGGTTGGATTTATGCAAAGAACAAACGGGAGTATACTTGCAACACTTTAGTAAATGAAGCAGCTTATGATAGAGAAACTTTGTATGTATTGGAGCAATACATGAGAAAACGCTATGTTTGAGATACAATTTGTACTCAATTATTATCTTGACGAAGGATTTTTGTCTTCGGATAAATTGTAAACTTGAATGTAACAATCTCATTGAATGTAACAAGTGTTCTTTGGCATTATCATCCCATGTTTTTACTTCAATGTCCCTCAAATTTGAGCATATATATCATGATTTATAATCTTGATATAGTGTCTAAGATGGGTTTTTATCTGTGGATCAATCGTAAGCTTAGCATATTGTTACTGTCATTGAGATTTACTTTTTGTTTTGTTGTTTCTAACACCACACCCTTTAGAGATCTCTCATTTTTAAGGTTCCTTTTTATAATGATATTTAGAATTCTTTTGGCAAATTAAATAAACCCCATGTTTTTACTTCAATGTCTCAAAGTGGAGATAGTATTTAACATTATCTTCTTCATATGAAAGGTGTTGTATAATCTCAATTAAGTTTAGTGTCACGTATGTATCTATACAACTACAAACAAATACGCCAAATAGTTGTGTCAAGATATAATCTATTGGCACAAAGAGTGCACCAACAAATAGATGTTAGCTCAAACTACACAAAAATACCGAGTTTCCAACCAATCCTATAAGAAATGGGACTCGAATAATTCCCAAAATTCCTAAATTTGTCTTATGTTGAATTAATGAAGAATCGATGGAGGTGGCAATCTTGCTCACTAGATTGCTGACAATAGCTTGGCATGTTTTAGAACGATGAGGGTCAGTAATAATTAAGAGAATATCCTTGGTATTCATAATGGCTTTGACCAAATCCTTCCATCCCTCTTCGCTAGAACCACACACGTCTTGCAGAAAATTCGTGGCAAAACACAAATCATGACTATTTTGTTTACTGAGTACATAATGAAAGTTTATGTTACTTACTTTGTTGTACGAATCCTTTTCTTCCGTGCTTCACCTTTAGATGCAAGAGATTCTATACCAGCCAATGTCTTTTTGTGTTCACGAGAGCACCATTTGGCGTTGCTTTGAGTCGTTTGATAAGTTCCTCTAGCCTTTGAATCTTTGCATCCTTCTCCACATTCTCTACAAGGATCTCTTTCATTTTATCTGATGATGTTTTAAGTCCTTCTTGACATTGTAAAAGGGTGAATTGTGATGCTTGCAATTGAGATTGGAGAATACGGTTTGCCAAGCTCCACTTGTAGTCAATCTTCTGCAGTATCCTAATAAGCCAAGCTTTCCTTCACCAAAACAAATTACATAAAAGATGATAAATCGTGGAAAGGAGGGTTTGCTCTTAATGGAGGGTCAATTAGATAGAGATGCCCATCAACCCAAAGATCTATATTTTTCTCCTTAGCTATCCTATCAGCTTGGACATATTGTGCATCAGTAGGATGGGTTTTTTAGAGCTGCCATACTCTTCAAGAATACGAATGTGTAAATCAACCTTCTGTTTTCTAGCTTCACAAGTGGCTACACACACAGCTTTTGCAAAGGCTCCATAGCTAAGCAGAGGAAGAAGCTAAAATAGAGAGATATTCATAGGGGGAGAGAGAGAGAGAGAGAGAGAGAGAGAGAGAGAGAGAGAGAGAGACTGTTAAAACTTTGCTGTTGGAGGTTTAACACAAATCCATTTTTCTAAGTAGAAAATGATATTTTTGATATACAAATATACTAACATGGAGTTTTTCATCAATAAATTACATTTATGAGAAAAATTAAAAAATAATATTTTTTGGGGTGCCCACAATTTCGGGATCTCATGGATGTAGTGGTTCCTGACAGTTAGTTATGCTTATGGGGTTGTGGGGACCTGACAGTTAGTTATGGATGTACTAGCTTCTGATGTGACCCTTGAATTATAAGATTTTTGGAGGGAAAAAAGTATTTTCATCATACATATTGGTTGGGTGCACCTCAAAATGTAAAAAAATAAAAAATGAAAAATTTTCACTTTTTGGGACCCACCTAAATATGAGAATGTTTTGCTGATGTGGAAGGGAGATATGGTGGGAGTTAATGAGGAAGGAGATTTCAAACTAACAAGAAAGATGAAGATAAAAAATTCAAAAAGTATGAGAAAAGTCAAAAAGTAAGAGAGAGTATGAGAATATTCCCTTTAAAAAGTGAAACTAGGGGGGTATGGTTGGTGTGGCAAGGTAAAAAATAGGAGTCATCATAGCCTTTGTCTTCCTTAAGCCCAGCTTTTTAAGCTCTAATCCCTTAAAATTATGAATCCTTAGGAGGCCCTTTTGGATCCACAAATTTCCTAATGGAATATAAATAGCCCTTCTCCCTTGCCCTTGCTTTTAATTTTGTGTGTGTGTGTGTGTGTGTGTGTGTGGTGTGGGGTATATGTGTATAATTTCATTGGTTGTTAGCATGTTTTGTTTGTGTTTGTTTTGTAGGGTTTCCATTGATTTACTCTCACAAGCCTTATCTTGGTCTGTCATGCTGTAAGCCATCCCTCAAGACTCCAACTAGTAGATAGCCCTTCCCCCTTGCCCTTGCTTTTGATGTTTGTTTTTTTTTTTTGTGTGTGTGTGTGTGTGTGTGGTGTGGGGTGTGTGCATGTGATTTCACTATTGCTAACATGATTTGTTTGTGTTTGTTTTACAGGGTTTCTGTTGATTTACTCTCACAAGCTCTCTCTCTCTCTCTCTCTCTCTCTCTCTCTCTCTCTCTCTCTCTCTCTCGGTCTCTCATGCTGCAAGCCCACCCTTCAGAATCCAACCAGTTCTAAGTCTCTCTAGTAAAGTGTCCTCATAGTTGTGTATGCATCTACTTGCTTTTTAAAATTTACCTTGATGTAAGCTTTCGGTAGGGAGATCTAAGCATGACCATGCTCCTCTCCTTAGAGTGATGGTGTAAACATGGGCATGAGCATGCCCCATGATTTTGCCATGCATTGCGTAAACCCTCAATACTAAACACTTGCATAATCATGCACATAACCACTTGTATTTGCGTGTGTGTAGACCATGGATTGCACACCAAACAACACACCCACATAAACCCAATATCTCCACCATGCCTACCGATAGGCAATGTTCCACGACAAGTTTTTCAATTTCATCACATAAATGAGCCTCGAGAAAAGGGATATGGCTCAAGCATACTTTAGGGGAAGGGTTAGCACTTCTGCACAACCATCACAACCCACCACCACACACAAGTCACGCTCTGGACACTCCATGATGAGAGGTCATAGGAACCCCGACCCATGGCTTACTCAACTAATTGCAGTCGTAGAAGATGGGAGTGCTTATTGAGTTGTTGCCATGGTGGTGCCACAGATGCTTCTACCCCTCCATGTGAGTGCCCACCCATTTCTAGTTATGAGGGGACACCATGCTCACACACATTGACACTACACTAACTCATGTATATCCAATGCATATCATAACCACCAATACTGAGTAGTGGAGGGAAATGTAGTTCTCGTCGACGATGTAGGAAACAAGGTGAATACTGGCATTCGTGATTTATGCCAAATAGTTTTCACCCATGACTTTATGAATAAATGGTGTAAACTAGAACAAGAAAAGAAGGACCACATCATCAAAAAGATCAAGAGTGACTTTAGGCTATCCCCATGCCGTGAAGAGGTCCATCCCAGGTGGATCAAAGACCACATGGCAGATGTCATGAAGCAGTGGTGCATTGATATCACTACACACAGGGTGAAGGTAGGGGAGAAAGGCCTTGGTATTATCATCAAGGGATTTGGGATGAGGAGTGTAGGAAGTACAATGCAAACCCCCACAAGTACCGATAGGAGGAGGTGCCAACTAAGTGGATGGAGTGTAAAAATCTCCCATCTTGGGAGGGACGCTTTCCACACCTAATTTGTAAGTACAAATAGTAATCATTCTCTCTTTTTTTTTGGCACAATATGTGCATTTCTTGTGCAAGCAAGTATTTATAGTTGATTTTTATGCTTCTAACAAAGAGTGGTGGGATGTGCAATAAATTTTTAGGAGGTGAGGTATGACTTAAAGGACGGCACACGCATGCCCTCCTCAAGCAAGGTGAGCAGAGCCGAGAGGGTATCAACGTCAATTGGATAGATGTGGTCTCAATATGGTAGGCACTCTACACTTTTCACCCATAATAAACTTTTTCATCACTTGCCATTTTCTATTTTTTGTGTTATGAATGTTTTTTGTAGGGACCAATGCCAAACCTTGAGTCCATCAGCCTTTCTCTTAAGGCACTATGTATAGGACGTGTTGTTTATGTACTTTCTTGTCAGCTCCAACCGGTTGAGCATATATTGTAACCCTAACTAAAAGATGTTATGTAAATTAGTTTAAGTAATGAAAATGTATGTTTTGTGAAATCTGAGTATAGTTGATGCATATACTCTTCACTGCTGGCATAATGGTGCATCCATTTGTTTTGTCATCGATAAGTGTGTCAAAATTTGCATTAAAAAAACCATCCAAAACTTTTAATTGTTGATGCTTATTTTACACACTAACTTTGACGTATCTATATCCAATGATTATTTGGACATGCATTTGGATTCTTTTGAGTTTTTTTACATGTTCATTTTCATTGAAAAAGATGTAAAAATTGGGTCCGCTTGTAAAAGTGCACAAACATAAACACAAAAACTAATCAAACTATAAAACAAAAATATGGATCGAAAGTAGGACAAACAAGAATGTGGGGCGTAAGATTCCTCCCTCCAGCTTTTGAGATGTAAAGGTCCCCTTCTGATCTTGTAATTATTCCCCTCTCTGAAATAAAAGAAAGATCTTGTTTTACCGTGTTTTGGAATGGAGAGAGAAAATATCTAGAGAGAGGTAATCCAAAATTGAGATATTTTTGGATATAAAAATCCTCCTAGTGTCTAAAATAAAAAAAATACCCAAAAATGTGTAAATTCCCACATAAGATGAAGAGTTGATTGAGTACAAGGTTTATTAGTAAAAAACTATGAGATATTAAATGAGATATTTTGGTATAATGATACATTTTTGACACCTTGGTAGTAGGGAGGGGGGGAGACTTCAAGGAGGCGCCTATTTCACACATGTGGTGGAGTTTTTAATTCAATAAAATTGTGATATTTTTATCTCTCCTCTCTCCTGGATCAAACCAAATCAAAAGGGAGCCAAACTAGGTCCAAATCTTATCCAAATTTAGCCAAACTGAACCTGTAAAATTCTAGAACCCAGTTGGACTTGGTTAGAGGCCTCCCTCACCTATAAATAGAGGCCTCCCTCACCTATAAATAGTTGGACTTGGTTAGAGGCCTCCCTCACTTATAAACAGATCCTTAGTCTTTTGTAAAAAAATCTGTGAACTATACCATGCCAATATTAAATTAAAATAATCATATTTTTTATTATCCCTTAAAAATCCTCTACTTTTGGAGAGAGTGGAGCCTCTCTCTCTCTTCAACCACCCTTGGAGCTTTCCTTTCAACACACTAAGCAATTGATTGGTTGGGGGCTTCTTCTAAGATAGAGAAGCAAGCAAAAACAAGAGGTAAAGTGTAATTTTATGGTTTTTCTCTACTATTCTCAATGTTTTCACTTCTCAACCCCTCTCAAGCTTGAGAAGTTTCTAAATTAAGTGTTTATAATGTAAATCAAGCTTTTCTTAAGAGTTGTAATGAATAATTAAGAAAAGTTTACATTTATGCTTAAAATTCTCAATCCACAAATCAAACTCTAGGCTTGTGAACTAGAGGTTAAGAAAATGGTTTTTTATACTTATATGCTAGTAAATTATGGTAATCTTATGAGTTGAATCCATAAATTAGATTTGAGGTTAAAAGATAGTTATACTATCATATTTACATTACTAAGTCTTATTCTTTTCAAAAATATTAAAAATTGTCAGTAAAATAGCAGCAGAGCTATGGCAAAAATTTTAAGAAATTGATACATAATTCATTCTTATGCATAACGTGAAAAGAGAACTTCCTACCATATTCTAGGATTGAATATCCTAGGCTAAAAGAATGATTTTCATCACATTCAATGGAAAACTAATTTTTAAGATTTATGCATAATTAAATAATTAAGAAAAGAGAAAATTGTGGTAATTTTATTTAAATGATAAAAGAGGAATTCCCATGACATTTGGGATTCAATCGTTTAAATGGAAAAAGTGAAATTCTTAGCATATTGGAATTAATGGATATTTTATTTTAGATAAAATTATTTTATGTGTGAGAAATATTTAAATGATAAAAGAGGAATTTCCATGACATTTGGAATTCAATCATTTTAATAATAAAAGTGAAATTCTTGGCATATTGAATTAATGGATATTTTTATTAAAGAAAAGAGAAATTTTAGATAAATTTATTTGATGGATAAAAGAGAAATTCCCATGACATTTAGAATTCAAGTATTTAAATGTAAAAAGAGGAATTCCCATGATATTTGAGATCCAAGAAACTAAATGGGAAAAAGAGAAATTTTTAGTATAATTCAATTTATGAATATTTATCAAAAGTGAAAATATGGGTAGAATTGATTTTTGTAAATCCCATGAATTCTTTTATTCAAAAGAGGAGTATTGAATATAATTCATTTGAGAAATTGTGAAAGAATATGGAAAGAGTCGTCGAGAAAAAGAACCTTTATCTAAGCCAAACAATTGGCAGAAATTTAGAAAAAGTCCCATTATCGGTATCGAAGTAGGAAAAGCTACTAAATGGATGTGATAAGATGTAAATGGGATGCGATAAGATGTGAATGGGATGTGATAAGATGTAAATGGGATGCAATAGGATGTGATAAGATGTGAATGGGACGTGATAAGATGTGAATGGGATGTGATAGGATGTGGTGTAATGAAAATGAATATGGATGAGATGTGAAGTAAATGGATGTGGATGTGAATGATGAGATGAGAGGATATGTGAAAGAATGAGATGGGAAGTAAATGGATGTGGATGTGTATGTGAAAGAATGTGATGTAAATGGATGTGGATGTGTATTGAAAGAATGGATGTGGATGTGTACGTGAAAGAATGGATGTGGATGTGTACGTGAAAGAATGGATGTGGATGTGTACGTGAAAGAATGGATGTGGATGTGTATGTGAAAGAATGTGATGTAAACAGATGTGGATGTGGATGTGAAAGGATGTGATGTGATGTAAATGGATGTGGATGTGGATGTGGATGAGATGTGGATGTGATGTGGATGTGAATGTGATGTGGATGTGGATGAGATGTGATGTGATGAAAAGAGATGTGGATGTGGATGAGATGTGATGTGATGAAAAGAGATGTGAGATGTGGATGGGGATGAGATGTGAAGTGATGTAAAGGGATGTGGATGTGAATGTGATGTGGATGTGGATGAGATGTGATGTAATGTAAAGAGATGTGGATGTGAATGTGATGTGGATGAGATGTGATGTGATGTAAAGAGATATGGATGAAATGTGATGTGATGTGAATATATGTGGATGTGAAGTGATAGATGTGAATGTATGGATAGATGTGGATAGTCGTGCATGTGAATGATTGGATGGATGTGGATGAATGAGATGGGATGTGTATGAATGAGATATGATGTGGATGTGATGTGATATGATGTAAATTGGGATAGATGTGAATGGATGATATGTGATGTGAAATGGATGTGATGTGAATCGGGATAGATGTGAATGGATGAGATGTGATGTGAATGAATGTGATGTGATGAGATGTGAATGAATGTGGTGTGGGGTGGTTGCAAGATGAGGGTATACACTTTCGTTCACTCTCTCTAAAATTGGGACATCCACGCATCTCGGGCGGAGTACCTCGATCGTGATATCACCATCAATTAAAACACGACACGTGCCTCCCAAGCCTAAAGCGACATATCTCGAATGAGATACCAACTAATGCCACGCTAGCAGGTCCAGGTTTCCAGTCATCATCCATGTCACCAATACAGGTCACCGCCACCACACTATCTCGATTGAGATATTCATGGCACTCGGATCCACATCAATGCCATGCTGTATCCCCCCAGGCATATTTGACTAGCCCATCTCCACCGTCCACGTATCTCGAACGAGATATTGAAATAAATTCTCGACCATTCATTGTTCGAGGTATAGTGATACAATCTCCACCGTCCACATATCTCAAACGAGATATTAAGATCAAATCTCGACCATTGAAATACCTCGTTCGAGGTAAAGAGATGCAATCTCCACCATCCACATATCTCGTTCGAGGTACAGAGATGCAATCTCCACGTCCATTCATGCACATTGGAAGATGGGATCCCCGCCGTTTAAATATCTCGATCGAGGTATTTAATGAATCTCGACCATCAACATACCTCGGTCATGGTAATGACTTAAAATCTAAGCCGTCCGTGTACCTCGAACGAGATACTAATATCAAAACTCAGCCGTAGATCCTTCACCAACCCTAAAATTAAGTGTGTATCTTGGTCGTTTGTTTCACTAACCCTAAAATCCAGAGTGTACATCTTGCAAACCCTAAAGTGCATGATGCCACCGAACCTCGTTTGAGGTTATAAAACCGAAAAACTTTTTTTTTGCCTCATTGTCAGAAGTCGTTTTCACTCTCCTTACTCTCTTGATTTGGATTAGCATTAGTGGGCCCATTAGCATTGTTTTATAGCTTCATTAGTGCTACTTAGCACTAAGCATTGGACCCTTCACATTGGACCTTTCACATTGGACCTTTGTGTTAGGCTTAGGTTTTAGCATGGAGTCACACGAGGAGGGCCACAAGGAGGGCCGCTTGTCTATTGTGGACCTCATCGCAGAGATAGACCGCGAGTTAGTAGCTATCCATAGGAGTGCTAGAGAGAGACACACCGTTTACATTACATATCGTGGCAGACTTGGAGGCGATGCTTTCGTCCCTTCGTAGCCTTCACGATATTGTATATGTAGATGAGTGGATAGCCCACCATCGCACTGCTCCTGTGTCACATGGCTTGACATATCGTCAAGTCTGTGATCTTGGTCCAATTAGGGATGGAGCCTACTTAGATCTTTTCCTCGATAGTCGTGGGATGAGGCCTGGGGCGGCCGGGCAAGCCCCTTAATATTTCGCGGTGTTCGCATCCTCATATGGCGGCACATATCTATAGTCGATATGTTGCCGCATATGGGAGGATGCCGAACAACCGCCAGATTCCCATATACTTCGCAAAGCAATCATATGCGGAGTTTGTCTTAGGGGAGGAGGTGGATTACACTAGGGCGGTGGTGCTGGCTGAGGCCGTCTCCAGGACCAGGGTAGGCGGCCTCCACCAGTCCTTCGTGTAACTCCTACAGATCCTTCATTTGTGCTTATGTCGACAGTCGAGGCTCTTGGCACCCAGGTTGGCATCGACGTACGGAGTACCACGGAGAGCATCCAGCACGTGGTGCGCTTATTCTCACGATCGATACCAACAATAGATGTCGAGGTATTTATATATTTATTACTTCTTAAGTTTTTTTAGTCATTTATTTACATATTTATATGTACTTTTCTATATTTTTACATGAGCGGCATGGTTGATTGTGTCACGTAGGGTTCCACACCTACCACTGAGAGACTCACTCAGGAGTTGGTAGAGGCGAGAGTGGAGATTGACTGCCTTAGAGCTGCATTACAGATGGTAGAGGCAGCTATTGCAGAGGCACGTCATGTGAGAGAGTTTGACATCCAGCAGCAGCAGGTAGGTTTCTCTTGTAGGTAAAAGAGTTATAATTAAGGTCCTAAGTTATAAATTTCTTTAACTAATACCTAATGAGAGAGACTAATCAATTATTTTTATGCTTTACTTTTTTGCGTAGGCTGTTCAGACTGAGGTAGAGAGTTCTAGAGCTGAGGCACAACATCACATGATTATGGAGCGGATTGCACAACATAGGGCAGAGCAGTTGATGCTGCATGTTCGAGAGTTCCACAGATCCTTAGATGTGATAGTGCCCTACTTGCCTTTATATCCACGGCCTGTTATTACAGAGGTTTTTCGACGACCTCTCCCTCAGGATGCACCACCATTCCTACATGATGCATGTTGCGCTCTCTGTATCGAGGACATTGACAATACTAGTGGATATGCCCTGGGATGTGGACATTTTTTCCATTTGTCTTTCATCACCTAGGAGCTAGAACGATTCTCAGCATGTCCCTCTTGCCGTGCACGCGTCGACCTAGCGACATACAGAGTTTTGGGCATTGATGATCTTCACCCAGGCCTCATTCGAGTAGATGCTAGGACTGGCAGGCCTCTTGATTTTACCTACTGATTTGGGACTCGACGCGTCGATGGTGACAGAGATCAGGAGCCTGAGGTGCCTCCAGAGATTGAGTGGAGTGCACATGAGTTTTGATGCATACTAGAGAGGCCTTCACGAGAGCCAGATCACAACATACGAGCGTGTGGGTGGTGTTGGTCCTATTGGCACCTCGGGTGATGGTGCTAGCAGGAGTGCTGCTTCTCATGAGCAGCATGTCCTTATAGCAGAGGAGCTTACACGAGCAGAGTGGCAGACACGTACCATTACTGATTATAGATTTTGGGTTTACAGACAGAGACGTCTTGCAATAGCACAACGTAGAGAGAGGGAGAGGGCTATAGTAGCTTATGGGACTCGTGAGCTTCCGAGTACACCGACACCGGCTCATGATCTTGCCTTTGAGGCAGAACTCCCCGTAGATATTCGACAACCCCCGCAGCCGACACAGCCTCCTCGATGTGCACAGCAGCCTCGATGCGCACGTCGACTAGCTAGAGATGACGATTTTGATTGGGTTGCCGTTGATAGTGACTAAACTTAGACTAGCTAGGTTAGCTCACTTACATTGTACTTAGATTTATGGGCAGTGACTAATCTCAGACTAGCTGGGGTAGCTCATTTTCATTCTGATGTACTTATTTGATGTTTATATTATTATGAGTTTTTTCATTATTGAGTATCATTACATTTTAGTTGATGTTCTTGATTTTTTTAAATTTTTTAACACTTTGGCTATCATATTGTTTGTTGAAAATCTCCATGCCATCGTACCCAAACATGCTCCGATGGGGGGAACCACACTTTGCAAGCATGTGGGGGGGAGCCCACCCCCAGATGCTTGCAAAGTTTGGTCATGATCGGAGCATGTTTGGGTTAGTAAGTAGTGCCCACTGGGGATTTTTCAAGTCTCTTGGTGCTTAAGAGGCCATGGAAAATCCGAGCCTTCCCCATACCATCGTACCCAAACATGCCCCAATGGGAACCAAACTTTGCAAGCATGTGAGGGGAGCCCACCCCCACATGCATGCAAAGTTTGGTCATAATTGAAGCATGTTTGGATTGGTAATTAGCGGCCAGTGTGGATTTTTCAAGTCTCTTGGTGCTTAAGAGACCATGGAAAATCCGGGCCTTCCCCATACCATCGTACCTAAACATGCTCCGATGGGAACCCAACTTTGCAAGCATGTGGGAGGGGCCCACCCCCACATGCTTGTAGAGTTTGGTCACAATCAGAGCATGTTTGGATTGGTAATTAGTGGCCAGTGTGGATTTTTCAAGTCTCTTGGTGCTTAAGAGGCCATGGAAAATCCGGGCCTTCCCCATATCATCTAACCCAAACATGCTCCGTTGGGGACCAAACTTTGCAAGCATGTGGGGGGGACCCGCCCCCACATGCTTGCAAAGTTTGGTCATAATCGGAGCATGTTTGGATTGGTGATTAGCGGCCAGTGCAGATTTTTCAAGTCTCTTGGTGCTTAAGAGGCCATGGAAAATCCGGGCCTTCCCCATACCATCGAACCCAAACATGCTCCGATGGGGACCAAACTTTGCAAGCATGTGGGGGGGACATACCCCCACATGCTTGCAGAGTTTGGTCACAATCGGATTATGTTTGGAAAATCCGGGCCTTCCCCATACCATCGAACCCAAACATGCTCCGATGGGGACCAAACTTTGCAAGCATGTGGGGGGGACATACCCCCACATTCTTGCAGAGTTTGGTCACAATCGGATTATGTTTGGATTGGTAATTAGTGCCTAGTGCAGATTTTTCAAGTCTCTTGGTGCTTAAGAGGCCATGGAAAATCCAAGCCTTCCCCATACCATCGTACCCAAACATGCTTCGATGGGAACCAAACTTTGCAAGCATGTGAGAGGGGCCCACCCCCACATGTTTGCAGAGTTTGGTCTCAATCGGAGCATGTTTGGATTGGTAATTAGCGGCCAGTGTGGATTTTTCAAGTCTCTTAGTTCTTAAGAGGCCATGGAAAATCTAGGCCTTCCCCATACCATCGTACCCAAACATGCTCTGATGGGGACCCAACTTTGCAAGCATGTGGGGGGGACCACCCCCACATGCTTGCAAAGTTTGGTCATAATCCGAGCATGTTTGGAATGGTAATTAGCGCCCAGTGTGGATTTTTCAAGTCTCGGTGCTTAAGAGGCCATGGAAAATTCGGGCCTTCCCCATACCATCGTACCCAAACATGCTCCGATGGGACCAAACTTTGCAAACATTTGGGGGGGACCCACCCCCACATGCTTGCAATGTTTGGTCACAATCGCCGCATGTTTGGATTGGTAATTAGCGCCCAGTGCGGACTTTTCAAGTCTCTTGGTGCTTAAGAGGCCATCGAAAATTCGGGCCTTCCCCATACCATCATACCCAAACATGCTCCGATGGGAACGAAACTTTGCAAGCATGTGGGAGGGGCCCACCTCCACATGTTTGCAAAGTTTGGTCATAATCGGAGCATGTTTGGATTGGTAATTAGGGCCCAGTGTGGATTTTTCAAGTCTCTGTGCTCAAGAGGCCATGGAAAATACGGGCCTTCCCCATACCATCGTACCCAAACATGCTCCGATGGGGACCGAACTTTGCAAGCATTTGGGAGAGACCCACCCCCACATGATTGCAAAGTTTGGTCACAATCGGAGCATGTTTGAATTGGTAATTAGCAGCCAGTGTGGATTTTTCAAGTCTCTTGGTGCTTAAGAGGCCATGGAAAATCCGGTCTTTCCCCATACCATCGTACCCAAACATGCTCCGATGGGGACCAAACTTTGCAAGCATGTGGGAGGGGCCCACCCCCACATGTTTGCAAAGTTTGGTCACAATCGGGGCATGTTTGGATTGGTAATTAGCGCCCAGTGTAGATTTTTCAAGTCTCTTGGTGCTTAAGAGGCCATGGAGAATCCGGGCCTTCCCCATACCATCGTACTCAAACATGCTCCTATGGGGACCCAACTTTGCAAGCATGTGGGAGGGGCCCACATGCTTGCAAAGTTTGGTCACAATCCGAGCATGTTTCTCAAGTCTCTTGGTGCTTAAGAGGCCATGGAAAATCCGGGCTTTCCCCATTCCATCGTACTTAAACATGCCCTGATGGGGACCAGAGTTTGCAAGCATGTGGGGGGGACCCACCCCCACATGCTTACAAAGCTTGGTCACAATCGGAGCATGTTAGCATTGGTAGTTAGTGGCTAGTGTGGATTTTTCAAGTCTCTTGGTTCTTAAGAGGCCATGGAAAATCCGGGCCTTCCCCATACCATCGTACCCAAAAATGCTCCGATGGGGACCAAACTTTGCAAGAATGTGTGGGGACCCACCCCCACATGCTTGCAGAGTTTGGTCACAATCGGAGCATGTTTGGATTGGTAATTAGCGCCGAGTGTAGATTTTTCAAGTCTCTTGGTGCTTAAGAGGCCATGGAAAATCCAGGCTTTCCCCATACCATCGTACCCAAACATGCTCCGATGGGAAGCAAACTTTGCAAGCATGTGGGAGGGGCCCACCCCCACATGTTTGTAGAGTTTGGTCATAATCGAAGCATGTTTGGATTGGTAATTAGTAGCTAGTGTGAATTTTTCAAGTCTCTTGGTGCTTAAGAGGCCATGGAAAATCCGGGCCTGTCCCATACAATCGTACCCAAACATGATATGATGGGGACCAAACTTTGCAAGCATGTGGGGGGGATCCACCCCCACATGCTTGCAAAATTGGTCACAATCGGAGCATGTTTGGATTAGTAATTAGCGCCCAGTGCGGATTTTTCAAGTCTCTTGGTGCTTAAGAGGCCATGGAAAATCCGGGCCTTCCCCATACCATCGAACCCAAACATGCTCCGATGGGTATCCAACTTTGCAAGCATGTGGGGACCCACCCCCACATGCTTGAAAACTTTGGTCACAATCGGAGCATATTTGTATTGGTAATTAGCGCCCAGTGCGGATTTTTCAAGTCTCTTGGTGCTTAAGAGGCCTTCAAAAATCTGGGCCTTTTAAGTATTGTATTTTCATTCCTTAAGCTTCATTAATGAGAATTAATTCTAAACTTCCATTTACTCATTGGATCCTCGATCCTACCAGGGATTCCAGATTCTCTTTTCTAAATAAGAAATATCCAAGTTTTCTCGATTCATATTATTTCTCAAATTTCTCAAGTAAAATATATCCAATATTCTTCTTTTTGAATAAAAGATTCATGGGATTTACAAAAATCAATTCTACCCATATTTTCCAATAAAAATATTAATACTCAAAATTTCACTTTTGATAAATACTCATAACTTGAATTATGCCGAAAATTCCTCTTTTACCATTTAATTACTTGGATCTCAAATATCATGGGAATTCCTCTTTTTGCATAAAAATAAATTTACCAAAAATTCATCTTTTACCATTTAATTACTTGGATCTCAAATATCATGGGAATTCCTCTTTTTGTATAAAAATAATTTTACCAAAATTTACTCTTTTCTCATAATCAATTAAATATGCATAATTACAAAAAAAAATATTTCTCATGAATATGATGAAAATCATTCTTTTTGCATAGGATGTCAAATCCTAGAATATGGTAGGAAGTCCTCTTTTAGCATTATGCATAAAAATAAGATATGTATTATTTTCTAAAAATTTTACCATAGCTTTGCTATCTATTACTGATAATTCTCAAATTTTCTTAAAAGAGTAAAAGCTTGTAATGAAAATATGATAGTGGTTCCTCTTTTATGCTTAAAATCAAACTATGAATTTAAATCATAATTTTAACCATAATCATAAACTTAATTATGATTATCCCACTAGACTAAGCTAATTTCATTATTTCTCTTTTCCCAAATTGATAGGATAATCTATTTCTCATTTGGAATCACTCAAAGTAGTTTTTAACTACTTATAAATAATCTAAAAGAAATAACCATTATTTTGTTACATAAAATCATAAAAATACCATTTTCTTAATCTTTAGCTTATCAAGCCTAGATTTTAGCTTTAAATTAAGAGACTATCATTGAGAAGCATCATTTTTCAAGGGATTTAGCCATAAAGATGGCTATTCTTTTAGAGAGAGAGATTTACTTAAAGAAAGCATTACAAATAAGCAAAAAGATTAACTTTCTCTTAATTAAGCATTAATACTGTAAGGGAAAGCTTGATTTTAATTAAAACAATTATATAGAAAGCTTATCAAGCTTGAGAGGGGTTGAGAAGAAGAGAGTCATTAAGAGAAATTAGAAAAAACCATAAAAATTGATTTTATCTCCAAGTTTGGCTTGATTCTCTAATTGCAGTGAAGCCCCTAACCAATCAGTTGGTCCACCAAGAGGAGAAGAGCAACTCCAAGAGTTGTTGTAGAGAGAGAGAGTTCCAAGCTCCCAAGAGAGAGGAGAATTTAAGGGATAATAGAAAATATAATTATTTTAATATAATACTGGCATAGTATAGCTCTAATATTTTACTATAAATAAGTGAGGGTCTATTTATAGGTGAGGGAGGCCACTCACCAAGTCCAACTGGGTTATAGAATTTTCTAGGTTCAGTTTGACTCAATTTGGACAAGATTTGGACCAGTTTGGCTCCCTTTTTGATTTGACCATACGGTGCTCGGGCTCTGGGTTGCCAAAGATACCCACACGTGCATCGAGGAAGAAAATGGAAAAATGAGTTGGAGTTATTTTCTGAACTCAGGTATGGATCTGGTTGATTGGCCTTGCTGGTCCTCAACAGATGAGTCCATGGCTCTTTTATATGGATCTGTTGGTTGATCTTGCTGATCTTCAATAGAGAGTCCATCTGGATTTTTCTTATGTGATTATATTTCTAAGTAAGGAACTATTGAAAAGGCCCCTGAGCGAACAGGTGGTGAGCGTTCTGGTTGCCAATGATGCCATAGGTACATGAAGGAATGATTGGAAATTAGAATTCAAGCTAAATATTTTGGAGGATTATGATTAGTGATACTATAATCTTATTGAAAGATTGTTTTAAAGACAACTGAATCTGTGAAATAGGTAATTTCATATTGGGGTAAGTGGTGTGACTATCTTGAAGTTTGCTTGAAGCGTCGACTAGGGGGCCTGGGAACTCTTTTCCCTGGTACCCAGGGCAAAACATAACTAAACTCCTAAATGGATCCTATTACTATAGTGGTTGGGCAGTTGGCTAACCCATGGGATTCAATGGGGTTAGGCTGGACTTAAAACGAGACTCAATTCTGTTAAGTTACGATAGTTGAAGTAAATCCCAAATAACCCTTGTTCTATGGTGGAAAAGAATCAACGGTTGTGCCTCTTTATGAGATAAAAAGTGTCAGACTCTATGATCCAAGTGCAAGTCTCTTCCTTGATCTAACCATGAAACTTACAGGTTTGGAAGGATCACTTTGGTTAGTTAAGGCTTCTGACTACGTTAGAATAAAATTATCCCAGAGGAATCGCCCGTGCTTTCTAGGCGAGGTTTGAAAGGATCAGTTTGGTTAGTTAAGGCTTTTGACTACGTTAGAATAAAATTATCCCAGAGGAATCGCCCGTGCTTTCTAGGCGAGGGAAGTTTTTCTGGGTTCAGGTTTGGAAGAACCGAGGGATTAGTCTCTTGTCTGGATATCCATGGGCGAGGCCCCGAGTGAGAGGCTCTGCCCTGTGCAAGAAGTGCTACTTTCACTTCTAGCATCCTAGAATTTGTTGTGCGGAGGGGGCATAGATCTTTCATTATAGTTTTAGTTTTTTTTTAATGGGGAGGGCGAGCAGGTGCCGAGGGGGAGGCTTGTGGGATGCACCTAAATATATGAAATTAGTTTAGCATGTGAGTTCATTAGAAGGCATTTTTAATTCAAAATTTTAAAGAAAATTTATACAAATACGTTTACAGAAGAGGTTTTTTTAATCGATTATGAAAAAACCCGTAAGTTTATAAAGGAAAAGGGATCATTTTATTCAT
Organism: Cibotium barometz; assembly: GCF_041138505.1. Classification (NCBI taxonomy): domain Eukaryota; kingdom Viridiplantae; phylum Streptophyta; class Polypodiopsida; order Cyatheales; family Cibotiaceae; genus Cibotium; species Cibotium barometz. The sequence continues at coordinate 52,627,199 of NC_141047.1, read as the reverse complement.
GAAAAATTCACAGATAAGGGGTTTTTTAAATACCCTTGAATGCACATGGTAATAGGGTTTCTTAGTAGTGCACCCTCCAATGGAGGAGGACAGAATAAGAGAGAGAGAGAAGTAGATCTAATCTATTTTTCTCTCTTATATTCTCGTGCAAGCATTGAGCAGTAATGGCAAAGGAGCTTTCCAAATGCACTATTGCACTCCTCTCCACTGGTCGATGCTTTTAGTATGCTACCACTAAAATGTGATGTGTTTGAGATCTTAGATGGTTCTTTAGTCATGGGCAAAACTCATTTACACACTTCAAATTACTTAGGCAATGGATTTTTTGACACACTCCAAGGGGAAGGCAATAATTAAAAATTAGTGGCTTTGACCACTAGTGGGGATCATACTTATTCTCCATGGAGTCCATCCCTACACGTGATCCCATGGTTGGTGGGAACTCAAATGCAATATCGCCATTGGTATCCAAGATGCTCTTACCCTCTCCTCTTGCAAATGTGGATGAGGCTGAGTTTTGTTCTAATCTTGTAGGGGGTTATAAAAATCTATCATGTTTGATTGAGTTGGAAGTCTTCTAGAATGGCTATTGGTTGTGGGCTCGAGATTAACGAAGCATCAACTATTGCGAGGTAATTGCTTGAAAGAGAGCCTTCAAGTATGTAAGCTCTAGTGGGACATGGAACTTTTGGGACCCAATATTTACTATTGCTTGCAATCCAGAGAATGACATGGGGGCTACTTATTCTTGTAAGAACTTTGCACACACGAGAACTCAACCATTGGTGAAACATAAATTCTTCTTAGAAGATGGGAAGGAGATTCTGAAGCTCATTGTGAAGAGAAGTAAAAAGAATGTCACAAAACAGGAAGAACAAAGTACACACCAAATGAATAGTGATTAACACCTTGAAATTTTATTGTGTAAGTTATTCTATCATTTGTATTAACAAACTCTTACAACGAAACATGTATATTTACATGTACTTCAACAAAAAAATAATAATTAAATACATGAAATTAAGAAGAATGATAAGCCACTCCCATGGAGAGGAATCATGGATGAGATCTAAGTATAGAACGTTTGACTACACAATGAATATATACGTATGCATCAGATCTTGCACATGATCGATGATAGTGTGATGAGAGGGTGAGAAATGATTGTGTGAGTGAGAAAGAGCCCAATTTTTTGCGTACACTACTACGGAACAAAAGAGAAAGAGGCAGAGATCTGATCTGTTTCTCTCTCTCCCATGTGTCCCCTCCACAAATTTGTGTTGGCTACAGTATGGCTATAAACGCGGTTACATCTATGGCTATGCATGCAGTTATGCTCTCACAACTATATGCACAGATGCAACCGCATGCATAGCCATGCAAGAAAATTTTAGAACTCTAAAATTCCTTTGTTATGTGGTTATGGATGCAGGTCTACTTGTAATCAATGCGACTTTGCAAGTTAGAACAATCATGATAAGTTTTGGTCTCAAAGATTCCAAGAAACTCCTGGAGATTAAAAGAAATTAAGTGGATATGGGCCAATCCACTTTTTGGGTTATGTTTATAAAGGAGACGCCATACCCTTATTTTGAACTTTGCACAATAATATATATATATATATTTAAGTAGATGAATTTTGGAATATCTTTTATAGGCAATAGGCTATAGTTGATGAATTTTAGAATATCTTATATTTTGAAAAGAGAATGAATTTTGGAATATCTTTTATAGGCTACTGTTTATAATTGCATATCCATTTCTAGGTAAGCTTTACTTCTTGAAGTGTTTAGGTGATAATTTCCAACATATGGCTCCTTTTCTTTTGTTACTTGTAGGTATGCCTCTTGTCTTTTCCAATATATACTCACGCTCTCTCTCTCTCTCTCTCTCTCTCTCTCTCTCTCTCTCTCTCTCTCTCTCTCATTTCATTATAATTTCCAACATATATCTTATTGGCTAACTAATGGCTCTTCTATCTCTCTGAAAATTCAGAGCTCCCAAATGACTGCACTAATTAGGGATTTACCTCCATCGATATTTTTTTGTTTTCAATACGGAAAAATCCGATGGATTCAGATTCCTAAAATTTGAGAAGAGAGACCATATATCATCTTTGAGGAGGCACAAAAGGATGAGAACATTGTTGCACATGCCCAACCAAGAGGATGCACTTCCCTCCCCAAAAGCTTGTGGCAAGAGAACATCAACTCTGAGACGTGGGGGGATGCGCACGAGCCTTAGCCTTCCTCGTGTGGGTAGCTACGTGTCATTGTCTTCTAACAGGGTAGAAGATAGACATGGGCGACATCGAGGCCAAGGCGGGCAGTGAGGAGACTTGAATGGAAATTGTACATATAACTCTTGAATGGAAATTGTACATATAACTGGTACCTTTGAAGACCGCATCACGAGAAGTAGCAAGAGGTTGACGACAATAGAGGACAGCAAGAGAGAGATTATTGGAGAGAGAGAGATTATTGGGGACGCAACAAGAGAGGAATTGATGTGGTTATGAGATGAGATGACGGTTATAAAAACTTTCATTAAATAAGGTTGAAGAAATCTAATAATACCTTAGCACTTTTAAGGTTTTCCTATTACGCCTCTTACATAAATTAATGAAAAAACATTTCTCCTTCGTTAGTTATCCGCCCCTACTTGATGTTTCATCCTTGTATGCCTCCTTGTCTTTTTTGTAGGTTCAAATTTACGACACACACTCTCGTTTTATAAAATGTACTAGTACTTTTATATTTGATGTTTCATCGTTCATTGCTATAAAACAATCGAAGGCAGGCCTATTATTGCAGAGAACATTTTCGCCTATTGAGAACATCCCTTCAAAAGAAACCAATCATCTTTCCTACGTCGAACCTCAGTACTTCGAGTATGGATGTTTGTCTCTCGAAGACAGGCCTATCGAGAGCATCCCCTCAAAAGAAACCAATCATCTTTCCTACTACGTCGAGTTTCAAAGAATGGATGTTTGTCTTATCTGACAAGATTATCTTATGTATTCATGCCTACCTAGGAGAAAGCCTTAACGACGGCCTGGATGTTGCTGTGTGATGATCCTCCGGGCTGCAAGCTGCGGTGTGCGGCCTCTCTGAGCTTGCTAGCATTCTTCCGCAGCGTCTTACCCTCCTCGCCTTCCATTGCAGCCCTCACCATCTTCTCCACCTCGCTTCGCTTCGTCGCACAAGGCCATCTTCGGCTTGGAACCTGAGCCCCACCTTCCATTCCTCCACCACAAACTTGGCGTCGAGCCACTGGTCCGCGAAGTAGGGCCAGCAGAGCATGGGGACCCCTGCGGAGATGGCCTCGGTGGTGGAGTTCCATCCACAGTGGGTAAGGAAGCCGCCCACGGAGGGATGGGAGAGCACGCGGAGTTGGGGCGCCCATGACACTATGTAGCCGCGGTCCTTGGTATTTTCTCGGAACTCTTGTGGGATGCTGGAGGCGTCCGCCACGAGGTCTGGGCGAAAGGCCCAAATGAAGCGCTGCCCACTGGCTTCCAGGCCGGCAAGCAGCTCCTCAAATTGCTGCTTGGAGAGGAGCGTGATGCTGCCGAAGGAGATGTAGAGCACGGACTGTGGCGGCTGTTCATCGAGCCACTGCAAGCACTGGTCCTCTTCCTTCCACAGGCTGGTGCTGCTTTCCCCCTCCAATTCCTCGATGAGCGGGCCCACTCCGTAGATGGCGCAGGGCCGTCGCAGGTGGTGGGGCAGGGCTTGGAAGGCCGGGGCCTCGAGCTCCTCAAAGGAGTTGACGACGATGGTGTGGGCGCTCTCGTAGGCTATCCGGCACGCTCGAAGAATGGCAGGGTAGGATTGCTCCGTGTCGTCCACTACATGCTTCATTGATGGCATGTCAGCGTTGCGGAGCGCGGGAAGGCCTGGAAGGTCCTTGCGGAAGAGATCTGCTGGCCTCTCTCGATGGATGCTGGCGTGCATTGCTGCCAAATATATAGAGCCGGCAAATGTCGTGATCAGAGACAATGACGATGTAACTAATTGTGACTGGAGCAACGAAAGGAAATTTTAGCTTACCGTCTTCCAAGGGGATGAGGCCGTTGTGGATGTGGAGCAGGAGGAGGTTCAGGCTTTGGCTGGACGGGAACATAACGATCCTCGGGAGGTTGAACTTGTCAACCACCCTCTGTGCCGGACCGGACATGAAGATGTCGGAGATAACACACGTGACAGGGGGGCCTTCCTTGTTGATGTGCTCCACCAGCTGCGCGATGGGACCACTCAACCCCTGCATCGCCTCGAGGAAGTCCGCCATACTCATCCGGAAATCATTGGCCAGGTCCACCCCCTCGACAGGTATGCTAGCTCGGCGTATATTGCTGGGCGGCGGCGCTTGCTTTTCATCTACGTGCTTGGCAGGCGGGTGCGGCTCCTCCTCCAGCTGGACGATGCGCTGGTGGATGGGGTCGATGTTCACGAAGGTGATGAGGAAACCATGGGAGGCCAGCGTCTTGCAAAAGCGCATGAGCGGGTTGATATGGCCTTGGGCGGGCAAGGGGATGGCTACTGCGTGCGGCTTAGTTGAGTGAGCGGCGGCGGCGGCGGCGGCCATTCTGGAATACAATGATAGGGAACTGGCTGGCTAAGGTAAAGTAGACAGTGATGAGTTATTGCTGCAGATCGAGGAGAGGAACTGTGATTTTATAAGCGAGGGCAGTCTCCGGTCTCTACTACTCCATCACGAGAGAAGGGAATCTATAATTTCTTAATCGTTTCGAACGTCTTTCTTCATCGTTTGCACTCTACTTCTGTCGTCAGGCCCTTCATCACACTAACGCATCTCCCACGCAAAGCGACCCTTGCTTGCTAGCGCGACTCGGTCAAATGGAAAAGGCTTGTGGCTTTTGCGACATGAGATATTTAGTGGGAAAGTGGATTACTCCATCGGCTTACAAAGATATCATATATTTAGTGGGAGAGTAGATTACTCCATCAGCTCATAACCCACCCGGCTCCCGTGATGGGACCTAACCGTTCTACCACTAGACTACTCGCCCCTGGCCCTTCAAGCCTTCACTTCCAACAAAAGGCTTCACTTCTTTAAGCAAGCCTTCACTTCCAAAAGGGTTGATGTGTTACTTTTAAGAAAACATATCTCTCTCTCAACCTTTGAGCGCTGGTTCCTTGAGCTCGCTCACACTTATTTTTGGGTGCACACAATGCACATTCTTACGCTTGTGCACACACTCTCTCCCTAAGTCTCATCTCTATGAAAACCTTATAGAAGGTTTGTACCTTGAGCTCGTATTGTTTTGATTGCCCAAGTTCATATTTTTTCTTGGGTGTGCACAGTGCACATTCTTACGCTCGTGCACACGAATTCTTGCACCTATGCACATCTTCTCTCACTGGGACTCCTTGAACTCTTTCTAAGTTAATGTGGGGGGAAATAAATGTCTAATGCTCGAGGTGGGATTCACACCCATGATCTTAAACTCCACATTAAGTTGCATCCAATAACCCAAAACATATTCATTTAATTAGGGCTTCCTCATGATAATGGATTGGGTATGAGATGCTTTCGTGAACCCATCACATGATGGCAAGTGCTGCATGAAGGGAAATATAACCCATTATGGCAATGAGATATTCACTTTTAAGATCTACAATATGTCAACAAAGATCTTCATTATGCCAAAGAAATAATTATGGATAAGATGTAAGAAGTTGGGCCCATTGAGCATTCACAATGGCTATCTCCGATACTGGTCATCTCCCTAAGAAGAAGATCGATACGATCTGCAATTGTATAGCCTACTTCTGACCACTCAATAATTGCATTATCAAGGATGGCTTCCCTTCATCGACATCTGTGTAGACTTCACACCACTCAATCAATGCATGATCAAGTATGGCTTCCCTCGAGAGAGAGCCTTGGAGGGTGTAGCGGGAGTCGCGTGCTCTTCTTATCCATGGATGGCTTCAATGGCTCCAAGGTATAGCGCTTGACCATCTAGATAGGCTCAAAACACCTTTTATCATGTAGTAGAGTACCTATACATATGTTATGATCCCATTCCACCTCTACAACACCTTGGCCTCTTTCTCACCATGAAGATTGTCAGGCGTTTTTCTGAGAGATATTTTGAGCTTGTCTATATATGGATGCATGGCCTATGTGAGAGTTTTGCTCGGGAATGCCTTGGCAGGTGTACAGGGTGGACGGTTTGGCTGTGGGTTTGTTGCAGGCCTGAGGTCCACTGGAGATGATATCAGCGTTCGGCAGCTTGGTTGTGTATATGTCCCTTTAAATGAACGCGCACTCAAAGCTGTATTCAAGTGTGTGGAAAGCGTGGGGAGCAATTAATGATTAAAGGGCCAAGGTAGCCTTGTAGATGGTGTGGAAAGGAAGGTTTGGGAGGACGTAGCTTTGAGCATTGGTGTGAAAGCATAGATGGTGACCATCTTTTAGGCAAAATAGAAAAAAATAATAGAAGGTTGGCGAAGGCGTGGAAAGGCGGGTGATGCGCAGCTGCAGGCAAAGACAGGTGGAAACGTGAAGGGCCGCCGTGTGGCCGCCGGCTGTAGAGGGGGGAGTAGTCGACTGTATCACAGAAGGGAGCAGCCCGCAGGTGTGAGCATAGAGAGGTGCTGAAGGGCAACGACTAGAGTGTGCAGAGCTGCTAGGGGAGCCGCCTATGTGAAGCTGGGGGCCTCTGGGTGCGCAGCTGACTAGCGGAAGAAGACCGCCTTGCGGAGGGCTACAGAGACAGGCGAGGAGGTGTGAAGAATCGACAGGCCGCCTCGTTGAGAGAGAAGATAGCCCTGGTGATTCAGCGAAGAATAGGTTGCCGCCCTGGGGGTCGTCAGTGAGAGAGGGTCGCTTGCAATCGTTGACGCAAGCAAAGAGGGAGCGGCCTCTGAGTGTGCGCAGGTGGTGGCGCCAACTGCAGTGGGAAGACAGAGAGCTGGCAGAATGCTGGCAGTGAAGTCGTGATGGAACACGTCGACAGCAGCAGGCCGGGAATACAAAGGAAGCGCAGGTGGTGGCGACTAAGGTGCCGGCTGTAGAGAAGGAGCTGTGGGGGCAGCAAAGAGCAAAAGAGAGCTAGGAGGCGCTGCTGCGGTGGCTGGTGCAAACAAAGTGAAGAGTATAGCAGACTAGCGAAGGGTGGGTGGTGAACTGTGAGAAATGTTCCAGCCGGTGTGGCTGGTGGTGCCCCCCGTTCGTGGTGTTTTATCAAAGTTTCAGAGGTGAAGGGCTATAGAGGCATGGTTCTTTTTTTCTTTTTTTCACCTCACGTTCTTCTGGTGCCCCCACTGAGGATCTTTCTTCAGGTTCCTTCAGTTTATAGGTTGCCTTCAGTTTACGATGGTGAAAATCAGTAGAGTTCTTCTTCGAATGAACCAGAAGGTGAAGAAGCGATAGCTAGAGTCAATGGATGAAGTCCAAGCACATTATTGGAGATTTAAGAGTCTGCTTGGGGTGCTTGAAGCGGATTATGGTGTGGTTTTGACCAGGAAAGAAGTGAAGTTTCTGTTTCTTGGCACGTTGCCTATGCAATTGGGCATCCAGATGGCCTGTATGAATTTTGTGAATGTGAAGAGTATGGTGGCATATCTCCTGACATTTCCAAAACAAGATTTGCATGCTTCCACAGATTGAGAAGCTGATGATTCGTCTAGCGATGATGGGGATTCAAACTCTTTTTCCAGGGATGTTTATGATGGAGATAACAAAATGGTGGTGAAAAGTGATGCTTGTAAGGAACAGGTACAATCGGAAGAAAGGCATGATGAAGAGTTGTTTAAAGATGAAGTGTTTGAAATAGGGATTCGGCAAATCGATCTTGGCTACGAAGAGAAGCAAGAGTGCTATTGTTTAGATGAAGCTTTGTGTGAAGTGGGGACGGATGAGGTCCATTTTGATGAGGAACGGAGTGCATCTAAGGATGTGCTGAATATGGATGTTGCAAATGATGCCAATCCAAGTGTGGAGTTAGATTTTGAGTGTGTGCCTGAGGGAATAGGTGGTTTGTTTGATGATAAGGGGCTTGACAGCTACTTTGTGGAGTCCATGAGTGAGGGGGTGACTGCAAGTAGTGGGCCGGAGGAGCCTGAAGAGACTGTGTGCAGGTCATGATGCCCGAAGAGATGGATTGTCAAAAGTCAGTGTCAGAGACGACCTCCAAGGTGACAAACCCTAGTCTTGTTAAGGTTGAGGAAGTGAGTGTTGAGTGTGTGCAACTGGATGTGGCGGGACACTGCAAAACGAGTGTGAGGAGAGTGAAGTTGGTAGGAATATTGAAGAGCTGGACACTGAATTGGAAGCGCTCTTGGATGAAGCAGCCATGGGGTTTTTGGTGTGTGGTGATGAAGTGCCAGTGCTGGTTCCTTCTTGTTATGGTGGAGATCAATTGGGAATTCCCCTAGTAGATGGGTGTCATCTTGATAAGCGTGAATATGGGAGTTTGATTAATAATGATGCAGAGTTTGATGCTATCTTGGATGGTGTACCCGAGGACTTTGTATGCTTAGGGGACCTGGAAACTAAGCAAGTGAGTGAGTGTTCTGGGAGTTTAAAGGTTTGTGAAATTGTAGAAGAATTAACTTGTGAGTTTGGAGTCCTTTGTACGGAGGATGCTAAGAAAGAAATTATCAGTGGTGGGGCATCAAGTGTTCAAGTTCCTGAGGAGGTTGAGCTGTTGAAGGGCTTTCGAGATATTGATGGCAAGGTGGAGCCAGACAACTCCCTTGTGAATGAGAGTGTGTTTGATGTGCGGGGAGAATACGCAAGCACAGTGGTGGACGGGATGTCTGCAAAGATTTTGGACCTAGCATATGTAGAGATGGATTCAGGTTCGCGTGATGAATTCCACTATAAGTGTGAAGGGCAGGTTCCAGATGGGTTTCCAATGTTTTTGGAAGAGGTGTTTGGTGAGCCTGTGAATGTGGATAGCAATCTTGGACAAATGGTCCCCTGTAAAGATATGCAGCAGCAGCAGTGGAAAGTAGATGGGAGTAAGCAGTTTGATGATGCCAATGCATGGTGTGTGGGAATTGATGATCATAGATTTGCAATCTATGCATTGGGTTACCTGTTTTTTGCGGGATCAATTCTTATGCGGGCCTTGTTTATTACACTTATGCGTGGAGAAGCAATAAGGTTTAATTGGGATCCAGGTGGTAGAGTTGTTTGACAGCAACTTGAAGTGTTATACATAGTGTTGTACATATGGTGTGGTTTGTGCATGGTTCGCAACCGTTTTTTGTGGGGTTTTAATGGTGACTATATAGGATACAGTGTTAGAGGATAGGATTTCCATTGAAGGGTAGCCTTTTGTGGACATGGACTTCGGTCTTAAGATGCTTTTTGCTGCTGGAGCATGAATGCTCTAGCAGGTTGGGGGGTTGGCAAAGTATGTCAGGCGTTTTTTTGAGAGATATTTTGAGCTTGTCTACATATGGATGCATGGCCTATGTGAGAGTTTTTCTCGGGAATGCCTTGGCAGGTGTACAGGGTGGATGGTTTGGCTGTGGGTTTGTTGCAGGCCTATCCGGTGAGAGGTCCACTGGAGATGATATCAGCGTTCGGCAGCTTGGTTGTGTATGCGTCCCTTTAAATGAACGGGCACTCGAAGCTGTATTCAAGTGTGGGGAAAGCGTGGGGAGCAATTAAAGATTAAAGGGCCAAGGTAGCCTTGTAGATGGTGTGGAAAGGAAGGTTTGGGAGGACGTAGCTTTGAGCATTGGTGTGAAACCATAGATGGTGACCATCTTTTAGGCAAAATAGAAAAAAATAATATTATTGAAGTGTCCAGCAGAGGAGACCACGTGGAACTTTGCCTTGATGCCAGCGCTGCGGCCACCACATGGTAGAAGGTTGGCGAAGGCGTGGAAAGGCGAGTGATGCGTAGTTGCAGGCGAAGATAGGTGGAAACGTGAAGGGCCGCCGTGTGGCCGGCTGTAGAGGGGGGCGTAGTTGACTGTATCACAGAAGCGAGCAGCCCGCATGTGTGAGCATAGAGAGGTGCTGAAGGGCGACGACTAGAGTGTGCAGAGCTGCTGGGGGAGCCGCCTACGTGAAGCTGGGGGCCTCTAGGTGCGCAGCTGACTAGCGCAAGAAGACCACCTTGCGGAGGGCTATAGAGACAGGCGAGGATGTGTGAACAATCGACGAGCTGCCTCGTTGAGAGAGAAGATGGCCCTGGTGATTGAGTGAAGAATAGGTTGCCGCCCTGGGGGTCGTCATTGAGAGAGGGTCGCCTGTAGTCGTTGACGCAAGCAAAGAGGGAGCAGCCTCTGTGTGTGCGCAGGTGTTGGCGCCAACTGCACTGGGAAGACAGAGAGCTGGCGGAACGCTAGCAGTGAAGTCGTGAAGGAACACATCGACAGCAGGCCGGGAATACAAAGGAAGCGTAGGTGGTGGCGACTGTGGTGCCGGCTGTAGAGAAGGAGCTGCGGGGGCAGCAAAGAGCAAAAGAGAGCTAGGAGGCGCTGCTGCGGTGGCTGGTGCAAACAAAGTGAAGAGTATAGCAGAGTAGCGAAGGGTGGGTGGTTAACTATGAGAAATGTTCCAGCCGATGGCTGGTGGTGCCCCCGTTCATGGTGTTTTATCAAAGTTTGGGAGGTGAAGGGCTATAGAGGCATGGTTCTTTTTTTCTTTTTTTCACCTCACAAAGATCTTCCAAAAGTATCTCAATTCATGGATGGCTTCAACGACTACAATCACGTTGTGAATTGACCACCTAAACAGGAGAAAAACAACTTTTGATACATACTAGGGCACATTAGGAGGCATTTAAACTCTAAAAGGGTCCTTTTAATTAACATCTCATTACGAATGCACCAACTGGAAAAGAGGAGTGTGCACATTCTATCCACTTGAAAAGTGGCAGGAATCTACATATGCTCATGGCTGTTCCTCAACTCGTGGGCTTGCTGCAGAAGCTGGTCCACCTCAATCTCCTCCATATTCTTGTCCTGCATATGGACCTTCCGCACCCGTGATACTCTTGCACGACCAGCGAATGCCTTTCCACCCTTTCTACCTTTTCCAATAGATGGTTGTCCCTCACCTGCATATACTGGCTCTTCAGCATTGTTGTCAATCTACATATGCTCCTGGCTGTCCCTCAGCTCATGGGCTTGCTGTAAAAGCTGATCCACCTCAATCTCCTCCATATGCTTGTCTTGCATATGGACCTTCCACACCTGTGATACTCTTTCATGACCAGCCAATGCCTTTCCACCATTTCTATCTTTTCCAACAGATGGCTCTCCCTCACCTACATATGCTGGCTCTTCAGCATTGTTGTCAATTTGCATATGCTCATGGTTGTCCCTCAACTCGTGGGCTTGCTCTAGAAGCTGGTCCCACCTCTTTCTCAAGCTCCATAGACTTTCATTTCTGCAAACAATGGACCTGATCCAAAAATTCATCTACATGGCGCTCAATCTCCTCCATGTGCTTCTCTTGCATATGGAGTGCATCTTTAATGAGCTCATCAACCACGTGGTCAAGACAGGTTGAGAGCGGTTTGCTGCTACACATCTGCCTTACCTGACATACCATGCTCATCCAATGTCTCATCAAATGAAGCTTGTATAACATTGTCATCCTCATCATCAAATGGAGCTTCTATAACATTGTCATCCTCATCCAGCAATGTTACATCATCATCAAATGACGTGTGTACTACATTGTCATCCTCATCACCATTGATTGCATTATCATCCTCATCACCAATGTTGTCATCATCACCACCTATAGACACTGAGGGTTGTTGCACGTATGTAGATTGAGGCGGGGTACACAGATCAACAATGTTTACTACTTTCCTGGCTATCTTCGTAGCATCACCTGTAGATAGCACAACCACCATGTACAAACGCTTAGCATAAGTACCAAGCAAGCAAATAGGAGAAGCAAAAGGATTGCATCTTAAATAGATAAACTTATATTGCCTTCGTGTTTCCTTGCATCCATTGCACCCGCAGCATAGCCATTGATAAAGAACACACCCTCCGTAGATTGCACGTCTACATTGGGTGCATGGGCTACAAGAGCCTTTATGGCTTGTGCTCGAGTACCATCCTCAAATACAATGCCACCAAAGTTAGGCAAGGGTCTACATGATGATGCTTGAGGCTGCTTATTGCGGAGTTCGGGGATTGTCTCCAAACCATGTCCGCACAGATGTTTGTTCATACGACTCTTCGAAAAAAAACAACGTTGGACACCCGGTATATGGCGACAATCCCGTAGCTTGTAAAAGAACCAAACTATCTTATACCTAGTGTAGATGCGCTCCTCGTAGTGCAAAAACACATAAGTACATATGCATAGACACAGACATACAAATGCTACTACCACATAGACACATACACTCATATGCATGCACAAACACATGCATGGGCACACACATGCACAAACACATGCATGGGCACACACATGCACAAACACATGTATGGTCACACACACATACACAAACACATGCATCAAGACATACACATACATTCATGTGCATGGACACACATTTCCACATGCCTACACATACATTCACATGCACTTGATTGCACACACATGAACGGACACAAACATATGTATGAATAGCCATCCATGGATACACATGAAAAAACACATCTATGCACAAATGCATGTGTAAGTGTATGGAGACACATGTATAGACACTTACCTGGACACACACACATGAACACATGCATACACATGCATACAATTACACTCACATGTAATGACACAAACACATGTATGGACAGCCATGAAATGCACAGCCATGTTTTCATGTGTGCGTGTGTATTACACACATGAACAAACACATGTATGGACACATGTATGTATGGACAAATGCATGGACACACATGTATGGACACACACACACACACACATACGTTCACATGCACACACATGCAAACACATTCACACACATGTATGGACACACATGTATGAACACATGCACACACATACGTTCACATGCATACACATGCCCACACATGCAAACACATTCACACACATGTATGGACACACATGTATGAACACATGCACACACATGCAAACATATTCACACACATGTATGGACACGCAAGTATGAACACATGCACACACATACGTTCACGTGCAGACACATGCCAACACATTCACACACATGTATGGACACACGTGTATGAACACATGCAGACACATACGTTCACATGAATACACGTTGTCGTGCCATGGCATGTCTATGATGTGAAACCGTGCATGTGAGGCCATCTAATACACATCCAGATGCATGGGATTAAGTGCCATGACGAGTCGTTATATGATGCCATGTACATATGTTCATATTGTAGATAAGGTTCAATAAGATGAGCTGAGGCTGAGCCAGGTTTCGAAGCCTTTGACAGTGTGGTGTGAATTGTGGAGGATTTTTTTTATGCTTATGGAGAATTTCGGAGCTAGCAGATACCTTGTGCCTTGATAGGACTGGATTATGCTTGTGGTTCGACTACTTTATTGATTCCATGAGATGGTGAATTGCTCATAAGCTGTGCCTACCATGGTTGAGTTGATATTAGCACTGAGATAGAGAACTTTATGGTACATAATGGTTGGAGTCTTGATCGTATGCTTTAGATGGCAAAAATCATATGTGCAATAAGGATGCCAAATGGAGCTTCTTTTGATGAGGCGTGAGAAAAACCCTTAGCAAGGTTATGGTGAAAAGGAGTTTGATTTTATATATATATATATATATATATGGTCAACACTCCAAAATAGAGGAAAAAAGTCACACTCCAAAACAAAGAAAAAAGGAAATAGTAGGCGCACTGAGGAAAATTAAAATGGGTAATGCGCGATTTCAGCTGCAAAAGGGCGTGGGCGCCGACTTCCTCGCGGGAATAACCAGAAAAAACCAGAGAATTGCGTGGGGCTTATCAGAAGAAGTCTGCAGAGAAAAAACCAGGTGACAGAGGCGACACGACCAGAGAGATTCATTTCATGCATTTATCGACTGTATATGGCGTGTTGGTGCTTAAATTAGAGAGCTGAGCTGGTTCTATCTAATGATATGCTTACTACAAATTCACAAACCCAACTATGCGCCGGCTGTACGCTGCCTGCAGTGAAGCGTGGAAAGAATTTTTTTCAAAGGAATTCGAATGAATCGCTTTTCCCCGCCTTCAGATAAGTAAAGCTTGATAAAATCTCTTTATTTTTCCTACCTACCTCTTGTAAATACACGATGCCAACAAACCTTCAAAGGTTTTGTAAAAAATATAAAGGGTGGATTTTGATATGAAGATATGTGAGGATATTCCATCAAGTGACATGGAATCAAAGAGTTAGAAATACAGCAACGACTCTAGTGAGAATTGATTTTGATTCTATCTTAGTGGAACTAAATGCAGGCCATGGATTTCTTTTAAAATCATATGAATATGTTAAAGTTATGCCATATATCATTTTGTGTTTGTGAGTTGTTGGAATTTTAAGCCAGATTTTCAGGTGATAAAGAAAATTATGAGATGTTGGGAATGGTGACAGTGGATGTATGGAATGAAAGGGGTCACATGTATGTTGGAAATACTTAAAGGTTATGTTATGCCTACATGTGATTAGCTGGAAAGTTTTGGAAAAAGAAGCCAGTGAATCTATGCTTGGAAAGGGATAAGCAATTGGAACACGAATTCGAGGATGGATTTGTCCTATGCTTTTTGGGAAATTTTGAATATGAGTTTCCTTGTTAGGTTTGGCACCAACTCTCACAGCTAGAAGTCTCGTACTTTCCTGGCTACTCCGCACACATCACGACAGCTTTTTGGTGAACCCGACGTGAAACTGCTGGGGTGAGAGTGTGGTGAAATATACAGGGAAGCTATGGCTGAGAATTCTGAGGGTCAGGGGGTTCATTTTGACCCTGGAGTTATGCAGATGTTTCAGATGTTTACCATGTACATGCAACAGCAACAAGCTGCTGAGAGGGGACAAATTTCCACGACCAAGGCATTACAATCAATTGTGAAAAAGGTGGATCAATTTGATGGGAAGGACATTACAAAGTACCTGGGCAATTATATAAAGGAGATGGAGCTAAACAGGGTGACTAAGGAGGATATGGTTCGAAGTTTCGAGCTGGTATGCGTTCCTGAAATAAGAGAGCGCATAAAAGGATTGCAAACAGCACAGGGTGGCAGAAATTGGAAAGAGTTCAAGCTTGCTTTAAAGGATGAATATTTCATGGAGGATTCTGAGCGAGTGACCAAACGAACTTTCTTGGAATGGGTCACAAAACCTAAAATGGGAATTTCTGCCACAGAATTGCTAAGAGAGTTTGAGAAGCGTTATGCCCAGCTGTCAAGGATAGAGCGTGCAACTTTGGACAGAGAAAAAACAGAGCTCTTCTTGCAAGCACCTGGGAAAGATCTCCAGGAGAAATTGGAAATCCTCCTTGAGGATAAGAATACAGAGCAGGGATTAAAGAGTGATTGGAATGATGTTGAGGATGCAGTCACTATGTTAGCAAAGCGGCAGCGAAGGAGGGATAAAATGGTGATGGGCTCTGTAACCCCCATAACTGCTGTCACCCCTGAGAATCTATCCAAACCAGCTGCTACAATTCCAAAGATAGATGGGCCGATGGATGAGCTTATCAAGGGTATGCGTGACTTAAAGTTGAAGATGTCCAGGATTGAAGAAAAAGGTCTACCATTGGGGCAGGCTTCTATGCAAAGGCCTCAAAGCAAAGAAGGGTTTACATATAGATGCATATGGTGTGATGACCCAGAGCATGCAAAGAAGGATTGTGCTAGCTATAAAGAAGCTCTTAAAAATCAACTTGTGTTTTTCAAAGATGGGAAAATCCATCTTACAGAGACTGGTCTTCCATTGAGTACAAACTTTGGGAAAGGAGGGATGAAAAAGCTGGTAGAGGATATGGCTGCTAGTCATGCCATTTCTATGGTTGAGGCAGCAACCTATGGATTAAAGGTTGGTCAATTAAAACAGGGATTTGAGAATGATGAGGATTATGAGAATGAGGATTTTTGGACATCAACAATGGAATTAATTGCGTCAAAGAAAGTGTCAAAGCAAGCTTTGCATGAGGCAGGTGATTGTATACGTCTTGAGACTGGCTGGGAGGAGCCTGTGGATTCTTTATCCATTCATGCCTATATTGCCAAATGCCAAAATAATGAGGCACAAGTAGAGGAGAAGCGTAAAAGGGAAAATGAGGAAGGAGGGCCATCAAAAAGAGTTACACGTGGAAGTGAAAAGAAGGATCCTGGGCCATCACATATGCCTCCACAGCATAGCAAACCTCCACAGGATGTTTCAATGGAAGAAGTGCCAGCAAAAATGAAGGAGAAGGGTAAAGGGAAAAGTCCACTCTATAAGCTTCAATCTGATATTGAAGTTGCAACAGATCTCAAAAAGGTACTTGAAGAAAGGATTCTAAACAGCAGGGTGGAATTCACACTAGGGGAAGTCTTGGGGATTGCAAAGAAAGAATTTCATGATGAGATAATTGATATTATACGAAGAAAAAGGCAGTCCATAATTGAATCTATTCCATCACAAGGGGAGGCAAGCACTTCCAAGACTCATGGAGTACAGGTACAGAAAAAGGAAGAGAGAGAAAATGTGGTGGAATGTAATCACTCTACTGATGGGGCACGACAAGTGCGCTTTGTGGAAGAGGATGATGAAAAAGAAGTTCTTACAAAGAGTCATTACTCCAGGAGCCATTGGGCAAGAGCAACCACTGAAACCCTTGTCAAGATAGGTGATTTGGAAGAGCCATATGTCGCTCTAATTGATCATGGGTCTGAAATAAATCTTATGGCTAAAAATCTCTACAACAAATGTAAGTGGCCAATGGATGTGGATCATGGGTGGATGATTAAAGCAGCCAATAACTCATCTGGAGAGCTTTATGCAGCATGTCCAAATGTAAGGGTAACTATAGGGGATGTGAAGGATGATCAGAATTTCTTTGTTTAGGAGATGTCATCGTATCCCCTTATCCTTGGGCAACCCTACATTACAGCTGTAAGGATGGAAACAAAGGTTTTGGATGATGGTTCAGCATATGCAAGAATAAGGAGTAAAGATGGCAAAAAAGCTGTTCAGTTTTTGACAGTTTGCATTAATCATGAAAGGAATCGTGAGTCTCTTCGGGCACAGTCACTCCCAAAGATAAACAGAGAGTTTATGAATTACAGGGAGATGAGGGATTTTGGCCAGGTGCCATTGTAAAGCGGGATTCCAATGGTACAAGGGGAAATGAGTTCTCGCAGGACTCAATCAATGTAAATAGTTTTTCAGCGAATTTTCAGGGATTCTCCAGCTATGGGTCACTGGTTTTTGTAAAAAGCAAGGATTTGAAGCGTGGCATGCAAAAACATATACAAAATGAACAAAAAAGTTTTGAGCAGTGTGGTCTTTTGGGGAAGAATGAGTTTATTTCAGGGGTGCTTGATGAGGTGTCATTTATAGATACTATGGATGTGCTTTTTGATATGGGAAGAGCATGCTTACAGGGTGGAAATGAAATGATAAAGGTGTCATCTGTGGAGATGTATGATATAATCCAAGAATTTGAGGGGGTGGAATGTAAAAACATGAATTGTGAGATGGATGCTCATGTTGATACAAAGTATAAAACGGTTGCAAAGAAGGTGAAACCAGTTGCCTTGCCCTTGCCACCGGGAAGCAAGGAGAAGATAGATGAAGCTTCTATGCAGCCAAATTTTAGAGATCCGAAGAAAATTGGGCATAAATTTACTCAAGAAACTCTAAAAGAGCTGAAGATTGGTGAGAAGGATTTTCTGTTGCCAGTTGAAAGGGAATGCTTTGAGGAGATGCTTGTAAAACATGGGAAAGCCTTTGCTTTTTAGCCACATGAGATAGGCTGTGTTGATCCAAGTGTAACAGCACCAATGGTGATCTTTACTGTTCCACATGTACCCTGGAACCTGCGGCCAATTCCAGTACCAAAGGATCTCTTGCCAAAGTTGATGGAATTACTAAAGGAAAAGATTAGGATGGGGATCTTGGAGCCTTCATGTGCCCCATATTCCAACAGATGGTTTACTGTACCAAAGAAAAATGGGACATTGCGCTTTATTCAAGACATGCAACCTGTAAACAAAGTCACAATCAGGAATGTGGGAGCAGGTCCAATTGTGGATGAGTTTGCAGAAGCATTTGCAGGGAAAGCTATATACTCTATGGGTGATCTGTATTCGAGATATGATCAGTTCCAGCTGGATATACAAAGCAGGGACTTGACCACAATGAGAACTCCTTTGGGATTAGTAAGGATGTGTACCTTACCACAAGGAGCCACCAACTCAGTGGCACATATGATGAATGGAATGAATAAAGTCTTACGAGACTTCATACCACAAAAAACTATGCCATTTTTGGATGATGTGCCAATAAAGGGTTGTCATGAGAAAGACAAAGATGGGGATTTGGATTCAAAAGGGTGCCGCAAGTTTGTGGCAAATCATATAAAGGATTGTGACATGATTCTATCCAGGCTTGAAGAAGTGAATCTTACTTTATCTGGGCTGAAATCAGTGTTTGGGGTTGGTGAAGTGTTAATAGTGGGACATCTTTGTAGTACTAGTGGACGCCGTCCTTGTCCAGCCAAGATAGATGCAATACAAAGAATGAAGGAAACATGCATTAATGTTACAGAGCTGAGGAGATTTCTTGGAGCATGTGTCTTTTATGTTATTTGGATCCCACATTATGCACATGTAGCAGATCCTCTTTATCAACTTTTGAGGAAAAATCAAAAATTTCTGTGGAGTGCAGTACATATTAAAGCTATGCGGAAGCTGAAATATTTGCTCCAATCATCACCCACTTTGAGAAAGGCAGATTATGAGTGTGGCAGGCCTGTGATTGTTACAGTTGATACTAGTCCTACTGGGATAGGATGGGCAGTAGGGCAAGATGATGAGGATGATCATAGGTATGTAATTAGATTTGGAGCAAAGGTATTAAGCTTTCGGCAACGAAAGTATCCACAGATCAAGAGAGAATTATGGGGGATAGTCACTGCTCTAAAATGTGAAAAAGAATATCTTATTGGGGCATCTGTACTTGTGGAAACTGATTGCTTGCCACTTCTTGGGATGATAGCAAGTTGTACCACTCGAGATATTGCAATGCTTAGGTGGATTGCTTATATCAAGTCACTAAATCCTGAGTTTGAGCATATTGCGGGAAAAGATAATCCAGTTGCAGATATGCTATCAAGAGCTAGGTATGAAGATGAGAAAGAGATGATTAGTGACATTGATGATGTGGGTACAAAGTTCTATACTACAGCATATGCAAAAGGGGATCATATTTGCCTATCAAATGCACTTGAGTCTTTTATTGAGGAAATATATGAAGGAGATTGGTTGCTTATTGGTCAATATTTGAGTACTCTGACAAGGCAAGAAAATTGGTCTGACTCAGAATTTAAGAGGATCCGCAGAAAAGCATATGGTTATTTCCTAAAGGATGGGTATCTCTGGAAGCATCCTAAGCAGAGGAATGCTATGCCACAGAGAGTCATATGTGATAAAGAGACTCAAGGAAAGCTTGTGAAAGAATTCCATGAGAGTCTCTGGGCTGGGCATAGAAGTGTGTGGGCCACCTTTACCAAAATAAAGGAAAAATATTGGTGGAGAGGAATGTACAAGGATATTTCCCAATATGTGGAAACATGCATAGTATGCCAAATGTACTCAAATGTGCGGCATCGTGATGGCTTGCAACCAACCTACCCACCTGCCATGCACTACAAATGGGTAGTGGATCTAGTTACAATGCCTTTGGGAATTTGGCAGATGCGGTATATAGCACTTGCAAGAGAAGATTTGACAAATCAGGTAGAAGGGCGTGCTCTTAGAACAAAGAGTACGGAAACAGTATGCAAATTTCTCTTGGAAGATGGATCTGCCGATATGGTTGTGTTGGGAAAATAACACCTGATAGGGGTGAGCTAGATGTTGAAGAAGCAAGGGAATTCTTCTCTAGAATTGGTATCAAACTGTCCCTAACATGTGCTTACAATCCTGAGGGCAATGGAAAAAGTGAGCGAGGACATCCTCCAATCATTAAAGCTTTGGCTAAGGCATGTAGAGAAAGAATGAGAGAGTGGCCAAAGCTGCTACCATATGCCTTGTGGGCTGACCGTACAACTCATAGCTCAGTGACAGGATACATGCCTGCAGAATTAATGTATGGTCAGAAGCCAGTGATGCCAGTTGAAGAAGTAGTTCCAACTTGGAATGTATTGCCCTGGGTGGAAGGATTGAGCAGAGATGACCTCCTTGCCTTGCGAATAAGACAGTTGGAGAGGAGGCCTGATGATGTAGAGCTTGCTAAAGCTCGCTTGAAAGATGCAAGGCTGAAAAATAAAGAAAGATTTGATAGTAGACACAGACTCCGGCCAAAACCTATTGAAGAAGGTGATTGGGTTCTAATGTATGATAGTATCCTTGACAACCAATTCACTGTTCAAAGAAAATTTGCAAAAAGATGGTTTGGCCCTTACATTGTCAAGCATGCGCATGGAAATGCCACGTATACTTTGTGTGAGCTTGATGGAACAGAAATAAAGAATCTTGTTGGCTGGCAAAAGAATCAAGATATTTAAAAGAAGGCATGATAATGATCCTTTTGATTCACAAGAGATTCACGATGAGAGGCTTGACAGTGGTAGTATGGATATGGTTGAAGAGGAAGAGGATGATCTTCCTGGAACTGCAGAAGATGAAGACGACATCCAGTTATATGTGGACCTTGATGATGATTTGGCACATACCAGAGGATGTGCAGGTTTAGAGGGGGTGGATGTCGTGCCATGGCACGTCTATGATGTGAAACCGTGCATGTGAGGCCATCTAATACACATCCAGATGCATGGGGTTAAGTGCCATGACGAGTCGTTATATGATGCCATGTACATATGTTCATATTGTAGATAAGGTTCAATAAGATGAGCTGAGGCTGAGCCAGGTTTCGAAGCCTTTGACAGTGTGGTGTGAATTGTGGAGGATTTTTTTTTATGCTTATGGAGAATTTCGGAGCTAGCAGATACCTTGTGCCTTGATAGGACTGGATTATGCTTGTGGTTCGACTACTTTATTGATTCCATGAGATGGTGAATTGCTCATAAGCTATGCCTACCATGGTTAAGTTGATATTAGCACTGAGACAGAGAACTTTATGGTACATAATGGTTGGGGTCTTGATCGTATGCTTTAGATGGCAAAAATCATATGTGCAATAAGGATGCCAAATGGAGCTTCTTTTGATGAGGCGTGAGAAAAACCCTTAGCAAGGTTATGGTGAAAAGGAGTTTGATTTTATATATATATATATATATGGTCAACACTCCAAAATAGAGGAAAAAAGTCACACTCCAAAACAAAGAAAAAAGGAAATAGTAGGCGCACTGAGGAAAATTAAAATGGGTAATGCGCGATTTCAGCTGCAAAAGGGCATGGGCGCCGACTTCCTCGCGAGAATAACCAGAAAAAACCAGAGAATTGCGTGGGGCTTATCAGAAGAAGTCTGCAGAGAAAAAACCAGGTGACAGAGGCGACACGACCAGAGAGATTCATTTCATGCATTTATCGACTGTATATGGCGTGTTGGTGCTTAAATTAGAGAGCTGAGCTGGTTCTATCTAATGATATGCTTACTACAAATTCAGAAACCCAGCTATGCGCCGGCTGTACGCTGCCTGCAGTGAAGCGTGGAAAGAATTTTTTTCAAAGGAATTCGAATGAATCGCTTTTCCCCGCCTTCAGATAAGTAAAGCTTGATAAAATCTCTTTATTTTTCCTACCTACCTCTTGTAAATACACGATGCCAACAAACCTTCAAAGGTTTTGTAAAAAAAATAAAGGGTGGATTTTGATATGAAGATATGTGAGGATATTCCATCAAGTGACATGGAATCAAAGAGTCAAAAATACAGCAACGACTCTAGTGAGAATTGATTTTGATTCTATCTTAGTGGAACTAAATGCAGGCCATGGATTTCTTTTAAAATCATATGAATATGTTAAAGTTATGCCATATATCATTTTGTGTTTGTGAGTTGTTGGAATTTTAAGCCAGATTTTCAGGTGATAAAGAAAATTATGAGATGTTGGGAATGGTGACAGTGGATGTATGGAATGAAAGGGGTCACATGTATGTTGGAAATACTTAAAGGTTATGTTATGCCTACATGTGATTAGCTGGAAAGTTTTGGAAAAAGAAGCCAGTGAATCTATGCTTGGAAAGGGATAAGCAATTGGAACACGAATTCGAGGATGGATTTGTCCTATGCTTTTTGGGAAATTTTGAATGTGAGTTTCCTTGTTAGGTTTGGCACCAACTCTCACAGCTAGAAGTCTCGTACTTTCCTGGCTACTCCGCACACATCACGACAACGTGCAAACACATGCAAACACATTCACACACAGGTATGGACACATGTATGAACACATGCACACACATACATTCACATGCATACACATGCACACACATGCCAACACATTCGCACACACATATGGACACACATGTATGAACACATGCACACACATGCAAACACATTCACTCACATGTATGGACACAAACACATGCATGGATAGCCATGGACACACATGCAAACACATTCACTCATATGTATGGACAGCCATGCACACACACGTGTGGAGACACACATGGACCCATGCATGGAACACACACATGCACACATGGCTGGACACACACACATGGACACATACATAAACACATGTATGGACACCCACACACATGAATGGACAAACCCATGCACCTAGACAAGCACAAACCCATGCACATAGACACATGTATGGACACCATACACAAGTACATCTCCATGTTGACACAACAATAGACTCCACACCGACAAGTGTCCATACAAACATGCCCATCGCCAAATTACACAAGAAACAAGTAATGAAAGACACAAGAGCATATAGTCTAAAAGCCAACCTCATCAAAGTACCTCCAAACGATATATGCTTCATCGTCCGACAATCCCTTTTTGACCCCCCAGCCACCAATGTCATCAGGAATCACGCTTTCATCTGGAATTGTTGACTCGTCGGCCGGTGGAGTTTGGAATGGCCTTATGCGTTCACCTCTCTTTGGATTTTTGGATCTTCCCCTTGGGGGTTTGTGGCATGTGTTTTCCTTTGCCACGTGTAGCAAAAACGGGTGCTTTTCCATGCTTGGTAGAGATTGGCATATTCACAGCCGACATGGGCTTAGATGCGGCCATTACTTTTTCTCCGGTGTCTCTGAGGTGGAACACACATAGTTGCCCGTCTTCTTGGAGCAAAGGGGATGGGCAAAAAAGGGGAATCTTGGAGCAAAGGGGAGGGGCAGAAACGGGAGCAAAGGGGACGGGCGCCAAATGAACCAGAGGAGGGGAGGGATGATTTCGAATCAGGCAGCATGATTCGAAATCTATGAGCATGCAAAAGTATGCGAAAGGACCCTCACGATCTGACTCGACACACATAGTCGTCAACCCTAAAACTACCTAATGTTTACTTTGCATGCAAGTAAAAATAGCACCGACAGCAAATTTTGGTGACAGGCTGACCGACTGTGGTGGGCCTACGTTCCACGGGGGTGCCACGTACACAAGAACCCCAAAATCTACCTAGAGCCCCTTTGTGATATGAGATATTTCATGGGAAAGTGGATTACTCCATTGGCTTACAAAGACGAGATATTTAGTGGGAGAGGATTACTTCATCAGCTCACAACCACGTAGCTCACTGGCATCGAACCCGGCCCCATAATATAACCTGACCGTTCTACCACTAGACTATGCGCTTGTGGCCCTTCAAGCCTTCACTTCCCACAAAAGGCTTCACTTCTTTAAGCAAGCCTTCACTTCCAAAAGGATTGATGTGTTACTTTTAAGAAAATATATCTCTCAACCTTTGAGGGAGGGCTCGTACCTTCAGCTCACATTTATCATTTATTTTTGGGTGCACACAATGCACATTCTTACGCTTCTGCACACATTCTTGCACTCTCTCCCTGAGTGTCATCTCTATGAAAACCTTATAGAAGGTTTGTACCTTGAGCTCATATTGTTTTGATTGTCCAAGTTCATATTCTTTCTTGGGTGTGCACAGTGCACATTCTTACACTCGTGCACACAAATTCTTGCACCTCTGCACATGTTCTCTCATTGGGACTCCTTGAACTCTTTCTAAGTTTAATGTGGGGGGAAATAAATGTCTAATGCTTGAGGTGGGATTCACACCCATGACCTTAAACTCCACATTAAGTTGCATCCAGTACCCCAAAACATATTCATTTAATTAGGGCTTCCTCATGATAATGGATTGGGTATGAGATGCTTTCATGAACCCATCTAATGGCAAGTGAGCTGCATGAAGGGAAATATAACCCATTATGGCAATGAGATATTCACTTTTAAGATCTACACTATGTCAACAAAGATGTTCATTATGTCAAAGAAATAATTATGGATAAGATGTAAGAAGTTGGGTCATTGCGCCCATTGAGCATTCACAATGGCTATCTATATCTCATAGTTTTTTACTAATAAACCTTGTACTCAGTCAACTCTTCATCTTATGTGGGCATTTACTCATTTTTGGGTTTTTTTTTTCATTGGATTTATCTCCTCTCGATACTTGGATTAATCCAATTGGTCCATAGGAACCTTAATTGGACCATAATCCAAAAATTTCTGAAAATCTTGAACCTTAGGCTAAGGTCCTTTATACACATTTTTAATTGATTCCAATTGCGCATTGGAAAGTTCTTTTTGAATTCTATTTCAGGGGAAACCATTTTAGACACTAGGAGGATTTTTATATCCAAAAATATCTCAATTTTGGATTATCTCTCTCTAGACATTTTCTCTCTCCATGCCAAAACAGGGTAAAACAGGATCTTTCTTTTATTTCAGAGAGGGGAATAATTAAAAGATCAGAAGGGGAGGTTCTTACTCCTTTACACCTCAAAAGCTAGAGGGAGGAATCTTACACCCCACATTCTTGTTTGTCCTAATGTGCGAGCTTTCGATCCATATTTTCGTTTTATAGTTTGATGAGTTTTTGTGTTTATGTTTGTGCACTTTTACAGGCGGACCCAATTTTTACATCTTTTTCAATGAAAATGAACATGTAAAAAAAACTCAAAAGAATCCAAATGCATGTACAAATAGTCATTGGATATAGACACGTCAAAGTTAGTGTCTAAAATAGCATCAAAACAAGCATCAACAATTAAAAGTTTTGGATGGTTTTTTTAATGCAAATTTTGACACACTTATCGGAGATGACAAAACAAATGGATGCACCATTATGCCAGCAGTGAAGAGTATATGCATCAACTATACTCAGATTTCACAAAACATACATTTTCATTACTTTAACCAATTTACATAGCATCTTTTATTTAAGGTTACAATATATGCTCAACCGGTTGGAGCTGACAAGAAAGTACATAAACCAACCGTCCTATACATAGTGCCTTAAGAGAAAGGCCGATGGCCTCAAGGTTTGGCATTGGTCCCTAAAAAAAACGTTCATAACACAAAAAATAGAAAATGGCAAGTGATGCAAAAGTTTATTATGCGTGCAAAGTGTAGAGTGCCTACCATATCGAGACCACATCTATCCAATTGACATTGATACCCTCTCTCAACTTGCTTGAGGAGGGCATGCATGCCGTCCTTTAAGTCATACCTCACCTCCTAATCATTTGTTGCACATCCCACCACTCTTTGTTAGAAGCATAAAAATCAACTATAAATACTTGCTTGCACAAGAAATGCACATATTGTGCCAAAAAAAGAGAGAATGATTACTATTTGTACTTACAAAGTAGGTGTGGAAAGCACCCCTCCCAAGATGGGAAATTTTTACACTCCATCCACTTAGTTGGCACCTCCTCCTGTTGGTACTTGTGGGGGTTTGCATTGTACTTCCTACACTCCTCGACCCAAATCCCTTGGTGACAATACCAAGGCCTTTCTCCCCCCTACCTTCACCTTGTGTGTAGTGATATCAATGCACCACTACTTCATGACATCTACCATGTGGTCTTTCATCCACCTGGGATGGACCTCTTCCCTTCATGGGGATAGCCTAAAGTAACTCTTGATCTTTTTGATGATGTGGTCCTTCTTTTCTTGTTCTAGTTTCACCATTCATTCATAAAGTCATGGGTGAAAACTATTTGGCATAAATCACGAATGCAAGTATTCACCTTGTTGCCTACATCTTCGACGAGAACTACATTACCCTACACTACTCAAAACTGGTTATGATATGCATTGGATATACATGAGTTAGTGTAGTGTCAATGTGTGTGAGCATGGTGTCCCCTCATAACTAGAAACGGGTGGGCACTCACATGGAGGGGTAGAAGCATCTGTGGCACCACCATGGCAACAACTCAATAAGCGCTCCCATCTTCTACGCACTGCAATTGGTTCCTATGACCTCTCATCACGGAGTGTCCAGAGCATGACTTGTGTGGTGGCCCGGGTTGTGATGGTTGTGAAGTGCTAACCCTTCCCCTAAAGTATGCTTGAGCCATATCCCTTTTCTCTAGGCTCATTTATGTGATGAAATTAAAAAACTTGTCGCGAAACATTGCCTATCGGTAGGCATGGTGGAGATATTGGGGGTTTATGTGGGTGTGTTGTTTGGTGTGCAATCCATGGTCTACACACACACAAATACAAGTGGTTATGTGCATGATTATGCAAGTGTTTAGTATTTAGGGTTTATGCAATGCATGGCAAAATCATGGGACATCCTCATGCCCATGTTTACACCATCACTCTAAGGAGAGGAGCATGGTCATGCTTAGATCTCCCTACCGAAAGCTTACATCAAGGTAAATTTTAAAAAGCAAGTAGATGCATACATAACTATACCAAAACGATGCATTTAAGACACTTTACTAGAGAGACTTAGAACTGGTTGGAGTGAAAGGAGGGCTTGCAGCATGAGAGACTGAGAGAGAGAGAGAGCGAGAGAGTAAATCAACAGAAACCCTACAAAACAAACACAAACAAATCATGTTAGCAATAGTGAAATCACATGCACACACCCCACCCCCCCCCACACACACACACACAAAAAAAAACAAACATCAAAAGCAAGGGCAAGGGGGAAGGGCTATCTACTAGTTGGAGTCTTGAGGGACGGCTTACAGCATGAGAGACCAAGATAAGGCTTGTGAGAGTAAATCAATGGAAACCCTACAAAACAAACACAAACAAAACCACACACACACACACAAAGTTAGAAGCAAGGGCAAGGGAGAAGGGCTATTTACATTCTATTAGGAAATTTTTGGACCCAAAAAGGGCCTCCTAAGGATTCCTAATTTTAAGGGATTAGAGCTTAAAAAGCTGGGCTTAAGGGAGACAAAGGCTATGATGACCCCTATTTTTTACCTTGCCACACCAACCATACCCCTCTAGTTTCACTTTTTTAAGCGAATATTCTTATACTCTCTCTTACCTTTTTACTTTTCTCATACTTTTTGAATTTTTTATCTTCACTCTCTACAAATTGAATCTTTCTTGTCACTTTGAAATCTCCTTCCTCATTAACTCCCACCATATCTCCCTTCCACATCAGCAAAACATTCTCATATTTAGGTGGCTCCCAAAAAGTGAAAATTTTTTATTTTTCATTTTTTTACATTTTGAGGTGGAAAAACACCACCCAACCAATATGTATGATGAAAATACTTTTTTCCCTCCAAAAATCTTGTAATTCAAGGGTCACATCAGAAGTCTGTCAGGAGCCAGTACATCCATAACTAACTGTCAGGTCCCCACAACCCCACAAACATAACTAACTGTCAGGAACCACTACATCCATGAGATCCCGAAATTGTGGGGATCCCAAAAATTATTATTTTTTAATTTTTCTCATAAATGTAATTTATTGATGAAAAACTCCATGTTAGTATATTTGTATATCAAAAATATCATTTTCTACTTAGAAAAATGGATTTGTGTTAAACCTCCAACAGCAAAGTTTTTACAGTCTCTCTCTCACTCTCACTCTCTCTCTCTCTCTCTCTCTCTCTCTCTCTCTCTCTCTCTCTCTCTCTCTCTCTATGAATATCTCTCTATTTTAGCTTCTTCCTCTGCTTAGCTATGGAGCCTTTGCAAAAGCTGTGTGTGTAGTGCCTTGTGAAGCTAGAAAACAGAAGGTTGATTTACACATTCGTATTCCTGAAGAGTATGGCAGCTCTAAAAAAACCCATCCTACTGATGCATAATTTGTCCAAGCTAATAGGATAGCAAAGGAGAAAAATATAGATCTTTGGGTTGATGGGCGTCTCTATCCAATTGACCCTCCATTAAGAGCAAACCCTCCTTTCCACGATTTATCATCTTTTATGCAATTTGTTGGTGAAGGAGACCTTGGCTTGTTAGGATACTGCAGAAGATTGACTACAAGTGGAGCTTGTTAGGATACTGCAGAAGATTGACTACAAGTGGAGCTTGGCAAACCCATATTCTCCAATCTCAATTTTGCAAGCATCACAATTCACCCTTTTACAATGTCAAGAAGGACTTAAAACATCATCAGATAAAATAAAAGAGATCCTTGTAGAGAATGTGGAGAAGGATGCAAAGATTCAAAGGCTAGAGGAACTTATCAAACGACTCAAAGCAACGCCAAATGGTGCTCATGAACACAAAAAGACATTAGCTGGTATAGAATCTCTTGCCTTTAAAGGTGAAGCATGGAAGAAAAGGATTCGTACAACAAAGTAAGTAACATAAACTTTCATTATGCACTCAGTAAACAAAAGTAAGTAACATAAACTTTCATTATGCACTTAGTAAACAAAATAGTCACAACTCAAAGCAACGCCAAATGGTGCTCATGAACACAAAAAGACATTAGCTGGTATAGAATCTCTTGCCTTTAAAGGTGAAGCATGGAAGAAAAGGATTCGTACAACAAAGTAAGTAACATAAACTTTCATTATGCACTCAATAAACAAAATAGTCATGATTTATGTTCTGCCCCACGAATTTTCTGCAAGAGGTGTGTGGTTCTAGCAAAGAGGGATGGAAGGATTTGGTCAAAGCCATTATGAATACCAAGGATATTCTCTCAATTATTACTGACCCTCATCGTTCTAAAATATGCCAAGCTATTGTCAGCAATCTATGAGAGCAAGATTACCACCTCCATTGATTCTTCATTAATTCAACATGCTTGTGATGCGGTTGGAATCAACATGCTTGTGATGCCACTGGAATCAACATGAAAGGGTACCAAGCAATCCGTCAAGTTGTAAAAGATGCATTTCTAGGACAAGGGATCACTGGCATTTTATTTCCTGCACTCAAGGTGATTCACAATGTCAAGTGTACCAATAATGATGATGTGCAGCGCACTATAGGACAGTTTTATCACATTGAGGGCACAATAACATTAGACACAGGGTCGAGCAGAAAGAAAAGCAAGACAACAAGTACATAATTTCACCTATGATGTTTACAATAACATCTTTGTTCATATTGAGAGACTACAACAAGCTATGGTGAAGTTCTATGGTCTTTCACCAGAAGGTTAGAACTTGCAATTGCTACTATTCATGTTTTTCAGTATAAAATAAAGACGGTTATTTTGTTTTGAATATTGTAAATTATCATTTATTTGCAGTTTTGGGGAGCACACTTTCATTTGTGCTCAAGCTAGATGCATGCCAAATTGTGAAAGGTTGAAAGCTGGAATGTATGAGCATTACGCTCATGAATGAGGCCATGATATGTGCATGGGAAAAGACTACCAAACCAAGTTTTAGTGTGCAATCTGAGAAAGAGGACTGGTGGCTTGGTGCATTCGAGATACCAAAGGAGACACATGAGGTATTGACATGGATGTTTGAAAGGACTCCCTGGATAATAGATGTAGTCAAAAAGTAAATTGATGGTCAACTTTTAGATATAGAAAACATAGGAAAGTTCAAGGTGGATTGGCATCTTGGGCGAGATTTGAAGACAATTAAATGCATGATGGGTTGTGCTCAAGGCGCGACATCAAGATGACCTTGTCCATACTGCAATGCTCAGATTGACTGTGTACGTGATTGTGTATGTGACTGTGGCTATGAGGGAGTACGTGATGGTGGCTACTGTGAGCCCTGACGTGACGGTGCCTGGGAGGGTGTGCGTGAGTGTGTTTGGGATGGGGTATGTCTCCTCGGTGGGCGTGGAAAGAGGAGAAGCTACATGTCGTCTCGCCGGACTCGCAAGCATAGACGGCAGTGGAGTGACATGGATACTCGGGGGCGGGGTATAGATACCAGGTAATCCAGGAGGGGGATGGGCGTACATGTACTCTGTAAGCTCAACTGGACTAGGATGGCGCCCAAAATGATTTAGCATCTCCATCATCCAAGTGCCGTACGCAAATGGATTGGATGAACCTGGATCCATGAAGAATCTGCAAAAATAAAAGTATATACATGAAGGGAAACACTCTATGCACATCAAAGTATCTGCAAAAATAAAAGTATATACATGAAGGGAAACACTCTATGCACAGTCGCCATGAAGGGAATCACTCTATGTATCAAAGCACAATCGCCATGAAGGGAATCACTCTATGTATCAAAGCACAAAGATGAAGATTGAAAGCACAAACTTTATGCAGCATCTTGATCAATGTTGTTCCTATACATGCTTGATGATTCCCCATGATGACAACATGCAAGCTAGCACATATGATTTTGTGAAGGCAAGCCATATGCAGATGGGATCATCTCTCTCTTGAGCTGGATCGACAAGCAAGACACGCAAGCATGGGTGAACCTTAAGGACCAACACAGTCGCGTGTAAAAACCCGTCCAAAAATACGTGTACCTATGCATGAACAATCTGTGCAAACAGGGTACACACAGACATACACGGGCTCGTACACGCGGCCTGCACAAAAACTTTTTCGAAAATGACCGACCAACGACAAATCTTTCTTATAAAGAAAGCCTAGACTGTCACTATTGTTCACAAAAACACTGAAGCAGGCATGACCACAGAAGGACGGAGACAATCGCATAAGGAAAAGAGACAATCACATAAACAAATGGAAGGAAAGAGATAGGACAAAGGACAAACTGACTCACCTCTGGAAAAGTGAGTCTTCTTTTTTGCTGGTTTCCTTCGCCCATGTCTGCTCCTTGCATCCATGTCTGCTCCTTGCACTTGGCTTTAGTTCTCTGTTGGAAGAGGAAAGATTTGGTGGCGAACGAAGGAGAGGAAACATGAAGTTTGAAAATGGTTTTTTGGAGAAGGCGGTGGGTTATTTTAGTTATAGACAAGTGGTCGCGTGTATACACGCAATTTAAAATAGTGAGATGTGCTATTACACGCGATCAACATAGGATTGAGAGACTTTTTATACTTTCATTAAAAACTGATTATGATTATGTGTTTGCTCTTTTATACATAGGATGTCATTAACCTCCTCAAGTAGTTCTGGTGAGGATGAGACAGTGCATCATCGTGATGTGTGGTTGGGACAAAGGATCAAGTGTATGTGTAATCGATGTCAAGGATGCATTGTACGAGCGCGTCGAATTACCTTGAATCACATGTCCATGTATGGAGAATGGAATCAAACAGGTTTAGAGGTGAGTAGATGTAAATTGATAGTATTCAAATGACTCATAGTGTCCAAATTAATGGAGTTGTAATATATATACTCTAATTGAAGCAGGATGCAGTACCACACCCTAACATGGTGCCCTACATGCAGTGAGAGCATGCAAAGCATCGACGAGATGATGCTAGAGCTTCGGGATCTATTGTCAGACATGAGTGGGAAAGGGATGACAATAGCCTTGCACCCCACAAAGTGAAGAGAAAGTGTTTGATGATATGGTGCGGTATCATTTTAGGGATGATCCCAAAATTATGGACAATGATGATATGGAACAAGAGCATCTTTACAAGGCTTCATCGACACCAGTTTTTGAAGGGTGCACATTCTCTATTTTACATGCTTCACTTGAACTACTCAATATACAAATAGTTTATGGATGGAGCAATGCAAGTCTTGACGCATTATTGAAGTAAGCATTCTAACTTGAAAATTTGAATTAGTGGTTTAGGGTTTAGGGTTTAGGGCTAATTGATGATATTGGATGCACGCTATTATCAAACATGCTTCCAAAGGGGAATAGACTACCCACCTCAAGAGACATAGCAAGGCGCTATGTGACATCTCTAGGAGGATTGGATTATGATCGCATACATGCATGCGTCAATGATTGCATTCTCTTTCATGGGACGCACAAGGAGGCTCAACATTGTCCCACTTGTGGTGGTGAAGCAAGGTATAGAACAGATGTGAAGAGTTTTGATTTACCTCGTAAAGTCTTGCGACACTTTCCTATAATTCCTCGCATCAAACACACATTCAAGTGCAAATCCATAGCAAAGCTCATGTCATGGCATTCCTCACATCGATCAGATGATGGCATGTGGAGAATTCCCGCAGACACTCCTGTTTGGAAGCATATTGAAGATGAGCGGTCCAGCTTTAAAACAGAGCCCAGAAACTTGAGACTTGGCTTAGGTATGGATGGAGTGAATCCATTTGTTTTCAAAAGCACCGCATACAGCGTGTGGCCAGTTGTGTTGGTGAATTACAACCTTCCACCATCAATGGTGATCAAGAAGGGACATCTTATGTTATCCCTTCTAATTCCAGGGAAACATAAAGTCAAGCATATGGATGTTTATCTCGAACCGTTGATTGATGAGTTGGAGGAACTATGGAGAGGTGTTGTGATGGTGGACATTAGTAGGCCTCCCTCCTCTCGACACTTCAACTTAAAAGCAGTGTTGATGTGGACAATGCATGACTTTCCAAGATATAGCGATTGTTTTGGTAAGAATTTTATTTACCTCCCTACTCTAATACTATTGGCTATATTAATTATAACTATTGACTTTATTATTCTAACTTTTATTTATATTTTAACAGGTTTGAAAACATCGGGTAAACATGCATGTCCTGTTTGTGGCCCTTCATTAGTACATGAGTATGCTGACGGTTTGTGTAAGACCATATTCGATAATCATCATCGATTTCTCCCGTCAGATCATCCTGAATATGTTGCTAGTAAGAGTAACATTCTTCCACAAACACTTCGTGCAAAAGATTGGAAGCGTATTTGGGAGTCTACAAATGTTCTTCCTCTAGATGGCATGAACAGGTACAGTAATGTTTTTCAATCTTGTTTTGTGTAGTCTCTAATTGGATTAAAGATCACATAGAGCAATCCCTTGTGTAGATACTCCATTTTTTTTCGGCTACCATATTGGACCCATCTTAAGATCAACCATCTTCTTGATCCCATGCACATCTTCAAGAATGTGGGAACATGTTATTGGTAAACGAGACAATGTTAGCGTACGGGAGGACTTGCGGGTCGCAGGACGTATGCGTCAAGCTTGGCCACGAGAAGAGGGTGGGCACGTTCATCTTCCACCTCTGCACCATGGATTATATCAAAGAAAGAGGAAAATCAGGTAAAGCAGGCCATCACCACTTTGTGTACTCCCACTAGATGCATGAGATCATTGAAGGGAGCCTTTACAACCACTAAGAAAAGAGGCATTGAGCAACTATATGGGTTGAAGTCCTACGATTGGCACAAGATGCTCCAAGTAAGTGTTTTCAAAGTCTTGTACGTTGAAATTAAATTTTGTAATGCCATAAACCATACATACATGTGCTCTTATGTGCGTAGTTCATACTACCTACTAGTATCAACCATTGTGCAAACAAGAATTTGAAAAAATGTATTTATAAGATGGGCGAGCTTGTGAGGTATGTAAAACCCATGTCAGATCACCCTTCATTATACCTTGCAAAATGAACGTGCATGAGGTATAACATACTATTCATTTATTTTTCAGATATGTTAGTTCCAAAGCAATTGATCCAGCCACGTTGGATGATGCGCATGTTATGGCAGTGGAGGTGGTTTGTTTGGTAGAGGAGACTATTCTCACAAGTCAACTACATCTCATTGTGCATTTAGTGGACGAAATTGCTTTATGTGGCACTATGCATGCACGTTGGATGTTCTTCCTAGAGTGCTTCATGAAGACCTTAAAAGACTTTGTGAGGCAAAGTGCAAGGCCCGAAGGAAGCATGGCCGAGGGTTGGTTGATACAAGAGTCTCTTGTATATATTTCAGAATTTCTTGGTCAGGTGGACAGCTCTTTGCCGCGACTATGGAGCAATGAAGAGGACTTGAGGATGACCTCTATTGTGCCTCAAGGAAAAGGATAGAGTAAAGTAATTGACAGAACATTAATTGATGATCTCAATTTCACTTGCATTCTTAATAGTGATGTGATGAGCAGATAGGTTACAAGATATGAGGATGTAAAGACAAAAAGGCAAGCAGAAAGAGATCTCTTTCAGAGGCAACATGGCTCTCGTAAGGCATACCCTAAGCATCTAGCAACACTTCCGAATGATATCCATGTTGATTAGTTGCATGAGGAAATGGAGAGAGCAAAGAGTGGCGAGGGGCTGCATATCACGGCGGGAGAATGGGAGTATGCACGAGAGGCTACATATCACGGTGGAAGAATGGGAGTATGCACGAGGATGCATGTTAAAGGTACATAGAACTAATGTTTTGCATTAGTTGTAAGTGATTTGCTTTTAATATTTATTCACATTGCTTACACAAATATTGCTTCTATTTTGGTCCAGTGCACTATGTTCAATGCTATATGGTGTGAAGGCAAGCATTTTCGAACACAAAGAATGAAAAGAGGAATACACAAGATTGCGGTGTCATTAGTAGCTTTGAGGTAGCCAATGGAAAAATGGATGATTATTGTGGCACAATCCAAGACATATTTAGGCTTGACTTTCGTCGCTTCTTTGTGTATGTTTTGGATGTCAAATGGCAAATGAACATGGTGGAAAAAGGACCTAATGCAACGAGATAAAATGCCATGTAAGTGGCTATGTAACTATTGACTCTACAAAGTTTTGGCAAACAAAGAAAGATAGGCTCGTATTGCCACAACAATGTGAGCAGGTATGCATTTTTTTACTAATGTGTTTCATGTACATATATATCTAAGCTCGCATACCCCTTGACTTTTGATATGCTAATTAATTACTACAGTATGTGTATTTGAGTAGGTTATCTATTTGCCAATGGTGCATGACATTAAATGGTGGTACGTCATCCCTATTGCACCACGTTCCAAAGTGATGTATAATACATTCACTGATATGGAGCATATGGAGGATGTAGCAAGCCGCAATGAAGATGATGTCGAACATGCCAATGAAGAAGTTGTGATCAATGATCAAGAAATAAGAGATGATCATGATAATGAGGATGAGCGTGCCATTTCTCATGATCATGAGGATGACCCTACCATTGAGGATGACCCTACCATTGAGGATGATGGTGATGTTGATGAGGATGATCAGGGCATCGATACCATTATCAATGGTGGGACAGAATATCGATAGTGGAATAAATTTAATCGTAGCCTTACAAATTGATCAAATGGATATTGATGTTGATCGTTTGGCAAGGATGGATCTTATTGAAGATGAGATCGAACTCTAACCAATCCATCACTGTATAGTTCTAAATTGATGACATTTCTATTGTATATGTTGTCTTTTAATTATCATCTCATGATTTATTTTTGAATATATTACATTGTTGTAAATGCATGTAGTGGGATTGTGTAATGATATATATTGTAATATACTATGAGATGGTTTAAATAAAATGGTTTTTAATTTTGTAAAGGAATGGAGATTTTCTTAATAAAGTTCTTTGTTATCGCGTGTAATAAGGCATGTATAATTGCGTGTATATACACGCGCTGGTACACGCGTTTCTGAAATCAATATACATGTGAATTTAGATGCCAATATACACGCGCTGGTACATGCATTTCTGAAACCACTATACACACGAATGTAGATGCTAATATACACGTGCCCGATACTACTCATATACATGCACGACCATACACGCGCCCGTAACTTATCGCGTGTATCGAACACATGTATATTGGCAGCAGTGTCTTGTAGTGCCACAATGCAGCCACCCTAGAGATCAAGACAGAGAGGCCGATGATGATGAGCAGTTCTACTGGGTTGGTGAAAACATTCCTGCATTGCACAACACCACAGGTGGCAAGACCCTACTACCAGGATAACATATCCTACCTACCTGGGAGGAACTTGATACACACAGGTACCACAACAAGAGGAGGAGGAGAATTCAGACTATGAGAGAGACCAAGGGGAGGTTCCTGCAAGTGCACGTAAGCGTAGAAAGGTCAAGCTCTTCAAGCCAAAGAAGTCCCAACCTTGCCAATGCACCAACACAACAAAGAGATCTCCAAGGAGAAGGATGCACCAAGGGCATAGGGCTCTACAAGAAATCAAGTTTTATTAGAGGAACACTGAGTTGCTGATAAGAAGAGCCCCTTTTTCTCGCACAGTGAAGGAGATTTTCCAACGATATAGAACAGAGTTCCGTGTGCAAGGGATTGCCCTTGAAGCATTGTAAGAAGCCGCCGAGGCTTACCTTATTGGGCTTTTTGAAGATACCAACCTCCTTGCAATCCATGCAAAGAGGATTACCATTTCTGCCAAGGACATGCAACTAGCTCGACGTATTTGAGGCGAGCGAGACACGATCTAGAGATCTTAGATGTTAACCTGCTTTTTGAA
Source organism: Cibotium barometz (assembly GCF_041138505.1). NCBI lineage: Eukaryota > Viridiplantae > Streptophyta > Polypodiopsida > Cyatheales > Cibotiaceae > Cibotium > Cibotium barometz. The sequence continues at coordinate 52,590,408 of NC_141047.1, read as the reverse complement.
GCAACTCTTTTGTTTCAAACCCAGACTTTGTAAAACAAGCCTATCTGGCTTTTCATTTGTAACCTTTTGATAATTTAAATTTTAAGTTTCTCTTACAATGTCTTGGTGTCATCATGTTTGTTTAACATGGAGTGTCTATCATCATGTTTGTTTAACATGGAGTGTCTATCATATGTCAGTTTGTCACCCAAGGCATCAGCAATGCTCCTGGAGGATTGAGGAAGCTGTGCCAGAACAGTGCGAATTTGGCCTCTGCAAAACGGTGATGTGGGCTAAAAATTCACATTGTTCTGGCACTTACATGAGAACACAATCTCATGACTCTTGAGCTATGGGATTTGTTAGGTCAACCAACACTCACGGCACGTCCTGAAAGGATTACCTTTACACAAGACATGAACATGCCATGTTTGGGGTACTTTAAACATACAATGTATATTTAAACTAACCCCCTCACTTGCAAGTTTTTTGTGGTTGAGTATGTGTTAGAAGCAGATTTGATCTTGGGGCATAAATGAACTATTGCTACCCAAGCACCACTGTGCTTTGCTAGTGATAGAATCATCATGATGGTCAACGACAAAAAGTTACCAATGCCATACTGCGAGGAAGAGGATCCAACTTTAATGGATATCTATGATGTTGAATGCAAATGGATACAAGCCTCTTCCACAAAAGCCCCTCCACACAATGACCTACCATTTGCATCAACAACCAACTCCGATAAAGCCTCTACTCCATCAACCCCATCCTCACCTATGAAGTTCGATGCCAAAACCTCACAATCAGCTATTCCTGAAGAATTTCCGAGAGCCCAACCATCTTATCTCTAACAAGGAGCTCAATGGAAAGGCCCAGAGCCTATGCATTTTCATCGACAAACCTTAATAAAGGAGACTACGACATGCTCAAAGGCCTCGTCTCATCGACAACCACTCAACAAGAGACTCTAACCTCATCATCAACAATGCCAACAATGAGTCTCAAACTTGTAGCCTCCGCACCAACAAAAGGCAAGGAGGGCCCCAAACCTTTCACATTACCCCAAAAGAAAACTCCACCACGACAACCACAATCAACATATCTTAATAGTATCAAAATGTGGGTGGAGAAATGTGGGTGGAGAAGCAGCTACTTGTAGCTCAAGGCTACTATGAAGATGCCAATCAAATTTGGGTGCCTTGACAGTCACAACCTCTTTTTCAATGCAGCACTCGGAAGCCAAGGAAGAAGAATACTCCACAATACCGTCCACAAAAGCTTATGCACCAATGCAATAAGTGTGGGTACCAAAAACATTGTTGTAAGCACAAGGATACTACCAAAGAAATACCAAAGCTTGGGTCCCCAAGTGCATCACAAAGTCCCCTAAGCTTGTACAAAGAAGGAAGCCTCAACACCAAGCACATCGGCCCAAATTATAGTGTTCGTCAAAGATGGGTGCCTGTGCATGTGCTTCATCAACAAGGATACTATGATGGTAATTCCATCATATGGTTGCCAAAATCAAACAATATGAGTTCACATCATGACTTTCACGTCTGCAATTTCATGTCATCACTTTCACATCTGCTATTTCATGTCATGACTTTCACATCTGCACTTTCACGTCTGCTATTTCAAGTTGACTTTAACGTCTGCTATTTCAAGTCGACTTTAACGTCTGCTATTTCACATTTGGTCTTTCACGCCTTAATGTTTAACTCTTAGCAGTTCACGTGGGGAAAAAAATGAGGTCAAAATTTACAAATTCAAGGAATCCATCTCAAGGCTTAAGAACCTGCACTTTCACAATTTAAGTCTCATCACGGATTAAGCCATATCACACAATAGCCACTATATATTTGTTAAGCTTCTTGCTTACTATTCTTTTGGCTAAATTAATGTAGCAGCTGCTCCATGAGTATGAATCCTACTCATGCACTGGAGAACATTTGCACCAATGCCTCACCACATTAATAACTTGTAGTAGGTACATCTCTGGATGGGGGGGCCATGGTGTGAGCGGAAGCTTGGTCAATGGTATAACCCATCGCCTGGAATTTTCCTTCAAATTACAAACCTCTCCAATAGACGCCACAATCTTCACAACTCAATGATTTTCTATCCCTAGTGAAGATCTCTATATTAGCCTCGCAAGTCGACGTAATGCTTTCAATCCTCACCAACAACAAGTGGCTACTTCAACACAGAGCAGTTCAATAAGAGTCTATATGACTCCATTCCTGTGCTTCATGTAAATCAGCTTCATAAGAGCACTTAAATATGCATAAGAAGACAGGATCAGGTCCTACTCAACAACATTTGACAAGAGTCCTGCCACACAAAGAGACATCATCACAAGCCAAATACTTCAAATGATGAATGTCGCTTCAATGAATCAAATGAGAAACTGAGAATTACCATCTCATTCTGATGATAAAGTCTATGTTCCTCCGGATCCTTCTCTCTTTTTGTTAAAACCCTAAGATCTTTCTAAATAATTGTTATGCATAAACGTGCATAAATTAGGTATAAACTCATCCACCCGACTACCCCCGAGCCCAAGGGATGCACACATGAATTATAATGAAGTACATCATACCTTTACCTTGATGTCCCATACCATCAAGAGGAATAACTCCAATCCATCAGCATGTAGCTATAGTGTGAAATGGTAGGTAAGTAGTTATGATCCTCTACATAAGAGAACACAACATAACCTAGCCTCAAGATAACATCAAGAGACCATAGCCTAAGCCCCCCTTGAGTGTGCCCCATGTCCCTATTATATAGGAGGGTCCTCAAGACTCTTGACTCTCCATCTCCCATGTGTGACCCTTGGATGCCTGACCCTAACCTTAATCCTTAAGGTTAGTCCTAACCCATGCTCTACTAGAGCTTGTTCCTATGCTCCCATGCTCACAAGTCTAATGTGGGTTAGCCTCCTAGTATATGCACACATAATGTGCATATAACATACTTCCCCTCTCAAAACGTTGCACTCTAATAGAGAAAACAGACATGATACAAACATCATACCTGTTAAAAAACCATCCTAAGGAGGATCAAACACTAGCTCCATTGCATAGTTGAATAGAAATGAAGAAGATGAAGTTAAGCTACTAATCAAGAAGTAGTTAGCATAATGATGAGCATAATGACAACATAAGTGAGGGGCAATAAAATGTGTTGATTTCAATAGATGAGAGCCTCTTTATATAGGCTGAAGTACATGAGGATTAAGCTCAAGATTAGGTGTTAATCATCATCTAAGTCATCTCCACCTTCCCTCCTAGATTCAAGCACCTAAAAGTGACCACCAACCCTAGAATCTTGCTAATCACACCAATGCTACCTAATCAAGGGATCACGACCCCTTTGGCTGATGTTGAGCTCCTAAATGACTCTTTTACATCATGGTAAGGTTGCATAATAACCTTTGTATCCATTTGCCCATAATCTATGACTTTAGTGCATAGTGCTAGTTACAAGGTATGTGCCCTACACATCATTTTAGTGAAGGTGTTTGCCATATTTTTTAACACCCCTCCTCAAACACTGAATCCACTCAATGATGCAGTTGGTCATGCTGACTCTCATGAGCCTAATTAACCACCCAATGCTCAATGATAGCATGCATGAGCGTGGTCTGACTAGCAATGCCATACATAGGTTATGCCAATGTGAACTCAGAGGCTTTAGTCATGCGTACAAAAGAGGTATGGGACGACTTTAGAAGAGTGTGACAAGACGTTGCTACATGTATGAGTGAAGAGGACACCCATGTGTATAGGGCATGCCCTTGCTTTTAGCACTTTAGAATAAATGATTTGATCTAATCATAGATAGGGTCTCATGATGGTGGCCCTTGTCTTCATCTTTTTCTTCTTCTTGGTCTTCTTCCTGCTGCACTTCTTCCATGATGTAGACTCGTTGCATCTTCTTCTTGGCAAAACAATTCTTCTCTACATGACCAGGTTTGTGACAAAAGTCACAAATGAGATTGTTGTTGTTGTAGCCCTTGTTGTAGTTGCCTTTGTTGTAGCCCTTGTTGTAGTTGCCTTTGTTCTTGCCATACCTACTAGATCCTGCATAATAAGCATTTTCAGTAGACAAGGTTGATGACGATGGAGACTCCATTTGCTTGGTCTTTAGTTTTCTCTCCTCCTCAAGAAGAGATGCTTCAATGTCCACAAGCTTTGATATTGGCATATTGGTCAAGGTTGTGACCACATGGTCATATTCTTCAGGTAAAGATTTAAGTAATACACCAATGGAGACATCTTCATCCATCTTAAGACCTATTCCTGCAAGTTGTGTTAATAGGCCTTTCATGTAGTTCAAATGTGAGGCTAGGGATGTGCCAGACTTCATTTCTAGCTTAAAAAATTCAATGAGCAAACCAAACTTTGAACTTTTAGATCGAGCCCCAAATAGAGTTGTGAGTTGGTCCCAAACTTCCTTGGAAGTTTCGCATCCATCCACATGATGAATGTAAGTGTCATCAAGCTCCAATGTGATGATGGCACGAGCTTTGTCATCTCTTACTTCCCAACAAGGAACATCAGCAAGAGTCCTTGGCTTCTTCTCATTCCCATTTACTATGTTGAAGAGCCCCTTCTTCATGAGCATTAACTTGATGCGGGTTTGCCATGTGTGAAAACCATGACCTTTAAAGCGCATTGATGGAGAATCCTTGGTAGCCATTATGATATGGAATGAAGGGGGTCTTACCTCTGATGATTGAGGCAGTGTCTACCCTTTTACAAGAGAGATTAAGACCAAGGAATAGTGCTAAATCAAGTTATTTAGCATATGCTTTCCAAAAGATAAAACCAGAAAATATATTGATTTGTGGGAAGCAAGGGAGACACCTAATCAAGGGGCAAATTAAGTGTGAAGTAATAAGGGGATGTAGCAAGTCCCTAATGACATGTATGAACCACTTATTGCACCAAATGATAAGGATTAGGATAGATTAATCATTGATTAGTGGAGTTGAATATTCTGCTCACTATGCAGAGAAATGAGCTCACTTGGAGTCAATATTTGAAGGAGTTGCACAAAGAATGAGCTAAAAATCTTCAAGGGCATTGAATAGCAGTATGTCTAGATGATTTTAGAGCCCACAAACACTTGCTTAAGCAACTTAATCAATGAGTAATCTCAAATTTACCAAAGTACCTTTTCTGGCTATGGCAGTTCTGGACAGCACCCTGGTTTTTTGCTTGGTGTGTGAAGCACACTCAATCATTTGCAAAACCCTCTTAGGAGGAGTAAGTTTAGGTTCCAATGAAGCCACACCTCAGAGGAATTAGACCAATTTGATGTGTGTGAGCTGCAGCAATACTTTTGGTGGTCGCCTATCAAAAACGTGACTGTTTTGGGGAAAACGCAGTTGCCGGCGACGTGGAGCTATGAATGGTGCAATTGAGGTGCTATGCCCCTTAGCAATATTGCTAGTGAAGTGACCACAAAAGGATTTTGGCAATGGTTACGTGGTTTGTGAGCACCAAGGCCTCCACTCAGCTGCTATTCTAGATCCTATTTTCTAGGAAACCCATAAAAGCTAATGAAACCCTAATTTTCACTAATCTCTTGCTAAGCAAATAAGATGGGGCTTGATTCTAGATGAATGGGCTAGTACTAGCTCTGATACCATGTTAAAAAACCATCCTAAGGAGGATCAAACACTAGCTCCATTGCATAGTTGAATAGAAATGAAGAAGATGAAGTTAAGCTACTAATCAAGAAGTAGTTAGCATAATGATGAGCATAATGACAACATAAGTGAGGGGCAATAAAATGTGTTGATTTCAATAGATGAGAGCCTCTTTATATAGGCTGAAGTACATGAGGATTAAGCTCAAGATTAGGTGTTAATCATCATCTAAGTCATCTCCACCTTCCCTCCTAGATTCAAGCACCTAAAAGTGACCACCAACCCTAGAATCTTGCTAATCACACCAATGCTACCTAATCAAGGGATCACGACCCCTTTGGCTGATGTTGAGCTCCTAAATGACTCTTTTACATCATGGTAAGGTTGCATAATAACCTTTGTATCCATTTGCCCATAATCTATGACTTTAGTGCATAGTGCTAGTTACAAGGTATGTGCCCTACACATCATTTTAGTGAAGGTGTTTGCCATATTTTTTAACAATACCTAAGTAATTAGATTATTGTGGAACCATTTAAGACATCAAAGAGGTCGGGTTTATATATTTTACTATCTACATCTTTGATGTGAAGTGATTCAAAGTGATATGTAGTGGTGCTCATGCAATTATGAAGAAGCATCCAAATGGTTTCTTTGCAATTGACTCCACAAAGATATGGAGAGATGAGAAGATACTTTTGTGCTCCTTGAACATTGTGAGGAAGTATGTACCAATATTTAAATAAAGCAACTTACTTATGGTATATTAAAATGGGCTACTTACTCATTTTTTATGATTTTCTAAGTTAATTTTTAACCCAATCGTATTGATCCAATATGGTGGTATGTGATTCAAATCACCCCGCAATCCACCCACATATTTCAACATGAAGAATTCGAGGAGGAAGTGGAGTGACAATATAGTGGATGATGATGATCATGAAAACCATAACAATATGGAGGGTGTAGATCAAAGCGAGCAAGTTGAAGACCAAGACAACATGGAGGAAGGTATACATCAAACAAACAAACAAAGATTAAATAGGGCTCGACAATGGTGATGATGTAGATATAGACCGTGAGATTGATGATGGCTTGGATCGACTTTCTATTGATCTCTTACTTGAGCTAGACATTGAACATGATACTCAAGTAGATTTGCTACAACACTGGATTGATGAAACATATTAGATACATTTGGGATTATTCAATAATTATATTGGCCTCCTTATTTTTGGATTTTGCAAGCTATTTATACAAAATGAAGTTGGTTGTGTGTTTTTGTGTGTTGGTTAGAGAGAGGGGGGGAGAGAGAGAGAGAGAGAGAGGTCGAAGGAAGAGGATGTGTGTGCCAATCTTGTAATTTTGCAATCTTGGGCATTCCTTGATGTATTGACCATGCATAGGCTATATAAAAGACAAAATGAAGGTATGAACCCAAATTGTTGGTACCAGCATCTTTACTAACGAAATAATATCACTAAATACGAATGATTTTTTAGTAATATCTAGCAATTTTACCAAGAAAAATATCACTGAATACCAATGATTATTTCATCCTCACTGGTATTTAGCACTAGCGAGATCATCATTTAGCAAAAAACACCGATGAAATGCTAGTATTTTTCGCTGGTAGGCCTCTATTCCCTTGTAGTATTTTTCGCTGGTAGGCCTCTATTCCCTTGTAGTGCTTTATGCTGACCTATGTGTTGGACACTTCTTCACTTCCATAGAGCCCTCTCTCTCTTAGCTTTCACCCCACCACTCTCCAAACCCCTCTCACATCCACTATGTGCTGACTCTTCTCCCCTCTGCTCCTCCAACACCCTGACACACCCCTATCCTCTCTAATCCTTGTATGAATCAGACCCTTATCACATCAACAGTATCAACATTTTATTTAACTTAATGTGTCAATCACTCTCAATATATGTTTATATTTTTGAAAAAAAATCTTTAATAAAATATTATATATGTGTTCTTTTAATGTAAATGTGTATTCATCATGTTTTATGTAAGATTTCTCCCTCCAACTTTTGAGGTGTAAAGGTGTAAGAACCTCCCCTTATGTTCTTGTAATTATTCCCCTCTGTGAAATAGAAGAAAGATCTTGTTTTACCCTGTTTTGACCTAGAGAGAGAAAATATCTAGAGAGAGATAGTACAAAATTGAGATATCTTTGGATATAAAAATCCTCCTAGTTTCTAAATTGGATTTCCTTGAAACAAAAGTTCAAAATGAACTTTCCAATGTGCATTAAGAATTAATTATAAATGGTATAAGGGACCTTAGTATAAGCGTCTACATTTTTTAAAATTTTTGAATTATGGTCCAATTAAAGTTCCAATGGGCCAATTGGATTAATCCAAGTGTTGGGATGAGATAAATCCAAAGAATAAAAGAAAAAAATGAGTAAATGCTCACATAAGATGAAGAGTTGACTAAGTACAAGGTTTATTAGTTAAAAATTATGAGATATTACTAAAAAAATAAGATATTTTGGAATAATGATGCATTTTTGACACCTTGGTAAGGAAAGGGGGGATCTTGAGGTAGGCTCCTCTTTCACACGTGTGGAAGGGTTTTTAATTCAAAAAATTTGTGATATTTTTATCTCTCCTCTCTCTTGGATCTGCCATAGCTGATGACGCCTCAGGGCACGTTTCACACGCATGCACGCACCATCATGCTCTCCCTTCCCGTGACCAGTCTCAAAGAATGACCAAATCACTGAGATACTAGACTGCACATGCCACCTATAAATCCATAAAAGATAGTCTTAGTTATTGTTTTCTTTAAGATGTTCTAGTGAATTTAGTTTAATTGCGAATATAAGAGAACCATAAGTACTACCTGTAGAGCTAATAGAATTGTCATGACGACTTGAACTGTGTGCCACAACCATCTGACCAAACCCATCGCTGGCCACGTATGATCCCACAATCTCCTAAAAAATCATCATGGAGACGAAAACACTGTTGCACAAAATGTGCATCATGTGAATGATCATCTCACTGATATAGAAATGATACTCTCGAATAATGACACAGGTCTCGGGGGTACTCGCTATCCCATCTACATGAGCCTTTGCATGTCGATAGCTAATGTGGACCATAATAGCAACTTGGTGAGGTAAGCAATACAGACATTTAGGACACAAAAAATCAAATAATTAATATAGCTCAAACACGAAACAAATATTATGAAATATAACCATTACCTGCTCTAAGAAGTAATACTCAGATTGTATCTCCTGAAAAGATGTGAAGGTGTAGTTCTCTGCAAAATCAATCATAGAGATGACCACACCAATAGGAAACTCTACCAGGCATGCTCGGAACTGACGATCCTACCACTTGGCACAATGATTGTGCCGTATATAGGGGTAGATCTAGTCCCTAAATGTGGCTGTGAAGTGACAACATGGTGTATGTTTGTCCACGAGCTGCAACTTCCTGGACTGTCCACTCTGGAAGAGCTGGTGTGTCATATACTCATAACGTTACCATGGCACTATCTCTTGGTCACTTGCATCAAGATCTACCATCTGTAGATGTGCAATTGAACCACATGATGATTGCTCTCCACACAAGGCATCCTATGGAACTGGGCATCCTCCGTGCGTGCAAAAGAGAGTGGATGGAATCACGAGGACTACGAGGCAACTCTCTATGCCCACTAAGAGAACGGAACACATCATAAAGAAGTTTGAACTCAGCATGGTAGCGACAACAACATGTGTCACGCTGACGTGATTACCTCACAAACCAAGGCTTACAAACCAAGGCTTACACCCCTCAAATGACCTTTGCCCAATTTTAAGCTCTAGATACGAAGCCACAAACTGAGAATACAACTCAATTTGGGTCATTTCAAGAAAGCAAGCATGGTGCTCAATGAACACTCCTTTTGTCACTCTCTTACGCAAAGCTTTCTTGAAAACTGGCAAGGCACGACAATTCTCCTCCCAAAAACTTTCTATCAAGGTTCTAGTGGTTTCATCTAGTAGGCGATCATGCGTAGCTACACGACCACTACTCGCCCCACAAAGCACCAACCTCATTGGCATCTGAACTTTGTCATCTAATAGACCCAACTCTAAGTGCAGTGGTGCTATGAAAAGGATGTGAGATGTGGCACTAACCTTACCCTTCATTTGGGAGCTACTTATGGCTGCCACAATAGCACGTCGAGCAGCCAAAGCATCCGTAGAGTTCCTCTTCTTGTTAACTATATAGGAATGATGAACACTTTGTAGCACCGCCATGCCACCTCTCCTCTCTCTTCGACCTCCAATGTCGAAAAGCGCCCTGCATTTGGCCATGTTGGGTAGATCGATCAAAGCATCAAGCACACATGCCTGTGATGAAGGTGTGAGGTCTTTGAAATAGGAATGGAAGATTGCATGGGCACGACAATGTGCCCCTGACTTTGATAGTTCTTTCCTATCCACACGATGGGCGCCCAAAGGAGGGGGGGTGGGATCTTGTAGAAGAGAAGGGGACTCAGGAAGGGCGGGTTCATGTGGATTATCTAAACTAAGGGGTAGTGGGGGGGAAGAGGGTGGAGGGAGAGGAAGTGGAAGAGGAGGAGCAAGGCTTGGATCATCCGCCAAAACAGAAGGTGTTGCTCGTTGACGTGCTCTCCACTCTCTCTTTCTCTCACGAGCTACCCTTTTCCTCTCCTCCTCTTGAACTTGGTGGACGTCTAGTCCTATCACATTTCCGACTCCTACCACGAATTTGAGAACCCATTCTCAAGGAAGCTAACAGAGAAAAAATTATAAAGGCTCAATGAGATGGGATAGTACTAGAGATAAGTGTGGGATAGTACTAGAGATGTGTGATTATATAGGAAAAATAGGTTATCCACTTCAAATGTCATTAGATTTCCTATCTAAGATTGATTGGATAATTAAGCTAAACATAAAGATAATTAAAGATAAACTATTATCCACTTAAAAATCAATATTATTAATAATATTTATTAACAAGTCTAAATATTTATCATTACTAGATATATAAATATATCTTTTATTTTATAATTATATAATTACTTTTTTTTATAATGTATTTTTTTCAAATTTTATTCAAAGGTTTATTCTACACAAAATATTTTCAAGAAATAGTAAACTTAAAAATTTATTTTTTTAAATTGAATAATATGAACTTTAATAATAATATTATTGATCTAATTCTAAAATATAATCCTTTAAAATTAGTGATTTTAAATTCTTTTATTTAATAAGTTATATATATTTTATTATTTAAAATACTATATTCTATTTCTCTAAATTACTAAATTAACTTTTTCAAAAATATATTTTTGAAAAAAAAGGGAGGTGGAAAGGAGGTGCCACGTGTCACATGTGTGCATGGCACGTGGCATTCTCTTGACATGTGGCACTATTATGGTTAATGTGACAATTCCATGATGTGGCATGCCATGTCACCAAGTGCGAGGTGGCATGCAAAGGTGGCAAGAAGATGTAGCATTAATGATGACTAGGATGATGAGGTGGGGACTCAACTAGGTTGACCATGTTGACATGGAGGGTGGAGGTGGCAAGCTGCTTACGTGGATCCTCTCGAAGCTCATGTGGACATAAAGTGGCATGCATATATAAGATTTGTGCCTACCCAAGCCTCACACATGGAATGATATCTAAGCTTTGAAGTTTACCAAGCCTAGATTTCCAAACCTAACTAGGATTGGTTTTAGACTTGAAAAGGGGAGAGTGGACACAATATGGGAGTTTTCACTTTTGGGAGGATTGAAAATGGACCTTCCCATACTCAAATTAAGCCAAATTTTTTTTAATAAATTCATGGGAATTTTCACTTTTGGGAGGATTGAAAATGGACCTTCCCATACTCAAATTAAGCCAAATTTTTTTTAATAAATTCATGGCAACAAGCGTATTGATCCCTAGAGTTTTTAGATTAAAAGATTCAATATTTAATTTTCTAGAATTAAATTACAATTGATTTAATGGGCCTCTAACAATCATAACAAATTTTCCAAAGTAAATCTAGAAAAATCCAACCGTTAGATTTGTAATTTTACCTTATACCCACATTATACTAATGTTTCCCAATCTAACCATCACTAGATCCATACAATTTGAGAATTTTAAATGGTAGATGTGGTGGGAGGATAAAATAGTATGTTTTTTAATAATTCTAATACATTTTAAATAATATAGAAAATAGTAGAACACATCAAAAATTACTCCATAAATCAAGTTAAGCTCTATGTTATTTGTATTTGTGATATGCAAAGTGGGAACATAATATGAGTAATAATGTAAAAGCTATAGGCAATTTACTCAAATTCACTATACTTGTCTAAACCTTCGACAGGGCCTGTATACAATTTTGGTTTCCAAAGAAAAGGGGATTTGCAGTTATCGGATATTCGATCAGATTATAGTTTTAGGTGCCCAACTTTGCATATGATGTTTCATTGGAAGACCTTGAAGTGAAACTCCTTGGCTAGCTAGGAGAGATTGGCTATTCTTCTTGAAAAAATGCCTGTTTTCTGGCTAAAGCCAAAGGCACCCACTACATGAAACTAGATAACCTCATCTTGCAACCACCTTGTGTGATGAGATGTGGATATGGGTAGATGCAAGTGGATGAGATGTGATGAGCATAAATGTAGAAAGATGTGATGAGATGGAGAATGATGTGATTGGATGAGAATGATGAAGGACGATCGGAATACATATGATTGGACTTGGATTACGTAATGTGGATTGATGTGGAACAATGTGGAAAGACGAGAGTTCGTTATAGATATTGTATTTATGACCTATTTTTAAATGACTGTTTTATGTCAAGAATGCTGGGAAAGCATTTTGACCGTCTTGTGAATGAGATCGTGGGTGGAGACCTAAGTGATAAAGTTGCAACAGCTGATGGAGAGTCAACGAAGGACGTCTCGTGTAGCAAGATTGTAAGATTCCTCCCCCAACCCCTTTTTGATGTCTAGTATCTTCCCCTGTAATCAACCCTCTTCAGAAATATAAAGACCTTGTTTCTATCTGTTTTAGCCTAGAGAGAGAAAAATATTCTAGAGAGAGAATATTCAAATTTTGAATATTTTTGGATAGAAAAATATCTCTTATAATTCAGATGAGTTCCCCTGAAATAGAAATTCAAAAAGAATTTTCCAATGTGCAATTGGAATTAATTGGAAATAGGTATAAAGAACCTTAGTCTAAGGGTCTAGATTTTCAGAAATCTTTAGACTATGGTCCAATTAAGGTTCCTATGGGCCAATAGCATCAATCCATGTGTAGGGAAGAGATAAATCCAAATTTGTAAAAAAGAAGATACCCAAAAATGAGTAAATGCTCACATAAGGTGAAGAGTTGAAAATGTACAAGGTTTATTAGTAAAAAGCTATGAGCAATATTAAAAATATGAGATATTTTGGGTATCCAAAAATGAGTAAATGCTCACATAAGATGAAGAGTTGAAAATGTACAAGGTTTATTAGTAAAAAACTATGAGCAATATTAAAATGATGCCATTATGACACATATGTAAGGAAGGGGAATTCTTTAAAGGAGGTGCATATTTCACATAAGATGAAGAGTTGAAAATGTACAAGGTTTATTAGTAAAAAACTATGAGCAATATTAAAATGATTCCATTATGACACATATGTAAGGAAGGGGAATTCTTTAAAGGAGGTGCATATTTCACATAAGATGAAGAGTTGAAAATGTACAAGGTTTATTAGTAAAAAAAACTATGAGCAATATTAAAATGATTCCATTATGACACATATGTAAGGAAGGGGAGTTCTTTAAAGGAGGTGCATATTTCACATGCTTGAATGAGTTTTAAACTCATAAAAATTGAGATATTTCATCTCTCCTCTCTCCTCATTCAAGTCTAGTTCCAAAAAGCTAGCTTAACTGACCTAAAAATGGTCAAATATTGACCAAACTGATTTAGAAAATTCTAGAATCAGTTTGTTTGGTTAGGAGCTCAATTTTTCCTATAAATAGAAGCCTCTCCCTTGTTGAAAAATAGTTAGTGTTCATGCATCGTTACTCTACTCCACCTAAGCCAAGAACTGTGAATTCATTTAATAATTCACTAGTTTTTGGAGCTTCCCTCTTTCTTCAATCCCCATTAGTGGCTCCATCAACATACTTAACCAATTGATTGGTTGGGGGCCTCTACCGTAAACAAAGAATCAAGCAAGTTGTAAGGTAATTAGTGAATATTGATCTTTCTATAATTTCTCAATGTTTCTCTCTTCTCAACCCCTCTCAAGCTTGGGAAGTTTAATTGGTATGGTATTTTCTAAATACTATTGAAGTTTGAATAGTAGTGAAGAGTTACATAAGTTAATAAATGCTATTGAAGTTAATTTTCATTTATGTTTAAATTCTAATGATTTTTATGTAAATTCTCTCTCTCACTCAAGAAATGGTCATACTCATGACCCGTTCTCAATCCAAATCAAGCTTTTCATAAAGCTTTTCCTTAACCCAAGCTTAAGCTATGCTTGAGGCCAATTTAATGGCTTTTTTTCTATGCTTTTAGTTTATGCATATTGATGATTCAATCCACTATAGATTAATGATCCAATTAGAGATCATTTTAATTATTTCCTTAATGATAAGCTTTATCCCTTAGAAAAAAATTGAGATTTATCAGTCATAGCAGCGGAGCTATGGCAAAATTTTTATAAAAATTATGCATAAAATAATTTCATTCAAAGCATAAAAAGAGGACTTCCTACCATATTCTAGGAATTATCATCCTAGATTAATTGAAAGAATTTCATTATAATCATGGAGAAATTGAATTTTAATATCATGCATAAAGGATAATTTTTTTATATCAAAAGTGTTACTTTTATCATTTTTAATTTTCATGCATAGAAGTATGCATAAAGGAAAAAAAATTTATATCAAAAGTGTTACTTTTATCATTTTTTAATTTTTCATGCATAGAAGTATGCATAAAGGAAAATTTTTATATCAAAAGTGATACTTTTATCATTTTTAATTTTCATGCATAGAAGTATGCATAAAGGATAATTTTTTTATATTAAAAGTGTTATTTTTATCATTTTTAATTTTCATGCATAGAAGGATGCATAAAGGAAAATTTTTTATATCAAAAGTGTTACTTTTATCATTTTTAATTTTCATGCATAGAAGTATGCATAAAGGATAATTTTTTTATATCAAAAGTGTTACTTTTATCATATTGGATTTCATGCATAGAGGTATGCATAAAAGTTGAATATTTTATTATAAAAGTGTTACTTTTAGCATAATTGAATTTCATGCATAGAGGTATGCATAAAAGATATGGGAAGTGATAAGATATGATAAGATGCATGTGGATGTGGATGTGGATGTGAATGTATGAATGTGGATGTATGGATGTGAATGTGGATGTGGATGTGGATGTATGAATGTGGATGTATGGATGTGGATGTGGATGTATGGATGTGAATGTGGATGTGGATGTGGATGTATGAATGTGGATGTATGGATGTATGAATGTGGATGTATGGATGTGAATGAGGATGTAGATGTGGATGCATGGATGTAAATGTGGATGTGGATGTATGGATGTATGCATGTAGATGTGGATGCATGAATGTGGATGTATGGATGTGAATGAGGATATAGATGTGGATGTATGGATGTGAATGTACATGTAGATAAAGATGTATATATGTGAATGGGAATGTGGATGTGGATGTATGTATGCATGTGGATGTGGATATGGATGTGTATGTATGAATGTGGATATGGGATGTGGATGTATAAATGAGGATGTGAAAATGGAGATAAGCATGTAGATGTGGATGCATGAATGTGGATGTATGGATGTGAATGAGGATATAGATGTGGATGTATGGATGTGAATGTGCATGTAGATATGGATGTATATATGTGAATGGGAATGTGCATGTAGATATGGATGTATATATGTGAATGGGAATGTGGATGTGGATGTATGTATGCATGTGGATGTGGATATGGATGTGTATGTATGAATGTGGATATGGGATGTGGATGTATAAATGAGGATGTGAAAATGGAGATAAGCATGTAGATGTGGATGCATGAATGTAGATGTATGGATGTGAATGAGGATATAGATGTGGATGTATGGATGTGAATGTGCATGTAGATATGGATGTATATATGTGAATGGGAATGTGGATGTGGATGTATGTATGCATGTGGATGTGGATATGGATGTGTATGTATGAATGTGGATATGGGATGTGGATGTGAAAATGGAGATAAGCATGTAGATGTGGATGTATGGATGTGAATGAGGATATAGATGTGGATGTATGGATGTGAATGTGCATGTAGATATGGATGTATATATGTGAATGGGAATGTGGATGTGGATGTATGTATGCATGTGGATGTAGATATGGATGTGTATGTATGAATGTGGATATGGGATGTGGATGTATAAATGAGGATGTGAAAATGGAGATAAGCATGTAGATGTGGATGTATGGATGTGAATGTGGATGTGGATGTGGATGTATGAATGTGGATGTATGGATGTGAATGAGGATGTGGATGTGGATGCATGGATGTAAATGTGGATGTGTATGTATGGATGTAGGCATGTAGATGTGGATGCATGAATGTGGATGTATGGATGTGAATGAGGATATAGATGTGGATGTATGGATGTGAATGTGCATGTAGATATGGATGTATAGATGTGAATGAGAATGTGGATGTGGATGTGGATGTATGTATGTATGTATGTGGATGTGGATGTATGAATGAGGACGTGATAATGAATGTATGCATGTGGATGTGGATATGGATGTGTATGTATGAATGCGGATATGGATGTGGATATGGATGTGTATGTATGAATGTGGATATGGGATGTGGATGTATAAATGAGGATGTGAAAATGGAGATAAGCATGTAGATGTGGATGTATGGATGTGAATGTGGATGTGGATGTGGATGTATGGATGTGGATATGGATGTGAATATATGATATGTGATGTGAAGGAATCTGAAGTGAAGAGATGGAAAATGATATGATTGGATGAGTACACATATAAATGAAATGTGGAATAAGTAATGTGGATTGCATGAGGGATAATGTGGAAAAATGAGAGTTAATATAGAAATTGTATTTGTAAACTGTTTGTAAATGCTGTTTGTAAATGGCTGTTTTATGTCAAGAATGCTGGGAAAGCATTTTGACCGTCTTGTGATTAAGGTCGTGGAGACCTAACTGATAAAGTTGCAACTGCTGACGGAGAGTCAATGGAGGACGTCTCGCGTAGCAAGGTCGGCCGAGGTCTTGACCAGCCTCGGTTCGATTAAAATGGTGAGCTTCCGGTACGGTGGATGAGGGACCAAGGAAGCGGCCTATGAGTGAAGCGCTAGGTCACCTGCGAAGGATCCTAGAGGGTGCTGACCATACGGTGCTCGGGCTCTGGGTCGCCCAGGATACCCACGCGTGCGTCGAGGAAGATATTGGAACAAGGAGTAAGAGTTGTTTTCTGGAACCGGGCATGGATCTGGTTGACTGACCTTGCTGGTCCTCAACGGATGAGTCCATGGCTCTTTTATATGGATCTGTTGGTTGATCTTGCTGATCTTCAACGAGAGTCCATCTTGATAAGTGATTATATTGTTGAGTATTATGGGCTAGGAACTATTGAAATGGCCCCTGTGTGGACAGGTGGTGAGCGTTCTAGTTGCCAATGATGCCATAGATACTCTGATGAAGGAATGATGGGAAATTATGAATCAACTGGATAATTTGGGAGATTGTGATCAGTGGTACTATGGTTTCATTAAAGGATTGTTTTAAAGTTAGCTGATGCTAAGAAAAAGGCAATTTTCATATTGGGTGTGTAAGTGGTGTGGCTAGTTTTATGTTTGCATGAAATTCCGGCTAGGGGGCCTTGGAACTCTTTTCCTTGGTACCCCGGACAAAACCTAACCAAATTCCAAATTGGATCCCATCACTACAGTGGTTGGGCGGTTGGCTAACCCATGGGATCGGATGGGGTTAGGCTGGACTGATGGATCCGTAAATCGAGACTCAATTTCTGTTATTACGATAGATAAAGTAAATCCCGGATAGTAATTGTTCTATGGATAGGAATCAACGGCTGTGCCTCCTTGGTGGGGAAAAAAGCGTTGATCCCAATGATCCAAGTGCAAGTTTCTTCCTTGATCTGACCAAGTATCTTTATAGATGCAGTCGGATCTGTTTGATCAGTAAGAGTTTTGACTACGTTAGAGTAAAAATTATCCTGGTGGAATCGCCCGTGCTTTCCGGATAAGGGAAGTTTTTCCGGGTCTGGTTTTGGAAAAACCGACGGATTAGTCTTTTGTCCGGATATCCGTGGACGAGGCCCCGAGTGTGGGACCCTGCCTCGCGCAAGAAGTGCTACTTCCGCTGCTAGTACCCCGAATCCGTTGCGCGGTGGGAACAGGGATCTCACAGTTGGTATCAGAGCATTTGGTTAATAAAGATCAACTGAGAAGACAAATATGTCAAAAATTTATCAAGAAGCACAAAAAGGTTGTAATTGTGTGATATAATTCATACAATTTGATATTCAAACTGAAATTCGTAATTTGGTAATTGGGTCTTCAGATGGAAGTACCGCAATTATATAGAATCCCTGACTTGCTTGAGGCCTAGACATGATGGTATTTACCTTATAATTCCAAGAGCCACGACTACCCGTATATACCGAGAGTATACTGCAGCTCTTTACTGACAGTATATACGAGTAAATCTAAGACTTGAAATTATAAGCGTTAATGCTATCCAGATGATGAATTCGAATGTGGTTGATATGATTTTTAATTCTGTTTGAGAATTGATGAATTGAATTGGATTCTGATTGAAAAATGATGATTTCTGAAATTAGTTGAAATATAAAAATCTGAACAAAACCACAATGAGGATGAATGGGACGAGTCCCAGTGATGATATTCATAACTGGAATGATGATAATGAATTCAGCAAATCACTATGAGATTAGTGGGTTGTGCTGTCAAATTGTTACTGTTAACACTTGATCAGTAGATCAAGTTAAGGGATGACAAATTGAGAACTTGCTTGACTGAAATTCCCGTGGAGGAATGTTCAGAAGGAAATTTTTCGGTCTAATGGACCATTATCATGTTAAAGATATGAATGATATAATCTGAATATTAATGATGAGTTCTATATAAGGGATATTTATCCCAGTGTTCTGCTGGGTTGACCAGAATATAAGGAACCCCAAAATAAAATTGGATGTTAAGAAAAAGAGTTGTTCTCTACCTTGCGAGATGAGGACATCTCGCACTTTTTAAGTGGGGTAGAATGTAAGATTCCTCCCCAGCCTTCGAGGTATACAGGAGTAAAGTTCTGTTTAACAAAGGAAGACCCTTTTCCTAGAATACTTCTCAAGAGTCCCACCTGTTTTAAGGATTCAGAACAATGAGTTCAGAAGTGAGAATCGATGTTTTGGATATCAAGGTTTTGGTCTTCATTCGAGTACGGCCCAAAAGAAGTTCTTTATCTCTTGGGGAGTATATGAAGTTATCTCCCAGATATTGTGAGCCTCATATCTGAATTCAATGAAAGTAGGTGACTTAGCCTACAAGCTTCTTTTATCTCTTCATCTCAAAATTCTTAATGCCTTCTATAGAAAAATGTGTCAAACCCAAATCATGGAAAGACGGTAAAACTTCAGTGGCAAGTTACCGTTGGCTTCTAAGTTACGCTAGCTCCTTCCTTTATATAAGTCGTAACTTTTACTTGTCGCTCACAGTAATCTTACTTCCATCGATCTCCTTTCTTTCTTAATCTCCTTCATGGCTTGGCAACAAGAACTAGTTTTATCCCTAATGATTTCTCACCTTCAAGACGCAAGGGAGTCTGTGAAGAAAGATTTTATAGAGCAGTATGAGCGCTCACTTTTCCCTCACTTGGGAACTTCTGTAGCGCAGACAAAATGGCGGACCTATCAAGACATAACTAGGGTAACACCCTGGGGTCAGCAGCACTTTCGTAACAATGTCCGCTTGGCCATGGTTATTGAAGCTTTGGGTTTGGGTCCCCGATACTACTGCGTCATGAGATCAAGGCATCCTGGGTTTTCTGAGCGGGTCTTCTTACTGGCGTGTTTTCTTCCTCATGAGAAGATATGCCTTTACCCCGTTTTTGGCTTGCCTCTCAGAGGTCCTTTTGTTAGAACACCTCATACCACTGAGATAGGCGCAGCAATAACCCACAGAATCATTCCCATAGATGAGTTACCTTATACTTGTGCAGCTTGTGAGGACTGCTTTTGTGATCATATGATGGACGGGCTTATGGAAGTGTAAAGAGTTCTTCTATCTTTACTGTATAAGTTCCGAGAATGAATAAAGTTTAAATCTTGTTCTTATTTTGAATCTTGCTCTCTTTAAGACGTTTCTTGGTGGTTAATCTTGATTAAAATTTTTCTCTAAGTCTCATATTCGTGAATCTTGCGAAATTATCACAAGTTGCGAGATGAGGACATCTCGCGTTTTTTAAGTGGGGTAGAATGTAAGATTCCTCCCCCAACCCCTTTTTGATGTCTAGTATCTTCCCCTGTAATCAACCCTCTTCAGAAATATAAAGACCTTGTTTCTATCTGTTTTAGCCTAGAGAGAGAAAAATATTCTAGAGAGAGAATATTCAGATTTTGAATATTTTTGGATAGAAAAATATCTCTTATAATTCAGATGAGTTCCCCTGAAATAGAAATTCAAAAAGAATTTTCCAATGTGCAATTGGAATTAATTGGAAATAGGTATAAAGAACCTTAGTCTAAGGGTCTAGATTTTCAGAAATCTTTAGACTATGGTCCAATTAAGGTTCCTATGGGCCAATAGCATCAATCCATGTGTAGGGAAGAGATAAATCCAAATTTGTAAAAAAGAAGATACCCAAAAATGAGTAAATGCTCACATAAGGTGAAGAGTTGAAAATGTACAAGGTTTATTAGTAAAAAACTATGAGCAATATTAAAAATATGAGATATTTTGGGTATCCAAAAATGAGTAAATGCTCACATAAGATGAAGAGTTGAAAATGTACAAGGTTTATTAGTAAAAAACTATGAGCAATATTAAAATGATGCCATTATGACACATATGTAAGGAAGGGGAATTCTTTAAAGGAGGTGCATATTTCACATAAGATGAAGAGTTGAAAATGTACAAGGTTTATTAGTAAAAAACTATGAGCAATATTAAAATGATTCCATTATGACACATATGTAAGGAAGGGGAATTCTTTAAAGGAGGTGCATATTTCACATAAGATGAAGAGTTGAAAATGTACAAGGTTTATTAGTAAAAAAAACTATGAGCAATATTAAAATGATTCCATTATGACACATATGTAAGGAAGGGGAGTTCTTTAAAGGAGGTGCATATTTCACATGCTTGAATGAGTTTTAAACTCATAAAAATTGAGATATTTCATCTCTCCTCTCTCCTCATTCAAGTCTAGTTCCAAAAAGCTAGCTTAACTAACCTAAAAATGGTCAAATATTGACCAAACTGATTTAGAAAATTCTAGAATCAGTTTGTTTGGTTAGGAGCTCAATTTTTCCTATAAATAGAAGCCTCTCCCTTGTTGAAAAATAGTTAGTGTTCGTGCATCGTTACTCTCCCCAGCCTTCGAGGTATACAGGAGTAAAGTTCTGTTTAACAAAGGAAGACCCTTTTCCTAGAATACTTCTCAAGAGTCCCACCTGTTTTAAGGATTCAGAACAATGAGTTCAGAAGTGAGAATCGATGTTTTGGATATCAAGGTTTTGGTCTTCATTCGAGTACGGCCCAAAAGAAGTTCTTTATCTCTTGGGGAGTATATGAAGTTATCCCCCAGATATTGTGAGCCTCATATCTGAATTCAATGAAAGTAGGTGACTTAGCCTACAAGCTTCTTTTATCTCTTCATCTCAAAATTCTTAATGCCTTCTATAGAAAAATGTGTCAAACCCAAATCATGGAAAGACGGTAAAACTTCAGTGGCAAGTTACCGTTGGCTTCTAAGTTACGCTAGCTCCTTCCTTTATATAAGTCGTAACTTTTACTTGTCGCTCACAGTAATCTTACTTCCATCGATCTCCTTTCTTTCTTAATCTCCTTCATGGCTTGGCAACAAGAACTAGTTTTATCCCTAATGATTTCTCACCTTCAAGACGCAAGGGAGTCTGTGAAGAAAGATTTTATAGAGCAGTATGAGCGCTCACTTTTCCCTCACTTGGGAACTTCTGTAGCGCAGACAAAATGGCGGACCTATCAAGACATAACTAGGGTAACACCCTGGGGTCAGCAGCACTTTCGTAACAATGTCCGCTTGGCCATGGTTATTGAAGCTTTGGGTTTGGGTCCCCGATACTACTGCGTCATGAGATCAAGGCATCCTGGGTTTTCTGAGCGGGTCTTCTTACTGGCGTGTTTTCTTCCTCATGAGAAGATATGCCTTTACCCCGTTTTTGGCTTGCCTCTCAGAGGTCCTTTTGTTAGAACACCTCATACCACTGAGATAGGCGCAGCAATAACCCACAGAATCATTCCCATAGATGAGTTACCTTATACTTGTGCAGCTTGTGAGGACTGCTTTTGTGATCATATGATGGACGGGCTTATGGAAGTGTAAAGAGTTCTTCTATCTTTACTGTATAAGTTCCGAGAATGAATAAAGTTTAAATCTTGTTCTTATTTTGAATCTTGCTCTCTTTAAGACGTTTCTTGGTGGTTAATCTTGATTAAAATTTTTCTCTAAGTCTCATATTCGTGAATCTTGCGAAATTATCACAAGTTGCGAGATGAGGACATCTCGCGTTTTTTAAGTGGGGTAGAATGTACGATTCCTCCCCCAACCCCTTTTTGATGTCTAGTATCTTCCCCTGTAATCAACCCTCTTCAGAAATATAAAGACCTTGTTTCTATCTGTTTTAGCCTAGAGAGAGAAAAATATTCTAGAGAGAGAATATTCAGATTTTGAATATTTTTGGATAGAAAAATATCTCTTATAATTCAGATGAGTTCCCCTGAAATAGAAATTCAAAAAGAATTTTCCAATGTGCAATTGGAATTAATTGGAAATAGGTATAAAGAACCTTAGTCTAAGGGTCTAGATTTTCAGAAATCTTTAGACTATGGTCCAATTAAGGTTCCTATGGGCCAATAGCATCAATCCATGTGTAGGGAAGAGATAAATCCAAATTTGTAAAAAAGAAGATACCCAAAAATGAGTAAATGCTCACATAAGGTGAAGAGTTGAAAATGTACAAGGTTTATTAGTAAAAAACTATGAGCAATATTAAAAATATGAGATATTTTGGGTATCCAAAAATGAGTAAATGCTCACATAAGATGAAGAGTTGAAAATGTACAAGGTTTATTAGTAAAAAACTATGAGCAATATTAAAATGATGCCATTATGACACATATGTAAGGAAGGGGAATTCTTTAAAGGAGGTGCATATTTCACATAAGATGAAGAGTTGAAAATGTACAAGGTTTATTAGTAAAAAACTATGAGCAATATTAAAATGATTCCATTATGACACATATGTAAGGAAGGGGAATTCTTTAAAGGAGGTGCATATTTCACATAAGATGAAGAGTTGAAAATGTACAAGGTTTATTAGTAAAAAAAACTATGAGCAATATTAAAATGATTCCATTATGACACATATGTAAGGAAGGGGAGTTCTTTAAAGGAGGTGCATATTTCACATGCTTGAATGAGTTTTAAACTCATAAAAATTGAGATATTTCATCTCTCCTCTCTCCTCATTCAAGTCTAGTTCCAAAAAGCTAGCTTAACTGACCTAAAAATGGTCAAATATTGACCAAACTGATTTAGAAAATTCTAGAATCAGTTTGTTTGGTTAGGAGCTCAATTTTTCCTATAAATAGAAGCCTCTCCCTTGTTGAAAAATAGTTAGTGTTCATGCATCGTTACTCTACTCCACCTAAGCCAAGAACTGTGAATTCATTTAATAATTCACTAGTTTTTGGAGCTTCCCTCTTTCTTCAATCCCCATTAGTGGCTCCATCAACATACTTAACCAATTGATTGGTTGGGGGCCTCTACCGTGAACAAAGAATCAAGCAAGTTGTAAGGTAATTAGTGAATATTGATCTTTCTATAATTTCTCAATGTTTCTCTCTTCTCAACCCCTCTCAAGCTTGGGAAGTTTAATTGGTATGGTATTTTCTAAATACTATTGAAGTTTGAATAGTAGTGAAGAGTTACATAAGTTAATAAATGCTATTGAAGTTAATTTTCATTTATGTTTAAATTCTAATGATTTTTATGTAAATTCTCTCTCTCACTCAAGAAATGGTCATACTCATGACCCGTTCTCAATCCAAATCAAGCTTTTCATAAAGCTTTTCCTTAACCCAAGCTTAAGCTATGCTTGAGGCCAATTTAATGGCTTTTTTTCTATGCTTTTAGTTTATGCATATTGATGATTCAATCCACTATAGATTAATGATCCAATTAGAGATCATTTTAATTATTTCCTTAATGATAAGCTTTATCCCTTAGAAAAAATTTGAGATTTATCAGTCATAGCAGCGGAGCTATGGCAAAATTTTTATAAAAATTATGCATAAAATAATTTCATTCAAAGCATAAAAAGAGGACTTCCTACCATATTCTAGGAATTATCATCCTAGATTAATTGAAAGAATTTCATTATAATCATGGAGAAATTGAATTTTAATATCATGCATAAAGGATAATTTTTTTATATCAAAAGTGTTACTTTTATCATTTTTAATTTTCATGCATAGAAGTATGCATAAAGGAAAAAAAATTTATATCAAAAGTGTTACTTTTATCATTTTTTAATTTTTCATGCATAGAAGTATGCATAAAGGAAAATTTTTATATCAAAAGTGATACTTTTATCATTTTTAATTTTCATGCATAGAAGTATGCATAAAGGATAATTTTTTTATATTAAAAGTGTTATTTTTATCATTTTTAATTTTCATGCATAGAAGGATGCATAAAGGAAAAATTTTTATATCAAAAGTGTTACTTTTATCATTTTTAATTTTCATGCATAGAAGTATGCATAAAGGATAATTTTTTTATATCAAAAGTGTTACTTTTATCATATTGGATTTCATGCATAGAGGTATGCATAAAAGTTGAATATTTTATTATAAAAGTGTTACTTTTAGCATAATTGAATTTCATGCATAGAGGTATGCATAAAAGATATGGGAAGTGATAAGATATGATAAGATGCATGTGGATGTGGATGTGAATGTATGAATGTGGATGTATGGATGTGAATGTGGATGTGGATGTGGATGTATGAATGTGGATGTATGGATGTGGATGTGGATGTATGGATGTGAATGTGGATGTGGATGTGGATGTATGAATGTGGATGTATGGATGTATGAATGTGGATGTATGGATGTGAATGAGGATGTAGATGTGGATGCATGGATGTAAATGTGGATGTGGATGTATGGATGTATGCATGTAGATGTGGATGCATGAATGTGGATGTATGGATGTGAATGAGGATATAGATGTGGATGTATGGATGTGAATGTACATGTAGATAAAGATGTATATATGTGAATGGGAATGTGGATGTGGATGTATGTATGCATGTGGATGTGGATATGGATGTGTATGTATGAATGTGGATATGGGATGTGGATGTATAAATGAGGATGTGAAAATGGAGATAAGCATGTAGATGTGGATGCATGAATGTGGATGTATGGATGTGAATGAGGATATAGATGTGGATGTATGGATGTGAATGTGCATGTAGATATGGATGTATATATGTGAATGGGAATGTGCATGTAGATATGGATGTATATATGTGAATGGGAATGTGGATGTGGATGTATGTATGCATGTGGATGTGGATATGGATATGTATGTATGAATGTGGATATGGGATGTGGATGTATAAATGAGGATGTGAAAATGGAGATAAGCATGTAGATGAGGATGCATGAATGTAGATGTATGGATGTGAATGAGGATATAGATGTGGATGTATGGATGTGAATGTGCATGTAGATATGGATGTATATATGTGAATGGGAATGTGGATGTGGATGTATGTATGCATGTGGATGTGGATATGGATGTGTATGTATGAATGTGGATATGGGATGTGGATGTGAAAATGGAGATAAGCATGTAGATGTGGATGTATGGATGTGAATGAGGATATAGATGTGGATGTATGGATGTGAATGTGCATGTAGATATGGATGTATATATGTGAATGGGAATGTGGATGTGGATGTATGTATGCATGTGGATGTAGATATGGATGTGTATGTATGAATGTGGATATGGGATGTGGATGTATAAATGAGGATGTGAAAATGGAGATAAGCATGTAGATGTGGATGTATGGATGTGAATGTGGATGTGGATGTGGATGTATGAATGTGGATGTATGGATGTGAATGAGGATGTGGATGTGGATGCATGGATGTAAATGTGGATGTGTATGTATGGATGTAGGCATGTAGATGTGGATGCATGAATGTGGATGTATGGATGTGAATGAGGATATAGATGTGGATGTATGGATGTGAATGTGCATGTAGATATGGATGTATAGATGTGAATGAGAATGTGGATGTGGATGTGGATGTATGTATGTATGTATGTGGATGTGGATGTATGAATGAGGACGTGATAATGAATGTATGCATGTGGATGTGGATATGGATGTGTATGTATGAATGCGGATATGGATGTGGATATGGATGTGTATGTATGAATGTGGATATGGGATGTGGATGTATAAATGAGGATGTGAAAATGGAGATAAGCATGTAGATGTGGATGTATGGATGTGAATGTGGATGTGGATGTGGATGTATGGATGTGGATATGGATGTGAATATATGATATGTGATGTGAAGGAATCTGAAGTGAAGAGATGGAAAATGATATGATTGGATGAGTACACATATAAATGAAATGTGGAATAAGTAATGTGGATTGCATGAGGGATAATGTGGAAAAATGAGAGTTAATATAGAAATTGTATTTGTAAACTGTTTGTAAATGCTGTTTGTAAATGGCTGTTTTATGTCAAGAATGCTGGGAAAGCATTTTGACCGTCTTGTGATTAAGGTCGTGGAGACCTAACTGATAAAGTTGCAACTGCTGACGGAGAGTCAATGGAGGACGTCTCGCGTAGCAAGGTCGGCCGAGGTCTTGACCAGCCTCGGTTCGATTAAAATGGTGAGCTTCCGGTACGGTGGATGAGGGACCAAGGAAGCGGCCTATGAGTGAAGCGCTAGGTCACCTGCGAAGGATCCTAGAGGGTGCTGACCATACGGTGCTCGGGCTCTGGGTCGCCCAGGATACCCACGCGTGCGTCGAGGAAGATATTGGAACAAGGAGTAAGAGTTGTTTTCTGGAACCGGGCATGGATCTGGTTGACTGACCTTGCTGGTCCTCAACGGATGAGTCCATGGCTCTTTTATATGGATCTGTTGGTTGATCTTGCTGATCTTCAACGAGAGTCCATCTTGATAAGTGATTATATTGTTGAGTATTATGGGCTAGGAACTATTGAAACGGCCCCTGTGTGGACAGGTGGTGAGCGTTCTAGTTGCCAATGATGCCATAGATACTCTGATGAAGGAATGATGGGAAATTATGAATCAACTGGATAATTTGGGAGATTGTGATCAGTGGTACTATGGTTTCATTAAAGGATTGTTTTAAAGTTAGCTGATGCTAAGAAAAAGGCAATTTTCATATTGGGTGTGTAAGTGGTGTGGCTAGTTTTATGTTTGCATGAAATTCCGGCTAGGGGGCCTTGGAACTCTTTTCCTTGGTACCCGGGACAAAACCTAACCAAATTCCAAATTGGATCCCATCACTACAGTGGTTGGGCAGTTGGCTAACCCATGGGATCGGATGGGGTTAGGCTGGACTGATGGATCCGTAAATCGAGACTCAATTTCTGTTATTACGATAGATAAAGTAAATCCCGGATAGTAATTGTTCTATGGATAGGAATCAACGGCTGTGCCTCCTTGGTGGGGAAAAAAGCGTTGATCCCAATGATCCAAGTGCAAGTTTCTTCCTTGATCTGACCAAGTATCTTTATAGATGCAGTCGGATCTGTTTGATCAGTAAGAGTTTTGACTACGTTAGAGTAAAAATTATCCTGGTGGAATCGCCCGTGCTTTCCGGATAAGGGAAGTTTTTCCGGGTCTGGTTTTGGAAAAACCGACGGATTAGTCTTTTGTCCGGATATCCGTGGACGAGGCCCCGAGTGTGGGACCCTGCCTCGCGCAAGAAGTGCTACTTCCGCTGCTAGTACCCCGAATCCGTTGCGCGGTGGGAACAGGGATCTCACAAAGGTCGGCCGAGGTCTTGACAGCCTTGGTTTCATTTAAATGGTGGGCTTCCGGTATGGTGGATGAGGGACCAAGGAAGCAGCCTATGAGTGAAGCGCTGCTAGGTGACCTGCGAAGGATCTTAGAGGGTACTGACCATACGGTGCTCGGGCTCTGGGTCACTGAAGATACCCACGCGTGCGTCTAGGAAGATATTGGAACAAGGAGTAAGAGTTGTTTTTTGAATTCGGGCATGGATCTGGTTGATTGACCTTGCTGGTCCACCTCAACAGATTAGTCCATGGCTCTTTTATATGGATCTATTGGTTGATCTTGCTGATCTTCAACGGAGAATCCATCTGGATTTTTATAAGTGAATATATTACCGGGTACTATGAGCTAGGAACTATCGAAAAGGCCCCTGAGTGGACAGGTGGTGAGTGTTCTGGTTACCAATGATGCCATAGATACACCGATGAAGGAATGATTGGAAATTAGAATTCAACCAAATATTTTGGAGGATTATGATCAGTGATACTATGGTTTCATTAAAAGATTGTTTAAAAGTCCGCTGAATCCTTGAAATAGGCAATTTCATATTGGGTGTGTAAGTGGTGTGACTATCTTGAAGTTTGCATGAAGCGCCGGCTAGGGCGCCCGAGAACTCTTTTTCCTGGTACCCGGGATAAAACCTAGCCAAATTCCTAATTGGATCCCATCACTATAGTGGTGGGTAGTTGGCTAACCCATGGGACTGGATGGGGTTAGGCTCTGGACTGATGGATCCCTAAAATGAGACTCAATTCTGTTATGGTACGATACATGAAGTAAATCCCGGACAGTCCTTATTCTATGGAAAAGAATCAACGGCTGTGCCTCTCAATGAGGAAAAAAGTGTTGGTCTCTATGATCCAAGTGCAAGTCTTTTCCTTGATCTGACCAAATGACTTACGAGTCGGATCAGTTTGGTTCGTGATGACCTTGACTACATTAGAATAAAAATATTATGGAGGAATCGCCCGTGTTTTCTGGGCGAGGGAAGTTTTTTTTGTTTCGGTTTTGGAAGAACCGAGGGATTAGTCTCTTGTCCAGATTTTCGTGGCGAGGCCCCGAGTGAGAGGCTCTGCCCTACACAAGAAGTGCTACTTCCACCACTGCTAACAACCCCGAATTCATTGCGTGAAGGGGGCAGGGATCTTTCATGGGGTGCCTACAATTGCAAGGAAACTTGAGTCCTCCATGCTAGTGCAAGCCCATACACATGTTGGATGATAGCCACCAAACCTTCCTCCTTATTTTTCTTGAACCTAAGTAACTCACCCTTCTAAAATGATGATTGAAAACCCCTCGATCGAACATAATGTGGACAACCACCAAACCTTCTTCCTTCATTTTCTTGAACCCAAGTAACTTATCCTTTTAATGATGATTTAAAACCCCTCGATCAAACACAATGTGGACCATATGCGCTTGATTGCATGAAATCCTAAGCACCCTTACAAAAGCTTGTTCCTACTCATTCCCCATTTCATCCTTTGTGTTGTGTAATAGGAGTTCCTCCTTTGGTCTTCTTGAATAAAGCCATAATTTGATGATGAAGAGAGAGCGAGACAAAAAGAGTTTAGGAAGGAAGAAAAGATAGAAGAGAGATTAGCTAGGAAAGATTTACATATGAAATAATGTGTAGAGAAAGAAAGAGAGAGGGGGAGAGAGAGAGATTGGGGGGGAGGAAGTGAGGAAGACGGCTTGGGGAGGAAGAAGATTAGTGGCTATGGAGGAAGAAGATTAGTTTCTATGGAAGTGGAAGATTAGTGGCTATAGAGTGGTAGAGAGAGTAAGAGAGATTAGGGAGAAAAATGATTAGTGCCTTTGGAGCGGTAGAGAGAGAAAGGGAGGAAGAGAGTTAGAGAGCTTGGGAAGGGAGAATTTAGGGGTTATGAAAGGGGAGATTAGCAAGAGGGTAGTTAGTTAGAGGTTTTAGGAGCTTCAAAAAGAGAAGAAGAGCTTGAATTTGACCATGGAATATTTTTGGGGTGGTTTTGGAGAGAAATGGAACGGAACATTTTGGGGCTTAGAGCTTGGAAAAGAGAAGTAGAGGTTGAAAAATCACTTTTAGACCATAGGATATTTTTTTGGGGTAGTTTTGGAGGAAAATGGGAACATTTTGGGGGCAGTTTATTTTTTTTCTTGGTTTTTTGGGCTTTTTGGACGCATGAAAATTGAAAGCCTAACCCCCCACTTTTCAAGTGGATAGAATGTACACACTCCTCTTTTTTTGTTGGTACATTCCTAATGAGATGTTAATTAAAAGGACCCTTTTAGAGTTCAAATTGCTCCTGATGGGACCATTTTGGAGGTAGTTACATTTTTTATTTTTTAAGGCTTTTTGGACACATGAAAATTGAAAGCCTAACCCCCCCCCCCCCACTTTTCAAGTGGATAGAATGTGCACACTCCTCTTTTCCTATTGGTACATTCCTAATGACATGTTAATTAAAAGGACCCTTTTAGAGTTTAAATACCTCGTAATGTGCCCTAGTATGTGTCAAAAGTTGTTTTTCTCCTGTTTAGGTGGTCAATTCACTATGTGATTGTAGTCGTTGAAGCCATCCATGAATTGAGATAGTTTTGGAAGACATTCATGGTCAGAAAGAGGACAAGGTGTTGTAGAGGTGGAATGGGATCATAACATATGTATAGGTACTCTACTACATGATAAAAGGTGTTTTGAGCCTATCTAGATGGTCAATCCCTATACCTTGGAGCCATTGAAGCCATCCATGGATAAGAAGAGCACGCGACTTGTTAGATATCCATAACGCCGCTATACGGGCGTTACCACAAGAGGGGGACGGCCTCTGGCTCACCTCCCAGCCATAGAGGAAGAATGAGGATTGCCCCTCATCCCCAGGCTATATAGTGTGTGGCCTGCCATCCACACTAGCCTGGCCGCCCATGACTCCGCTGGGCGTCCTCTCCCACTGAACCCCAGACATGGCCATCTGGTATGCCGTCGGTCATAGGCATTACAGCCTACGTGACATTACCTCCCCCTTAAGAAGAGTTTTTATCCTCGAAAACAAACTGGGAAAACCTTCTGAAAATTGCACTACGACGTTCCCAGGTTGCCACCTCCTCATCCCTATCTGTCCATTTAACAAGTACCTCCTGGTACACTTTATGTCGGGTTTGTCTGTCACGATACTCTAGAATCTTTTCAGGTTCATGTGGTATCTTTGGTGGCTTTATCAAGTCCACCAAAATCTCTGGAGAAACTGCGTTCTCTAACCCATGAACTGATTTCTTCAGTTTACTAACATGGAAGACATGATGGACTTGAGAACTCTCCGGTAACTCAAGTTTATATGCTATGTCCCCAATCTTCTTAAGGATTTTAAAAGGACCACAATATCTCGGAGAAAGTTTATCACACTTTCCCGTTTTCATGGTTTCTGGCTGCGCAGGAACCTTGAGGAATACAAAGTCACCTTCTGCAAAGGTCACCTTTCTACGTCCTTTATCCGCATAAGTTTTAGTGCGATCCTGAGCGCTACGAATGCTTTCACAAGCGGCTCTGAGCATATCATTCATATCTTTAAGGAAATCCTTGATAGATTGAATGAAATCCATGGAAATGCTTTCCCATTTCCCTGGAGGAATCTCCAGCGGATGGAGTAGTCCTCCAACCTTAAGACGTTCATGTTTATTGACCTGGCACTTACTGTATTTCAGCACATAAGTCTGGATGTTCTTAAACAAACTAGGCCAATAAAGCTGTCTTTTTACTAGTGCATAGGTCTTCTGAATCCTAGGATGACCCGCACTTGGACTATCATGACTTTCTTTAAGAATTTGGGCCCGAAAGTCACCAATAGTTGGTACACATACTCTACCCTTGTAAAGTAAGTACCCGTCGTCAAATTAGCATATTTCTCCCACGTGTCCGGTCGAGCTCGACCGCCGCTCTACGAGCAATCGGATGTGCCATTAATTGGGGAAGTCATTGGTAAGCAAATGTTTAGTAGTACTCACGCAATCCGTGATTTGGTATTTCAACCAAAATCCCAAGGCAAATTTCATGCCTTGATTTTGCATCATGTCATTAGCACAGAAGCTAATGTTCTGGAGAGCACTCTAGTAGCGCAAGTTCTTAGACTATGCTACTAGATATTTGTAGACTATGCTACCATGTTGCTTCACCAACTTGTTAAAACTTCTCCTTGGAAAGCTCTACGGCCATAGGAGAAATAAACTAGATCCAATCTAATTATGCATCACAAGGATTAGTTCCAAAGCTGAGAGATACTTTCTCTCTTAGAGTAACATCTTTGCACAAGCATATGCTCTTTAATCTTGTTGAGTTTCTAACTACCATCAATCTACGGATGGTTAAACTCCACTCTAACTCAGAGTAAATGTAAGTTTTGAAAATTTCCCTTCAAATATAACAATCAAACTTCTATCTCTTATGCCATACTATATATGCGGGCAGACCATATAGTATGTGGAGATGTTTGATAAAGATTCTTGCACCACTATGGGTGTCTAGAGTTACAGCCAATCACTTACAACTCTTTGTTGCTATTACCAGACACATCCCTTCAAGTATTGTCTGGACTCACACAACTATTCGAGTTTATGTGATATTTGAGGATATCCCTCCTTTCCCTCAAGAAAGGTTTTTGTCCTCAAAAACTCTACTCTCAAGCGAACTACGCGCTAGTGTCATAGGTCCAAGAACAAATCTAGACCGTGTTTAATATCATATGTTATATTCTTGAGTCCTTCCAAGAAACTTTTAAACATCTTGCAAACAAAGATATGGTATAGTGTCTACGCACATATGGTGGTACTATTGATAAACTGCTTTGCAACAAATCAATGGTTTCACACTTGTAACAAAGTGCTTCATTGTTGCATATTATTACCCTTCATAAGCGCTTACACACTTATGAATTATTTGGGTGGGTTGTACCATCTATCAAGAAAAATTCCAAACTACTAATAACCACATTATCAATCCACAGATAATGACTGAGCTTGCTGCGAAGCCATAGGTTGCTAGATAATTGATGGTAATTACACAAGCCCAATGTCTCATTACATCATACATTCAATATAAATGCAAACATCACAGTACTTCGTGATGATGAACTTAGGAATTTCATCCTATCCCTGTTTGGTGTTGGTATGAAGTATAACTATGAGAACATTGTTTGCTGCCTCCTCATTATAGCGGCAAAGCTACCTAGTCATCACAGGTGGCAATCTCTACCAAGCTATAACCGATGAGACAAGAAAATAAACGAGTACTCTTGTAAGAACTTCATAACCATATCTCACACCAAACTCATAATCACTACGGATTAAATGCCAGGGCTTGCAAAATTGAATGTTGTCTGATAGGTAGAGGGTATCATCAAACTACGGATGACCTTGACAACTCACTCTAGGACTAGTGATGTGTAACTTTTAAGTTACTCCACTCTCCTTGCTTTCCATACCATCGATTAAATCGGTCCCTCGATTTGAGCAACGTCAACATATTTATGAGTACCTCGATACTCATGGATTGTGGTTCGGTAATTTAAAATGTTGATCTAGAGTATCTTTCACTCGAGGATCTTAATTATATTAGCAGTTATGTATTAGTAGTGAGTAACTACGTACCCACTATCATCACACTAGTAGCTCCATACTAGTCTGTGAGTAACTCCGTACCCAATGGCGTACCTCCCCCGAGTGGGAGTACCATATACTACCATCTATAACAAGATGCTTAAGTCACTTGCTACTAAGAAGTGACTACACAAATTGACATACTAGTCTGTGAGTAACTCCATACCCAATGGCGTACCTCCCCCGAGTGGGAGTACCATATACAACCATCTATAACAAGATGCTTAAGTCACTTGCTGCTAAGAAGTGACTACACAAATTGACATAACCATCTATAATAAGATGCTTAAGTCACTTGCTGCTAAGAAGTGACTACACAAATTGACCCCTCCATTGCACATTGCAGTACAATTTCTGGTATTACAACACAAATTTTTGGACGTCCTTAATAGAGGTCAACTTAAAAACTAGTATGTCAGGCTTTTTTCTGTAAAGATGTTTTGAGTCCGTGTACATATGGGATGCGTTGTGTGCAATAAAACTTTGCCCTGAATGCCCTGGCAAGTGTACAGACGGAATGGCTTTGGAGTGATTCAATGCATGCATTTTTCTTTGAAGCAGCTGCTGGAGACTTGAAGTTTTTATTGTATGAGCTTTTAGTCGTCAAGAAGGTGTCTGGGATGTGTGAATAAGAGGTGGATGAGCACGAGGATATCAATGATGGGTTTTGATGAGCATCTGGTAAAAATAAATGTAGACAGGCTGGTTTACGTGGAGAGAGCCCAATCTAGACTACAAATACTGAAATCTACAAGGGATACCAGTCATACATAATTTGCTCTTTATGCTCGTGTTGGGATATACTGTGCAGATTTATGGAATGGCCGTGTTTCTCCATATAAATAAGGGGTTGGGCATGATAATGATGGTGAGAAGATATAACCCATCTTCTAGGCAAAATATAAAAATAAATAAATAAATAAACACCACCAACGTAGCCAGAAAAAGAAAGGTCCACTTGGGCACTTGTTTTGCTGCCAGCACCCTCGCCAGCACGAGGGAGTCGCCTAGAAGGTTGGCGAAGAGGAAAAGGCAAAGGAAGTGGGCCGCCTGGAAAGGAGGATGCTTGAGCTGTGACGGAGTGAAGAGAGCTTCGGAGGATAGGTTCTTTTTGCAGAGCGCGAGACTGCTATAAGGCTAGTAACCACTGTAGACAAGGAGTGCGAACTATGGCTGCTAGCGACGACTGGGGGCTGCCGATTGGCTGGGGAGTTGCCTTGCTTTGTCTTGGACGTGGCCGGTGGTGGCGGGTAGCGAGAAAGAGAGAGAGTGAAGGCAGGCGAAGACCAGTTGGGTTGGAAAGGGACTATGGAAAGCGCAGCTTGGGTCGTGAAGGCTAGTGAGCCTATAGGCAGTGGGCGCAGCTGCAGAACAAGCGCAAAGGGAGCCGTCTCGTTTGTGAAGAGGCGAGGCCGCTAGGTGTGTGGCTGGCTGAAGGGGTGCAGAGAAGGAAAGCCGAGGGGGCCTCGTAGTGTTGCATGCGTGGGGCACAACGGTGGGTGTTGGAGAGGAAAGCGCAGCTGGGGCGTGTGGTTGCCGCGTTGAAATGGATGGGGTGCTCTTGCTTGGAGGCCACCTTTGAAGCGGGTAGCACAGGGTGTTGCGCAAGGAGAGCCAAGGGTGGCTGGTGGCGAAGAGAAGCGAGGCTACTGCGAGGCTGGTAAGCACAGCAAGGTAGCTCATCAACAGGCATAGGGCACACACGATTAGGGTGTTGAGGGTTGGGGGCCGCAGAGCAAAGAAGAGGAGAATATGGCATGGAACAAGCACAAAGGCAAAGGAGGGGATGAAAGCGCATCAAAGATTGCATCACTGCAAGCTTAGAGAGGAAAGTCGTGGGAGCTAGCGTGGCAGGGCTGAAGTAAGGATCATCCTGGTGATTCTACTGTGGCAGTGAGTGAGTGATATAGTCGCCTCTAGACAAAAGAATCAAGAGCCGTGGGTGCAGGCAAAGAGCTGCAGAACCTAGTGAGATGCGAAGGTGGCCGACTGGAAGGTCAGATAGCAACCAAGACAGTGGCCAGTTTTTTTTGTGAAGGAACAGGGCTAGTGATTGGAGCAAACAAAGGGAAAGCTATACGGGCTAGGGTGACCATCGGGTATATACATATATATTGTTGGAGTGTTCTTTACCATCATGTATTTAATCTTAGAATTAGGTCCCGATATTGATGAGATTTTTTTTTAGGATCCTACACCCTTTGAAATTGAGTTCTTCAATAGTTGCTCTAGTTATTGGTCTGTAGTAATCTATATAGATGAGGGGGAATGGTCAAATTGTGAATGGGTTTTGGATGAGGATGGTTCAGAGGACATCTTAGATGTCCAACTCTGTAAAGATGAAGATTTTTAATAAAATATAGGTTTTGGATTGTGTTGTCTGTCTGGTGTGAGAGAGTGGTGTAGAGTGAGAGAGTGATTTTCTTTCCAGCTAGAGGAGCTGGTGGTGCCCCCGTTCGTGTGTGTGTATTCCAAGTTTGCGAGGTGGAAGGGCTATAGAGGTAGGTTCTTTCTTCTTCTTTTCACCTCACATCCTTCTGGTGCCCCCACTGAGGAGTTGCTCTTTCTGGTATAGTTTGACTGAGGATTGCTCTGTTATTTCCTTCAGTTATCAGGGTGTGTGCCCTAGGTGTTGAGAGTTTCAGAGAAGGTGCTTTCTTGGGAACTGAGGTGAAGTTTGGGGGTAAGATGATGTCTTATCTAGAGTTTTATGGTAGCCCTAATGAGGAGGTATGGACGTGGTCGCGGTAGGGGCCGTCATTTCATCCCTACATGCTGGAACTATGGTGAGCTTGGTCATCTGAGTACAGATTGTGATAAGCCTCAGCGTATGGGTGGTGATATGTACCCACTACCTTCACAGTTACCTGATAGGTCAAATGATTATGGTATTGATATCAGGGATCAAGCAGGCCCCAGTGGAATCACTGCTGAGGAGAAGGGGAAGACAAAGGTCATGAATGTTGTTACTCTGGAGAATGTTCAGGTGAGAGAAGAAGGGGATGTGATGCCCGTTGGCAAGTGCACAACAGATGAAAGAGAAGGAAAAGGGGTGGCTGGACCCAGCCATAAGAAGGGGAAGCAGCAGGAAGGAGACGATGTGAAAGCCAAAAGGAAACGGAAGCCTCGCAGAAGGTTCCAGGTGTCAGACTTCCCACTGGGGGATGGGCAAACCAGCTTGAAATCTGATTTGGTGAATAGGAAGGCAAACATCACCTTTGGGCAGTTGGTGGAGATGGTGCCAAAATTGAGAAGGCAATGGAAGAGACTGGTGAATCCAATGGAAAAGGAGTCAGAGAAGAGGTCAGTCAAAGTACTATCTTTAGAGGAGCTTCCAGATATTTGCCCTATTGTGGAGGTGTGGAGTAAAGGTAGGAGCCTTGGTCAGGCCTATATAGATGGAGGAGCTCAAATCTGTGTGATTACCCAGTCATGTGTGGAGCAGTCAGGCTTGAGGGTGTCTGGGATTTTTGGTTTTCGAATCAGGATGGCTAATCATCAAAAGCTAAAATGTCTTGGTATGATAAAGGAGTTGGAAACTGAAGCTTTTAATGTCAAAGCTACTGTTGATTTTCATGTGATGCCTGCGGGTCTTGGTGCTTTCCCAATTATTCTTGGATGACCCTGGTTACGAGTGGTAGGTGCAGTACAGGATTGGAGGTATGGGACCATTTCTTTGCATAATAAGCAGGGTAATAAAAAATCTTTTGAGATGCATAGTAGGAGATCTTTGAATGATGTGTGGGAGAGGCCACAGGATTCAAGTGAAGAGGAAACTACCACCACTACTTCTGAATCAGAGATGGATTTATCGACCACTGCTTCTAGTGGAGAAGGGGCAGATGTGGCTTTTCTTATGTCAGAACAAGAAGGTAATGAAGATAAAGAAGTGCATGAAGTGGGTGTTGAGGGAGAAGATACTATGGGGTCATATGAAGTGATCAAGGAATTACTACAGCCAAAGATAGAAGTGAAGAAGAAGCAGGAGCTGATTGAAGGAATGCTGAGTCCGGATCTCTCGAGTGGAGAAAAGGTTAGATATGTTAATATGTTGTCTCATTTTCCAGAATTGTTCATCACTTCTTATAGAGAGATTTGAGGATTTAAAGGGCCAGACTTGAGGATTGAATTGAAAGAAGGTGTAAAAACAGTTCGGCAGAAGCTTCGCAGGATGGGATGAGAACAAATGCAAGCCCTGAGAGAGGAAGTTGATAAGCTGTTGAGTGCAGGTTTCATTACACCAGTGGATACAGCTGAGTGGGTAAGTCCTACAGTGGTGAGTCCAAAGAAGGACGACAAGTGGCGTATATGTGTGGATTTCAAGCCTTTGAATGCTGCTACGAAGAAGGATTCTTGCCCCCTACCGTTTTTGGATGAGATCTTGGATACTGTAGCTGGTTATGAAAGGTATAGTGTTTGTGATGGGTATTCAGGTTATTTCCAGTTAAAAATTACAGAAGAAGATCAGCGCAAGACAACTTTCATTACACCGTGGGGGTGTTTCTGCTATAAAGTTCTTCCTTTTGGATTGATGAATGGACCAGCCTACTACCAAAGAAGGGCAAATTGGGTATTATCTCCTTTTTTGAATAAGTTTGTGAAGGATTTTATTGATGATTTTTGTATATACAGCTCTAGGCAAGAGCATTGTGATAAGCTGGCTACAGTTTTTCAGCGTTATGATGAGTGTGGTGGTCAATTAAATCCAAAAAAGTGTTTTTTGGCTCAACCGAGGGTGAAGCTCTTGGGCCATGTTATCTCAGAGGTATTGATCCAGATCCTAATAAATTCAAGTCTCTTCTTCTTCTTCCTACACCAAAGAATACAAGGCAACTGGCTACTTTTGTGCAAAAGGTGAAGTATATGGCTCGATTCATCTCTCTATCTTCACAGTTGTTATATCTTTTTTGACAAGCTACACTTTTTTGCCTCAGTTGATAAATGGCACAAATTTATCTAAAGCTATGATGAAGTGGGTGATTGAGTTGCAGGAATTTACTTTCTCATTCTTGGGGGAAGCCCCCCCACAACAAACCAAAAGTTTTTGCACACAAGCTTCAACGCAGAGAGAAAAAAACGAGCTCTTACCTGCAATTCGTTTGCTGTGTGTGAGGGGGAGAGAGAGAGAGAGAGAGAGAGAGAGAGAGAGTTCTTCCTTTCCAAATCTTGGCCGCCTCCCTCCACACCCTCCATTGGACATAAGGGTGAGAAGATGAATGGTTGAAAACCATCGAGTGGGCTCCGGTCCCCCGTTCACGCACGGACTCTGACGATCCCATCGAACCATGTTCTGATACCAGTGTTAGATATCCGTAACGCCGCTACGGGCGTTACCACAAGAGGGGGACGGCCTCTGGCTCACCTCCCAGCCATAGAGGAAGAATGAGGATTGATCCTCATCCCCAGGCTATATAGTGTGTGGCCTGCTGTCCACACTAGCCTGGCCGCCCATGACTCCGCATGGGTGTCCTCTCCCACTGAACCCTGGACATGGCCATCCGGTCTGCCGTCAGTCACACAGGCATTACAGCCTACGTGACACGACTCCTGCTACACCCTCCAAGGCTCTCTCTCTCTCAGGAAGCCATACTTGATCATGCATTGATTGAGTGCTGTGAAGTCTACAGAGATGTAGATGAAGGGAAGCCATCCTTGACCATGCACTTATTGAGTGGTTAGAAGTAGACTACATAATTGCAGATCTTATTGGTCTTCTTCTTAGGGATGACCAGTATTGGAGATAGCCATTGTGAATGCTCAATGGGCGCAATGACCCAAATTCTTACATCTTATCCATAATTATTTCTTTGACATAATGAACATCTTTGTTGACATAGTGTAGATCTTAAAAGTGAATATCTCATTGCCTTAATGGGTTATATTTCCCTTCATGCAGCTCACTTGCCATTAGATGGGTTCAAGAAAGCATCTCATACCCAATCCATTATCATGAGGAAGCCCTAATTAAATGAATATGTTTTGGGGTACTGGATGCAACTTAATGTGGAGTTTAAGGTCATGGGTGTGAATCCCACCTCGAGCATTAGACATTTATTTCCCCCCACATTAAACTTAGAAAGAGTTCAAGGAGTCCCAATGAGAGAACATGTGCAGAGGTGCAAGAATTTGTGTGCACGAGTGTAAGAATGTGCACTGTGCACACCCAAGAAAGAATATGAACTTGGACAATCAAAACAATACGAGCTCAAGGTACAAACCTTCTATAAGGTTTTCATAGAGATGACACTCAGGGAGAGAGTGCAAGAATGTGTGCAGAAGCGTAAGAATGTGCATTGTGTGCACCCAAAAATAAATGATAAATGTGAGCTGAAGGTACGAGCCCTCCCTCAAAGGTTGAGAGAGATATATTTTCTTAAAAGTAACACATCAACCCTTTTGGAAGTGAAGGCTTGCTTAAAGAAGTGAAGCCTTTTGTGGGAAGTGAAGGCTTGAAGGGCCACAAGCGCGTAGTCTAGTGGTAGAACGGTTAGCTCCCATTATGGGGCCGAGTTCGATGCCAGTGAGCTACGTGGTTGTGAGCTGATGAAGTAATCCTCTCCCACTAAATATCTCGTCTTTGTAAGCCAATAGAGTAATCCACTTTCCCATGAAATATCTCATATCACAAAAGGGCTCTAGGTAGATTTTGGGGTTCTTGTGTACGTGGCACCCCCGTGGAACATAGGCCCACCACAGTCGGTCAGCCCGTCACCAAAATTTGCTGTCGGTGCTATTTTTACTTGCATGCAAAGTAAACATAGGTAGTTTCAGGGTTGATGACTACGTGTGTCGGGTCACATCGTGAGGGTCCTTTCGCATACTTTTGCATGCTCACAGATTTCGAATCGTGCTGCCTGGTTCGAAATCATCCCTCCCCTCCTCTGGTTCATTTGGCGCTCGTCCCCTTTGCTCCCGTTTCTGCCCCTCCCCTTTGCTCCAAGCTTCCCCTTTTCTGCCCATCCCCTTTGCTCCAAGAAGACGGGCAACTATGTGTGTTCCACCTCAAAGACGCTGGAGAAAAAGTAATGGCCGCATCTAAGCCCATGTCGGCTGTGAATATGCCCATCTCTACCAAGCATGGAAAAGCACCCGTTTCTGCTACACGTGGCAAAGGAAAACACATGCCGCAAACCCCCAAGGGGAAGGGTGCAAGGCCATCCAAAAATCCAAAGAGAGGTGAACGCATAAGGCCATTCCAAACTCCACCGGCCGGCGAGTCAACAATTCCAGATGAAAGCGTGATTCCTGATGACATTGGTGGCTGCAGGGTCAAAAAGGGATTGTCGGACGATGACGCATATATCGTTTGGAGGTACTTTAATCAGGTTGGCTTTTTGACTATATGCTCTTGTGTCTTTCATTAATTGTTTCTTGTGTAATTTGGTGATGGGCGTGTTTGTATGGACACTTGTCGGTGTGGAGTCTATTGTTTTGTCAACATGGAGATGTACTTGTGTATGGTGTCCATACATGTGTCTATGTGCATGGGTTTGTGCTTGTCTATGTGCATGGGTTTGTCCATTCATGTGTGTGGGTGTCCATACATGTGTTTATGTATGTGTCCATGTGTGTGTATCCAGCCATGTGTCCATGTGTGTGTTCCATGCATGGGTCCATGTGTGTGTCCACACGTGTGTGTGCATGGCTGTCCATACATATGAGTGAATGTGTTTGCATGTGTGTCCATGGCTATCCATGCATGTGTTTGTGTCCATACATGTGAGTGAATGTGTTTGCATGTGTGTGCATGTGAAGGTATGTGTGTGCATGTGTTCATACATGTGTGTCCATACGTGTGTGTGAATGTGTTGGCATGTGTGTGCATGTGTATGCATGTGAATGTATGTGTGTGCATGTGTTCATACATGTGTCCATACCTGTGTGTGAATGTGTTTGCATGTGTTTGCACGTGTATTCATGTGAACATATGTGTCTGCATGTGTTCATACACGTGTGTCCATACATGTGTGTGAATGTGTTGGCATGTGTCTGCATGTGAACGTATGTGTGTGCATGTGTTCATACTTGCGTGTCCATACATGTGTGTGAATATGTTTGCATGTGTGTGCATGTGTATGCATGTGAACGTATGTGTGTGCATGTGTTCATACATGTGTGTGAATGTGTTTGCATGTGTGGGCATGTGTATGCATGTGAACGTATGTGTGTGCATGTGTTCATACATGTGTGTGAATGTGTTTGCATGTGTGTGCATGTGAACGTATGTGTGTGTGTGTGTGTCCATACATGTGTATCCATGCATTTGTCCATACATACATGTGTTTGTTCATGTGTGTAATACACACATGAACAAACACATGTGTGTGTGTGTCCATACATGTGTGTCCATGCATTTGTCCATACATGTGTTTGTTCATGTGTGTAATACACACGCACACATGAAAACATGGCTGTCCATTTCATGGCTATCCATACATGTGTTTGTGTCATTACATGTGAGTGTAATTGTATGCATGTGAACGTATGTGGTGTATGCATGTGTTCATGTGTGTGTGTCCAGGTAAGTGTCTATACATGTGTCTCCATACACTTACACATGCATTTGTGCATAGATGTGTTTTTTCATGTGTATCCATGGATGGCTATCCATACATATGTTTGTGTCGGTTCATGTGTGTGCAATCAAGTGCATGTGAATGTATGTGTAGGCATGTGGAAATGTGTGTCCATGCACATGAATGTATGTGTATGTCTTGATGCATGTGTTTGTGTATGTGTGTGTGTCCATACATGTGTTTGTGCATGTGTGTGCCCATGCATGTGT
Organism: Cibotium barometz; assembly: GCF_041138505.1. NCBI lineage: Eukaryota > Viridiplantae > Streptophyta > Polypodiopsida > Cyatheales > Cibotiaceae > Cibotium > Cibotium barometz. Next base: position 52,547,901 of record NC_141047.1, on the reverse strand, counting down.
TTGTGCATGCATATGAGTGTATGTGTCTATGTGTTAGTAGCATTTGTATGTCTGTGTCTATGCATATGTACTTATGTGTTTTTGCACTACGAGGAGCGCATCTACACTAGGTATAAGATAGTTTGGTTCTTTTACAAGCTACGGGATTGTCGCCATATACCGGGTGTCCAACGTTGTTTTTTTTCAAAGAGTCGTATGAACAAACATCTGCGCGGACATGGTTTGGAGACAATCCCCGAACTCCGCAATAAGCAGCCTCGAGCATCATCATGTAGACCCTTGCCTAACTTTGGTGGCATTGTATTTGAGGATGGTACTCGAGCACAAGCCATAAAGGCTCTTGTAGCCCATGCACCCAATGTAGACGTGCAATCTACGAAGGGTGTGTTCTTTATCAATGGCTATGCTGCGGGTGCAATGGATGCAAGGAAACACGAAGGCAATATAAGTTGATCTATTTAAGATGCAATCCTTTTGCTTCTCCTATTTGCTTGCTTGGTACTTATGCTATGCGTTTGTACATGGTGGTTGTGCTATCTACAGGTGATGCTATGAAGACAGCCAGGAAAGTAGTAAACATTGTTGATTTGTGTACCCCGCCTCAATCTACATACGTGCAACAACCCTCAGTGTCTATAGGTGGTGATGATGACAACATTGGTGATGAGGATGATAATGCAATCAATGGTGATGAGGATGACAATGCAATCAATGGTGATGAGGATGACAATGTAGTACACACTTCATTTGATGATGATGTAACATTGTTGGATGAGGATGACAATGTTATAGAAGCTCCATTTGATGATGAGGATGACAATGTTATACAAGCTTCATTTGATGAGACATTGGATGAGCATGGTATGTCAGGTAAGGCAGATGTGCAGCAGCAAACCGCTCTCAACCCCTCTTGACCATGTGGTTGATGAGCTCATTAAAGATGCACTCCATATGCAAGAGAAGCACATGGAGGAGATTGAGCGCCATCTAGATGAATTTTTGGATCAGGTCCATTGTTTGCAGAAATGAAAGTCTATGGAGCTTGAGAAAGAGGTGGGACCAGCTTCTAGAGCAAGCCCACGAGTTGAGGGACAACCATGAGCATATGCAAATTGACAACAATGCTAAAGAGCCAGCATATGCACGTGAGGGACAGCCATCTGTTGTAAAAGATAGAAAGGGTGGAAAGGCATTGGCTGGTCATGAAAGAGTATCACAGGTGTGGAAGGTCCATATGCAAGACAAGCATATGGAGGAGATTTAGGTGGATCAGCTTTTATAGCAAGCCCACGAGCTGAGGGACAGCCAGGAGCATATGCAGATTGACAACAATGCTGAAGAGCCAGTATATGCAGGTGAGGGACAACCATCTATTGGAAAAGGTAGAAAGGGTGGAAAGGCATTCGCTGGTCATGCAAGAGTATCACGGGTGCGGAAGGTCCATATGCAGGACAAGCATATCGAGGAGATTGAGGTGGACCATCTTCTGCAGAGCAAGCCCACCAGTTGAGGAACAGCCATGAGCATATGTAGATTCCTGCCACTTTTCAAGTGGATAGAATGTGCACACTCCTCTTTTCCAGTTGGTGCATTCGTAATGAGATGTTAATTAAAAGGACCCTTTTAGAGTTTAAATGCCTCCTAATGTGCCCTAGTATGTATCAAAAGTTGTTTTGCTCCTGTTTAGGTGGTCAATTCACAACGTGATTGTAGTCGTTGAAGCCATCCATGAATTGAGATACTTTTGGAAGATCTTTGTGAGGTGAAAAAAAGAAAAAAAGAACCATGCCTCTATAGCCCTTCACCTCCCAAACTTTGATAAAACACCACGAACGGGGGCACCACCAGCCCACCGGCTGGAACATTTCTCACAGTTCACCACCCACCCTTCGCTACTCTACTATACTCTTCACTTTGTTCACACCAGCCACTGCAGCAGCGCCTCCTAGCTCTCTTTTGCTCTTTGCTGCCCCTGCAGCTCCTTCTCTACAGCCGGCACCTCAGTCGCCACCACCTGTGCTTCCTTTGTATTCCCGGCCTGCTGTCGATGTGTTCCTTCACGACTTCACTGCTAGCATTCCGCCAGCTCTCTATCTTCCCACTGCAGTTGGCGCCACCACCTGCACACACTCAGAGGCCGCTCCCTCTTTGCTTGCGTCAAAACGATTGCAGGCGACCCTCTCTCACTGACGACCCCCAGGGCGGCAACCTATTCTTCGCTCAATCACCAGGGCCATCTTCTCTCTCAACGAGGCAGCTCGTCGATTCTTCACACCTCCTCGCCTGTCTCTGTAGCCCTCCGCAAGGCGGTCTTCTTCCGCTGGTCAGCTACGCACCCAGAGGCCCCCAGCTTCACGTAGGCGGCTCCCCTAGCAGCTCTGCACACTCTAGTCGTCGCCCTTCAGCACCTCTCTATGCTCACACCTGCGGGCTGCTCCCTTCTGTGATACAGTCGACTACGCCCCCCTCTACAGCCGGCCACACGGCGGCCCTTCATGTTTCCACCTGTCTTTGCCTGCAACTGTGCATCACTCGCCTTTCCACGCCTTCGCCAACCTTCTACCATGTGGTGGCCGCAGCGCTGGCATCAAGGCAAAGTTCCACGTGGTCTCCTCTGCTGGCCACTTCAATAATATTATTTTTTTCTATTTTGCCTATGGCCACCATCTATGCTTTCACACCAATGCTCAAAGCTACGTCCTCCCAAACCTTCCTTTCCACACCATCTACAAGGCTACCTTGGCCCTTTAATCTTTTATTGCTCCCCACGCTTTCCACACACTTGAATACAGCTTCGAGTGCCCGTTCATTTAAAGGGACGCATACATAACAACCAAGCTGCCGAATGCTGATATCATCTCCAGTGGACCTCTCACCAGACAGGCCTGCAACAAACCCACAGCCAAACCGTCCACCCTGTACACCTGCCAAGGCATTCCCGAGCAAAACTCTCACATAGGCCATGCATCCATATGTAGACAAGCTCAAAATATCTCTCAGAAAAACGCCTGACATACTTTGCCAACCCCCCAGCCTGCTAGAGCATTCATGCTCAGCAGCAAAAAGCATCTTAAGACCAAAGTCCATGTCCACAAAAGGCTGCCCTTCAATGAAAATCCTATCCTCTAACACTGTATCCTATACAGTCACCATTAAAACCCCACAAAAAATGGTTGCGAACCATGCACAAACCACACCATATGTACAACACTATGTACAACACTTCAAGTAGCTGTCAAACAACTCTACCACCTGGATCCCAATTAAACCTTATTGCTACTCCACGCATAAGTGTAATAAACAAGGCCCGCATAAGAATTGCTCCCGCAAAAAATAGGTAACCCAATGCATAGATTACAAATCTATGATCATCAATTCCCACACACCATGCATTGGCATCATCAAACTGCTTACTCCCATCTACTTTCCACTGCTGCTGCTGCATATCTTTACAGGGGACCATTTGTCCAAGATTGCTATCCACATTCACAGGCTCACCAAACACCTCTTCCAAAAACATTGGAAACCCATCTGGAACCTGCCCTTCACACTTATAGTGGCATTCATCACGCGAACCTAAATCCATCTCTACATATGCTTGGTCCAAAGTCTTTGCAGACATCCCATCCACCACTGTGCTTCCCGCACATCAAACACACTCTCATTCACAAGGGAGTTGTCTGGCTCCACCTTGCCGTCAATATCTCGAAAGCCCTTCAACAGCTCAACCTCCTCAGGAACTTGAACACTTGATGCCCCACCACTGATAATTTCTTTCTTAGCATCCTCTGTGTACAAAGGACTCCAAACTCACAAGTTAATTCTTCTACAATTTCACAAACCTTTAAACTCCCAGAACACTCATTCACTTGCTTAGTTTCCAAGTCCCTAAGCATACAAAGTCCTCGGGTACACCATCCAAGATAGCATCAAATCTGCATCATTATTAATCAAACTCCCATCTTCACGCTTATCAAGCTGACACCCATCTACTAGGGGAATTCCCAATTGATCTCCACCATAACAAGAAGGAACCAGCACTGGCACTTCATCACCACACACCAAAAACCCCATGGCTGCTTCATCCAAGAGCTCTTCCAATTCAGTGTCCAGCTCTTCAATATTCCTACCAACTTCACTCTCCTTACACTCGTTGCAGTGTCCCGCCACATCCAGTTGCACACACTCAACACTCACTTCCTCAACCTTAACAGGACTTTGGTTTGTCACCTTGGAGGTCATCTTTGACACTGACTTTTGACAATCCATCTCTTTGGGCATCATGACCTGCACACAGTCTCTTCAGGCTCCTCCGGCCCACTACTTGCAGTCAACCCCTCACTCATGGACTCCACAAAGAAGCTGTCAAGCCCCTTATCATCAAACAAACCACCTATTCCCTCAGGCACACACTCAAAATCCAACTCCACACTTAGATTGGCATCATCTGCAACATCCATATTCAGCACATCCTTAGATGCACTCCGTTCCTCATCAAAATGGACCTCATCCGTCCCCACTTCACACAAAGCTTCATCTAAACAATAGCACTCGCTTCTCTTCGCAGCCAAGATCGATTTGCCGAATCCCTGTTTCAAACACTTCATCTTTAAACAACTCTTCATCATGCCTTTCTTCCGATTGTACCTGTTCCTTACAAGCATCACTTTTCACCACCACTCAGTTATCTCCATCATAAACATCCCTGGAAAAAGAGTTTGAATCCCCATCATCGCTAGACGAATCATCAGCTTCTGAATCTGTGAAAGCATGCAAATCCTGTTTTGGAAATGTCAGAAGATATGCCACCATACTCTTCACATTCACAAAATTCATACAGGCCATCTGGATGCCCAATTGCATAGGCAACATGCCAAGAAACAGAAACTTCACTTCTTTCCTGGTCAAAATCACACCATAATCTGCTTCAAGCACCCCAAGCAGACTCTTAAATCTCCAATAATGTGTTTGGACTTCATCCATTGACTCTAGCTATCGCTTCTTCACCTTCTGGTTCATTCGAAGAAGAACTCTATTGATTTTCACCATCATAAACTAAACGCAACCTGTAAACTGAAGGAACCTGAAGAAAGATCCTCAGTGGGGGCACCAGAAGAACGTGAGGTGAAAAAAAGAAAAAAAGAACCACGCCTCTATAGTCCTTCACCTCCCAAACTTTGATAAAATACCACGAACGGGGGCACCACCAGCCACACCGGCTGGAATATTTCTCACAGTTCACCACCCACCCTTCGCTACTCTGCTATACTCTTCACTTTGTTTGCACCAGCCACCGCAGAAGCAGCGCCTCCTAGCTCTCTTTTGCTCTTTGCTGCCCCCACAGCTCCTTCTCTACACCCGGCACCTTAGTCGCCACCACCTGCGCTTCCTTTGTATTCTCGGCCTGCTGTGCGGTCGACGTGTTCCTTCACAACTTCACTGCCAGCATTCTGCCAGCTCTCTGTCTTCCCACTGCAGTTGGCGCCACCACCTGCGCACACTCAGAGGCCGCTCCCTCTTTGCTTGCGTCAACGATTGCAGGCGACCCTCTCTCACTGACGACCCCCAGGGTGGCAACCTATTCTTCGCTGAATCACCAGGGCTATCTTCTCTCTCAACGAGGCGGCCCGTCGATTCTTCACACCTCCTCGCCTATCTCTGCAGCCCTCCGCAAGGCGGTCTTCTTCCGCTAGTCAGCTGCACACCCAGAGGCCCCCAGCTTCACGTAGGCAGCTCCCCCAGCAGCTCTGCACACTCTAGTCGTTGCCCTTCAGCACCTCTCTATGCTCACACCTGCGGCTGCTCCCTTCTGTGATACAGTCGACTACTCCCTCCTCTACAGCCGGCCATACGGCGGCCCTTCACGTTTCCACCTGTCTTCGCCTGCAGAGCTGCGCATCACCCGCCTTTCCTTGCCTTCGCCAACCTTCTACCATGTGGTGGCCGCAACACTGGCATCAAGGCAAAGTTCCACGTGGTCTCCTCTGTTGGCCACTTCAATAATATTATTTTTTTCTATTTTGCCTAAAAGATGGTCACCATCTATGCTTTCACACCAATGCTCAAAGCTACGTCCTCCCAAACCTTCCTTTCCACACCATCTACAAGGCTACCTTGGCCCTTTAATCATTAATTGCTCCCCACGCTTTCCACACACTTGAATACAGCTTCGAGTGCCCGTTCATTTAAAGGGACACATACACAACCAAGCTGCCGAATGCTGATATCATCTCCAGTGGACCTCTCACACCAGACAGGCCTGCAACAAACCCACAGCCAAACCGTCCACCCTGTACACCTGCCAAGGCATTCCCGAGCAAAACTCTCACATAGGCCATGCATCCATATATAGACAAGCTCAAAATATCTCTCAGAAAAACGCCTGACAATCTTCATGGTGAGAAAGAGGCCAAGGTGTTGTAGAGGTGGAATGGGATCATAACATATATATAGGTACTCTACTACATGATAAAAGGTGTTTTGAGCCTATCTAGATGGTCAATCGCTATACCTTGGAGCCATTGAAGCCATCCATGGATAAGAAGAGCACGCGACTCCCGCTACCAGGGATTTTATATTCACGTGATCACAAGATTTTTTTTGTTAATAACACTTGTGAACATGTTATTCACATGTTCACATGTTTTCATGTTCTCAAAATAGAAGGTCACCAGTGACCTGGTAACCTGCCGAAGCCCGTCGGGCTTTTTGTTTTCCCGACAGGCCCGCTTGGTAAATCCATTTTCCCGACGGGAAAAAAAGTTTAAAAAAATGGTCAAAATATTTTCATGTTCACAGCCATTCCTACCATTTTTGGGCCTTCTGGACTCATTTATGATGTCAAAAGTTCAAAATTCTTTGTACAAAAAAGTTATCTCTAAATTTATCGCCTTAAGCTCGATTACCATCAATTAGATCTTATTATACTTCCAATTGAGTCTAATTGACATCAATTAATATCCAATTGAGTCCAATTAGTATCAATTAAGTCTAATTGACATCAATTAATATCCAATTGAGTCCAATTAGTATCAATTAAGTCTAATTGGATGTCAATTGATCGATTGGGCTCAATTGACATCAATTGACACCCCATTGAACTCAATTGGGCTTAATTGGACTTAATTGGATTCAATCAATTGACACCCAATTGGACACAATTGGGCTTAATTGGACTCAATTGACATCGATTAACACCCAATTGATGTTAATTGAGCTCAATTGACATCAATCCTAGTCAATTGATATCCAATTGACATCAATCCTAGTCAATTGATATCCAATTAATGCCAATTGAGCCGAATTGACACCAATTACACTCAATTGGCACCCAATTGATGTCAATTGAGTCCTCAATTAACATCAATTAACACCCAATTGAGTCCAATTGACATTAACTAATACCCAATTGAGTCAAATTGATATCAATTAAGTATAATTGGGTGTCAATTGATCAATTCGGCTCAACTGATATGAATTGACATCCAATTGGACTCAATTAACATCAATTGGGTGCCAATTGAGTCCAAGTGACACCCAATTGATATCAATTGCATCCAATTGGGCTTAATTGACATCAATTCACACCTAATTGATGTCAATTGAGTCCAATCAGGTTCAATTCACACCAATTGATGTCATTTGGGCTCAATTGACATCCAATTGATGTTAATTGGACTCAATTGACATCAATTAACACCCAATTGATGTCAATTGAGCTCAATTGATCAATCGTAGTCAATTGACACAATTGATGCCAATTGAGCCGAATTGAGCTTAATTGATATTAATTGCACTCAATTGGCACCCAATTGATGTCAATTGAGTTCGATTAGACTCAATTAATATCAATTAATACCTAATTAAGTCTAATTAACATCAATTAGTACCTAATTGAGTCAAATTGATATCAATTAAGTCTAATTGGGTGTCAATTGATCAATTGGGCTCAATTGATACCAATTGACATCCAATTGGGCTCAATTGACATCAATTGGGTGCCAATTGAGTCCAAGTGACACCCAATTGATATCCATTGCATCCAATTGGACTCAATTGATATCAATTCACACCTAATTGATATCAATTGAGTCCAATCACGTTCAATTCACACCCAATTGATGTCAATTGGGCTCAATTGACACCCAATTAACTCGGCCCAATTGATATCAATTGAGTCTAATTCAAACCCAATTGAGTCTAATTACATCTAATTGGACTCAATTGACATCAATTAACACCCAATTGATGTCAATTAAACTCAATTAACATCAATTAACACCCAATTAATGTCAATTCAGCTCAATTGACATCAATCATAGTTAATTGACACCCAATTGACGTTAATTGAGATAAATTAAGCTTAATTGACATCAATTGCACTCAATTGGCACCCAATTGATGTCAATTGAGACTCAATTAACATCAATTAACATCTAATTGAGTTCAATTGATATCAATTAATACCCAATTGAGTTAAATTGATATTAATTAAGTCTAATTGGGTATCAATTGATCAATTGGGCTCAATTGATATCAATTGACATCCAAGTGGACTCAATTGACATCAATTGGGTGCCAATTGATGTCAATTGACACCAAATTGGGTGCCAATTGAGTTCGATTGACACCAAATTGATATCAATTGCATCCAAGTGGGATCAATTGACATCAATTCGCACCTAATTGATGTTAATTGAGTCCAATTAGGTTCAATTTACACCCAATTGATGTGAATTGGGCTCAATTGACACCCAATTGATATCAATTTAGCTTAATTGACACCTAATTGATATTAATTGGACTCGATTGACATTAATTAACACCCAATTGATGTCAATTGAGCTCAATTGACATCAATTGTAGTCAATTGATACCCAATTGATGTCAATTAAGTTAAATTAGACTTAATGAATATCAATTACACTCAACTAGCACCTAATTGATATCAATTGAGTCTAATTGAGCTCAATTAACATCAATTAGTATCCAATTGAGTCCAATTGATATCAATTAATAACTAATTGAGTCAAATTGATATCAATTAAGTCTAATTGGGTGTCCATTGATCAAATTGGGCTCAATTGATATCAATTGACGTCCACTTGGACTCAATTGACATCAATTGGGTGCCAATTGAGTCTAATTGACACCCAAGTGATATCAATTGCATCAAATTGGGCTCAATTGACATCAATTCACACCTAATTGATATCAATTGAGCCCAATTGATATTAATTGAGTCTAATTCACACCCAATTGAGTCCAATTACATCTAATTGGACTCAATTGACATTCACGAGCCCAATTGATATTAATTGAGTCTAATTCACACCCAATTGAGTCCAATTGCATCTAATTGGACTCGATTGACATCAATAAACACCCAATTGATGTCAATTAAACTCAATTAATATCAATAAACACCCAATTGATATCAATTGACTCCAATTGGGTTTAATTGACACCCAATTAATGTCAATTAAGTCTAAATAGATACAATTAGGCTCAATTGACACCTAACTGATGTCAATTGAGTCCAATTGGATTCAATTGAGTCCAATTGGGTTAAATTGGATACAATTAGGCTTAATTGATGTCAATTGAATTCAATTGGATGCAATTTACCCAATTGATGTCAATTGAGTTCAATTGAATGCAATTAGGCTCAATTGATACCTAATTGATGTCAATTGAGTTCAATTCATATCCAATTATTGTTAATTATATTCAATTGAGCTCAATTAACACCCAATTGATGTCAATTGGGCTCAATTAACATCAGTTAACACCCTATTGAGTCGAATTGATGTCAATTGAGTCGAATTGGGTGTCAATTGATATCAATTGAGCCCAATTGATCAATTAATACCCAATTAGACTTAATTGATGTCAATTGGACTCAATTGATATCAATTGGGTACATTCAATTTAGCATCAATTATAATCAATTGACATCCAATTGGGCTCAATTGACATCAATTAGGTGTTAATTGATGTCAATTGAGCCCATGTGACATTAATTGTGTGCCAATTGAATCCAATTGATGTCAATTGAGCCCAATTGACATCAATTGTGTGTCAATTGATACACAATTAGCTTCAATTGGGCTCAATTGACATCAATTGACACCCAATTGATGTCAATTAGGCTTCATTGACACCCAATTAGACTCAATTTGGCTCAATTGACATCAATTGACACCCAATTAGACTCAATTTGGCTTAATTAAGTTTAACTGGGCTCAATTAGACTCAATTTGGCTCAATTGATATCAATTGACACCCAATTAGACTCAATTTGGCTCAATTGACACCCAATTAGACTCAATTTTACTCAATTGACATCAATTGACACCCAATTGATGTGAACTGATGTGAATTGAGCTTAATTGCATCGAATTAGGCTCAATTGATATCAATTGACCCCCAATTAATATTGAGTGCAATTGATGTGAATTGATGTCAATTGAGCTCAATTGCATGGAATTAGGTTTAATTGACACCCAATTAATGTCAATTGAGCTCAATTGCATGAAATTAGGTTTAATTAACACCCAATTAATATCAATTGAGTGCAATTGAGCCCAATTCAGCTCAGTTGTAATCAATTGACACCCAATTGATGTCAGTTGCATCCAATTTGGCTCAATTGAAACCCAACTGATGTCAATTGAGTCCAATTGATGTTAATTGGCACCCAATTGATGTCAATAAGGTTCAATTGATGTTAATTGACACCCAATTGATGTCATTTACGTGACACCCAAATTATCCAATTGAAGTCAATTAGACTTAATTGACTTCAATTGTGTTAATTGGATATTAATTGATATCAATTAACACCCAATTGCTGTTAATTGAGTCTAATTCGGCTCAATTGACGCTCAATTTACATCCAATTGGGTGTGAATTGAGCTCAATTGTATCATATTAGGCTCAATTGACATCAATTGACACCCAACTGATGTCAACTGAGCTCAATTGTATCATATTAGGCTCAATTGACATCAATTAACACCCAACTGATGTCAACTGAGCTCAATTGAGCTTAATTGACATTAATTGTAATAAATTAACACCCAATTGAAGTCAATTGGGCTTAATTAATATCAATTAACATCCAATTATTATCAATTGAGTCCAATTCGACTCAATTGATACTTAGTTTACACCCAATTTATGCAAATTGGGTGTAAATTGGGCTCAATTACGTCGAATTGGGCACAATTGACATCAATTGACACCCAATTAATACCAATTGAGTGTAAATCAAGTGTAATTGAGTCCAATTGGGCTCAATTGAGTGCAATGATGTCATGGACAATTGAGTCAATTGATGTAAGTATAGTTAGATTTAATTGGTGTGTCAATTGAACTTAAGGCCAGCAAATTATACAAAACTTTTTTTGTGCCAAGAATTTTGAACTTTTGACATCATAAATGAGTCCAGAAGGCCCAAAAATGGTAAGAATGACTGTGAACATGTTTTTTTTATTTTTTTATTTTTTATTTTTTATTTATTTTTTATTTTTTTTATTTTTTTATTTTTTCCACCGGGAAAATGGGTTTTTCCGGCGGGCCCGCCGGGGAATGGACATTTTCCCGGCGGGATTACTGGCACAGAAGGTTTTTCCAGGTCATCAAAAATGCTCGTGAATATACAATGTCATCACAAGTTTTAATATGTTAACAATAGGTTTTGTTAACGTGATCACGAAATTGTGAAGACGTTAATGAAATCCCTGCCCGCTACACCCTCCAAGGCTCTCTCTCTCCAAGGCTATCTTCTCTCTCAACGAGGCGGCCCGTCGATTCTTCACACCTCCTCGCCTGTCTCTGCAGCCCTTCGCAAGGCGGTCTTCTTCCGCTAGTCAGCTGCGCACCCAGAGGCCCCCAGCTTCACGTAGGCGGCTCCCGTAGCAGCTCTGCACACTCTAGTCGTTGCCCTTCAGCACCTCTCTATGCTCACACCTGCCGCTGCTCCCTTCTGTGATACAGTCGACTACTCCCCCCTCTACAGCCGGCCACACAGCGGCCCTTCACGTTTCCACCTGTCTTCGCCTGCAGCTGCGCATCACCCGCCTTTCCACGCCTTCGCCAACCTTCTACCATGTGGTGGCCGCAGCACTGGCATCAAGGCAAAGTTCCACGTGGTCTCCTCTGTTGGCCACTTCAATAATATTATTTTTTTCTATTTTGCCTAAAAGATGGTCACCATCTATGCTTTCACACCAATGCTCAAAGCTACGTCCTCCCAAACCTTCCTTTCCACACCATCTACAAGGCTACCTTGGCCCTTTAATCATTAATTGCTCCCCACGCTTTCCACACACTTGAATGCAGCTTCGAGTGCCCGTTCATTTAAAGGGACGCATACACAACCAAGCTGCCGAACGCTGATATCATCTCCAGTGGACCTCTCACACCCGACAGGCCTGCAACAAACCCACAGCCAAACCGTCCACCCTGTACACCTGCCAAGGCATTCCCGAGCAAAACTCTCGCATAGGCCATGCATCCATATATAGACAAGCTCAAAATATCTCTCAGAAAAACGCCTGACAATCTTCATGGTGAGAAAGAGGCCAAGGTGTTGTAGAGGTGGAATGGGATCATAACATATGTATAGGTACTCTACTACATGATAAAAGGTGTTTTGAGCCTATCTAGATGGTCAAGCGCTATACCTTGGAGCCATTGAAGCCATCCATGGATAAGAAGAGCACGCGACTCCCGCTACACCCTCCAAGGCTCTCTCTCTCGGGAAGCCATACTTGATCATGCATTGATTGAGTGGTGTGAAGTCTACACAGATGTAGATGAAGGGAAGCCATCCTTGATAATGTAATTATTGAGTGGTCAGAAGTAGGCTATACAATTGCAGATCTTATCGATCTTCTTCTTCTTAGGGAGATGACCAGTATCGGAGATAGCCATTGTGAATGCTCAATGGGCCCAACTTCTTACATCTTATCCATAATTATTTCTTTGGCATAATGAAGATCTTTGTTGACATATTGTAGATCTTAAAAGTGAATATCTCATTGCCATAATGGGTTATATTTCCCTTCATATGCAGCTCACTTGCCATCATGAGATGGGTTCACGAAAGCATCTCATACCCAATCCATTATCATGAGGAAGCCCTAATTAAATGAATATGTTTTGGGGTATTGGATGCAACTTAATGTGGAGTTTAAGATCATGGGTGTGAATCCCACCTCGAGCATTAGACATTTAATTCCCCCCACATTAACTTAGAAAGAGTTCAAGGAGTCCCAGTGAGAGAAGATGTGCATAGGTGCAAGAATTCGTGTGCACGAGCGTAAGAATGTGCACTGTGCACACCCAAGAAAAAATATGAACTTGGGCAATCAAAACAATACGAGCTCAAGGTACAAACCTTCTATAAGGTTTTCATAGAGATGAGACTTAGGGAGAGAGTGTGTGCACAAGCGTAAGAATGTGCATTGTGTGCACCCAAAAATAAGTGTGAGCGAGCTCAAGGAACCAGCGCTCAAAGGTTGAGAGAGAGATATGTTTTCTTAAAAGTAACACATCAACCCTTTTGGAAGTGAAGGCTTGCTTAAAGAAGTGAAGCCTTTTGTTGGAAGTGAAGGCTTGAAGGGCCAGGGGCGAGTAGTCTAGTGGTAGAACGGTTAGGTCCCATCACGGGAGCCGGGTGGGTTATGAGCTGATGGAGTAATCTACTCTCCCACTAAATATATGATATCTTTGTAAGCCGATGGAGTAATCCACTTTCCCACTAAATATCTCATGTCGCAAAAGCCACAAGCCTTTTCCATTTGACCGAGTCGCGCTAGCAAGCAAGGGTCGCTTTGCGTGGGAGATGCGTTAGTGTGATGAAGGGCCTGACGACAGAAGTAGAGTGCAAACGATGAAGAAAGACGTTCGAAACGATTAAGAAATTATAGATTCCCTTCTCTCGTGATGGAGTAGTAGAGACCGGAGACTGCCCTCGCTTATAAAATCACAGTTCCTCTCCTCGATCTGCAGCAATAACTCATCACTGTCTACTTTACCTTAGCCAGCCAGTTCCCTATCATTGTATTCCAGAATGGCCGCCGCCGCCGCCGCCGCTCACTCAACTAAGCCGCACGCAGTAGCCATCCCCTTGCCCGCCCAAGGCCATATCAACCCGCTCATGCGCTTTTGCAAGACGCTGGCCTCCCATGGTTTCCTCATCACCTTCGTGAACATCGACCCCATCCACCAGCGCATCGTCCAGCTGGAGGAGGAGCCGCACCCGCCTGCCAAGCACGTAGATGAAAAGCAAGCGCCGCCGCCCAGCAATATACGCCGAGCTAGCATACCTGTCGAGGGGGTGGACCTGGCCAATGATTTCCGGATGAGTATGGCGGACTTCCTCGAGGCGATGCAGGGGTTGAGTGGTCCCATCGCGCAGCTGGTGGAGCACATCAACAAGGAAGGCCCCCCTGTCACGTGTGTTATCTCCGACATCTTCATGTCCGGTCCGGCACAGAGGGTGGTTGACAAGTTCAACCTCCCGAGGATCGTTATGTTCCCGTCCAGCCAAAGCCTGAACCTCCTCCTGCTCCACATCCACAACGGCCTCATCCCCTTGGAAGACGGTAAGCTAAAATTTCCTTTCGTTGCTCCAGTCACAATTAGTTACATCGTCATTGTCTCTGATCACGACATTTGCCGGCTCTATATATTTGGCAGCAATGCACGCCAGCATCCATCGAGAGAGGCCAGCAGATCTCTTCCGCAAGGACCTTCCAGGCCTTCCCGCGCTCCGCAACGCTGACATGCCATCAATGAAGCATGTAGTGGACGACACGGAGCAATCCTACCCTGCCATTCTTCGAGCGTGCCGGATAGCCTACGAGAGCGCCCACACCATCGTCGTCAACTCCTTTGAGGAGCTCGAGGCCCCGGCCTTCCAAGCCCTGCCCCACCACCTGCGACGGCCCTGCGCCATCTACGGAGTGGGCCCGCTCATCGAGGAATTGGAGGGGGAAAGCAGCACCAGCCTGTGGAAGGAAGAGGACCAGTGCTTGCAGTGGCTCGATGAACAGCCGCCACAGTCCGTGCTCTACATCTCCTTCGGCAGCATCACGCTCCTCTCCAAGCAGCAATTTGAGGAGCTGCTTGCCGGCCTGGAAGCCAGTGGGCAGCGCTTCATTTGGGCCTTTCGCCCAGACCTCGTGGCGGACGCCTCCAGCATCCCACAAGAGTTCCGAGAAAATACCAAGGACCGCGGCTACATAGTGTCATGGGCGCCCCAACTCCGCGTGCTCTCCCATCCCTCCGTGGGCGGCTTCCTTACCCACTGTGGATGGAACTCCACCACCGAGGCCATCTCCGCAGGGGTCCCCATGCTCTGCTGGCCCTACTTCGCGGACCAGTGGCTCGACGCCAAGTTTGTGGTGGAGGAATGGAAGGTGGGGCTCAGGTTCCAAGCCGAAGATGGCCTTGTGCGACGAAGCGAGGTGGAGAAGATGGTGAGGGCTGCAATGGAAGGCGAGGAGGGTAAGACGCTGCGGAAGAATGCTAGCAAGCTCAGAGAGGCCGCACACCGCAGCTTGCAGCCCGGAGGATCATCACACAGCAACATCCAGGCCGTCGTTAAGGCTTTCTCCTAGGTAGGCATGATTACACAAGATAATCTTGTCAGATAAGACAAACATCCATTCTTTGAAACTCGACGTAGTAGGAAAGATGATTGGTTTCTTTTGAGGGCAATAGGCCTGTCTTCGAGAGAATGCTCTCTGCAATAATAGGCCCGCCTTCGATTGTTTTCTAGCAATGAACGATGAAACATCAAATATAAAAGTACTAGTACATTTTATAAAACGAGTGTGTATGTTTTTTCATTAATTTGTTGTGTAAGAGGCTTAATAGGAAAACCTTAAAAGTGCTAAGGTATTATTAGATTTCTTAAAACCGTCATCTCATCTCATAAATTTCTCTCTTGTTGCGTCCCCAATAATCTCTCTCTTGATGTCCTCTATTGTCGTCAACCTCTTGCTACTTCTCGTGATGCGGTCTTCAAAGGTACCAGTTATATGTACAATTTCCATTCAAGAGTTATATGTACTGCCCACCTTGACCTCGATGTCGCCCATGTCTATCTTCTACCCTGTTAGAAGACAATGACACATAGCTACCCACACGAGGAAGGCTAAGGCTCGTGCGCATCCCCCCGCGTCTCAGAGTTGATGTTCTCTTCCCACAAGCTTTTGGGGAGGGACGTGCGTCCTCTTGGTTGGGCATGTGCAACAATGTTCTCATCCTTTTGTGCCTCCTCAGAGATAATATATCGTCTCTCTTCTCAAATTTTAGGACTCTGAATCCATAGGATTTTTCCGTATTGAAAACAAAAAATATTGATGGATGTAGACGCTTATACTAAGGTCCCTTATACCATTTTTAATTAATTCTTAATGTACATTGGAAAGTTCATTTTGAACTTTTGTTTCAAGGGAATCCAATTTAGAAACTAGGAGGATTTTTATATCAAAAGATATCTCAATTTTGTATTATCTCTCTCTAGATATTTTCTCTCTCTAGGTCAAAACAGGTAAAACTAGATCTTCCTTCTATTTTAGAGAGGGGAATACACCTTTACACCTCAAAAGTTGGAGGGAGAAATCTTACGTAAGACATGAAGAATACACATTTACATTAAAAGAACACATATATAATATTTTATTAAAGATTTTAATTCAAAAATATAAACATATATTGAGAGTCATTGGCACATTAAGTTAAATCAAATGTTGATACTGTTGATGTGATAAGGGTTTGATTAATACAAGGATTAGAGAGGGTAGGGGTGTGTCAAGGTGTTGGAGGAGCAGAGGGGAGAAGAGTGATCAGCACATATTGGATGTGAGAGGGGTTTGGAGAGTGGTGGGGTGAAGGCTAAGAGAGAGAGGGCTCTGTGGAAGTGAAGAAGTGTCCAACACATAGGTCAGCATAAAGTCCTACAAGGGAATAGAGGCCTACCAGCGAAAAATACTAGCATTTCACCGGTGTTTTTTGCTAAATGATGATCTCGCTAGTGCTAAATACCACTGTTGAAATAATCATTGGTATTCAGTGATATTTTTCTTGGTAAAATTCCTAGATATTACTAAAAAATCATTCGTATTTAGCGATATTGTTTCGCTAGTAAAGATGCTGGTACCAACAATTTGGGTTCATACCTTCATTTTGCCTTTTATATAGTCTATGCATTGTCAATACATCAAGGAATGCCCAAGATTGCAAAATTACAAGATTGGCACACACATCCTCTTCCTTCGACCTCTCTCTCTCTCTCCCCCCTCTCTCTCTAACCAACACACGCCAACACACAAAAACACACAACCAACTTCATTTTGTATAAATAGCTTGCAAAATCCAAAAATAAGGAGGCCAATATAATTTTTGAATAATCCCAATTGGATCTGATATGTTTCATCAATCCAGTCTTGTAGCAAATCTACTTGAGTATCAGGTTCAATGTCTAGCTCAAGTAAGAGATCAATGGAAAGTCGATCCAAGCCATCATCAATCTCAAAGTCTATATCTACATCATCACCATTGTCGAGCCCTATTTAATCTTTGTTTGTTTGTTTGATGTATACCTTCCTCCATGTTGTCTTGGTCTTCAACTTGCTCGCTTTGATCTACACCCTCCATATTGTTATGGTCTTGGTCTTCAACTTGCTCGCTTTGATCTACACCCTCCATATTGTTATGGTTTTCATGATCATCATCATCCACTACATTGTCATCCACTTCCTCCTTGAATTCTTCATGTTGAAATATGTGGGTGGATTGCAGAGTGATTTGAATCACATACCACCATATTGGATCAATACGATTGGGTTAAAAAATAACCTAGAAAATCATAAAAAATGAGTAAGTAGCCCATTTTAATATACCATAAGTAAGTTGCTTTATTTAAATATTGGTACATACTTTCTCACAATGTTCAAGGAGCACAAAAGTATCTTTATCATCTCTCCAAATCTTTGTGGAGTCAATTTCAAAGAAACCATTTGGATTCTTCTTCATAATTGCATGAGCACCACTACATATCACTTTGAACCACTTCACATCAAATATGTAGATAGTAAAATATATAAACCCGACCTCTTTGATGTCTTAAATGGTTCCATAATAATCTAATTACTTAGGTATGATGTTTGTGTCATGTCTGTTTTCTCTATTAGAGTGCAATGTTTTGAGAGAGAGGAAGTATGTTATATACACATTATGTGTGCATATACTAGGAGGCTAACCCACATTAGGCTTGTGAGCATGGGCGCATGGGAACAAGCTCTAGTGGAGCATGGGTTAGGACTAACCTTAAGGGTTAAGGTTAGGATCAAGCATCCAAGGGTCACACATGGGAGATGGAGAGTCAAGAGTCACTAGAGGGCCCTCCTACATAATAGGGACATGGGGCACACTCAAGGGGGGCTTAGGCTATGGTCTCTTGATGTTATCTTGAGGCCATGTTATGTTATGTTCTCTTGTGTAGAGGATCATAACTACTCACCTACCATTTCACACTATAGCTACATGTTGATGGATTGGAGTTATTCCTCTTGATGGTATGGGACATCAAGGTAAAGGTATGATGTACTTCATTATAATTCATGTGTGCATCCCTTGGGCGGCTCGGGGGTGGTCAGGTGGATGAGTTTATACCTAATTTATCCATGTTTACGCATAACAATTATCTAGAGAGATCTTAGGATTTTAACAAAAAGAGAGAAGGATCCGGAGGAACATAGACTTTATCATCAGAACGAGATGGTGATTCTTAGTTTCTCATTTGATTCATTGAAGCAACATTCAGAGTCCCCAAGTCTTCTTTGAATTCTCTATGTTTGCTGACTTCTCCAAAAATCTCCTTGTCTTTTCGCCAGTCATGAAGACCTTTTGAGCAAGCTCTGATATGACATACCAGAGGCTTGCTTATTCACTTCAATTTTTACATTTTCGCTATGGTAGCCTAGAGAATTCAAAAGATGCTCTAATTTACCAAGGGCATTGTGAATGCATAATCGATATGGCACTTAAGCAATCGAGATCGAAGATTCTCATGAATGCATGAATTGTGCAAAAGTGAATATTCTTTAGTGGAAAATTAATGATGGAGCTCCAATTTGAATTCATGTTTGGTTCTCCTAGCATATTAGGAGACATGACACCTTCCACCCATCTTTGATTGTTCCTCATCTTCATCGTCAGTTGACTCGGTTGGATCTACTGCATCTTTCTATTGCTTCTTCCCTTTCTTGGGACCTTTGGAGGCATCCTTCCCAACAGGACCAACCTTTTGCATATCTTTTCCATTTGTCTTTTTCTGCCTAGAAATATCAATCTGAGCATTGCAGTATGGACAAGGTCATCTTGATGTCACGCCTTGAGCACAACCCATCATGCATTTAATTGTCTTCAAATCTCCCCCAAGATGCCAATCCACCTTGAACTTTCCTATGTTTTCTACATCTAAAATTTGACCATCAATTTACTTTTTGATTACATATATTATCCAGGGAGTCCTTTCAAACATCCATGTCAATACCTCATGTGTCTCCTTCGGTATCTCCAATGCACCAAGCCACCGGTCCTCTTTCTCAGATTGCACACTAAAACTTGGTTTGGTAGTCTTTTCCCATGCACATATCATGGCCTCATTCATGAGCGTAATGCTCATATGTTCCAGCTTCCGACCTTTCACAATTTGGCATGCATCTAGCTTGAGCACAAATGAAAGTGTGCTCCCCAAAACTGCAAATAAATGATAATTTGCAATATTCAAAACAAAATAACCGTCTTCATTTTATACTGAAAAACATGAATAGTAGCAATTGCAAGTTCTAACCTTCTGGTAAAAGACCATAGAACTTCACCATAGCTTGTTGTAGTCTCTCAATATGAACAAAGATGTTATTGTAAACATCATAGTGAAATTATGTAAGCTTATTGTAGTCTCTAAATATGATCAAAGATGTTATTGTAAACATCATAGTGAAATTATGTACTTGTTGTCTTGTTTTTCTTTCTTATCGATCCTAAGTTTAATGTTAGTGTGCCCTCAATGTGATAAACTTCCCTATAGCTCGCTGCACATCATCATTATTGGTACACTTGACATTGTGAACCACCTTGAGTGTAGGAAATAAAGTGCCAGTGATCCCTTGTCCTAGAAATGCATCTTTTACAACTTGACGGACTGCTTGGTACCCTTTCATGCTGATTTCGGCCGCATCACAAGCATGTTGAATTAATGAAGAATCGATGGAGGTGGTAATCTTGCTCACCAGATTGCTAACAATAGCTTGGCATGTTTTAGGACGACGAGGGTCAGTAATAATTGAGAGAATATCCTTGGTATTCATAATGGCTTTGACCAAATCCTTCCATCGCTCTTCGCTAGAACCACACACGTCTTGCAAAAAATTCGTGGCAAAACACAAATCATGACTATTTTGTTTACTGAGTACATAATGAAAGTTTATGTTACTTACTTTGTTGTACGAATCCTTTTCTTCCGTGCTTCACCTTTAGACGCAAGAGATTCTATACCAGCCAATGTCTTTTTGTGTTCACGAGCACCATTTGGCGTTGCTTTGAGTCGTCTGATAAGTTCCTCTAGCCTTTGAATCTTTGCATCCTTCTCCACATTCTCTACAAGGATCTCTTTCATTTTATCTGATGATGTTTTAAGTCCTTCTTGACATTGTAAAAGGGTGAATTGTGATGCTTGCAATTGAGATTGGAGAATACGGGTTTGCCAAGCTCCACTTGTAGTCAATCTTCTGCAGTATCCTAACAAGCCAAGCTTTCCTTCACCAAAACAAATTGCATAAAAGATGATAAATCGTGGAAAGGAGGGCTTGCTCTTAATGGAGGGTCAATTAGATAGAGATGCCCATAAGGTAAAAAATAGGGGTCATCATAGCCTTTGTCTCCCTTAAGCCCAGCTTTTTAAGCTCTAATCCCTTAAAATTAGGAATCCTTAGGAGGCCCTTTTTGGGTCCAAAAATTTCCTAATGGAATGTAAATAGCCCTTCTCCCTTGCCCTTGCTTCTAATTTTGTGTGTGTGTGTGTGTGTGTGTGGTGTGGGATATATGTGTATAATTTCATTGGTTGTTAGCATGTTTTGTTTGTGTTTGTTTTGTAGGGTTTCCATTGATTTACTCTCACAAGCCTTATCTTGGTCTTTCATGCTGTAAGCCATCCCTCAAGACTCCAACTAGTAGATAGCCCTTCCCCCTTGCCCTTGCTTTTGATGTTTGTTTTGTGTGTGTGTGTGTGTGTGGTGTGTGTGTGTGTTGTGGGGTGTGTGCATGTGATTTCACTATTGCTAACATGATTTGTTTGTGTTTGTTTTTGCAGGGTTTTTGTTGATTTACTCTCACAAGCTCTCTCTCTCTCTCTCTCTTGGTCTCTCATGCTGCAAGCCCTCCCTTCAGACTCCAACCAGTTCTAAGTCTCTCTAGTAAAGTGTCCTAAATGCATCGTTTTGGTATAGTTGTGTATGCATCTACTTGCTTTTTAAAATTTACCTTGATGTAAGCTTTCGGTAGGGAGATCTAAGCATGACCATGCTCCTCTCCTTAGAGTGATGGTGTAAACATGGGCATGAGGATGCCCCATGATTTTGCCATGCATTGCGTAGACCCTAAATACTAAACACTTACATAATCATGCACATAACCACTTGTATTTGTGTGTGTGTAGACCACGGATTGCACACCAAACAACACACCCACATAAACCCCCAATATCACCACCATGCCTACCGATAGGCAATGTTCTGTGACAAGTTTTTTAATTTCATCACATAAATGAGCCTCGAGAAAAGGGATATGGCTCAAGCATACTTTAGGGGAAGGGTTAGCACTTTTGCACAACCATCACAACCCACCACCACACAAGTCACGCTCTGGAGACTCCATGATGAGAGGTCATAAGAACCCCGACCCACGGCTTACTCAACTAATTGCAGTCGTAGAAGATGGGAGCGCTTATTGAGTTGTTGCCATGGTGGTGCCACAGATGCTTCTACCCCTCCATGTGAGTGCCCACCCATTTCTAGTTATGAGGGGACACCATGCTCACACACATTGACACTACACTAACTCATGTATATCCAATGCATATCATAAGCAATTTTGAGTAGTGTAGGGTAATGTAGTTCTCGTCGACGATGTAGGCAACAAGGTGAATACTCGCATTCGTGATTTATGCCAAATAGTTTTCACCCATGACTTTATGAATAAATGGTGTAAACTAGAACAAGAAAAGAAGGACCACATCATCAAAAAGATCAAGAGTTACTTTAGGCTATCCCCATGCAGTGAAGAGGTCCATCCCAGGTGGATCAAAGACCACATGGTAGATGTCATGAAGCAGTGGTGCATTGATATCACTACACAACACAGGGTGAAGGTAGGGGGTGTAGGAAGTACAATGCAAACCCCCACAAGTACCGATAGGAGGAGGTGCCAACTAAGTGGATGGAGTGTAAAAATCTCCCATCTTGGGAGGGGCGCTTTCCACACCTACTTTGTAAGTACAAATAGTAATCATTCTCTCTTTTTTTGGCACAATATGTGCATTTCTTGTGCAAGCAAGTATTTATAGTTGATTTTTATGCTTCTAGCAAAGAGTGGTGGGATGTGCAGCAAATGATTCATCAAATGATTAGGAGGTGAGGTATGACTTAAAGGATGGCACATGCATGCCCTTCTCAAGCAAGTTGAGCGGAGCGAGAGGGTATCAACGTCAATTGGATAGATGTGGTCTCGATATGGTAGGCACTCTACACTTTGCACCCATAATAAACTTTTGCATCACTTGCCATTTTCTATTTTTTGTGTTATGAACGTTTTTTTGTAGGGACCAATGCCAAACCTTGAGTCCATCGGCCTTTCTCTTAAGGCACTATGTATAGGACGGTTGGTTTATGTACTTTCTTGTCAGCTCCAACCGGTTGAGCATATATTGTAACCCTAACTAAAAAATGTTATGTAAATTGGTTTAAGTAATGAAAATGTATGTTTTGTGAAATCTGAGTATAGATGATGCATATACTCTTCACTGCTGGCATAATGGTGCATCCATTTGTTTTGTCATTGATAAGTGTGTCAAAATTTGCATTAAAAAAACCATCCAAAACTTTTAATTGTTGATGCTTGTTTTGATGCTATTTTACACACTAACTTTGACGTATCTATATCCAATGATT
Organism: Cibotium barometz; assembly: GCF_041138505.1. Taxonomy (NCBI): domain Eukaryota; kingdom Viridiplantae; phylum Streptophyta; class Polypodiopsida; order Cyatheales; family Cibotiaceae; genus Cibotium; species Cibotium barometz. Next base: position 52,524,652 of record NC_141047.1, on the reverse strand, counting down.
ATTTGGATTCTTTTGAGTTTTTTTTACATGTTCATTTTCATTGAAAAAGATGTGAAAATTGGGTCCGCTTGTAAAAGTGCACAAACATAAACACAAAAACTAATCAAATTATAAAACAAAAATATGGATCGAAAGCTAGCACATTAGGACAAACAAGAATGTGGGGTGTAAGATTCCTCCCTCTAGCTTTTGAGATGTAAAGGAGTAAGAACCTCTCCTTCTGATCTTGTAATTATTCCCCTCTCTGAAATAAAAGAAAGATCTTGTTTTACCCTGTTTTGGAATGGAGAGAGAAAATGTCTAGAGAGAGGTAATCTAAAATTGAGATATTTTTGGATATAAAAATCCTCCTAGTGTCTAAAATGGTTTCTCCTGAAATATAATTCAAAAAGAACTTTCTAATGTGCAATTGGAATCAATTAAAAATGTGTATAAAGGACCTTAGCCTAAGGTTCAAGATTTTTAGAAATTTTTGGATTATGGTCGAATTAAGGTTCCTATGGACCAATTGGATGAAACCAAATCAAAAGGGAGCCAAACTAGGTCCAAATCTTATCCAAGGTTCAACCAAACTGAACCTGTAAAATTCTAGAACCCAGTTGGACTTGGTCTCCCTCACCTATAAATAGATCCTTAGTCTTTTGTAAAAAAATCAGTGAACTATACCATGCCAATATTAAATTAAAATAATGATATTTTTTATCATCCCTTAAAAATCCTCTACTTTGGAGAGAGTGGAGCCTTTCTCTCTCTTCAACCATCCTTGGAGCTTTCCTTTCAACACACTAAGCAATTTATTGGTTGGGGGCTTCTTCTAAGATACAGAAGCAAGCAAAAACAAGAGGTAAAGTGTAATTTTATGGTTTTTCTCTACTATTCTCAATGTTTTCACTTCTCAACCCCTCTCAAGCTTGAGAAGTTTCTAAATTAAGTGTTTATAATGCAAATCAAGCTTTTCTTAAGAGTTGTAAGAAAAGTTTACATTTATGCTTTATTAGGATGGTTTTTATGTTTATCTCTCTCTCCCCCAAAGAATGGTCATTCCTATGACCAATTCTCTATTCAAATGATGCTTCTCATGGAGAAATTCTCAATTCACAAATCAAACTCTAGGCTTGTGAAGTAGAGGTTAAGAAAATGGTTTTTTATACTTATATACTAGTAAATTATGGTAATCTTATGAGTTAAATCCATAAATAAGATTTGAGGTTAAAAGATAGTTATACTATCATATCTACATTACTAAGTCTTATTCTTTTCAAAAATATTAAAAATTATCAGTAATAGCAGCAGAGCTATGGCAAAAATATTAAAAATTATCAGTAATAGCAGTAGAGCTATGGCAAAAATTTTAAGAAATTGATACATAATTCATTCTCATTCATAATGTGAAAAGAGAACTTCCTACCATATTCTAGGATTGAATATCCTAGGCTAAAAGAATGATTTTCATCACATTCAATGGAAAACTAATTTTTAAGGTTTATGCATAATTAAATAATTAAGAAAAGAGAAAATTATGGTAATTTTATTTAAATGATAAAAGATAAATTCCCATGACATTTGGGATTCAATCATTTAAATGGGACAAGTGAAATTCTTAGCATATTAGAATTAATGGATATTTTATTTTAGATAAAATTATTTTATGCACGAGAAATATTTAAATGATAAAAGAGGAATTTCCATGACATTTAGGATTCAATCATTTTAATAATAAAAGTGAAATTCTTGGCATATTGAATTAATGGATATTTTTATTAAAGAAAGAGAAATTTTAGATAAATTTATTTGATGGATAAAAGAGAAATTTCCATGACATTTAGAATTCAAGTAATTAAATGTAAAAAGAGGAATTCCCATGATATTTGAGATCCAAGAAACTAAATTGAAAAAAGAGAAATTTTTAGTATAATTCAATTTATGAATATTTATCAAAAGTGAAAATATGGGTAGAATTGATTTTTGTAAATTCCATGACTTCTTTTATTCAAAAGAGGAATATTGAATATAATTCATTTGAGAAATTGAAAAAGAATATGGAAAGAGTCGTCGAGAAAAGGAACCTTTATCTAAGCCAAACAATTGGCAAAAATTTAGAAAAAGTCTCATTATCGGTATCGAAGTAGGAAAAGCTACTAAATGGATGAGATAAGATGTAAATGGGATGCGATAAGATGTGATAAGATGTAAATGGGATGCGATAGGATGTGAATGGATGTGATAAGATGTGAATGGGATGTGAATGGATGTGATAAGATGTGAATGGGATGTGATAGGATGTGTTGTAATGAAAATGAATGTGGATGAGATGTGAAGTAAATGGATGTGGATGTGAATGATGAGATGAGAGGATATGTGAAATAATGAGATGAGAAGTAAAGGGATGTGGATGTGTATGTGAAAGAATGTGATGTAAACGAATGTGGATGTGGATGTGGATGTGTACGTGAAAGAATGGATGTGGATGTGTATGTAAAAGAATGTGATGTAAACGAATGTGGATGTGGATGTGAAAGGATGTGTTGTGATGTAAATGGATGTGGATGTAGATGTGGATGAGATGTGAATGTGATGTGGATGTGATGTGATGTGGATGTGATGTGGATGTGATGTGAATGTGATATGGATGTGGATAAGATGTGATGTGATGAAAAGAGATGTGGATGTGAATGTGATGTGGATGTGGATGAGATGTGATGTGATGAAAAGAGATGTGAGATGTGGATGGCGATGAGACGTGATGTGATGTAAAGAGATGTGGATGTGGATGTGGATGTGGATGTGGATGAGATGTGATGTAATGTAAAGAGATGTGCATGTGGATGTGGATGAGATGTGATGTGATGTAAAGAGATATGGATGAAATGTGATGTGATGTGAATATATATGGATGTGAAGTGATACATGTGAATGTATGGATAGATGTGGATAGTCGTGCATGTGAATGATTGGATGGATGTGGATGAATGAGATGGGATGTGTATGAATGAGATATGATGTGGATGTGATGTAATGTGGATAGAATGTATGTGGTGGAATGTGGATACAATGAATGTGATGAATGTGAATGGATGTGATGTGATGTGGGTCCGAATAAGTGTGAATGGGTGAGATGTGATGTGAAATGGATGTGATGTGATATGATGTAAATTGGGATAGATGTGAATGGATGATATGTGATGTGAATGGATGTGATGTGAATCGGGATAGATGTGAATGAATGAGATGTGATGTGAAATGGATGTGATGTGATGTGATGTGAATCGGGATAGATATGAATGGATGAGATGTGATGTGAATGGATGTGAATGGATGTGATGTGATATGATGTAAATTGGGATAGATGTGAATGGATGATATGTGATGTGAAATGGATGTGATGTGATGTGATGTGAATCGGGATAGAAATGAATGGATAAGATGTGATGTGAATGAATGTGATGTGATGAGATGTGAATGAATGTGATGTGGGGCGGTTGCAAGATGAGGGTAATCACTTTCATTCACTCTCTCTAACATTGGGACATCCACGCATCTCAGGGGCAGAGTACCTCGATCGTGATATCACCATCAATTAAAACACGACACGTGCCTCCCAAGCCTAAAGCGACATATCTCGAACGAGATACCAAACAACTAATGCCACACTAGCAAGTCCGGGTTTCCAGTCATCATCCATGTCACCAATACAGGTCATCGCCACCACATTATCTCGATCGAGATATTCATAGCACTCGGATCCACATCAATGCCACGCTATATCCCCCTAGGCACTAGCCCATCTCCATCGTCCACGTATCTCGAACGAGATATTGAAATAAAATCTCGACCATTCATTGTTTGAGGTATAGTGATACAATCTCCACCATCCAAATATCTCAAACGAGATATTGAGATCAAATCTTGACCATTGAAATACCTCGTTTTCGAGGTAAAGAGATGCAATCTCCACCATCCACATATCTCGTTCGAGGTACAGAGATGCAATCTCCACTGTCCATTCATGCACATTGGAAGATGCGATCCCAGCCATTTAAATATCTCGATCGAGGTATTTAATGAATCTCGATCCCGTCGACATACCTTGGTCGTGGTAATGACTTAAAATCTAAGCTGTCCATGTATCCCGAACGAGATACTAATATCAAATCTCAGCCGTCAATCCTTCATCAACCCTAAAATTAAGTGTGTATCTTGGCCGTTTGTTTCACTAACCCTAAAATCCAGAGCGTACATCTTGCAAACCCTAAAGTGCATGATGCCACCGAACCTCGTTTGAGGTTATAAAATCGGAAAACTTTTTTTTTGCCTCATTGTTAGAAGTCGTTTTCACTCTCCTTACTCTCTTGATTTGGATTAGCATTAGTGGACCCATTAGCACTGTTTTATAGCTTCATTAGTGCTACTTAGCAGCACTAAGCATTGGACCCTTCACATTGGAACTTTCACATTGGACCTTTGTGTTAGGATTAGGTTTTAGCATGGAGTCACACTCTCTTGATTTGGATTAGCATTAGTAGGCCCATTAGCATTGTTTTATAGCTTCATTAGTGCTACTTAGCACTAAGCATTGGACCCTTCACATTGGAACTTTCACATTGGACCTTTGTGTTAGGCTTAGGTTTTAGTATGGAGTCACACGAGGAGGGCCACGAGGAGGGCCGCTTGTCTATTGTGGACCTCATCGCAGAGATAGACCGCGAGTTAGCATCTATCCTTAGGAGTGGTAGAGAGAGACACACTGTCTACATTACATATCGTGGCAGACTTGGAGGCGATGCTTTCGTCCCTTCGTAGCCTTCACGATATTGTTTATGTAGATGAGTGTACATCAACTGCTCTACCCTATGCTGTGCAATCCGCTCCATAATCATGTGATGTTGCGCCTCAGCTCTAGAACTCGAGCTACCTCAGTCCGATCAGCCTACGCAAAAAAGTAAAGCATAAAAATAATTGATTAGTCTCTCTCATTAGGTATTACTTAAAGAAATTTATAACTTAGGACCTTAATTATAACTCTTTTATGTGCAAGAGAAACCTACCTGCTGGATGTCAAACTCTCTCACATGCCGTGCCTCTGCAGTAGCTGCCTCTGCCATTTATAATGCAGCTCTAAGGTGGTCAATCTCTGCTCTCGCCTCTACCAACTCCTGAGCGAGTCTCTCAGTGGTAGGTGTGGGACCCTACGTGACACAATCAACCATGCCACTCATGTAAAAATATAGAAAAGTACATATAAACATGTAAATAAATGACTAAAAAAACTTAAGTAATAAATATGTAAATACCTTGACATCTATCGTCGATATCGATCGTGAGAACAAGTGCACCACGTGCTGGATGCTCTTCGTGGTACTCCGTATGTCGATGTCAACCTGGGTGCCAAGAGCCTCGACTGTCGACATAGGCACAAATGAAGGATCTGTAGTAGGAGCTACACGAAGGGCTGGTGGAGGCCTCCTACCTTGGTCCTGGAGACGGCCTCGGCTAGCACCACCACCCGGCTGATGGCTAGTATAATCCACCTCCTCCCCTAAGACAAACTCCGCATATAATTGCTTTGCGAAGTATATGGGAATCTAGCGGTTGTTCGGCATCCTCCCATATGTGGCAACAAATCGACTATAGATATGTGCCGCCATATGAGGATGCGAACACCGCGAAATAGTAAGGGGCTTGCCCGCCCTAGGCCTCATCCCACGACTATCGAGGAAAAGATCTAAGTAGGCTCCATCCCTAATCGGACCAAGATCATAGACCTAACGATATGTCAGGCCATGTGACACAGGAGCAGTGCGATGGTGGACTCTATTGCATGTTCGAGAGTTCCGTAGATCCTTAGACATGACAGTGCCCTACTTGCCTTTATATCCACGGCCTGTTTACAGAGGTTTTTCGATGACCTCCCCCTCAGGATGCACCATCATTCCTACGTGATGCCTGCTGCACTCTCTGGTATCGAGGACATTGACAGTACTAGTGGATATGCCCTGGGATGTGGACATTTTTTCCATTTGTCTTTGCATCACCCACGAGCTAGTACACTTAACATGTCCCTCGCCATGCACGCGTTGACCTAGCGACATACAGAGTTTTGGGCATTGATGATCTTCACCTAGGCCTTGTTCGAGTAGATGCTAGGACTGGAAGGCCTCTTGATTTCACCTCAGCTACTACTGACTTGGGACTAACGCCGCCGATGATGACAGAGATCAGGAGCCTGAGGTGCCTCCAGAGATTGAGTGGAGTGCACATGAGTTTGATGCATAACAGAGAGTCCTTCATGTGTGGGTGGTGCTGGTCCTAGTGGCACCTCGAGTGATGGTGCTAGCAGTGCTGCTTCTCATGAGCAGCGTGTCCTTACAGGAGAGGAGCTTACACGAGCAGAGTGGCAGACACGTACCATTGCTGATTATAGATTTTGGGTTTACAGACAGAGACATCTTGGAGTAGCACGACGTAGAGAGAGGGAGAGGGCTATAGTAGCCTATGGGACTCGTGAGCTCCCGAGTACACTGACACCAGCTCATGATCCTGCCTTTGAGGCAGACCATGCTCGTAGATATTCAACGACTCCTGTAGCTGGCACAACCTCCTCGACGTGCACAGCAGCCTCGATGCACACGTCGACCAGCAACTAGAGATGACAATTTTGATTGGGTTGCCGTTGATAGTGACTAAACTCAGACTAGTAGCTGGGTTAGCTCACTTACGTTATACTTAGATTTATGTGGGCAGTGACTAACCTCAGACTAGCTGGGGTAGCTCATTTTCATTCTGATGTACTTATTTGATGTTTATATCATTATGAGTTTTCTCATTATTGAGTATCATTACATTTTAGTTGATGTTCTTGATTTTTTTTAATTTTTTAACACTTTGGCTATCATATTGTTTGTTGAAAATCTCCATGCCATCATACCTAAACATGCTCCGATGGGGGGAACCACACTTTGCAAGCATGTGGAGGGGAGTCCACCCCCACATGCTTGCAAAGTTTGGTCATGATCGGAGCATGTTTGGGTTAGTAATTAGGTCCCACTGTGGATTTTTCAAGTCTCTTGGTGCTTAAGAGGCCATGGATGATCCGGGCCTTCCCCATACCATCGTACCCAAGCATGCCCCAATGGGAACCAAACTTTGCAAGCATGTGAGGGGAGCCCAACCAACATGCATGCAAAGTTTGGTCATAATCGGAGCATGTTTGGATTGGTAATTAGCACCCAATGTGGATTTTTCAAGTCTCTTGGTGCTTAAGAGGCCATGGAAAATCCGAGCCTTCCCCATACCATCGTACCCAAACATGCTCCGATGGGAACCAAACTTTGCAAGCATGTGGGAGGGGCCCACCCCCACATGCTTGCAGAGTTTGGTCACAATCGCAGCATGTTTAGATTGGTAATTATCGGCTAGTGTGGATTTTTCAAGTCTCTTGATGCTTAAGAGGCCATGGAAAATCCGGCCCTTTCCCATACCATCATACCCAAACATGCTCCGATGGGGACCAAACTTTGCAAGCATGTGGGGGGGGACCCACCCCAACATTCTTGCAAAGTTTGGTCATAATTGGAGCATGTTTGGATTGGTAATTAGCGGCCAGTGCAGATTTTTCAAGTCTCTTGGTGCTTAAGAGGCCATGGAAAATCCAAGCCTTTCCCATACCATCGTCCCAAAAATGCTCCGATGGGGACCAAACTTTGCAAGCATGTGGGAGGGGCCGACCCCCATATGTTTGCAGAGTTTGGTCATAATCGGAGCATGTTTAGATTGGTAATTAGCAGCCAATGTGGATTTTTCAAGTCTCTTGGTGCTTAAGAGACCATGGAAAATCCCGGCCTTCCACATACCATCGTACCCAAACATGCTCCGATGGGGACCCAACTTTGCAAGCATGTGGGGGGGACCCACCCCCACATGCTTGCAAAGTTTGGTCACAATCAGAGCATGTTTGGATTGGTAATTAGCGCCCAGTGCGGATTTTTCAAGTCTCTTGGTGCTTAAGAGGCCATGAAAAATCGAGGCCTTCCCCATACCATCATACCTAAACATGCTCCAATGGAGACAAAACTTTGCAAACATGTGGGGGGGACCCACCCCCACATGCTTGTAGAGTTTGGTCACAATCAAAGCATGTTTAGATTGGTAGCTAGTCCCTAGTGTAGATTTTTCAAGTCTCTTGGTGCTTAAGAGCCCATCGAAAGACCGGGCCTTCCCCATACCGTCATACCCAAACATGCTGCGATAAGAACCAAACTTTGCAAGCATGTCAGAGGGGCCCACCCCCACATGTTTGCAAAGTTTGGTCACAATCGGAGCATGTTTGGATTGGTAATTAGCACCCAGTGTGGATTTTTCAAGTCTCTTGGTGCTCAACATGCCATGGAAAATTCGGGAATTCCCCATACCATCATATCCAAACATGCTTCGATGGGGACCCAACTTTGCAAGCATGTGGGAGGGGCCCACCTTCACTTGCTTGCAAAGTTTGGTCACAATCGGAGCATGTTTAGGTTGGTAATTAGCACCCAATGTGGATTTTTGAAGTCTCTTGGTGCTTAAGAGGCCATGGAAAATCCGGGCCTTCCCCATACCATCATACCCAAACATGCTCCGATGGGGACCCAACTTTGCAATCATGTGGGAGGGGCCCACCTTCACATGTTTGCAAAGTTTGGTCACAATCGGAGTATGTTTAGATTGGTAATTAGCGCCCAGTGCCGAGTTTTCAAGTCTCTTGGTGCTTAAGAGGCCATGGAAGATCCGGGCCTTCCCCATACCATCCTACTCAACATGCTCCAATGGGGACCCAACTTTGCAAGCATGTGGGAGGGTCCACATGCTTGCAAAGTTTGGTCATAATCGGAGCATGTTTGGATTGGTAATTAGCGGCCAGTGTGGATTTTTCAAGTCTCTTGGTGCTTAAGAGGCCATGAAAAATCCGGGCTTTCCTCATACCATCGTACCCAAACCTCCGATGGGGACCAAACTTTGCAAGCATATGGGGGGGACCCACCCCCACCTTGCGAAGCTTGGTCACAATCGGAGCATGTTTGGTTTGGTAATTAGTGGCCAGTGTGGATTTTTCAAGTCTCTTGGTGCTTAAGAGGCCATGGAAAATCCGGGCCTCTTCCCCATACCGTCGTATCCAAAAATGCTCCGATGGGGACCAAACTTTACAAGCGTGTGGGGGGGACCCACCCCCATATGCTTGCAGAGTTTGGTCACAATCGGAGCATGTTTGGATTGGTAATGAGCGCCCTGTGTAAATTTTTCAAGTCTCTTGGTGCTTAAGAGGCCATGGAAAATTCGGGCCTTCCCCATACCATCGTACCCACCAAACATGCTTCGATGTTGGTCACAATCGGAGCATGTTTGGATTCGTAATTAGTTGGCCACTGTGGATTTTTCAAGTCTCTTGGTGCTTAAGAGGCCATGGAAAATCTGGCGGCCTTTCCCATACTATCATACCCAAACATGCTCGGATAGGGACCAAACTTTGCAAGCATATGGGGGGGACCCACTCCCACATGTTTGTAAAATTTGGTCACAATCGAAGCATGTTTGGATTGGTAATTAGCGCCCAGTGCGCGGATTTTTCAAGTCTCTTGGTGCTTAAGAGGCCATGGAAAATCCGGGCCTTCCCCATATCATCATACCCAAACATGCTCTGATGGGGACCCAACTTTGTAAAAGCATGTGGGGGGAACCCACCCCCCACATGCTTGCAAAGTTTGGTCAAAATTGGAGCATATTTGGATTGGTATAATTAGCCCCCAGTTTGGATTTTTCAAGTCTTTTGGTGCTTAAGAGGCCATGGAAAATCCTGGCCTTCCCCATACCATCATACCCAAACCTGCTCCGATGGAAACAAAACTTTGCAAGCATGTGGGAGGGACTGCCCCCACATGTTTACAAAGTTTGTCACTATCAGAGCATGTTTGGATTTATAATTAGCACCTTATGTGGAGTTTTCAAGTCTCTTGGTGCTTAAGAGGCCATGGAAAAATCTGGGCCTTCCCCATACCATCGTACCCAAACATGCTCCGATGGGGACCCAACTTTGCAAGCATGTGGGAGGGGCCCACCCCCACATGTTTGCAAAGTTTGGTCACAAGCGTAGCATGTTTAGATTGGTAAATAGTGCCCATTGTGGATTTTTCAAGTCTCTTGGTGCTTAAGAGGCCATGGAAAATCTAGGCCTTCCCCATACCATCGTACCGAAACATGCTCCAATGGGGACCAAACTTTGCAAGCATGTGGAAGGGGCCCACCCCCACATGTTTACAAATTTTGGTCATAATCAGAGCATGTTTGGATTGGTAATTACCGCCCAGTGTGGATTTTTCAAGTCTCTTGGTGCTTAAGAGGCCATGGAAAATCCGGGCTTTTCCCATACCATCGTACCCAAACATGCTCCGATATGGGGACCCAACTTTGCAAGCATGTGGGAGGGGCCCACCCCCAAATGCTTGCAAAGTTTGGTCACAATCGAGCATGTTTGGATTGGTAATTAGCGGTCAGTGTGGATTTTTCAAGTCTCTTGGTGCTTAAGAGGCCATGGAAAATCCGGGCCTTCCCCATACCATCGTACCCAAACATGCTCCGATGGGGACCAAACTTTGCAAGAATGTGGGAGAGGCCTACCCCCCACATGTTTGCAGAGTTTGGTCACAATCGGAGCATGTTTGGATTAGTAATTAGCACCCAGTGCGGAGTTTTCAAGTCTCTTGGTGCTTAAGAGGCCATGGAAAATCCGGGCCTTCCCCATACTATCGTACCCAAACATGCTCCGATGGGGACCCAACTTTGCAAGCATGTGAGAGGGCCCACATGCTTGCAAAGTTTGGTCATAATCGGAGCATGTTTGGATTGGTTATTAGTGGCAGCAAGTGTGGATTTTTCAAGTCTCTTGGTGCTTAAGAGGCCATGGAAAATCGGGGCTTTCCTCATCCCATCGTACCCAAACATACTTCGATGGGGATCAAACTTTGCGAACATGTGGGGGGGACCCATATGCTTGCGAAGCTTGGTCACAATCAGAGCATGTTTGGTTTGGTAATTAGTGGCTAGTGTAAAGTTTTCAAGTCTCTTGGTGCTTAAGAGGCCATGGAAAATCCGGGCCTTTCACATACCATCGTACTCAAACATGCTCTGATGGGGACCCAACTTTGCAAGCATGTGGTTGGAACCCACCCCCACATACTTGCAAAGTTTGGTCACAATGGGAGCATGTTTGGACTAGTAATTATTGCCCAGTGTGGATTTTTCCAGTCTCTTGGTGCTTAAGAGGCCATGGAAAATCGAGGCCTTCCCCATACCATCGTACCCAAACATGCTCCAATGGGGACCAAACTTTGCAAGCATGTGGGGAATTTGGAGGACCCACCCACAAATTCTTACAAAGTTTGGTCACAATCGGAGCATGTTTAGATTGGTAATTAGCCCCCAGTGCAGATTTTTCAAGTCTCTTGGTGCTTAAGAGCCCATCGAAAATCCGGGCCTTCCCCATACCATCATTACCCAAACATGCTGCGATAAGAACTAAACTTTGCAAGCATGTCAGAGGGGCCCACCCCCACATGTTTGCAAAGTTTGGTCACAATCGGAGCATGTTTAGATTGGTAATTAGCACCTAGTGTGGATTTTTCAAGTCTCTTGGTGCTCAAGAGGCCATGGAAAATTCGGGCCTTCCCCATACCATCGTACCCAAAGATGCTCCGATGGGGACCCAACTTTTCAAGCATGTGGGAGGGGCCCACCCTCACACGCTTGCAAAGTTTGGTCACAAAATCGGAGCATGTTTGGATTGGAAATTAGAACCCAGTGTGGATTTTTGAAGTCTCTTCGTGCTTAAGAGGACATGGAAAATCCGGGCCTTCCCCATACCATCGTACCCAAACATGCTCTGATGGGGACCAAACCTTGCAAGCACGTGGGAGGGACCCACCCCCACATGTTTGCAAAGTTTGGTCACAATCGAAGTATGTTTGAATTGGTAATTAGCGCCCAGTGCCGAGTTTTCAAGTCTCTTGGTGCTTAAGAGGCCATGGAAAATCCGGGCCTTCCCCATACCATCGTACCCAAACATGCTCCGATGGGGACCCAACTTTGCAAGCATGTGGGAGGGCCCACATGCTTGCAAAGTTTGGTCACAATCAGAGCATGTTTGGATTGGTAATTAGCGGCCAGTGTGGATTTTTCAAGTCTCTTGGTGCTTAAGAGGCCATGGAAAATCCGGGCTTTCCTCATACCATCGTACCCAAACATACTCCGATGGGGACCAAACTTTGCAAGCATGTGGGGGGGACTTACCCCCACATGCTTGCGAAGCTTGGTCACAATCAGACCATGTTTGGTTTGGTGATTAGTGGCCAGTGTTTAAGAGGCCATGGAAAATCCAAGCCTTTTTCATACTATCGTACCCAAACATGCTCCGATGGGACCAAACTTTGCAAGCATGTGGGGGGGACCCACTTCCACATGTTTGTAAAATTTGGTCACAATCGGAGTATGTTTGGATTGGTAATTAGCGCCCAATGTGGATTTTTTAAGTCTCTTGGTGCTTAAGAGGCCATGGAAAATCCGGGCCTTTCCCATACCATCGTTCCCAAACATGCTCCGATGGGGACTCAACTTTGCAAGCATGTGGGGGGGGCCCACCCCCACATGCTTGCAAAGTTTGGTCACAAGCAGAGCATATTTGGATTGGTAATTAGCACCCAATGTGGATTTTTCAAGTCTCTTGGTGCTTAAGAGGCCATGGAAAATCCAGGCCTTCCCCATTCCATCATACCCAAATGTTAACCCATGACGGACATTGAGACGTACTATGTTTTACGTCATTAATTTAAATATTCTGAGTCATGGGCCGGGCTTGTCGGCACCATATGTTAAGGATGAAGGGATTGGGTGATCGCCGATGAGAGGCGCACCTTGAATATCAGTAGGATAAGGGTTAGGATCGGCCGGCCATGTATGGGCGCCCAAGTGTGAACGGCCAAGTCACCTATAAGAGTCAAATGTAACCCTAAAATCCTCATTCTCATGTGTTGTGAATACAAGAGTGCTCTTGCCTTATCTCTTTGGTTTCCTTCTCCTGCGTGTGTGAGAGAGAGAGAGAGAGAGTGAGAGAGCGATCGAGCACTGTGTAGCGGCACGGCGGCGGAGAGGCGGTAGAGCGGCGACGGCGGCTCCTCCTTCACGGCTTTTCACAGACATTTCAGATATCTTAGGCTCCTTGGAAATAGGTTTCACCGTCATTGGCTCGTGCCCAGATACTTGCGAACTAACGGATTTTGTTTCTGAAGACACCTTTTTACCTGCAATCATCAAGTTGTCTTCTAACTGGATTGCATTGGCAGTGACTGCTTCCCACGTTGTAAGACCTCTAATGACTAGGCCATTGTAAATGTCCTCGTGGCGTAATCCTCGGATGAATCTATCGAGGAGTTGGTTGTTATTGAAGCGTTCATCGGGAGTGCAGCGAGAATTTAGATGCTTCAATCGACTTATAAAGTCTCTCACTGACTCCCCTTCCTCGCGTTCAGCTTTTTGGAGTTGAGATGCTACCCCCCAAAGCACACCCTCGCGTATGTATTCTTTCAAGAACAATCTCTTGAGAGTGGGGTAGTGAGTGCGCTCTTCAACCCTTAAGGTTCGATACCAATCTCCGGCCTTCCCACTCAAGGTTAAGCCTAAGGCTTTACACTTATGCAACTCATTGTGCTCTTCCAAGGAATCACACACGTGTTCAAAGACTTCAATGTGCTTCCTAACATCCTTGTTACTACTGAAATTTTGAGTGAGCTTAGCCACTTGTACTGCCTTGCTTCTAAGTTCTCTCTCAGGCATGCCCCGCATGTTTTTCGCAATGGATCGTCCGATCGTCTGAGCAAACACTGCGAGATCACCTAAGTGAGCAGGCATAGTTGGTGGAGGCACTTCTGGGATAGCCTGGCTGATAGGAGTTGGCGTTGGTCTGAGTATGTTGGCAAATGACGTAGGATATGATATGTGACTAGGCCTAGCTCCTCTTGGATAAGGGTTGTGATAAGGCGTTCGTGGAGCATACACCATTGGCATACTAAGAGGCGTAGGAGCTACATGAGCATGAGTAGCGATAGGTACATATGGTCGATAGGCACTGGCACGCGGTGTCGTACTAACTACAGCGGTAAAACAGGTGCACTTTCAGCTATGCTCATCGTTGGGGTAGGCATTGCGGATTCCCTAATGGAAAGTTGAGCCAAGGTTGGAAAGCTAAAGTTACTACTCGTGGGCTCAACTTGCATTGAGACTCCAGGCGAAACAACATACGAAGGGTCTATGGGACTCACCGAGGGAGTCTCCAATTGTGATAGGGTTGGTTGTTTGGCCTTGCCCGTATCCAAAAATCTCATAGGGCCAATGGAAACTAAGTTCACTCCCCTATTTTGCCTCTCAATTTGGATAATTCTATGAATATCCTCACATATCATTTGTTGTTGCTCCTCTAGATTAGTGGCGCTAGATGTAGATCGTAGGACTTCTAACCAACCTACATGGTATGTGTAACCTGTGTATAGGTCAGTTAGAGTCTCTGTGTGTAGATCATATTCCCAATTTTCATTGAGAAATATCCCATCCAGACTTGGTGTGCCAAACGGTTCTCTTGAAGTGGACGCAATGTCACTTCTTATGGATTGGCTTCTAGGGACCTCTACTTTAGGAGGAGCATCGGAATGTGGTAGCTCAGTAGGGCCCTCATTAAACGAAGTGGGTAGAATATCTACATGGACACTCTTTGGGAGGATAGGGTCTACATAAGATGTGAATGGCGAATCTACTACCCCTCCTTCCTCATTTACTTCGCTTGTTGCATGTTCAGAGCGTGTCGCTCTACTAAAGGTCTCTATTAGACGACTAAACATGCTAGATCCGGGTTGTGGGGCCCACACTGGCATGTTTTGGCTTGTCTCCTCAGGGTTCTTAGTAGGGTGTCCTTCCATGGCTTCTGAGTCAGAAGACGAGTCACTATCCACTATTCGTGGATCTTGGGTTGCACTCCCTTGGGTTCCAGTCGAAGGCCAAGATGCCAACGTGGAGGGATGGTGTGAGCCTGCGTAAACTGAAACACTTTCTAGTGGTTCAGGCTCTAGGACCCGACCAGAACGTAGATGCATGTGACGTGGGTACCCTACCTGCGTTAGTAACTACCCTTGAAACTCACACAAGTGGTTTCTTAGGTGTTTCGCACCCCGTTTTTACTTGTTTTTAGCTTGTTTTTAGATTGTTTTTAACTCGTTTTTGACCCCCTTACTTACGGTCAAACTTGGACTAGGGCGTGTGATAGCTCAAAACGAGCGTATCGTTCAAAGGGTCCTAGTGTGCTTTACAGCACCGTGTTCGCCTATCTAGAGCTCATGTAGTCCTCAAAACAGTCCGTTTCCCTTGGGAGGAAGGGGCGAAAGCCTATTTGCTTGTGGAGGAAAGGGTGAGGGCTTTATCCCACATTCCTTGGGGAGTGGGCTACATATAGGGCACAACTTCCCGTAAGCTCTCACTTGAAAGAAAGCTATGGAGGCTCACTCTCCTATATATATATATCAAAAGATCGAGACCGCCGGGGCCGTGGGTCGTGTGGAGTTTTTTCCTTTTCAAAATTTTTTTCTCCAATTAAAAAATCTTTCCTCTCTACACGTTTGGTTTTTTTCTTTTAAAAAAATATTTTTTTTAAATTTTTTTCAAGATTGATTTTTTCTTTTTTCTTTTTTTTGGGATAAGTTTTCTAGGGTTTCTATCTACGGTTCGGCCTTGGCTACGGTGCAGTTCGCACACACAGCACAGGTCTAGGGATTCAGAAATCCCCCTTCACACGCAGAAAACCAGATAACAGAATGCACGCCCGCACACGGAGCGGAAAAATAACAAAAGGAACAGAAATGCAGAAGACAAATTGCAGAAACAGAGATTGAAAACCACAGAAACACCTCAACAGCAACACAGACGCCTTTCTTGCAGTGTAAATTAAACTTCACGCAGCAGCTCGAGCTGTAAACTGGAGCTTGGTGCAGGGCAACTCCCCGGCAGCGGCGCAAAAAATGTGCGCTTTTGCCGCACAGGTCGTAGCTGGGGACTCCGTATGCGAAGGAATCCGAATGTAGTCCAGTCTATGCCGTTACCACCGCCAGTGCTAGGACCACAACCTCCACATCCAAGGATTACTCCTATAAACCAAATGGGTTGTGAGTCACATAGTGCGTGTGGGGATTATGAAGAGGAGATAGACCCCACTGCTCCATACGGGATTGATACGTTTGAAATGATTCCCCAGTACTACATGGAGGATCATTTCGGGCAAGTCAAGCCTGTATATCAAGCGGCTGCTCTCGCCACAAGAGGGCAAAACCTTAATACCATGGCAAGGAGACCACCTCTTCAATGCTACGAGTGTGGTGGACCGCATCGTGTAGCAGAGTGCCCTAATAGGCTACAGAAGATTTCTACTCAAATGCAACCAAATCAAGGGAGCACATCGGGAATACCGGTACTTACATGTAATCGTTGTGGCATAGATCATTTGATTGCTCACATGTCCACATAATCCTAATGCACCCAAGATTACGCCATTGAATTTGGTTGAGGTCACCAACCAAGCACGAGGAACCACACCCGTTGTACCCGCGAATGTAGTTACACGATTGATGCTTCAAAATCAAAACTACATTCTTGAAGAAAGGGATACTGCATCAATTGCTCGAGCAAAGAAAAAGAAAACACGGTGGAAGAGATCGCTTAATGCCACGAGCTCCAAGCCCAGTTCAAGGACCAACATAGGGACAGGAGACGACCCTGTGTATATGAATGATCCTGAAGATGATTCTGATTCAATAGAAACCATGGGGACCAAGGCCACTACCTTAAGGGAGGAACCCACTCGGGAGCTCAATGAAGGAGAATCAAGCGAGTACATAAATAAGGGAAAATAGAAGGAAACTTCCTCGGCCCCACAACCAAGTCAGTTAATGCCCTCTCGACCACCCAAACTGACTGAGACTCCCCAAGACAAGCCACGTGGGCCAAAAACCCTCAAGAAAAAGATTGGAACTTACCCAAACCCAGTTGAGGAGATTGAACAAGTGCAACACTTAAGGGGTTTGGTGGAAGAAACACAAAGAGAACTGGAGCCAAACCCGAGAAAAATCAAAATTCCAGACACAATATTTCCTACGCAAGTTCAGCCTCACCGGAACCATAAACCGTTAGCTATACCTAGTATCATTCGGGAAGAAAGTGAGGATAGGACATCCGGAAGTGGGCAAACACCCTTCTTGCTGGAAAGAATGTTTAGTGAGGGAATGCCTGACCCCATTGAAGAGGAAGTGATTCCATCTTCACCAGTCCCTAGTCAAGGGGCGATGTCTCGAAAAGTACCGTTGAATGTGTCTAAGCTAATGGATTTCATGTCCTCTGAAATCAGAACCACGATTATATCCAAATTATATGGAGATCCTGAGCTATTCTTAGCTCTTCGAGCTTTTCTCAATGGAGAATTAAAGGCAGGGCTACCACAATTTGCAAATATGGATAGACCTGACACGCTTCAAGATGAAGGGGAGCATTGGGATCTACAACCCAACTTAGATGAAGATTCGGTCGTTGAAATACCTGTTAACAAGTTGGGGCAGTACTTTGAAGGTGACGAATCTAATGCAACCCTCCCCACCATTACCAACAAGGGATTAACTCTAAAGGGAATCCTTGATGGTGGTGCTGGCGTGAGCATTGTGACTAAAAACTGTTGGGAATCTATGGGGCGACCTCACCTCAAAGTCACAAACATAGTGGTTAAGATGGCAAACGGAACTATTGCTAAACCTATTGGAATGTTAAGGGACCTTAAGATCAAGGTTCTGGGGTACAAGGTAAGACATACCTTCATTGTAATGGATTTCTCCAAGCATCCTATGTCATATCAAATGATCTTAGGACGTCCTTTCATGAGGGAAGCACAAATGGTGCATGACTGGTCGTCGAAAAACCATGTCTACCTACAATTCCAGGACTCTGTCATTCGAGTTGATCTTGAGAATGGTCATGCGCATCCTTTAGGAAGCAAGGTTATCATCGATAATCGATCTGATACCACTGTTCACTCCGCCCCATTAAGGTATTGCTATACATGCAAAAAAGAGACGGACGATGGGAAAGATTCTCCTTATATGGATGTCCTACCGGGTATGACTGAGTCGGATAACGTGGATTGGGTACACCTAGCGGCAACCATAGACACATGGGGAAATAGAGGTACAAGTTGGGTAACACCTGAGGGGCAAGATATGCCACCGTTAGTGCCAATAAACATGATAGGTGTTATGCACTTCACTCCTGATGGGGCAAGATATGCCACCGTTAGTGCCAATAAACATGATAGGTGTTATGCACTTCACTCCTGATGGCGAGAACGTGGCAAACTCCACCGACACTGAAAGTAGCGAAGACTCTGACCAATGCAACTCTGAGTATGAATCTCAAGAAGAAACTGACCCTGAGCCTGATGGGGAAAATGAATCAAATATTCACCCAAATGTGGAAGCAAGGTGCTCAAGGCCTAGGACAGTGACCTCCTGCAGTTCATCCAAAAGTGAAGATCGACCAAATGAGTTTGAATATGATAGAAACCAAAATCAAAAACTTGGTAAGAAGAAAACGAGACATAAGCGCCAACGCTATCG